>NC_135412.1:787500-1453750 GCF_051991245.1 Festucalex cinctus
CGACAGCGCGGAGCTTTGTAGCAGGCGACGGCGTACGACTGGTGTGGGCGTAAGACTGGGAGGAAAAAGCGCAAGGAATAAGGGAGGGCGATGAAAAGAGAAGTAGGACGAGAGCGGGACGAGATGAACTGGCTGCCTTCCTCCTCCTCCTCCTCCGACCGTCTCTGATTGTCTCAGAGAAGATGGAGGAAGATGAGCGCAGGCCAGCATTTCCACAAATGAAGCCGTCGCTGCATCCCAACTACTTCTGCCAATACTTTACTGCGCTCTTGTCATGAGCATACGACGACGGACTCCTTGCAAGCTCTGCGCAGGAGCAAGACAAACAAAAATGACGCATCACAAACGGCAAAGCTTCGGCTTCATTCAAGTTTCGGCTTCTTCCCGTCAGCCCTTTTTCTTTTCACATGTCATGAATATATGTTATGTTGTTGAGACTGCCACAAAGATATGTCGGAAAGGACAAATGAATGAAACAAAAACGATTCTTGGCTACCAAATTGCAAGTGTCTATTGACTTTTTCGATGAGGGGAAGGCAAAGGAGAGGGGAAGCATAAAAAGGCAAAGGATGATGCTTTGGGCTTCGGGGATCTATTAAAAAATGAATCAAAGGCCGACTGGCATTGCCATTGAAAAAACACAGAACTCAGCAGCAGCACTTTGACTGGGGAGCAACATGGAAGAAGCAGGAACATCGAGAGTGACTGTCAATGACGGAGAGAAAGTACACACTGATGCTGTCGTGCTCTGTGGAAGCTAATGAGCTAGCGGTGCAACGGATCATCATTGATCCGTGGTCGGTTCGGATCAGGCCCTACGAGCCGCACATTGGTTGGTGGGGAAGTCGAAGAACAACAAGAACAACAACAACAAAGTGCACATTCACAGTGGACGACACCATTCTGACATGTGAAGGAAGCTGAAAAACGTAACACAACGCTTGCGCTCAGGCTAACTTCAAAATAAAGTTTGACAAATAATACATGAACGGCCAAGCAAAAAGCCTTAGAAGTTGAAGTTGGCCCACGTTGTGGCGTGATGGCTACTTTTAGGCATTTAGGATTTGTTTATGGTAACATTAAAGTTGCGACCAACATCAACACAACTCTTATCTCAAACTCATATTCAATCACTATAACGTTGCTCTCGCAAGATGAATTCTCGTGATATTAGTGAGTTCACAAACTCTGGAGAATTCATCTTGTACCGCTTCCGCAGATAACTGGGGGGGTTAATTGGGTGTTAGGACACTATAATGCACACAGAAACTGGTCTGGCTGCAATCCGGATCTGGAAATTGTAATCAATAGTTTGTGTGGGTGAGAGGCACAGAGGCAGAAAGAATTGCTCGTTTGCCACCAAGTATCATTACAAAGACTTTGAAAACAAAACTTTGGATGTGAAGTAATGGAACCTCTTGCATGGGAATGCAAAAAATGTTTTTTTTTGGATTGAGAAAGAGACAAACGGGATAATGATTTTACTTTTTGCATCATTGTGGGTGTGAATACCGCAGACTCAAAATTAATTTCACTATATGGTCTTTTTTTTTTTTTTACTTTTTATTTCTTTATGTTGCTTTTTAAACATTAAAAAAAAAAAAAAAAAACTTCAGTACTTCTTGCAGAAATTTTAATAAGCTGCTTTTTTTTTTAATAAGCTATTTTGTTTATGAATGTTTTTAGATGTTGTATTTTGGTATATGAAGTACATTGAGTTGCCCTGTGTATGAAATGTGATATAAAAATAAAGCTGCCTTCATTTTCTGCTAATCCAATCGAGTCCTTTTGTTCCTTTTAAATGCAATGAGAAAGTTTAACTTACTTATTTGGAAAGCCTGTACTGGGGGAATTCCAAATGCAACATCAAAATAAAAAATAAATAAATAAATAAATAATAATAATAATAATATGCATGTATTTGTGGAGACTGGGGTCAAGTTATATTTTACAATTTTAAAATGTGAAGAATTTCACAAATTTTAAAGATTAGATAGCTCATTCGTCTTTTTTACGGTGCATCTTTTTTAATTTTAACTCAATTTTATGAATTATTATGAAATGACTAAAAGATGCAGCCATATTTGTATTAGTTTAACATTTTTGCCCCCACTTTAATTTTAACACATTCATTGCCAGGCCAGCAAAAAATGCATCGTCTTTTTCCGTCAATGGCAGTGAATGAGTTAAAAAAATGAAAAATATATTTTTTGTACATTTAAAACCGGTATAAAATTTGTGATTAATCATAAGTTAACTATGGAAGTCATGCGATTAATTCCGATTAAAAATTTTAATCGCCTGACACCCCTAATATTTTCATATACACGGTATTCGGATTAATATTGTGCTTGTGGTATATGAATTAAGCAGTAAAATCCACCCATTTTTATCCATCTGACGGGGCGGCCATTTTGCCACTTGCTGACTAAAAATGACATCACAGCTGCTCAAGGCTCAGGTAACGACCCTTCACATCTCACCTGTTTCAGCAGCTCAGCGGTGATCAGTCGTTCCACTTGACCTTGAGCGACTCCGATATCAGCTTCAGTCGACAGCAAGTGGCAAAATGGCCGCCCCCCTGAGATGAATGAACACGGGTGGATTTTTGCTGTTGAACTCATATTCCACAAACATATTATTAATCCGAATGCTATATTTAGACACATACAACATATTATTATTATTGTAAAGAACAGTTTTAGATGAACTTCCCCTTTAAATATGCTCAAAATTTGTTGTAGCCTGATGTTGATGTGAAAGAAATAGTTTATTTTACAGAATATGTTAAAAACTCCGACAACTGATGCCATCAGCAGAGCAGGTGTGTCCGGAGCGTCAGGCAGCAGCATGATTAGGTCTAGTGACTGACCCAATTACGGCAGTCACATGAGGAAGAACACCCCACGGTGAGCTCGTTAGTCTCTCCAGTCTCTCTGCAGCTCTTCGTCTTCCTCAGCCTCCACGTCGCCTCACCTGCTGTTTTATAATGCACAGTCAATTACAAAGTCATGTTTCATTTAAAAAAAAAAAAAAAGAGCAATGATGATAAGACGTTGAATCGGTAAGACTACCGAATGAACAATTCTGCGCTCTTTAAAAAAACAAAAAAAAAAACTAAGTCATGTTTCATTCATGGAAACATTTTTTTTTTAAGTATTTTCTAATTTTTTGCCACATATCTCTCATCAGATATATAGTATGAATTTTACGTTTTCAGTTGCATAAGAAAATCAAACATTGCAAAATCATATCATTGGGTGTTTGTATTAAAAGTGCATGATTTAAAAATAATAGTCCCTCTATTAGTTGTTGCAAATTTCAGCTTGTCTCACAAGTTAATTCCAACATTAGTTTGGTACAATTTTTTTCCCAACTTTGGCCTCGTTATCAGTAATTGTGTATCTTCTTTAGAAGACAAAAGGAAGTTACCAAGAAAGGTAGATTTCTTTTTGTTTTCAAATTTCAAGTACTTTGTCCAATACTGTATTATATATAATAATAATTATGATAAACCTGATCTTTATCAAATGAGTGAAATTGTTTGCGCAAAGTGCATGCATTGAAATCCAGACAAAATTTGTACTTTCATCAGACCACTCAAGAGGAAAACTACTCTTTCACCTCTCTATGACCTTTCGGCATATTTTTCAAGGCCTTGACTGTGACACCCTCGGGAGGGTCTCCAAATTGATTTCATTTATAGACTTTGACCCGATAAAATTGATATCTTTGACATCCAAGCTATTGAATGGAATGATTATGTTCCTTTCATTTTAGGGACAACAATGTCTTCGCAGGTCTCAGTAATGAAGACAGGATGTACAATTATTATTATTGAATGCTATTAGAACGAGAGCAAGGTCAAAGTTGTTAATATGGTAACACAATGTGATGGTGTGGAAGAACAAAGCTTTGAATGAAAACAATCAAGCTCCTCGCCTCAGGAGGCAATATTTAATCTGTCACAGTAAATGTAATGTATATTCTAAACTATTTGACATATGATGAGTTGAACCCTTCAGTTCACGTTATTATTGTGAAACAACACATTCCATAAATTAAAAGTTCAAAAATAAATTGACTAACCAATAAAGTAATTTCTTTAAAAAATGAAAAGAGAAATGAAAACATTATATTTCATGCAAGGTCGGATTCATCCAAACCAGGGATGTCAAACTATTAGCTCAGGGGCTGCATGGAGGAAAATATATTACCAAGTGGGCCGGATCGGTAAAATATTGGCAAATAACTTTACAATAACAATTGCCATCAAATTACAAACAGATTTTCACTATTTGTGGGCCAGCCCTAAATTGTTATAAAAACATGGAACCTACCAAAGGAAAGATTATAGTTTCTTCTTTCATCAGGAAAAAACAAAAAAAAAGTATATTTCTATGTTAAGAATTCTTCAAGTTGTTCTGCTTTGTTTACTTCTGTCTTATTTTGAAAATTATGCTTTTAATTTGAAAGACCGCGCTTTATTTCCGCTTTCTGTTTTCCGTCCTCCCTGCCTCTTTCAGATCGTGACAACGTGAGTGTTCATTCCGATTCGTTCCAAATTCTAATTTGTGCTGATACATTCTTATTTGTGTTTACTAAGGAAGTATGAGTGTTAGTGTCACTTATGTGTTCGTTTTTTGGCAAGTGTTTGCATTTTGTTAACAGTATCTGATAGCTAACTGCTAATGTGTGGCTGTTAGTAACTTGCTAATATGAGTCATGTAGACCAAAAATGCAGTTACGTTTTCATTTAAAATAGCCTGGAAACATTCATATATCTGAGTTTATTTTTCATTCAAAGTGTCATTTGCTTTTGAATGATAGAAGCGCACAGACAGTTGTTTGAAATGTGATTATTTTCTTTACTTTATTTCTCCAGATACTGTAAATCTGCACATGCAAATAAGGCTACATTTTGAGTTGATTATATGTTCAAGTTCACTTGAAGACTCTGCATTCTCTCTTACCGGAGCACCCCGTAGTGGTTAATCAATCTTAAATAACCAGTTCAGAGGTTGAATCCTCAACATTCTATCTTTTTCCGTTTTGTAGCAATTAGCATTAGAATATAGCTTAGTTTCATCCTGATTCACAAATCTATTTAAAACAGTGATGGGAAACAGCTTGTTGCAACATGGCCCTGGTTGATCTCTTATACTTTGCTGCCACCTGCTGTCCGGTTTTGTAATAGCTACCATTTCTTCAACAGTTCTCTTCAGTTCAGAGGCTGCATCAAAGCCTTCTGTATGCTCGTAAAAACAAAAACAAATAAAAACAACGTATAAATATGTCTTTGGGACACGTTTAAAATTTAAAACAGAATGTATTTATACGTTTTTGGGAGCAAATGAGTTAAGGACGTTATAAGGATGTTAATCCTTGTCGTATTTATTGTGTTACCAGTAATTAATTGTCGGTCTATGATTTGAAAATGAATAAATAAATAAATGAGCCGTAACTTTAAGTTGTGTGTAAAATAATGACGATTTCCCCGTAAAAGTTGCATTGCTCATCTGAGAACTGCTTGTGAAATTACAAATGAATTGATAACTGATTACAAATTATTTTTTTACTTTACAAAATCCAATCGCTGTCCTGATCTGGCCCGCGGGCCATATGTTCGACACCCCTGATCTAAACGCACATTTTTTCCCCCACAATATCCTCACAATATAAATAAAAAATGACAATGTTGTCTTTATACTTGATTCCAGACTTGAAAATGAATCCTAACCTGATGGCTAATACACACACACATGCAAATGCTGCAGAAGCCCCAATCGGCCCATGCAGGTCACTGCCCCGCCCCCGACCAGGCCGGTTCAATATTTATGGGTCGCTGGTGCATTTTGCCATCTCAGCTTGACAAAAGTGATCATCGTCTCAGCGTGCCGCCTGTCAAAGCGGCTGCCGCATGCATCATTATGTCAGTGGCTGTCACTGTCGGTCGGTCGGTGGGCGCCGCAGGACGCGTCTGCCTCTCGGCCATCAAGCGGCCGTTTCCGTCCAAAGATGTTCGCCGCGTGCGCTGACGAGCTTGACGGATTTTGGGGCTGTGTACCGCCAAATTAAAAACTGAATTGGAATGGATGTGAAGGAGACATATTCCAATGTAACTTAACATCCTGTGCGGTTCGGTCAATTCAAAATCATATTCATGCATTGAATTGAATTCTGAAATTGTGAATTTTGCACGCATAAAGTTTTTCACTAATATCACTTCTAGTCTTCAGTATAAAATACTTCTGTCATTCGACATAGCCATATTTTTTTTAATTTTTTTTGCAACTTTTAACACGAAAATATATTTATACTACTTTTTCTTCTTAGGTTACTGACAGTTGCATTCTTTTTACAGTCAACAAAGAGAGCTTCCACTTCCCCAAGGCAAGGCAAGGCAAGTTGATTTGTATAGCACATTTCATACACATGGCAACTCAATGTGCTTTACACAAGGAAATAAGCATCAAGAAACAGTAAACATTCAGAGGAAGAAAAATAAATGAAAATAGGTTACAACATTTACTAAAAAGGACACACAATAACAATCTTAAAACATTATTCAACAAACTTTAAAACATTTAACATAAGGAAGTTTAAAATAATAATAATAATTAAAAAAAACTGTTTAAAAGTCCCTAATCAAAGGTGTAAGAAAAAAGCAAAGTTTTTAACCTGGATTTAAAAGCATTTACACTCGGGACTGACTTCACTTCCGTTGGTAGCCTAATTCCATCTGTGTGCAGCGTAACATCTAAATGCAGCTTCACCATGTTTGCTTCGAAGTCTGGCTTCCACTAGTTGGCCCAAGTCAGTCGATCTCAGAGCCCTGCTGGGTTTGTACTCAATCAGCATTTCTTGGATATATTCAGGACCCAAACCATTTAGTGATTTATAGACAAGTAGCAGAACTTTAAAATCGATTCTACAGCTGACTGGGAGCCAGTGTAAATCCTTAAGAACTGGAGTAATGTGTTCTGATCTCTTTGTTTTGGTCAGAACTCGAGCTGCAGCGTTCTGAATGAGCTGCAATTGTTCTTTGGAGAGAGTCGAGTCAGAAGACCGTTACAGTCATCGAGTCTGCTGGAGATAAAAGCATGGATGAGCTTCTCTTGGTCTGCTTGTAGCATGCAGTCCTTCAAGTCAATCATTTGCACCATTGAAGGTCTCCGTTGTCAAAGATTGATTAACATAATCAGACAGAAAGCATTAAAAAAATAAAAACTTAATATTTGCTTGAGGCTAGCATGGCATCTATTTTAGCCAAATTGTTTCATGTTTCCAAATGGATTCAATCACATAAATAACCCCCACCATATGTCCTATACAGGATGTAATGTAATCATGTAATGATATCACATTGCACAGTTGGTTGTATATGAATTGATATTTGCTTTGTTTTGCTGTCTGCGGTGGCAGCCAGGTCGGTTTTGCAAACGTACAGTTCTTGGTTTTCAGTTGCCGTTTTGGCTCGGGTGGTTCAAAGGCGCAATTGGATGTAAAACGATATATCAGCAAATTATTGACTATTGAAGTTTCATTGCATTTGCATGAACAAAAGTAAAATGTAAAAAAATAAAATAGACAAATAACATTTTGATACACTGAGTAGCTAAGCCCACTTAAGCAAGTATAACCAGATAGGAGGTCAATTAAAGGGCCCATTTAAATCTTATATGAGTCAGTAGCAAAGAATCTGCAAATTTAAATGACTGTATTGTATTTTTATTGATTTTTTTATTTCTATTGTTTTATTGTGTGTGTGTATATATATATATAGTTTTTTTTTCAAGTATTTTTGTTTTTATTGTATTTTGATTGTGCAACAAACAGTATGATGATCTTCATCTGAACTGTCCTGTCCTGTCTTGAGAGGGCCATAAGTCAAGTGCCCGTTTACAGGAAAACGAAAAACCCAAACGTAATATTCTGATGATTTTACAAGCACTTTTTCAACTATGTATATCGATCGTTGCGGTGGCATTATTCATGCTTGCACCTGGCAAGGCAGAACAAAGCGTTGCGAAACGCGGCGTCCTGATTGCTAATGCTGCCGTGGTTGTGCGCGTAGGCCGGCTGTTGGTAGGAACGAAACTGGATGTTGGCAGCGCTCCAGGTTGGAAGGAGGCTGAGCGACGCCTCGGCGCGCTGAAATATTGATTGAGCGAGAGCCGAAGCGCCCGCAGGCTCCTTGGACAATTCATGCGCAAAAGGTGCGAAAGTTCAGTTTGTGCGCGGTGCCGCAAGGCGCTTTGATGCGCGGCCACCTCGTAACTTCATCAACGCCGGCCACCTCCCGTTACGCTTCTCACGCCGTCCAGTTACATCAAGCTGGAAGTCTTCAACAAGATATCAGGCTTGATGCAAAGCGTCTGTTCAATTGTCAGTTGAATATATAGCAAGTGATTCTTAACACGAGTTCGATCCAAGCCCAGCGGTTGGGCAGAGGTCAAGAGGCACAACCGGATTGGAATTTGGTGCACGTTGGTGGTGGTTGTTATGATGGTACGTCTAGTCTCTTCTTTATTGTTGGAATCCCTTCATAGCATGTCGAGCAAAAGAGAAAGTGATGGAACGAATATGTGCAATATAAATACTAGGGGTGTGAATTGCCGAGTACCTGACGATTCGATTCGTATCACGATTCACAGGTCACGATTCCATTCGATACCGATTAATCCCGATACGAATTTAGAAGTCGATTGTTGCGATTTTTTTTCATTCAAATTTAGAAAATACTAATCAGTAAGCTTGTAGAGTGTAAGATTGATATGAAAATGTATTATTTATTTATCTGAAATTTCAGTCTTATAGAGGTTGTAATCTGTTTCATGTTTGAACAGCATTAAAATAAAATATTAAGGCTTAATGTTCCGTTCATATAACATTCTTCCATGCTCAAGGTGTGAATCCTAACCCGAAGTCAGACGTTTTGTTGAATATTTTTCCATTCAAAATGGAAGTTTAAAAATCGATTCTCACACACACACACACACACACACACACACACACAAAGGCAATGATGATAAGACGTTGAATCGGTAAGACTACCGAATGAACAATTCTGAGCTTTAAAAAATTTTTTATTGATTTTTTTTATTGAATCGATTCGAGAATCGCGCGATGTAGTATCGCGATATATCGCCGAATCGATTTTTTTTAACACCCCTAATAAATACACATGGAAGAACGGAACGTATGGTGTTCCACAGGGTTCAATTCTGAGGCTTCTGCTGTTTTCATTGTATCGGCTGCCCCTCAGTTCCATCTTAAGAAAATAGCGGTGGTTGTTTTAAAGTCCTCTATAAATAGAGTTGAGTCGAGTGAGCAATTTCAAGGCAAGTTGAGCAAGTTATAGTCCAGCACAACTAGCCTAGCTAGCTAAATTAAAAGAACACTTCCTTGTGGGAAGACAAGGACACAAGGATTTCTGAATTCAAAGTAAAAACACTCACTCTGTATACATTTTCTTTGCTCTGTGGAAACAATTTGAAAGTCTGGATTTTCACTTCAGCTCGAGTCTACTTCTTTATTGTATGTCATCGGTCAGCTCGACCTGTGTCGACAATCTTGTACACACGTGGACAAAATCGTCGGTACCACTCTCATCACACTCATCGTGGTCGCAGAAATCACTTGAATCTGATAAAAGGAAGTCAAAATGTATGAAAATCAGTTTTCATGCAGTCTTTTATATCCCCTTTATAGTGATGGTTCAAGCTATTTACCTTAAAGGGGAAGTCAACCTTGAACATTTCTTGACAGAAACGCGCAACCGAGGGGCACAAAGTCGGAAGCACAAGTATTGGGACGCGGCCCACACGTCACAAACCGGAACCGGAATCAAAGCTAATGTGCAAAAACATGGAAAGTCAGAAGTCCCGCCTCTTCCGTGGCATATACCCCATTGGAAAACGGATGGATGGTGATCCAAACGGAGAGGGCTCTATTTTTTTTATTTTTTTTTGTGGGCAATTGATCAAGGAAGTGACGCATTGTGATTTTCGTGCTTTGTTTAGCATGTTTGAGAATCGCCCGCTGCACCTGACAATTTGGTGGCTAAACGTAGACGACATTTTACGCCTGCTAGTAGGAAGTCGAGGTTGTGGCACAATGCTTGTGTTGCAAATTTGGTGAATTTGAAGGAGGTGCATGTGGTGGATGTTATCATATTTCATTCAGAAATATAAGACATCATCGAAGCCTCTGAATCATCGTAGAAATTGAATAATTGGACCATTATCATCTTTAACGTAATAGTACGATAGCAATACCAAACATTTACAAAATGTTTCACTATTCTTCTTCTTTCTATTTTTCAAAACAAATTACTTTTGGGGACGGGGGGCTTTATGTTCAGTTTCAGTGTGTTTACATGAAGTGCTGTCAAGCTGAGTAGGCGTCAACTGGAAAACTAGTGCAAATTCATATCTAGTTAAGTGCTTGCATTTTGTTTTTCTTGTGTCCAGTAAGTCATGATGGAGTTTTTCTCGAGCGCATGCCCTAAAACCAAATCTTTGTGTGAAATCTTGTCTCGATACGAGAGCAACTGACATTTGCACTGAGGCGTTAAACGTTCCTTCATAATAGAAAAGATGCTTGCGTGACTGAAATCGGACGAATGTAGTGTGAATTTTGAAGAAAACAAATATCATACAAAGGATCGGCAGTGCCGTGGAAAAGTATTCTTGAAGTCTTCTCAAATTCTTTTTTTTTTGGTCAATTGACATGTTTATTAAATATGCAGATGTTTACTTAGTTTGTTGTTGTTGTTGTTTTTTTTTCATTGTGGGCCAGTTGCACTTTTTTTTTTTAATTCCTTCATTCCTGCCCTCTAATGAAAGACGGTAAATGTAACACTCAGGGGAGACCACAGAAAATGGTTTGATATTTGAACCAAATATTTTCTATGAATCACAATTTGTATTCAGCAACTTTATGTGCAATGTTTATTATTTTTGTCTTTCGCAAAATAAGCAGCAAAGAAAAAAAACAAAAATGGGCCATTCGATCTGGACAAACAACTTTATTTCTGGTAATGCATCTATACACTGTACATTCAGTCACTGCAGTATGTATATAAGCATAGCTATTTTCATAATCAACATAATCTCATAAAGTCCTTTTCCTTTACAATATTGTCGGTGTCGTGCGAGTTGGGGAAAGATGAGCGGAAACGAGAGGATCACGCCAGCTTTTCGTACTGCATATGTGGCATTGATAAATGGGGAAGCTTCCATTTTGCCTCTGACATAAAAAATATTTCTACACGTTTTATATAGCATTAGCAGCAGCAAAGGGCTAAACGGATACAAAAGGACGTTGAGGGAAACAATCATTAAGATGAGCTTGTGTGCGTGCGTGCGTGTGAAAAAGAGAGACAGAATTCTGCTATGTCATACCAGACAATTAAAAACATTAATTGGTGGAAAAAAAATGCAATACCAACACTATAGTTAAAAAAAAAAAAAAGAAAACCATAAAAGAATTGAATCAACTTGTTGATGTGTAGAATCGTCTCTTGCGCACTGCATGAACTGTTTTTGAAACATTTCCAAACACAAATTAAAAAAACAATAAAACAAGACATCTATTGTAAGAAAAGATTTCATTTTGCAAAAGGAAACACCATGTACATATATTATACAATATTGTTAATGAAAAAAATATTTACATTTTGTAAATTCTTGTTGAAATTGATACACTGGCAAGTATTTGTTTATTAATGCGGATCGTTATTGCTCTTCGGGCAAAATCGTTTGGGAAAACAAGACGCTCAAACGATCTCGCTTCCACGGGAGAATGAAAAGCCGACGACGTTATCGTCTCCGCTGTAGAAAAAAAACATGCATCAACAAAACCCACACAGGCTACCAACTTTTTTTTTAAGAGTGTAAAAGCAACTAGAAAAAATTTGTCGGCGTGCCAAAGTGGCAAACGCGAGCGTCCTTCTCTGAGGTCGGTCGGTCGGTCGGTCGGTCGGATTGGATTGATTGGAGCTGGCCTTTCACAGTAACCAGAATAACAACGTCCTCTTTGTTGTCCTCAACATGCCTTCCCACAAGCATGTCCACAAACTGACATTCAACACCTAAAACTCCTTATGTACAACCAATAGCAACAACTTACCAATGCAAGTGGCTTTTTTTTTTTCTTTTTCCAAGAAAGATCATCTACAAAAAGTGTTTGCTCATGCATATCATCGAATCCAAATGAAGAATAAAAAGCACAAACTCCGGGGTGGAAAAAAAAAAAATCTTTACGTGTTCATAGTGATTGTGTTAAATTGAAAAAGAAACGTTAAACTGCTTCGATTTGGATTTTTAAGAGCTGCTGAGAAAGCGAGAACCTTTTTTTCCTTCTCTTATAAAGTCGTTATCTGCCATAAACTTCTTCTTCCTGTTCTGGAAACCTTTCGCCAGTGTCAGGCACTTGAGGTTGTCCAGCATTGCAGTTGATATATTTCTGGAATTATTATTATTATTATTATTATTATTTATGCATGTATACAGCTTGTTGCTTTTAGTTTTCTCCTCCTAGAAAAGACAAATTGCTTCAAATTGCATAAAACAACAAACATGAACAGTATACTGTAAATGCCCGATATTTGACGATATGAATGGCAAAAGTTTTCTATCAAAAAAAACCATCATAACAGACAAGCAATAAAATATCTCATTTCAAACATTAACAATCAAAGGGAACAAAGCATTAACATAATGTACATTCTGATTGCATTGTACCCACTGCAACGGCATCTTCCTGACTTTTTTTTTTTTTTTTTTTTTTTTAAATAAAAATCCAAATGTGATTGTTTGTGCAGTTTTTTTTTTTTTTTTTTTTAAAGAAATCTTCTTATGAACATACGGACTGTTGACAAATGAAAAGGGAAAAGCAAAAGTGTTGAGCTTGCTTGACGCCATTAAACATCCCATAAAAGTCAAGCGACGAGATGCTGCCACAAACGATGACATCGTTTTCAAAGGCGTCATTTATCGGCAGCCACGAGTTTCCCTCTTGATTTGTCGTCTGTTTGTATGTTTTGAACCGATTCCATCAACTTCATCAGGCAGTAACAGGTTTTTGTTTTTCTTCTGCTTTATTTACAATACTTTGCCTTAAAAGTAAACAGAACAATATGTAATAGAGAATGGATGAATATAAGCAACAAAATGTTAATTGGATTTATATGGTAGCATTCATGTATAAGATGGTGTTTTGAAAAAAAAAAAAAAAAAAGTTGGAGTACAACGCATACAAACAGTTTGTTGTTAGGACAAAGTGCCATTCATTATTGTTCAATCCCAAAAATATATATTTACATACCTTAATTTAATGAACATTTGTGGTTCTTGCCAGTCGTAAAGTTTTTATATGATGATTAATTAAAGTCAAATAAATGCCATCTTTCTCTGTAATGAGATGAGAAAAGAAGGCCACGCCCACATGTGGAATATTTCATCTTTACAAGATTGGACAGCTTGTGGGTTTTTGACCCAAATGCTTCAAACACAAATATGGCTGGCGACCCGACCCGTGTTCGTTGGACTGGGACGTCGTTTGATTATTGAAAATCAAGTGCTGACTCGTGGAGGCTGTCTTCGCCACGGCGGTCCGCTCCGCCCCAAAACCAAAATCCAAAATTCGATGACATCAATTTGTAAGCTGCTCATTTGTGTGAAGACGTTTTCAATAACGTTTGATTATTTCTTGCCTGTCGCTTGGGATGGCTTCCCGAAAAGCAAGAATTCAAAAAAAACAAAAAAAAACATGGCGGCACATGTGGATCGTTGGTTTGTTTGTATTGTTCATCTTCAGATTTATTTGCATGTTTGTTTCTTTACAGTCTATGTAGCTTATGTCTTCAAAATCGTCCGTCCTCATTGTTTTGCAAAGGCGGAGGCTCCGCCCCTTTGACGAATGGAATACGACCATCACATTTTTCTATTGATTTGTATTTTTTATGACAGACTGTCTTGCCAGAGACAGACACGCCCACATGTTCAAGTGGCGCATTTCTCGCATGGTGGCCGTGGAATCGCTCGTCTTCCGTTGTCGGTCCGCGGACGCGGATGATGAGGATCCGAATCCTGCAGGTCGCGTTATTGTGGAAAGTGTTGTTCTCTGCGGCGGAGGCGTGGATACTTTTTTTTTATTTTTTATTTTTTTTTTGGGGAGCGGATTACTTTTTGGACTTTTGGTCCTTGTCCTTGGCCGTCAGGTCCTTGTCACTGTTGGATTTGGGCCAAAGTTGCTGCTGCAGCTCCTTCACCAGCCTCTCCAAGTGCTCCCTGGCCTCCCGCTCCCGCAGCAAGTCGGCCCGCAGCTGCTCGCGGTCGGCCTCGGCGTGCTGCAGCTTCATCTGGAGGTCTTCGATCTGGAAAACATCACGACGCTCGCGTGAAATCCGACACCAGGGGAGAGCGATGATGCAATTCACTGACGGACAAACTTGACGGACAGGCAAAGAAACAAGACGAAACGAGACCAGACAGGACAGACACGTGACATGAGACCAGACAGACAGACGGATGCAATGAGTTCAGATGCAGGAAACGATTAAAGAAGACGAAATCGGATCGAATCGAATGAGGACGAGACGGCAGAAGGTCGACTTCAGTACTATGCACTTGAAGGTCACTTCCATTCCGTGTGGCTTTCCATTGTAAGCAATCCATATTTCATGTGAACTGTTGGACAATAATCGTGTGGCAGGGCGGAGCTAAACATGCTGCTGGCCATTGATTGGTTGAGAGCGGGCCTGGAAAATCCGGGTCGGCAAACCGAAGTCGATACAATTGCCTTGTACCTGACGATTCGATTCGTTACCGATTAATCCCGATACGAATTTATAAGTTGATTGTTGTGATTTTTAGTTTGTTTAGTTTTAGTTTCGATTGTTAGTGCGAGTTTTAAGCTAGTGCGCCTTATGTACGTGTTGACTACAGAAATGGCACCCGTAAATGAGGCTGTGCCTTTTATGAGGGTGCGTCATAAGGTCGTAAAAAATATGGTATGTATTCGATATACATGGGGGAAAAAAAGATAATAGAAAATTGCCATTACAATTAATTCATTAAAATGATGGTATATATATATGTATATATATATATATATATATATATATATATATATATATATATATGTATATAGGGCTTCTTTTAAATCTGTTGTTTTTTCCCTTTAATCAAAAGCACAAGTGGTATGACTAGTGACTACTCAAGATTAAGAGTACTCGCACTGGTATCGGTCTGGAAAAAAAAAAAAGTGGTATTGAATATCTCTACTGTGCTTTTTTTATTGAGTGCTACTAATATTTATTTTTAGAAATATTAATGAATAAATATAATATAATAAATATTAATTAAACATTTTAAATAGATTTAATAGGTAAAAATATAATATAATAAATATTAATTAAAAATAATATATAATATAATAAATATTAAACATTTTAAACAGATTTAACAGGTAAAAATATAATATATTAATTAAAAATAATGTATAATATAAGAAATATTAAACATTTTAAACAGATTTAACAGGTAAAAATATAATATAATAAATATTAATTTAAAATAATATATAATATAAGAAATATTAAACATTTTAAAGCGATTTAACAGGTCAAAACACTTGAAATTCAATTTCCAATGTCCGAGGCCGTCCTTTCCCTTTTCCTTTTCCTTTTCCTTTTCCTTTTGGAAGACGAGCTCTGAAATCGGAGTTACGCGTCGACAAGCCGGCGAGCACAAACTCGCTCTTGTTTTGTCTAATCTGCATTTCCCATGATGCCTGGGGGGAAGTCGACGTGTCTTCCTGTTTCCTTTCCGAGGGGGGATGGAACTTCGCTCTCTGCGTTTGGGGCGACGCCCTTTTATTTTTGACTGGGGAAAAGGAAATGTGTTTTTTTTTTTTTTTCCTTTCTTTCCTTCCTTCTCCGCAAACCTTGAAAAGGCTTTAAGACCGAAACCACGAAGCGCCGCAATTGCATGCAGAATCGCAGACAGGCAAAGTTTTCCCGTGGCGACCGACCTGCGCCGAGTACTTTGCGCGCAGACGTCCGGCCTCGCAGCCTTTATCGCAGAGTCTCATCTGCCGGGCCTGCTCCAGCTCCCGCTTCAGACGCACGCGCGACTCGTTGGCTTCCTTCATCTTCTTCTCGCTCTCGGCTCGCAGGCGCTCGATTTCCTTCCTCAGATTTCGCTTGGCCTCCGTCGCCTCCCGCAGCTTTTCTTTCTTCGCCACCCGCAAGAACTCCAGCTCCTGGAAATGGACATTTTCGTTAGTAGGTAATAGTTAATAACAATGTTTTTGTTTTCCTCTTTGCCATTGAGAAGATTGGCGTTCGAAAAAAATGTTGCTGACTCTAGAAACGGAGTAAGCTTCAGTGTTTACGTTCAAAAAGTTGAGGGTTAGTGCAATGTGGAGGCTAACTGAAAAAAACATTTCCTTCATCTAAATGACTGCGTGCGTGTGCGTTTGTTAGTAGTAACTAGGGGTGTTAAAAAACTTGATTCGGCAATATATCGCGATACTACAGCACGCAATTCTCGAATCGATTCAATATTTTTTTTAACATCCATTTTTGATGGAAAAATATTCAACAAAATGTCTAACTTTCACACCAAGCATGGAAGAATGTTATATTAACTCATTCACTCCCACTCACTTTATTTTTTATTGAATTTATTTATTTACTTTTAATGCAAGAGCATACAGAAGGCTTTGGTGCAGCTTCTGACATGAAGAGGTGGCTTAAAACAATGGTAGTTACTACAAAAAAATGGCCAGCAGGTGGCGGCAGAGTGAGATCACCAACAAGCTCTTTTTGATAGTGTTTTCATCTGTATTCTAATGCTAATTGCTGCAAAACGGAAACAGACACAATTTTTTTTCCTGATGAAAGAAAAGACTCGAATGCTTCTTTTTGTAGGTTCCATGTTTTGATAGCAATCGAACTCAATATTCTGTGGGCCTTGTAAAATCAGTCAAAATCCAGTAAATCAGCCGGGAGCGAACGGGGTTGCGAAATGTGAAAATGGCTGCCAGTCAATGAGTTAATGGAACATGAAGCCTTAATATTTGATTTCAATGCTGTTCTAACATGAAAAAGGTTACAACCTGTTTGTTAAATACAGTTATAAAACTGAAGATTCAGATCAATAAATAATACAACTTCATACAGATCTTACAGTGTACATGTATAAGTTTACTGCATGGTATTTTCTAAATTGAGTAAAAAAAAAAATCGCAACAATCGACTTGTAAATTGATTTCGGTATCGAATGGAATCGTGATACGGATCGAATGGTCAGGTAGGAGGCAATTCACGCCCCTACTTATGGGAACTTCACAGTTTGAACAAACACGTCTGTCATCAAGTTTTGTTGGTTCCAAGAAAAAGAGCCGATCGCCGATCACGCCCTTCTCGACACTCGGGCCGACTTTCGACACTTCCCATCTGGACCGTCTGGTGTCGGTTCAGCTAAAAGCCGGCAGCGACGGTGTTGGTTTCAAGTGAGGCCGCGCTTGATTCAGCCCGCAGCTGCTTTGTTGGCTGCTTTTGCTTTCTCGTTCCTGTCGGTTGCGCTTTGGCCTCCGCCTCCTCGCAGCTCGAGTGGAATGTCGTTGCACCGGAGGAGCTTTGGGTTGCTGGAGACTTATTTTTGTGCACACACAAACGCGCAAGACGCTTTCAACTGCGTTTTCTTGTTCCCGGTCCAAGACCAAAATATAAAAATGGAAGTCTGGCCTTTCCTTTTGCGGCAACATCCGCTCTCATTGTTATCACTTGCCAACTCGTGCTCAGCTTTGCAGGCACCGATTAGCATTTGCGATCCACTTCTGTATCGCAATATGCAACTAATATCAACTTTTTAGAAATTCGAAATGTAAAAGCAGCCCTCCCATTTGCAGTCTTTTGATGCTCGTACCTGCTGCAGACTGCGTTTGGCCTGCAGGGCGGATCCCAGCTTCTCCTCCTGCTTCAGCCTCATCTTGACGATGTCGTGCAGGAACCGCTCCTTCGACTCTTTGGAGTCCAGCCCGTTGTCCAGCGCCTGCCGCAGGCTCTCCAGCTCCGACTCCAGCCCCGCTTCCGGAGGGGCCGAGACGGGGGCGGCGGCGGCGGGGGCGGCGCCCTCGGCCGTCGCCACGCCGCAGAGGGGCCCGACGGCGCCGGGCGAACTCAGGTCCTTGGCCGAGCTGGACGAAGTGAAAGACGGCGACGACAGCGACGACAAAGACGACGTGACTGTCGAGACAAAGACGACGACGCGGGTTGAAGACATCGCTGAAGTGGCTTCAGACGTCGTGCCGGGACAATACGATGGGAACTTACGCTCATCGCGGCTCTCCACTTCAATCTCCACCTCCGAGTCTTTGTCATCGTGAGGTGGCTTGCCGGCGGCGGCGGTCCCGTCAGGTGCCGGCGGCTGGAGCTCCTCCGTGGCTCTTCTCTTGCGAGGTCTGGAGCCGGCGTTGGCGCCCTCGCCGGCGCTCGGGTGCGACGTGCTGGGGACCGTCGGGGACATGGGGCCCACCTTTCCCAGGGGCAACGGTGTGAGGGCAACGTTGGGGGCTACGGCGTTCTCCAGGCTCTTGTAGTTGTAGAAGCTGGAAGAAGCCAGACCAAGCAGAACCGGTGTTATATGAGCAATGGGCTGCTCGATTACAAATATTTAGTCCCATTCAAAAAAAAATAGAAACACTATAATATAAAGTTCTTTTGGACCAAATAACATTTACAATAATATATATTTATTATTTTTTTATCAACTTGAAATTGGAGTGCAGCTTGTGCACTGTTTAGTAGGACAATCGTTTATTTTTTGATACAAAACAAGAAAATGTTTCAATGTAAAAACAAATGAAAAAATATTAAGACAAATACAATTCTTTGAAACACTACAATTCTGCAAGTTCCTTTTGGATGAAACAAAAAGAAACTCATTTACTCCCGGCACATTTTTCGCTTTTTTTTTTTTTTACTGGATTTTGACTGATTTTTGCAAGGCCCACGAAATATTGTGTCCTATTGCTATCAAAACATGGAACCTACCAAACCAAAGATTAGAGTCACTTCTGTCATCAGGAAAAAAGTATATTTATATTTAGTATTATTATCTGTTTCCGTTTTGCAGCAATTCGCATTAGAATATAGCTAGGTTTCATTATTATTCACAAATCTGTTTAGAATTGTGGGGAAATCAGCTTGTTTTCAACATGGTTGATATCTTATACTCTGCTGCCACCTGCTGGCTGTTTTTCTTATAACTACCATTGCTTGAAGCATTCTCTTCAGCTCAGAGGCTGCATCAAAGCCTTCTTATATGCTCTAGCAAATATTTAAACTAGAACGTATTTATACGTTTTTTGGGAGCAAATGAGTTAAAATAGTTACTTCTTTTTTTTATTTATTAAAAAAAGGGTGCAAATGTATCAATTTAAGCAACTAAGAAATTAGTATTAATGATCTTTTTTTTTTTTTTTTTTTTTTTACAATTATACCGATTTTGTCATTGTAAAGTACAATAATGTAAATTGTAATTGAATTTTGATTACTTTCACAGCCCGATGTCAAAATCTTGATTTTTACATCCAAGTTGGTACCATAAAGTTAATTTTGAACATAGTCGGCAATACATCAAGCCGCGTAAAGAAAGATGAAAATGCAGTGCAGGACTCGCATCCCATCCTACTCCCACTTGATGAGAATCGAGGCCAGATCGACAGTGATGTTCCAGGCAGCAGCATGCCAAGTGGGTATTAACAGTACCAGTGTGTCAAATGTCTATTCATGTTGAAGTGTGGGAGGTTGTGCTACAGTCAGAAAGAGTTCATCACATCCAGAGGGGAAAAAAAAATACAAAAGGCTGCAATGATTAAGTATTTGCAAAGTCGATTTTTTTGTGTTCATTTCCCCCCCTCCAAAATAGATGCGGACTTACTTGTCTCTTAGCAGAGCGAGGGGGTGACTGGGGGCTTCCTTCTCGCCGGCAGAGATGTGTGGCGACCACGGTCGGAAAGCTGATGGCCTCTGTCTCGGCTGAATGCAGTTGAGGCCCTGCCCAGAATGCCGGAAACGGGATTTATTCAATGTTCCACAATTTAGGATGGCTGCACAAGCACATAAACGTGAGACAATTGAGTTATAGCGGGTGTCGGCCAATGAGGAGTTGGATATTTATTGTAGATGCTCAGAAAGACAACATAAATGTTCATATTTGTACTGCGTTGCGAGTCATAAAACTGCCAACTTCTGATTCCCAAAGCCCCCAAAAAATCTGAACGGCCATTTCTCAAGGGAAATATGCCAAACTTAAAAATGTGGTTGGACAATCCCACATTAAGATCACTGGATTGAAGAATATGCTGAAAGAATTATCGGAGTTGCCCCGTGAATTTCCTGGCGACCAGTCAGGGTATTTTGAAATCCATATGATCTTGTATATCATAACACTGACCTTGTTGGGGAAGGAAAGCGACTGCAGCCAATCAAGTTGCTTCTCCTTGTCAGCCACGGGAGATTGAATTGGGATGTCTTCATGTTTGGGCTTTTTGATTGGAACGGCATCCGACACCTTCAACAAAAGGACATTGATTGGTTCATGATGCCACACATTGACATTTTTACATGTGCAAAATCATAAGAATAATAATTGTTGTTATTATTATTAGTATTTATTTTTGCTCTCAGGCTTAATATAGATCGGGGGTGTCCAAACTTTTGCATTTGAGGGCCACATCCAGAAAATCAGAAGGACGCAAGGGCCACGTAATGTTATGAAGAGAAAAAAAATTGTACAAATCATTTATTTGTGTTTTTGCATATTTAGGAAAAATGCTACAGTATATAAACCAATTTATTTGTAATATGGCAGTAGGGTTATTATAGTTTTGGAATTTTTCATTTCAGTTTTTATTTTGTTTTGAGTTTTGTTTTGTTTTGTTTTTAATTTAGTTTAATTAGTTTAGTTTTAATTACTTTTCATTACTTTATTTTGGTTTATATCAAAATAAAAACTAAAAATCACTAAAAATCCCATTTAAAATCATCCCCAAAGGCTCATGCATTAAATTAATTACCAAAGACTAAAACGAAGGACACGTTTGCCATAACTATAGTTAGTTTTATTTTAGTTAGTGTTGTAAACATAAAATGTAGTTTGTTAGTTTTCTCTTTTTTTTAAAAAGTATCTTCGTTTTAATTTTATTTCCTTAATGAAATTGTTTTTTGAATTTGAGTTTTTTCGTTAGTTTTAGTTCACTAAAATAACTTTTAATGGCAACCTTTAATATCCCTTCTTACTTTGACCATCTCCAAACATTTTTGTTTTTATTTGATTTGATTTGGGCGGCACGGTAGTCGAGTGGTTAGCACGTTGGCTTCCCAGTTCTGAGGTCTCCGGTTCGAGTCCAGGCTCGGACCTTCCTGGGTGGAGTTTGCATGTTCTCCCCGTGCCCGCGTGGGTCTTCTCCGGGTACTCCGGTCTCCTCCCACATTCCAAAGACATGCACGGCAGGTTCATTGGGCGCTCCGAATTGTCCCTAGGTGTGCGTGTGCTTGTGAGTGTGGATGGTTGTTCGTCTCTGTGTGCCCTGCGATTGGTTGGCAACCAGTCCAGGGTGTCCCCCGCCTACTGCCCAGAGCCAGCTGAGATAGGTGCCAGCAGTCCCCGTGACCCTTGTGAGGAATAAGCGGTCAAGAAAATGGATGGATGGATGGATTTGATTTGAACTGAGTCAAATGCCATTTTTAGGATGTTGCAGGCCATAGTTGGGACACCCCTGATATAGATGATGAAAAATTATGACCAAGACTTCCTCGTTTACACTCTATGGAAAAAAAAAAGTAAAAATAAATCAGACGAATGTGCGTTCCCTAATATCATGATGAGAAGGGTCGTCCCCATGTTGGCACCAGATCAACAACTGTCACACTCGAAGGTCAGTGAACTGCAAACGCGCCACATTGTGCCAGAAAAACCAACTAACTAACTAACTAACGTGTTTGTGTGTAAACAGGGATGACTGACAGAGGAGGTTACTGATAACTGGAAGTGCCGGCGTGTTTCAATTTGGATTCGCGATTGACTTTGGGTGACTTTGATGATGTGCTAATCCGGAAGCAACTGACGCACACGCGCAGTCCAGACGATGGCGATGTGTCACACGGTTGTCGCGCACCAACCAAACCGATCTAGCAAAGGCGTGTTTGCTCAAAGAGTTGCCAAGAGTGAAGGCAAGAGGTCACCGGGGCACCGCGTGTGCGCGTGCGCGTGCGCGTGTGTGTCTGTCTGTCACACGCAGACAGACAAATAATGTTTTGTTTCTCTTTCTTTCTGTTCTTTATGGCAATGAGCTCAGCCTCTGCAAAGTGGAGCTTGTCACCAGCTGCCACAAACACGCACACGCTGTGTCTAGTTTACTCCAAATCATTTTATTTATTTTTTTTAAGACGATCTCGTCCACCAACTACCAGTTTGTGGGCGATGTCAACCAAATGCACAAAAAAAAAAAAAAAAAAAAAAAAGTAGAGCCCATTAACTCATTTGCTCCCAATAACGTGTAAATGCGTTTTTTTTAAATGTTTTAATTAATTGTTGTAAAATTGTAAAAATGTTTTAATGTTTTAATTGATTTGGTTCATGACCTCAGACAGGCGATAGCTTGGGGGACCCCTGTCTGTGGTTTGCAGCACTGCAGGCGAGATCAGACGATATAGATGAGACGATATTGGTCTCGAGAATTTCGGGCTGGAGGCGTGTGCGTCCAGATAAGCTCTCCAATGTGGCCAGCAAGGTGCGAGCGCGCTCCGGGCAAAATCTCCGCCGTGTGCCACGTGCCCGCCCCCTTCTCGCCGATTATTATGGGTTGCCGGGCGTCGGTGCCAAATCCAAAACTCCATTCGGAGGAGGAGGTGGTGGCGAGCAAATATCAGCAGAATTTCATGGCGCTAATTCGGAGCGGAGTGACTTAGATATGAAAATTGTTTTTGGAAAGTTTTGGCCTTGCTTGTAACATTCACTCAAAAAGCACAAGGGACCGAATCAAGAGTGGTACACTATAATTCATGATAGTAAAATGTTGGCCACTTCAAATCCAACGAGTGTTTGTGGTTCTGTGTTGTATGATAATCAAGTGTGCAGAAGACACACAAAATCATGAATGCGTGTGTGTGCTGTTATCAGCCCAACCCTTTTATGATCCGGTATGAATTACACAAGATAGACAGGATGTCACACTTCTCAGATTAACAGTTTCCGATTCGTGTGTTAGACAGGACTTCTTTTTTTTTTTTTCTTTTTTTTTGCACCGTATATTGAACTTCAACACCTCAAACCGGCAAGAAAACACCTTAAAACAGCGACACAATTAGCGTGATCCAATGTGGCTTTTTACTGTAACAAAAGCAAAACAACATGTGGGGGCCTACAAATATGTTCTGCTTGAGAAAGCGAGTCGCGGCGATGGGACGACATATGTGGACAAATATGTGGAGTGCAAGTGGATGTCTGTTAGTATGTTTGTGTGTCTGCGTGTGAGACAGGACAGGATGACAGGTTGGGTGGGGTGATAACAGTCTTCTCAGTAAGAAGATTGTCTGCGCGTTCTGAAACCTTTCGAGTTTCAGAACACTTCCTCTGTCTGAAAAACAACTTATGTTTGCCAAAGGTCGACCGTTTGAGGGAAAAAAAAAAAAAAAAAGGCATGTTATGTCTTTACTATGTCATGTCTGCTTGGTTTGAAGAAAATTATACATACATTTCCTCAGTATGATACATTGTGTATATATATATATATATATATATATATATATATATATATATATATATATATAAAAGGGGTGTTTTTAAACGATACAAGTACATAGTACATTCATTTTTTGGAGACATACGACGCAACGGATGAAAAGGGCAGACAGGAAGATCATCGATACAGTAAACACGAGACTGCACAACCAGTTTGCTTGTTAGTTTATGTGAATATGGAATTTTATTCAGCATATGGGATGTGGGTGGGACCGAAATGAAAGAGACAGAAATCGAGGGTGTTGACAATTGATTTGAATTGGAATTGAGTCCGATTTGCCATCCGTCGGAAACTTGCCAGGAAAGGTTCCACTTTTGCTGGCGTAATGCCAAACGGGCCCGAGAAAATCTTCCCGTTTTCTGAAAAGATGCTTGAGACTTGCCGAAGGAAAAGTTCCCAAATGAGGACTTTGCAGACTGCTCGGGGTGTCACTTGAGAAAAATGACGTCCAATCCCAGACGCATTCGCAACTTCTCTTGTGACAGACAGTTTTTTTATGAGGTAACGCTGAGTCGCTTCCTTGACGCATTCTGTCACCCGACAACCTTTCTTGCTTCATATTCCGCCATGACGTCCCCTCCCACATGTAGTTGTCTGTTTGTCTGAGACCATTTCCATTTCCTGTGTCATAGATTCACAGGAAGTCCTTGACAAAGAAGCACGATTCTGTCTGTCCAGAAAGCAAGTAACATCACATTTGTTTTCAAGTCGCAAAGTACTCTTACAAAAAGAGAATTGAACAGTGACCCAAGATGCTCTTTAAAAGTCTGTAAATGTCGAGCACGCTTGAAAATTCCAGCGAGCGCACTTACTGTTTCCTTAAACAGGAAACAATTCTTGCTTTGACCGCATAATGTGACTTCAAAGTTGCCTGACTGTACTGGAATTGGCAAACAGCCTTTCTGGTATGGTGCTAAACTGGTTGCCTTGCTTAACATGCCCCTTTGAAGCTCTGAGGTGAAAGGGCCAAAACAACATAACAAAACTTGCTTTCTTTTCTCTTTCTTGACTCCGGAGGGTGAAAGGAGCCACACCCGGCCTGTGACCGAACATTGGCCTCCACTTGTCTGACTATGGGGGGCCGTCATGCTGTGGAAAAAGGACGGAGGGAATCGGAAGAGCTGCTTCTTGCTCATCGGCAAACACATTTCACGCGTGTACTTACGCCGCTTAACATCAATTTGGCAAGGCCAAGAGAGTTGACAAAGAATATGTTAGCTGTTTAACATCTGCTCAGTAAAGTTCATACGTTTTGTTGCCGGGATACCATTTTGACTTACATAAAGAACCGCACGAATGTTCTATGGACAGTTTTGCCGACAAAAACAAAAGAAAGGGAAAAAACGGCGCCCCCTTCGGAGTTAGTTTGCTCATCCGTGCTTTTCGGTTCTAAGCAGATGCACGGCAACAATTTTGCCAACTTGTTCCTCCTGCCATCTTTCCAGTGGCTTGCGATTCGCCAAGGAAAAGAGCCAGTGACCGTATTATTATTAGTCGCAGTTTGTCGTCGCCAGAAAACCGCTGGCACACTACAATGTTAAGCACGATTATTATTCAAGACTTGTGTTGCTTCGGCTTTTTCCTGACGTCGGTTTGAACTGATTTGCTGACTACACTTAAAATGACCTCATCTAGAATTCACTTTGATAAAGCATCGTCACAAAGTTTTCTCTGCTCAGCACATAAGCAACGACTCGAACTTTGTGAAACCAACTTGTTGTCGAACACGCTTCGTCTGGAAGATGAAAGCATCTGCAAGTGTTTTTGTCAGTGTAAAAACAGACGTCGAGGCTATTCGGTAACTGCATCAAGCAAAAGGTGCTTGTCCGTACCACTCAATCGAACTAATATGGAACGTGAGACAGGTTAGTTTTACCCTACTAATGATGTGTTGCCGCGATAGTAAAAGACAAACGTGATGCTACAATGGCATGACCAAACCAGACCAAAGAAGAAGAAAAAAAAGATCAAAATAAACGACAAAAAAACAGGGCGTGGAGCTTCATCTCATGCGTTTCAATCAGTAGCTTCATAAACAACGACATGTAACACTTTCATTCGGCTTTTCTTCATTTTTTAACACTTTAATAGAATACAAGATGAATATTTTTGCTTTTTATTTTGTTTGTTTTTTTTTCTATATTTTTTTTATAATATCGGTGGCCGATAATTATCGGCAATTATCGACCTATTTGACGTCAAACAGATAAACCAGATCATAAAGAAATTTGCCAATAATTATTGGCAATTGTCAAACAATTTGGTGTCATACAGATAAACCAGATAAAGAAATTTGGCAATAATTATCAGCAGTTATCAACCAATTTAATATCATACAGATAAACAGCTAAAAAAGAAATTCACAGAAAATTATCGTCAATTATCAACCAATTTGACTTCATACAGATAAACCAGATCATAAAGAAATTGGACAAAAATGATGGTCAATTAGCGGCCAATTTGTTTTCATACAGATAAACTAGATAATCAAGAAATTGGGCAATAATAATAATAGACATGCCACATTGGTCCATTTGTTGTGGTTGTGGCTCATATCAATAAAATTCAGCTTCATGGCGCTTTACACACTTTCAAACATTGCGTAAAGTTTACACAACGTTTCAATGTATTTGTACATGTTGGACTTAGAGTAGGAATCGAGAATATATTTGTATTCAAGTTCATTTTGCAAACAATTATCGGCTTACTTATCGGTTATCGACATCGGCACTTTCTAAATGATTGCTTGATCGGTATCGGTCGAAAATTGCAGTATCGTGCATCCCTAAATCTAACGTAAACTGACCCATCATTGATCCCGTTATCAGGGAAACATCGACACGTCTTTCAACGTGACACAGCAACGTTGAAAACGTCATTCCAATAACCTCGACGTATCTTTCTGCGGGGACGCCGCAACCCGAGAAACAAAAAGCTTCATCTTGTTCGTCTTTCAACATGTATTTCCACATCCTTTTGTTCCCAGTACATTTTTTTTACAACTTTTTCCAGGAAGCGTCCGGTGAGCCGGTAGACAAAACAGAAGAGAAATTAGAGCTGCTACTGCTGCCGTACGACGGGCGAAAGGTTCAACATCTCCGATGAAAACATTATCAGACGCTGGATTGACCACAACGACTCATTTGATATTCTGCAATACTGGCTAACAGTGTTTGCCATCCAATGTAACAAAACTCAACAAACATTTCAGGGAAGCAGTGGAACAAAATGAGAGGACAAGAAGATACACGAGTCTCCCGGTCCCGAAAGGAAGGAAAGTTCAACTCTCACAGCCACATCAGGAAAAACAGAAAAAAGGAAAAAAAGGTCACAAGGGCTGGAAAGAAAAAAGAAAAGAAGCAAAGCTTGAGATTGTCCAGGAAGTGAATCAACACTCAAAGACGCACAATCTTGCTTCGATAGAAAGACATCCGAGTAACTGATGACATCACTGCATGTCTATTTATCCAACACGTCCGAAAATCTCAATCAACAAAGTATTTCCGTCTAGCTTAAGTGAGAAAACACGGACATTTTGTAGGAGAAGGAATAATGTCATGTAATAAACGAGTGAGCGGGCATAGAATGACTCTCGTACCGCAGGCTTGGAAAACACAGAAGAGAAAAGAAAAGACGAGAAGAGAAGAGAAGAGAAGAGACGGAAGGTTTGGAAAGAGAGCAGCTCGGGTCTCCGTATCCTCTCGCCAAATTTGCTTTGGCAACAGTTTCCGTGGGAATGGCGCGAGACTGGCTCTCCTCAGACCGCGAGAGAGGCACGGATCCGCCTATCAAGGAGAAGGAAAGCGCAAAGACCAAAAGATTGAGACGGGCAGAAGAGTGACGGTGGACGTAAATACAGCCGGACTTTTCCATCCTTCTTCCTTTTCCATCGCTTAGCCCCAAGTGACAAGAAATGCTTCCAACCACTTCATGGCTTCAATGTTATGACACTTATGACACAATGACCAGTGTGGGAAATGAATGCAGAATTTATTTGATTTAATTTTTTGGATTGCTCTTGACGCAAGAGGCAATATGATACCAATAGTGCCCAGCAGAAATATTCAATTTACTGCTGTAGCATACCTGAAAGTCTAGTATGAAATCATTTATATTAACTCATTAGCTCCCAAAAACATATAAATATTTCATATTTTAAATGTTTTAAGTGTCCCAAAGACGGATTTATACGTTTTTTGTTGTTTTTTTATTGTTTTTTTTATGCCAGAGCATAGAGAAGGCTTTGATGCAGTCTCTCTACTGCAGAAAATGGTTGAGTGGCAGCAGAGTATAAGAGATCAACCAGGCCATGTTAAAACAAGCCGATTTCCCCACAGTTCTAAGCAGAATTGTAAAAAACGATGAAACTTAGCTATGTTCTATTGCTAATTGCTGCACAGCAATTGAAAAATTGGTCAAAATCCAGGAAAACACTGAAGTGAAAATGGTTGGAAGTGAATGAGTTAATATGAATGTCAAACGAGGCACTCTCATTTGAGTATTGTATTATCACAGTTATAGTTAATCATATTTATTTCATTCTAACAGGTAAACTCAAAGTGGCATCGTCAAACAAATCCCATCTTGGACAATAAGCTAATTGGATTACAACGAATAACTTAATATTTGGGCTGTTCATCTCTCGCCAGAAGATGATTTGATTTGAAAGTGGAACGATTCGGTTCGACTTAGTGGGATTACGATTCAATTTGATACGATATCAGTTCAAAAGGGGATGCAATCATTCTTTTGTTGCCATTTTACATACGTTTGAATACATTTGTCAGTTCTGTAAATATGAATTTCCTTCTAAGGTATATACAGGGTGACCCAAAAAGATGCGTAGCCATATTTTATTGGATCAAAAATGCATTTTTTACCGAATGTCTTTTCTGTTGCAGGACGTGAAAGGTGAACCTATGGATGATCATTTGCAGCTATTGTTGCCCTGAAAATGTCTTGGACAAATCAGCAGAAGATATTCTCCCTGGAGACCGATTTTGCGACCAAATCATACCAGAGTGTACAGATTCCGTTTGGAAAGCGTTTCCATTGTCGCAACTTTCCATCAAAATCAACGATTGTTAGTTGGATGAAGAAGTTCAGAGAGCATGGGACTGTAGTGGGCCTATGTTCTAAAGCCACAGGGGGAACTTATTCAGGAATGCAGGAAGAAGAGTGCAAGGACAGGAGAAAACATTGCTGCAGTGAGGGACTCAGTAGGACGCAGCCAAGAACTCGGAATCACTGCGGCGTGTTCTTACGTCTGATCTGCACCAAAACCCATACAAGATCCAAATCAAGCAAAAATTCACTGGAAAAGCCAGTAACAATGTGTGAATGCTTCTGTAATGTGCTTGAAAATGATGAAAACTTTCTTGACAACGTTTGCTTCTCAGAACTGAACTCTGAACTTCTTAATCCAACTAACAATCGTTGATTTGGAGGGAAAGTTGCGACAATGGAAACGCTTTCCAAACGGAATCTGTACACTCTGGTATGATTTTGTCGCAAAATCGGTCTCCAGGGAAAATATCTTCTGCTGATTTGTCCAAGACATTTTCAGGGCAACTATAGCTGCAAATGATCATCCATAGGTTCACCTTTCACGTCCTGCAACACAAAAGACATTCGGTAAAAAATGCATTTTTGATCCAATAAAATCTGGCTACGCATCTTTTTGGGTCACCCTGTATATCTCAAATAAACGACTATTCCATACATATCTCAATATATTTCAAAGTGAAACCATTCATTTCGATTCACTCGCACCTTTTAAATCAAAACACGTTTTTCTGGTTCAAACCGTTTTTGGTTATACTTAACACATTTATTTCAGCATTTTAGCAATTCAAAGTGGACTATTTCAATTTCAGTGAACTCGAGACGTTTAACCATCTTGAACAGCAATGTTGAATTTTGAAACGTTTTGTGTGTGTTTGTGTGTGCGTAGTGTAATTTTCAAATAAGCTGCCCGACCAGCTGGATCAAGTTTGACTGCATTAATAAATGAATGGATTTTGACTATGTTATATGTAGTTACACATTCCATTATTGAAGTATTTTCTTGGAAATTATTATTATTATTATTATTATCATCAATCAAAAGTTATTTACAACTTTGTTACTTCTATTGTCTTTGCTTATTCATTTACAAAGGCTTGTTGTTAATATAAGATTACAAATTGAAGCCTAAAAACTTTTTTTTTTCCTCTTCCAAATACAAAACATTTTGCTTTTTAAAATGGTCCTGTAAATCATTCGCCTGATTCTTGCAGTATCGATATGAGTCGTTTTTATATTTCACCCTAATTGGGAGATGGTGATAAACAAGGATGACGTTTGGCATAGAAACTGTTGAATAACAGATGAGAGGGAGAAAAAAAAAGTGCTTTTGTTTACAGCCCTCATAAAAGTTGTCGAAGGTTAGGTGGGGGCGGGGTCAGTATATGCTGCTGGCTCTTCGCCTTGCATCAGTGCAAATATCCTTTTAAAAGAGGCCAGATGTGAATTATGGTTAACAAGAGGAGGAATGTGTCTGTTGTATGTTGCAAGATGTGGAAATGCGCAACACGGGCCGTAATTCCGCTTGACGTTTAACATGCCCTCAGGTTGAGGTCGCTCACGAAAGGGTTAAGTCGCACGGTTGAGCGAGTACGTAAATAGCGGTGGGGAATGTGTGTGGGCATGAACACGCGTGCCAGCTGGCAAAGGAGGGAAAGGGCATGCGTGCACATGCAATGCGACAGGTTTTGGTTTTTCCCCCCAATTACGACTTAAGGAGCACTGGATGCAACAACGGCACCGACTTCTCAACCTCACTCCAGACTGTTGTACAAGAAGTATTTGGGGGGGGGGGTTGATATATTGCTCCATTATAAAATTGTAGAAATGTACACTCGTGTACTGTGCACAACAATCTGTGATTGTGACAAGTCAGTTTTAGAGCTTTTGAACTTTAACTTTCTGCTTCACTACAATTATCTTAACTCATTCACTCGCCGCCATTTTCACATTTCGCAATCCCGTTCGCTGTTTTACTGGATTTGGACTGATTTTGCAAGGCCCACAGAATATTGAGTTCGATTGCTATAAAAACATGGAACCTACCAAAATAAAGATTAAAGTCTCTTCTTTCATCAGGAAAAAAAAGTATGTTTCTATCTGTTTCCGTTCTGCAGCAATTAGCATTAGAAGAGAGCTAACTTTCATCGGTTTTCACAAATCGATTCAAAATTGTAAGTAATTGAGCTTTTTTTCTACATGATCTCCTTTGCTCTGCTGCCACCTGCTGGGCATTTGTGTAATAACTACCATTTCTGCAACTGTTCTTTGCAGTTGAGAGGCTGCATCAAAGCCTTTTGTATGCTCTAGCATAAAAAACACAAACAACAAAACATATAAATACGTCTTTTGGACACTTAGAACATGAAAAAAAAAACGTATTTATACCTTATTGGGAGCAAATGAGTTAATAGGAGGTTTATTGGATGCGGTCAATAATTGTGTTGTGTTACAATTTACAATCCAACTTCCAGAGTATTTTTTTTGTGTGCGTTTTGAATGGCACAGTCGATGCCTGCTGGTCTCCAAATGAGACGGCTAATAACAGTTTGCTATTGTGTGTCGTGGCGCTGGCAACTTGCCCTGCTCGGATCTTCCTGTCAGAGTAGCGGATGAAGAGGATTGAAATGAGGGCGGCGGCCTGCAGTCGAATCCCTTCTCATCTTACAGGCATCGTTACGCCTGCTGAAACGTTTTCCATCGAGGGACCCCCAGGCAGACCACCAATTGCAGTCTTATACCCGCTTGCACTTTCTCTCTTGATCCCATTTACAAATGTACTTTAAAGATTGATAATGAGGCGCAAATGGTGCTCCCAATTGTAGTGTTAGCATGACTGCAATGTAAGAGGAAGTGTTGATTCACGTGGGCACGCCGTTGACGTGTCTCAGTCGCTTGACCATTAAGTCACACTTGAGACTGCAATTGTAGTTGAGCATCATATGATTAAGAAAGTAACATTTGCATCTATCAAATTCAATTCGAAAGGATGGGGCCAAAAATGTGAAATTCCTTTGAAAATCATCATATGGTAAGAAGAGGTGCTATGCTAATTCCCAGATGAAATGTTCTGCCGCTGTTCAGATGTGAATGAATAAACAATCGGATTTTTGCTGGTTTAGAGGATAATTGAAAGTGACGGCGACAGGTTAAAGGCAAGTAATGTGTGCGTCCCGGTCACAATTAGATACTTGAAGGAGTCGCAGATAGCAAAGAACGCTAAATGACACTTCATTTATATCGCTTTACGTTCGACTACTGCAAACATAACGTCAGGAACAATTGTGGGTTCTGTATCTTGCTGAAGGATACTTTGATGCTGTCACAATGGCAGGGAGTTGAACCTACAACTTCTACCACTCACCGTATTGTTCCGATTATACGTCGCTCCGGATTATAAATCACACCAGCCAAAAAATATGCATCATTAAGAAGGAAAAAACATATATTGGAGCATAAGTCGCATTTTTGGGGGAAATTTATTTGGTAAAATCCAACACCAAAAACATACAAGTCATCTTGAAAGGTAATTTAAAATAAAAATAAAAGAGAGAACAACAGGCTGAATAAGCGTCCGGTATGCTAACGTCACATGACTGACATGTAACGGTAATGTCAGTAACGACGTAACATATTAAGAGTTTGTAGCGAGCAGTGACGGGAGTCGGAGGCGGAGTGTTGAAGGGCGGAGCCAAAGGCTGGCGTTTTATTGACGTCAGCTTGTGAGGTCTTCACAGCAACTCCCCACTCAGCTAGAAGCTAACAGGCTAACTCCCCTTTTCCACCCGGAACTCTCCCTTCGTCCCAACGTTCCGTGGGTGAATTATGTTCCCATCACGACAAGTTATTCATATAACTCGAGCATAAAGAACATGCTAACAAATTTACCAAAGTATCAGTTTCACTCCAAATCACTAAATCCAATGAAATCTTCATCCTCGGTGTCACTTTTAAACAACTCCCCCAAGTCGGGAGGTCGACGATGCAATGTTGAACTTATCAACACAGGCCTCGAGCGCCCTCTTGCGGTTTAGTGTGAAAATAACATGTGAAATGATATAATAATGTGTTAATTTCACACGTAAGTCGCACCAGAGTACAAGTCGCACCAAACTATGACAAAAACTGTGACTTATAATCCGAAAAATACGGTATTCACACCACCCCCAGGTCAGCATTATTTCTCTATTGTCCCGTATGTCCCTTCGTTAGGTACTCATTTCAAGTCCAAGCACATTTTTTGCTTTGGAAGATGAAGTGTTGGCACTCCAGATGATCCAGATGATATATTCCGACCCCCAGCATGGCTGCTGCATTTCAGCAACAGTCAATGCTCATGTTCATGTAAAAGGCAACAATTTTCCATCCAGCGCTACTCTCTGCTGGATTCTTCGTAATATCCCAAATACAAGCCCCGCCCCCCCCAAGCGTGCTCAGGTTTAAGGCATGTAATCGAACTGTGGGGGCAGGAACTTGTGGGATTCCGATTGTTTGACAGCAGAGGTCAGCAAGTGAAGCTAATGTCTTCTCCCTGCTGCCTCCTCACTTCCCTCAACCTTTTCTTTAAAATCTCCTGCAAATGTGTTCTCTGTTGGTCTTGCGCTTTTCAACGCTCTCGCTACAATATGATCCTCCAAGCAATCGTTTCTCCCAAAAAAATACCTACCGATAAATTGGAGGCAGATGCTCACCGGTGCCTCAACATAACTTCATTACTCTGCTTGTGGTCAAATATGATCTTGCAAAATTCCATTCTACCCGCGTATGACTTCCGCATCAAGCGCGATGGCCCAAATAATCCACAATTGGAAGAATAACTTGGAGATGAATAACACTTTCAGACCAATAGAAGTGACAGGCAAATGTCGGATGTTGTACACAAAGCACATCATCTTGCAATGAGCAGAGATCCGATGGAGGCTTTTTCCTTCCTGTCTGCGTGGTGCGATTCGTTGGGTCTGTCAGCTGTTTCAGACACGCTCCTGACTGGGCTTCTCGTATGACAGACGCTGCCGCTCATTTCCACAAACGAGCCGATGAGTTCACTGGACCCTCGCAAACGATGACAGCGGCGCACTATAAACTGAATATAAAAAAGGCCGATTGTCCACCGATGGCTCCGTTTGTTGTACACAGGCATTAAGTGTGTTCTGAGGCATTTTCTGACATGGCTGGTCGAGTTATGAACAGTAGTCAGTCGGACTAGGGATGCACGATACTGCTATTTTCGACCGATACCGATCAAGCAATCATTTAGAAAGTGCCGATGTCGATAGCCGATAATTGTTTGCAAAATGAACTTGAATACAAATATACTCTCGATTCCTACTATAAGTCTAACATGTACAAATACATTGAAACATTGTGTAAACTTTACGCCAGGGGTGGCAAACTGCGGTCCTCGAGGGCCGGAGTCCTGCAGGTTTTATAGATTTCCCTACTCAAAGTGCAGCTGATTCCAATTAACAGGCTCGTTATCAGGTTTCTGCAAAGCTTGCTGATGAGCTGATCATGAATCAGCTGTGTTGAAGAAGGGAAATATCCAAAACCTGCAAGACTGCGGCCCTCGAGGACCGGATCTCGCCACCCCTGCTTTACGCAATGTTTCAAAATGTGTAGAGCACCATGAAGCTGAATTTTATTGATATGAGCCACAACCACAACAAATGGACCAATGTGGCATGTCTATTATTATTGCACAATTTCTTTATTATCTCGTTTGTCTGTTTGAAAACAAATTGGTCGCTAATTGCCCATCATTTTTGTCCAATTTCTCTATTATCTGGTTTATCTTTATGACACCAAATTGTTTGACAATTGCCAATAATTATTGGCGAATTTCTTTATTATCTGGTTGATCTGTATGAAATTAAATTGGTTGATATTTGTCGATAATTTTTGGCGAATTTCTTTATTTTCTGGTTTAGCTGTATGACGCCAAATTGTTTGATAATTGCCAATAATTTTCGGCAAATTTCTTTATTTTCTGGTTTAGCTGTATGACGCCAAATTGTTTGATAATTGCCAATAATTTTCGGCAAATTTCTTTATTATTTGGTTTATCTGTATGAAGTCAAATTGGTCGATAATTGCCGATAATTTTCTACGAATTTCTTTATTATCTGTTTATCTGTTTGACGTGAAATTGGTCGATAATTGCCGATAATTATCGGCCACCGATGTTAACGTGCATCCCTAAGTAGGACTGAAAATGTTGTCAAATTCAAATCAACATCGCTATGGAGCAGAATCTATTTTTCAAATTGCAGCAGAACTACGCAGCTGTGCCGGCCAACGCAGGCGATTTAAAAAAAATGTAATGGAGATGTTCATAATAACACGTTCAATGAACTGCTTTCAAGAATGATTGAGGCGCCAAGGTCATATTTCTGAATGAAATATGAATGAAATTCCCCGACACGCTAAACGAGGCTTGCACCTGCAAGAAAATCAAGATGTGCCCGTTTTGATGCCAAAGCGCACGCGTGCCGTCTACGAGGATATCCGGCCTGAAAGAGCCGACAAGTTCCGATCGCTCGACCTGTCAAACACCTGAAACCAAACTTCAACGAAAAGCAACAAGTTTCATTTCACTCATTTTATTCGCAGAACAATGTGACACGCTTGTGTTCCGACAGTCTGAAACTGTGAGGCAGACTTGATGTTACTTGAAGAACTTTGCTCTTCTATTTACGTTCATTTGCACTCTATTGAATTCCAGATGTTTAAGATATTTCATTTTCATTTCTATTCTGATGTTATTGTTTTTTAATTAAAATGTGATTTCATAAATAAATTCATAAAATATAAGAAAACAGTTGCCGTTCGTTTCATGTCATTTTGATGTAATTTAAAAAAAACTCTATTGGGATACATATTATAAATCCAGATTTAAAAAAAAAAAAAAAAAAGACCAACTGTATATCGGGATATAAAATTTGGTCCATATCACACAGTGCAGTTCCAACACAGTAAATTTTACTCTGAGAAAGATTATATTCGATCCCAGTCAAAACAGAGTAAACTTGATACTCCGAAGAGAGTAAAATATTCAGAAGAAAACCACTCAACAGTTGAGGAGCGATGACAGAACCTTCATGTTGGCAGACAGCCGATCGAACGAACCTCTGACCGATTCCACTCCTGCCCTGTGTCAATATATCGTCGGTGTCACATGCAATCCTTGTACCTCCATTTTTTGCTATCCTATTGTTAGCCAACAATAAAATGTGGGATTATTCCTGAATTTGTGAGTGTGTTTTTTTTTTTTTAGTATTTGACTCTCTTCCAAGTGTAAAGTTTAAAGTGGGAGCGAATATAGTCTTTTTAGAGTCAAATTTACTCTACGAAATTTACTGTGAAGGCAATAACTAACTAACTAACTAACTAGTGCTACAGCTTGTTTTGCTTTTTTAATAGAGGATTTTATGAAATGACAAATCTCACAAGCATCACATTCGAGAAACTAGCACGAGATTTTGACGGACTGGACGAAGGTGACAGAAAATGTCTGCCTCGACTTGTGCAACGTGTGCTGAAGTGCCAACGCGGCGAGCGGCGGCATAATGGTCCCGCTTGTTAGCGAGCACTCTGCTTGCGCTGTGATGAGAATGTTTTCGACAGCTTTTAGACACTTGCTTATAATGATGTTCTGCATGGCCCGTGGCCAGCTGCGAGTTTTTCTCTCTCCTTCCAATCAGACTGCTGAACACTTTTACCAGCAGCCGTGCAAACTTGTCGAAACGTGCTGAGCGCAGACAAATTTAGTGAGTCGGTTGAAATGGTTTAGCTAATAAAAGTACAAAATCAACAGTCTGTCCCTGCCCTGGTTTCATAAGACAGGCATCTTATAGTAATACAATTTTGATGAAGCTGTCAGCATATAAAGTACCGCATTTTTCGGATTATACGTCGCTCCGGATTATAAATCGCACCAGCCAAAAAATGCATCATTAAGAAGGAAAAAACATATATAAGTCACACTGGAGTAGAAGTTGCATTTTTGGGGGAAATTTATTTGATAAAATCCAACACCAAAAACATACATGCCATCTTAAAAGGCAATTTAAAATAAAAATAAAAGAGAGAACAACAGGCTGAATAAGCGTACGGTATGCTAACGTTACATGACTGACATGTAACGGTAATGTCAGTAACGACGTAACATATTAAGAGTTTGTAGCGAGCAGTGATGGGAGGCGGAGGCGGAGTGTTGAAGGGCGGAGCCAAAGGCTGGCGTTTTATTGACGTCAGCTTGTGAGGTCTTCACAGCAACTCCCCACTCAGCTAGAAGCTAACAGGCTAACTCCCCTTTTCCACAGAACAAAACCTTCCCACCCGGAACTCACCCGGAACTTTTCTTGAGTGAATGATGTTCCCATCACGACAAGTTATTCATATAACTCTCGCATAAAGAACATGCTAACAAGTTGACCAAACGATCAGTTTCACTCCAAATCACTAAATCCAATGAAATCTTCATCCTCGGTGTCACTTTTAAACAACTCCCCCAACTCGGGAGGTCGACGATGCAATGTTGAACTTATCAACACAGGCCTAGAGCGCCCTCTTGCGCCCTCTTTCGTGTGAAAATAACATGTGAAATGAAATAATAATGTGTTAATTACACACATAAGTCGCACCCCCGGCCAAACTATGAAAAAAAGTGCGACTTATAATCCGAAAAATACGGTACATAAATACAGTACACAAATGAGCACGCAAAGCTTGTATTTCTGTGTTTTTACACTACAGATCATTACAGGTTGCTGTTAATGAGCAATAAGCAGAATACACTCTTTGATTGTAATCAATTACCAAGATTACCGTATCATAAAACAGAGCAATCGGAAATCAAGAAAGCAATCTGTTAATCTCTGCAATGCCTCAACGTGATAGGGTGAACAAATCAATGCGCGCCAGAGGCTCCCTGAGGGCCAACGAAGAGGAGGGGCGGGTTATAGTAAATCAATTGTCGGCCAATTCATTTCCATTGATAGCATCAGAATAATGGCATCGTGTAATAAAATGGTAATCGCAGCCCTTTAACTGCAGGCATGGTCGGGTCGTTTGGCAAGTCTGCGCTGCAGGGGAAATGGCAGTGGCCCACATTCTTTGCTTGTGCGTTGCTCAACATGTGTGCACTTATTCCCGCGCATGCCCGGCAGCATGTGCAGGACAAATTGTGTCGTTTATTTTAGTTGCGGCTGGATAAGTGTGCGCTTCGAAGACTGTGTATGCCGGCGTGCTCGAGAACAACACACGTGCTGCACATCCTCTTGATTTAATCCCAGAGATATGCAACCCGACGTCACAGGCAGGTGGCTCGGTGAGCAGATTAAAATCTCAGCCACTAGCTCCATGTCAAAACAGAAAAAAAGAAAAGAAAAAAACTTTAAGTAAGAAGAGCTCAGGCAATTATGGCACATTTGCATGCAAAGTTAGAAAGGAGGAAGGCATCGAAACAAAAACATTGTTGTAAACTGTGTTTAGATGTGGAAAATGTGAAGGAAACGAGCTCCCTGTTTGAAATGACTTGGTGAGGAAACCATCTCACTTTGCTGTAATTGCTATTGAGATTAGCAGACGGACATTTTTTTTTCAAGAGTTGAAAGAAAACTTTCAACGGAAATTTACCAGTATATATGTGAATATATTTTCAAAACAAGTTAGCCTATTGTAAATACTAAGTTCCATAAATCATTTAAAGTAACAAACGTATATTACTTTGCACAATTCATTTCCATATATTACCAGGGAAAGTGCCCAACTTTGAATATTTGCAGAAATCTGCAGCTGCAGTTCTCACGTAAAGTTTCTGCAAAGTTGCATAAAATTCCCGGCCCCTTTTCAACGCTAGCCTTTAGGGGTGTTAAAAAAAAAAATCGATTCGGCAATATATCGCGATATTACAGCTCGCAATTCTCAAATCGATTCAATAGGCGGCCAAATCGATTTTTAAACATTCCTTATTGATGGAAAAATACAGTCTTCCTCGCTATAACGCGGTTCACTTTTCGCGGTCTCGCTGTATCGCGGATTTTTTTTTTTAAGTGCAATTTTGCATATTTTTTTACAGTAATATACCCATTTTATAAAATTTATGAAGGTTTGAACATTGTCAATGTTTGAACAAGAGAGAAATGTGAGAACATGTAAATGCCTCAATGAGAAAAGTGTATAAATTGTGTGGTAGGGGATTTTAGAGCCTTAGAACATTTATAAGAGTTGTAAAACATAAAGCTAACTACTTTGCGGATTTCATTTATTGCGGATTAGGGGTTAGGGTTCACACATTAATCATGGAAGAATGTTATAATAATGGAACATTAAGCCTTAATGTTTTATTTCAATGCTGTTTCAATGAGGTTTCGGATAAATAAATAATACATTTTCATAAAAATCTTACAGTGTAGATGGGAAAAGTTTACTGATTAGCATTTTTAAATTAGAGCAAAAAAATCGCAACAATTGACATAAATTCGTATCGGGTTTAATCTGTATTGAATCGAATGGTCACCTATGAATCGTGACTCGAATCGAATCGTCAGGTACTGGCCAATTCACACCCCTACTAGCCTGATGCTATTTCCCGTGAGAGCAAAAGGATGGGACAACACCAACAAGCACTCTCCTGCTAGGATTGGCGCCCGACCTCTACCAATAAATCACACGCAAATGGTGTTGCCAGCCTCTTCTGCACCAATCGCTGTCGTCCTGGCAAATCATTTGGAAAAAAATGAAGAGGAAAACCTGATTTAGACAAAAATGTCTAGTCAATGAAACTTAACTGCGACCGCCGAGCGTCTTCGACATGATGATGTGGTACACGGATTAGCATGTTGACAAAAATGGGCAAAGGAAACGCATGCAGGTAAAAGTTGAAAATGATCAATTTCCAGGCAAGTATTGCACGGTGGCGCCAACCTGCAGTCCCGAGTCACCCAAAGGTCAGTTTGGGAAGGGTGAAGTTGGGGTCGCGTTGTTCTTTCCTCCGTCCGTGTCTGTGGTGGGAGTTCACACGAAGGTGACTCAGCAGACCCGCGCCGTAAACAAGTCTGAAGTTTATAGCCACAATTGGGATTTGTTTTTCTGTTTTCCATTCTGTCGACTAATCAAGGGTGTGTGCGTGCGTGCGTTGCGGAAGGGGGTAGCAAAAGGGACAAGAAACACAAGGACGCCGTAAAACACAAAGGGAAGGTTGTCTCGCGGGGAGGTCAACTGACCACTAAAATCGAGGGTCAACCAGGGTGCAGCTTTTCGATTGTCGTCTTTCAGTTCGTATTGCTTCCATCGTACTTTTTTAGCTCTTCCTCTGGCTGTCAATCACGTGTTCACCGCTCTACAGTCGTTTACAGCGTGTCATTTACTCGAAGCCTTCGACAGAAAAAGACCAAACTTGGGAAGGAATAACTCATAAAAAAAAAAGAAAGCGGCAATGAGAAAGGAAGAAAATTGAACACGAGCAAATGATAGGGTGCTGCGGATGCACGTGTGATTATGTTTGAGGGAAAGCTGCAACTTCCACTCAGCCAGGAAAACGTCTTCATTAACAAGGATTGCTTTTACGCAATAGGAGTTTGTCCAAGATGGCCTCGCACTGCTACAATCATCCTCTCGAAAAATGATCCATCTGCAGTCGGATCATTTTTATGCATTAAAACAACTTGTCCTGCAGACATTTTTGGGGGTTTCCCGTTTATAAGAGCGAGAGAAGTTGGTGCTGATTCTCAAACATGACAGTCGGGAGATGGGGAGAGTAGCAAGAAGTGTACTCAAGAGACTTTACAGTCATGACTCAAAAGTCAAAAGTAGTCGAACAAATAATTGCTCGTGAAATACTATAAAGATTCAGTGAGAAAGTACAAAAGTCAAACATCTGATATATCGTACATTTTACCAGAGCATGAATGTCAAAAAAATGCAAAATAGGAATGTACACATTTAAATATTACCCAACAATATAACTTCAACCTTTCTGCCGTACTTCACGTAAATAAGAGACATTTGGAAAAGTTCATTTCTGAGTGGGCGGGGCCATGGAGGCTTTGCGGTCTGCCTGGCCTCATTTGATTGGTGGAATTGAGTTGACGTCGCCGGTGGTGACGTTGGATTGGTGGATCAGAGACATGTGACAGAAGCCCGTCTGACGGAGCAAAGAAAATAGATTGATGAAAAAAAAAAAGTAGCAGCTAAGTAAAGGTATGTATCCCAAAAAATATTTACGTAAATAGAGTAAATGTCGGGTGGCACGGCGGACGACAGGTTAGCACGTCCGCCTCCCAGTTCTGAGGACTCGGGTTCGAGTCCAGGCTCGGACCTTCCTGGGTGGAGTTTGCATGTTCTCCCCGTGCCCGCGTGGGTCTTCTCCGGGTACTCCCGTCTCCTCCCACATTCCAAAGACATGCATGGCAGGTTGATTGGGCGCTCTGAATTGTGTGCTTGTGAGTGTGGATGATTGTTTGTGCCCTGCGATTGGCTGGCGACCAGTCCAGGGTGTCCCCCACCTACTTCCCAAAGCCAGCTGAGATAGGTCCCAGCACCCCCCGCGACCCTTGTGAGGAATAAGCGGTCAAGAAGATGGATGGATGGTTTACTGTATTCAGTGCAGCCTTTCATCTTGTGCCTATCGAAGTTGGAATGTCAGATTGACTGCTGCCTCATCAACCCACTTTTGTTTGGCGTCATGTGTCAAGTGCCTTCCTCAGATGCTACATGCCCCCCCCGTCAGACAAACACCTGGGCCACGCCTTTCCGAGTGGCAGACCGTTCAGAAGTCAGACTGGTTTCGCTTTAAAAAGGATGTCTGGCACCTGCAAAAACAGCGACTGGCCATCTGACTTACTTCCAACTATAAAGACCGTCTTGACATTTGGACTTTAATATTTCAGACAGTTATGCTAACGTCCTCATGAGCATCAGGTAGCAACTTCTATGCATTTTCTTGTCCTCATACACGAACGACCCTTGACTATATGCATTTTAGTCCGAACCCTTCAAAAGTCAACATTCCTTACGCTCGGACGATGTTTAAATGACGGCTTATGCTTACGAGGAAACTATGCTGAGTTCGAGGGGGGCAAAAGTCTGAGAGGTCGGGCGAGGGTCAAAAGAAAAGCCAGCAACGCCCGAAGGGTACTTTATTCTCGTTGCAATAAAAGGCCACAGCAAAGCAAGATAAGCCTTCTGGCTGGGGTCAAGGCAGACCTCAGAGGACAACGTGAAGCACTTCCAGCTTGCAGCCAATGAATGATGGACGCATCAAATCAGGCTGTCGTCCAGCGTCGTCACCAAGGCAACCGTTGAAGCCGTTGCTTTTGTTAAGTGGAGACTTAACTGTTGCTACAGAGTCAAAACAAGAGCATGTCGTAATGGACCCTCCACAAAGCCGATTTACTCGATGGGCTCACAAGACACGCTGAAGATAAAAGATCAGTGCGACCTGCAAGCAAAGATTTGTACACTGTTGTTGTTGTTGTTTTTTCTTGGTCAAAGCGACATCTGTTTGCTCACGGATTTGGCGTGCGTGTGGGCTGACAGAACACGCAAACGGAGGGCCAAAGAGGCCGCAAGCGACTCACCTCGGCTGTTTGCAGACGGGCAACGCCAGCCATGAAAAGCGCGAATCCGAGTGCAAACGCCGCCGTGCGTTGTTGCGCGTTGCCGTGCCTTTGTTTGCCAGTGGGCCGACTACCCCAACTGACGGCTTCGGTAAACACACCCGCTACCGTGCCAAAACACCTGGCACAGATGTGAATATGGGCACTTTACTGTCGTCAGCTGCATTCCATAAGGCACACAGAAGATGGATAGACTGATAACAGACAGATGTTAAATGAAACACTAAAGAGTTTTATACAGAAACGAAACCAGAGCACTTTGACTCTTTTCACACACTTCGTACTCGTGGACACTCATTAAGGAAATGGCAAAGTCGAAGCATCAGCCACACACTTGCAGCTGACCTTTCACTCACTTCGATCTCTGAAGTAAAATTCCTTCCATCAATCAAAGTGTTGTCGCCCGTCTCTCCTTCACACATACGCCGTCGACACGCGATCAATCACGCGTCGACGGCGTGCGCTAATGCGCCTCATCTTTCATTCACGGACGCGAAACTTGATGAATAGGCAACAGCTCTTTTCACGCTAAAAAGCAAGATTCACACCGTATCATCGGAAAAATACGGTACAGGACATAGGTCAGGTTTTTGCAGATCTGTCTTTACGTCAGTGCTTGAGTCAGCTGCAGATATTTAATGCATTTCTGTTATGTTTTGCTCTATGATTCCACACCCTCCGACTTCTTGGAATTGAAACTCCCTTCACCATTACCACATTGCCTCCCCTCTCCTCATCCCTGCACACATTTTTTTCATTATTCCTTGTAGTACTCAGAAAGTCTGGCATGTTCCGTGTTTTTCTCCATAGAAACCGACATAACAGACCGACGCAGCCAAGTTCAGGCTCAGCAAACAGAGACCAAATAAAATCCATCATTCAGTTGGTGTGTGTGTGAATGACCCCCCTCGCGCCTCATCAGCCATATTTTCATGCAATTCCAGGACGAGGAGGGTTTGAACCAAGACGTCACTTAGCAAGTCTGCTAAATGTATTCAGAGTTTGACATGCATCTGACAATGCTAATGTTGAATCATTTGTTGTTGTGAAGACAAACTGCCACAAGGCGTCATTTGGGACACAATTTTCGTTTGCTTTAACACTGCATCTTCACGGGTGGAACTAAAACCTAGCGAGTTGATCCCGTTCTTGTGACGTAATCCCCGAAAATGTTGGATATTTGTTTGAGTTATGTAAGCCTTTGCCCCTCCCCCCCCCAAAAAGCCTCCACTCGCACTGCCAGATGGAGCAAATGACGAATCTCAGACGTTTCGCGTTTCCTGGCCTGAGACACGGGAAGGCTGACTTCCAAGCCATTTCCTGTTCATTGAAGCCCACACATATGAAAGCTTTTCTCAATCAGTGGAAAAAACAACTGCAGGTAAAAGGAAGCAACTTTTGCATCGTGCGGCGAAACTATGATTTGTTTTCTTTCTGTCGGGAACGCGCGATGTAATGCAACAAATTATGACAACGTTTTAACTCGCCAAATCTTATGTAAACGCTGTAGATTCCCAAAAGTCAGCTGACTTTCTCATTCATGTAATTGCTGACAGATGGGATTGGATTTACTGCGTGTTCAATGTGAGGAAATAATGGGTGACATAAAAAAACAAAAAAAACTTTCAAGTCATATGGGTTGACCAGATTTTGAAGCTAACGTTCTAGTGTATCTTTATGTTCACGGTAGTACAGTTTTGAACGGTGAAGCCTGATCAGAATTTCACCATCAAGATACCAATAGCTGGATCGGAAATGTAAACAAATATTACGTACATAACGTGCACCAGATATATTGGTGCATTTTTGTCTTCCGATTCCATTGCATCAATTTTGGACAGAGTTAACTATACACTTTACAGTATGAATAGATATAGAATGACAATAAAGGCTAATCTAATCTAATCTAATCTAATCTAATCTAATGTTTGACTAGCTCCACCCAACAGGAGGGTGTCAAAATATGGGATGGATCGGTTAATTTACATGCACGGGTAGCTTTGTAACGTCTGACAAAAACTCAACAGTAATTTTTGGTGTAGGAATGTTTTAGTTGTCACTACTGCCAATAATTGTACAAATACGGAACATCACACAAAAAAACACAACGGGCAGGTCAGGCCAATAGGCAAGAAGCCCCTCTGCCCCAAGCCATCCCCAGCTGGCCCTCTGGGATGTCAGGCCTGGGAAAATGGCAGGAGAGAAAAGGGGAGGGGATTGGGGGGGGGCACCGATCGCAGCAATGACAAAAGTGTACGTGACACACGGAGCCAGAGAGACTCGAGCAGACGACGTCCCGGGCTTTGTCAGCTATCTCTGGATTCGGTCACTTACTGGCTACTTTATGCCCACGGCGTTATCGTTAGCTCATTTGCTCCCAAAAACGTGAAAATACGTTTTTTTTTTAATGTTTTAAGTGTCCCAAAGACGTATTTCTACATTTTGTTGTTTTATGCTCGAGCATACAGAAGGCTTTGATGCAGCCTCTCAACTGCAAAGAACGGTTGCAGAAATGGTAGTTATTACACAAATGGCCAGCAGGTGGCAGCAGAGCAAAGGAGATCAACCAGGGCCATCTAGAAAAAAAGCTCAATAATCGATTTGTGAAAACTGATGAAACTTAGCTCTCTTCTAATGCTAATTGCTGCAAAACGGAAACAGATAGAAACATACTTTTTTTTCCTGATGAAAGAAGAGACTTTAATCTTTCTTTTGATAGCTTTTATAGCAATTGAACACGATATTCTGTGGGCCTTGCAAAATCAGTCAAAATCCAGTAACACAGTCGGGAGCAAACGGGATTGCGAAATGTGAAAATGGCGGCGAGTGAATGAGTTAAACATCTACTGCTGACATGCTTCCTTGGAAAAGGCCTGCAGTTAATTACGACGCCATTTATGATGCATTTCTTTTTGTCAAATCGAAGCTTTTGAGTTTTACTCTTCTCCAGATCCCCCCCCACACTCGCCGTACTCGCCTTTCCCTGCATCGTGACACAGTTACATAATTGTATTTTGCAAACGATGTGACATTCCCCCATTTCCTCCTCCTCCTCCTCCCGACTCTCTCCAATCTCACATTGCGTTCATCTGTTATGTCTGTGGCCGAGAAGACGAGATTCCCAGACAGACTTATCACAGTCTGTTTTGCTACGACACTGCCGAGCACGCAAGTTGCTTTCATCTATTGCTTTACGCACGCACACGCACACAATAATACTTCCAATCAAATGCCGAATGTGCAGACTGACGTCTCCTCGCTGAGAAAGTCCAGATAATGTTTCAATGCTATAATCTCACACGGTCTTCTTTAATCATCATTTCAACACAAAACAAGGACCACCACGCACAAGATTTCGCTGCTTGTCTTTTTGCTTCGGTTACATTTCAACAGGAACAAGAAGGCCTTCAAGAACACTTTGAATGAGGACAAAAATGAATAACATGCCAATAATATACAGAATATATACATGGTGTGGCAAAAGTCAATATAAATTCCCCCCTTTTTTTCTTATTTTGTTTCAGATATCATTTGGACAGGTGTGAGGCCATCACAATTTGCCAGTTTCAACGAGGGGTGTGCTCAAAAAATCGATACGGCAATATATCGTTGCAACCATCATTACAATACGCGGGTGTCAGAATCGATATTGCTCATTAACTTTAAATAGGCAGTTAACGTTTGCCTTTGCAGCTTGCATTGTACCTAAAAATAAAAAACCTGCAGCGTCTTTGAAGTTAATTGCCTTCAATTAATGCAAAAATAGCTCACCAGTGATTGGACAACGTGTCTTGGCTAAGAAAAATGAAAGCAGAGGAAGAATATCAACATTTATTTACTTATAAACTTAACGTGGCACATGTGTTTTAATGTACCAGTTTTCCTATATTTTGTTGAAAAAACGAAATAGAATGTGTTACATGAAAAAAAAAAATGCTGTTTTTATTTCCCCAAATATTTCAAATAAGCACATTTTAGAGCTGTAATTTTAATACTTTGATATTTTTGCTCAAATTGGCTCATGCCTATTCAAAAAGTTTCCCGGTGTGTCTGTGAAAGCTGCTCCTTGCTCTGCTGTTCGTACACATTTAAAAAACAGGCGGTAAACAAAAATATTTTTGTTAGTCAGCATAACAAACATATCCTTTAGGTAAACATGTGACTGTAATTATAAAATGCAAGAAAATGAATGTAATATATCGGGATACGTATCGCCTTGAAGATCAAGTATTGGGATACGATACGTATCGTGATACGTATCGTATCGTGACCCCTGTATCGCGATACGTATCGTATCTAGTTTCAACTGCAAGTTTTGTAAAGCACAGTCGTCAATTGACATTGGAACATCTCGTTGCAAAACATTTTTTTCTGTCCCCAAATGCAGTTTTGTGTCAGTTGGAGAAGTTTTATGTTTGTGTTCTTCATAAACTACACAAAGGAAGGCATGCTCGTGCAATCGCTGATGAAAACACTGAAATCCGGGAAAAAAATCTATCAGGTGGTGATTAAGCTTGATCTGGACCAACAACACGTTTTTCAAAGGCTATTCGAGGAAGATTACAATAAAAGTTTCCATGGATGGTGGAAATTGTACGTGTGATGGCCGTAAATTTTGTCCAACTGGCTCCGGACTGTAGTTGGGGACACAAAAGTCTTTCTCGCCAGTCTGCAATTTTTGCAACGCTGCTGAGAAATTGGGAAGGGCGATGATATTCTTACAAAAACTGCATAGCCGAAGCTGACAGCTTCACATCTGTCCAAATGATACCTGAAGCAATTTGCTTGAGGCATTGAAAAAAAAACTTGAAATCAATAACTCCACGTTTATTCTAGAATTTGGGCAATTTTGCCACAATGAGTAGTAGAATGCGGAATGTGAAAAACATCTGCAATTGGGGAAATAAGGGAAGTGTTGCTCAGGGGTTTCGTACTCGCTTTTGCTGCTTTTTTTCCTTCCCCGTAAACAGAAGTCACCATTTTATCTTTTCGACGTGCAAAAAAATAAAGCAGAGGAAAATGAAAATGGCAGAAAAACGGACTGTGTGAAGGCTGCTCTTATTCTGACGCTGTAGCTAAAAGGGAAGCTGCCATTTTCTTCACTTATCCAATGCCAGAAAAAGAGGAAAACAGAAGAACTAAACAAAAAGAGGAAGGGAAAGGGAGGCACAAAAAAAAAAAATGCATCGAGAGGTAAGAATGAAAGCATGAAACTGCCACTGGGCTCGAGTGGATGGAAATTAACATCAAACCCTCTTGAGCTCAAAAGCTGAACACAAACAAGGGGCCACACCTCAGCCAATTGCCTTCTTAAACTATATATATATACATATATAAAAATAAAAAAATGCATTTAAAGGAGGAGAAAGTCGCACATCTTTGCTGCTGCCATCATCACGTCGAAACCACATACTGGTTGAAACTTCATAGAGAATAATGCAAAGGCGAGTGTTGTGTGGAAAATAAAAAAATGCATTTAAAGGAGGAGAAAGTCGTGCAAGTGGAGAAAGACACACGTTTAATAACTACAGACCAATATCATTGTTGCCACAGTTCTCAAAAATTCTAGAAAAATTATTTTCATATAGATTGGATAATTTTATTGAGAAACATAAGCTCTTAAGTGAAACCCAATATGGGTTTAGAGAAAAACGGACCACCTCAATGGCAGTCATGGAGCTTGTAGAAGCAATATCCACCGAAATAGATAATAAAAAATTTACTGTTGGGATTTTTATGGATTTAAAAAAAGCTTTTGATACTATAGATCATTCTATATTAATGAATAAATTAAATAAATATGGAATAAGAGGTTTAGCTTATAAGTGGATGAAAAGTTATTTGGAAAATAGATATCAGTATGTGCAGTTTAATAATGTACAATCAGAACACATGAAGATCACTCATGGAGTTCCCCAAGGGTCTGTGCTTGGCCCTAAATTATTTATACTGTACATAAATGATATTTGCTATGTCTCAAAAATATTGAAAAGTGTCTTATTTGCTGATGATACAACTTTCTATTGTTCAGGAGAAAACCTGAAGCAGCTTCTGACTACTGTGGAGTATGAATTGAATATAATAAAAAAATGGTTTGATGTAAATAAATTATCATTGAATTTAAATAAAACCAAGTTCATAGTTTTTGGCACTAGACAAATCACTCATCAAGTTAAAATTATGGTGAATTCAATTGAAATAGAAAGGGTGAATGAAAATAAATTCCTTGGAGTTATTATCGATGATAAATTATGTTGGAAGCCACACATAGAAACTGTTAAAAGGAAAATGTCAAAAATTATAGGGATACTCTATAAAAGTAAGGATGTTTTAAACATGAAATCATTATATATATTATATAGTTCACTATTATTACCATATTTGACCTATTGTGTGGAATTATGGGGAATGGCATATAAAACAAATACTAACACCGTTTTCAAATTGCAAAAGAAAGCTATAAGAATTATTAATGGATCAAAATATACAGAACCAACACATCCACTATTTATTAAATTAAATGCAATGAAATTTTATGACTTGGTGGATTTTAAAATAGCACAAATAATGTATAAAGTTTATAACAATTTACTCTGCCACAGTACTCAGAAGTTATTTGAAATTAGACACAGTCCTTATGATATAAGGGGTACAAGTGTGTACAAAAACCCCAAAATAAGAACAAATATTAAGCAAAGGTGTGTATCTGTAAAAGGTGTTGATCTGTGGAATCATCTGGAAATTGCTCTGAAAAATTGTGACTCAATGCTGGAGTTTAAAAAAATGTTTAAAAGTAAAGTTCAAAAAAATTATCTATGTCAGACCAGAATATGAAAAATGTACATGTATGTGTAAATGATCTAGATAGGTATTATGGTATATGTTTAGTAAATTTATGTATATATGTTTTTGGTAAATGCCAATATGTTAAGTGCACTTGTGTATATGTGTGTATATGTATGTATGTATATGTGTATATGTATATATATATATATATATATGTGTGTATGTATGTATGTATGTATGTATATATATATATATATAACTTGGATTATATATATCATTTATTATTATTATTATTATTATTATTATTTTTTTTTAATAATTAGTCAATTAAAATTGTATTAATAATGAAATAAGTTTAAATATATTGAGTAAAAGGGGTAGGACTAGATAAGTTTTTAACTTCTTCCTACTCCCTTTTGAACATGTAAGTTATGATTGATTGAATGATTATTTTATTGGGATTTTCTTCTCTTTTGATTGTTGTTGTTTTCTGTTTTATTTCTGCTGTTCATCTGTTTATATGTTCAAATAAATGTACAAAGAAAAAAAAAAAAAAAATAGATGAGGGAACTGCACTAGCGCTGATAAGACCCCCTTGTTACCCCTTAACTGTTCATTAAAAATGTGTTGAGGCTCAAAAGAATTGTGTGTATCTCAAAACAATGTTTGAAGCTTACAATCTACAAATTCTCTACTCTTTCCTTCGTTCGCAACCACACAAGGAATTAACTTTTGTTTTTTTTCATTTTGTTTCATTCACCTAAAAGTTAAACAGGTTAGTCCAGCTGAATTTGTACCAAGTGCAATTTTCATCGTCTAACTGACATACCTAAATCGATTTATTACAACGTGTCCAATCAAACTTGCCTCGGGCTCAATTTGGTCCAATTTTGAGTCCAAATCAACATTAGCCGTACTAGCATTGCGTGTCAGGGGGATCTGTGAAACCATTTAAAAAAAATTTCACAATAAGAGGATGAAAGGGGACATTGCAGCATTACCTGTTGTAGTGTAATATGAAATATGTACATGTACTTCAGCAGAGTATACAATAGCAAGTGAATATGGCTTTTGCTAACAGAGCTAAATAACAAGATGCGTACTCATGAGTCAAAGTAAGCCCAACTTGGTTGTCAAAAATTGCAACACACACACACGTACACGCACACAGCGAGTGAAAGTCAATATGAAGCCTGGCTTGGGGGTCCACTTGGGCAGCTGTTAGCATTTGAGAAAAGATTAGCACCAGGTTGGACTGTAAACAATGAGCTCATTCTCTGCTTGAGCGCCGCACAAACACACCACATCTGTTTTGGAAGAAGTCGTCTGATTCAAGGCCCACACTGAGGTAATCCACGCCTCCCTTGTAAAAAAAAAATAAAATCAAACCGTGAAGGAGAGAACCTCAAATTCATGTAATGTCCTGCAACAAGAATCCCTTGCATGAATGCATCATTGCTTCACTTGCAAACTGGAGATAGGAAGATGGTGGAGAATGTTTGGGGGAGATTGCAGATGAGACGTCATTTCAAGATAACCCTTAAAATAGTGCTTCAGACCATCGAACATCACTTCGCTGAGAAGGATGTCGTCTAAATCAAATGGATGGGAATCTTTGACTGTCTCACGATTCCATTTGATCACGATTTTTGGGTCTACGATTCGATTCAGAATCGATTTTCGATTCAAAATGATTTGCTTGACAAATGATTTCTGCTTTTCCATGTCAGATGTGCAAGACTCGACTTATCTAGTCAACCATCGACCAACTTGCTGGGTTATCAAGAAAATAGCTTTGCTTCTCAGGAAATGGATTATGGCAAAATTCACCCAAATAACGGACGAATTATTGTATCAATGGCTAACATTGTTCTATGCATCGCAACATAAAGGAGCCCGTCATTCCCTATAGGACTGCGTCTGAATGCCGAAGCCTTGGGGGAGGCAGTGTGGGTGAGTTGGAGACAACAAAAACACGTCTACTGAATGTAGGTCAGCCTTGAAGTGTGCGGAAGATCAGACTCAGCTAGCAATAGCAAATTAGCAGACACTGGACACCTTCTAAGCATCGATAGCAGTAACAACTAACGACGCACACCTTCTGCAAAACCAACAATTTGCGACTCTCAATTCTTTTTGGGTCTTCACTTTGAACTTCTTCAGAGCAGACTAAAAGAGTGTTGGCAAGGGAATGTCGGCGGAGGGAGTCTGGGTGTAAAATCTCTCTCGTTTCATACATGTGGTCCGTTGGTGTGAGCGTGTTGGCATGAGGGTCAAACGTGCAAGAGGAGCAGGTGGCGACTAGGTGGGTGCTTCTGCGTTGGCAGGCGGGGGATTGGTGGGAGCTGCCCTTTCACAAGCCACCGGCCATCTGCTTGGGCCAAAGAGGCAAAGACGGACGGGCACGGATAACAGCAGAGATTCTGACAGCTTTGAAACCGGCAGGCGGATTTTTCCAAACGAAACTGGAAGGTTGTGATAAAGGCAGCAGAACGTGTTGCGGAAATCTGAGATTCACGTCCTTCTCTTTAGGTTTAACTTGATGAAAAATATGTTTTTCAGCCTACAGTCTAAAATCGGGATGCACGATAATATCGGTGGCCGATCATTATCGGCAAATATCGACCGATTTGATTTCAAACAGATAAACCAGATAATAGAGAAATCCGCCGATAATTATCGGTGATTATCGACCAATTTGATTTCATACAGATAAACCAGATAATAAAGAAATTTGCCAAAAAGTATCGGCAATTATCCACCAATTTGATTTTATACAGATAAACCAGATAATAAAGATATTTGCTGAAAATTACTGGCAATTATCGACCAATTTGATTTCAAACAGATAAATCAGATAATAAAGAAATTTGCCAATAATTATCAGCAATTATCTACCAATTTGACATCATACAGATAAACCAAATAATAAAGAAATTTGCCAATAATTATCGATGATTATCGACCAATTTGACATCATACAGATAAACCAAATAATAAAGAAATTTGCCAAAAATTATCGGCAATTATCGACCAATTTGATTTCATACAGATAAACCAAATCATAAAGAAATTTGCCAATAATTATCGGCGATTATCGACCAATTTGATTTCAAACAGATAAACCAGATAATAAAGAAATTTGGCAATAATTATCAGCAATTATCGACCAATTTGACATCATACAGATAAACCAAATAATAAAGAAATTTGCCAATAATTATCGACGATTATCGACCAATTTGACATCATACAGATAAACCAAATAATAAAGAAATTTGCCCAAAATTATCGGCATTTATCTACCAATTTGATTTCATATAGATAAACCAGATAATAAAGAAATTTGCCCAAAATTATCGGCATTTATCTACCAATTTGATTTCATACAGATAAACCAAATCATAAAGAAATTTGCCAATAATTATCGGCGATTATCGACCAATTTGATTTCATACAGATAACCAGATAATAGATATCCGCCAATAATTATTGGCAATTATCAACCAATTTGACTTCAATTGTATTCAAATGAATTTTGCAAACAGTTATCGGCTGACTTATCGGTTATCGACATCGGCACTGTCTCAAAGATTGCTTTATCGGTATCGGTCGAAAATAGCATGATCGTGCATCCCTCGTCGAAAAGCGAAGTGTTGCCGCTGTCTCCATTGAGAAACGATGTCATATTCTGCCAATTAAATTTGGCCGCTCTATTAAGCAGTCAAATGCGTTCTGGATGATGTCTTCAGTCTTGTGACCTATCAGCGATATTACAGTACGGAACTTTAATGTGAGCGAAAAGGCATCTCGAGCAATCATTCTGTCTTCTCTTGGTGTTCGCGTGGAGTTTTGACAAGGAACGTTGGCTTTGCATTTTCATCTTCACATCAAAACAAGATGAGATGTTGGAGCGCGCTGCCAGCAACTCGCGATTACGAGCGTCGGCGACATTCTTCGGCTTCCTTGATGCAAAAAGTGACGAGAAGAATGCAGAACACATCTTTGTACTTTTGAGTACACAGTCGTCTCACGCAGTTCCATCGGCCTGCTGCTGCTGTTCGCTTCCTCCCCTCGGGATGTTGGGATGGGCAAATGATGGAGGCAGTCTGGTCAGGAGCTCGATAATAACTTTTAGCAGTCTAGCCAGTAGGCTGGAATCCCAGACTGCAGCTGTTCCATCCTGGCGCTTCCCCTCCCACCCTTTCCCTCCCCTCCACTAATACCCACATCTCTCTCTCTCTCGCTCGCTCTGCGGCGTGTTCAGTCTTTTTTCCCTCAAAGTGGCAGGCACGGAGCAGCACGGCTCATCCGCGCCCTCTCACAGCTGCCCGATTGGGGAAGCGCTGCCGTTGGCTCACATGGGTATCGCCTTACATCTGATCAATATTCTTCAAGAACACCACTCCAGGTTATAAACCAACAATCGGAGTGAAGCATGACAGCTCGCCCATTCGGCAGTGATCCACGTTTTATTTGGAATACCAAATAGTCGTACCTCGACTTCCGAAATGAATTAATGAAGTCGAAAATGTTGTAAGTAGAGACGCATTTTCCATGTAAACGCCCTAATCCGTTCCAAGCCTCCCAAAATTCAGACGTAAATGTTTTATAAAGCATAAAAATGCAGCAAAACATGTAACAAATACATGTTACAATTAGCTTATTGCACAATAAATGAGAGTTGTGCATAATGTAAAAAACAAAGATTAGAGTAAGGAATAACAATGATGCTCATTTACCTTTTTAACTGCTGTCCTCATTGTTTTTTTGCCCTCTTTGGTTCATGTTCTCCTCTTCTCCTGTTTTTTTTTTTTTGCCTGGTGTTTTGTAATGAACTGATCTAAGGATGTTTTTTTGTTTTTGTTTTTTTTTAAACAATGCTTCGTTAATGTCCAATGCAAACATCATCTTAGGGAGCAAACGCCCGACTGGTGAACACTTTTTTTCTGGGTGATTCTTTTAAACAAATTCTGAAGCTTGATGGAAACTTCCGGTATGGCGAGGCATCTTTTTTTTTTTTTTCAAAAAAAGGTCCGTCTCGTCGCAATTAAAAACTTACTGTGCCTTCATCAGTCACCAATTGTTAGAATTTTTGCACAAATTCGTTGGCCGTTAGTTGGGAACACGTCGTGGGCCGCCGGATGAATGATGACGACGCTGTATAGACACCGATCGAGTATTTACGCTCATGGATACCTGTGGTCGGAAATAGCCATAGCCGAAAGTATGTTGCGTTCGGTAATGTATTTTTACCTTTCGTATCTAGAAATTTCTTTCGTAACAAGAGGAAATATTTCCCGTTGAGGCGTTTCGTAACTCGAAAATTTTGTTCGTAAGTCGAGCTTCCGCTGTATTTGATAGAAATTGTGTTCACTTTGTACGGTCTTCTCCTGTTTGGTCCTGACGCGAATCCTCGGTCGACCGCAGGCAAAAGAAGAGCGAGCGCATAAAATGTTGTGCGACTTTAAACAAGGATGAAGCAATGTGACATTGCTGGCGGTGCAGCAGCACCTTGTTCAGGTCTCCGTCTTTGATGTTTCATAGGCTGCGTTGCGCTCTGAGCTCCAAGGTCGCGAAGGCTGTCGAGTGTGCTGAAACTCTCCGGTTTCCCATCAAAGGCTGGATTTGCTTTCCCTTTCGTTTGCTCGCCAACAGCGATAAAGGAGACTACGGGATGCAGTCGCGACAGAAAAGAATGGAAGAGCAGCGGCGGAACTGGAAAAGCCAGATGGACTTTGTGGAGAGTTTGCGACGGCGGCTTGTGACCAATCTGGCTTGTGATGGTTGCGTTCGCGGCCACTTTCTCTTCTGCCTCCTCCGTTTTATTTCCCTTCCCGCTCGTCTCGTTCTGTCTTTGCATATCCTTGGCCGTCCCTCCCACATTTCCTTCTCTCTGCTTTCATCTCCACTTCCTTTCTGCTCACCAAAAACCCGAGTCGAGCGGCGTGCCGGGCGGAGAAAGCAATTAAAAATGAATGAAATGAGCGATGGAGGAAAAACTGCAAGGGCGTGTCGTGTCGTCCGCCACGTACACGCAGACATTTATTGCCAACACACACACTGGGTGGAGTGGAAAAGTACCTCGGGGAATAGACACACGTGACATCTACATGTATGGCGAAGACGTATGTTTGCACACACAAGAGCATGTCCAGAAGCTTCAGCTTGACGTGTTGTACCAAAGAGACACGCTGGTGCCCAAGTCGGGTCCTCGAGAGCCCCTACCCAGCCTGTTTTCCATGTTTCTCCAAACCGCCACACCTGATTCATGATCAGGATCGTTAGCAGGCTTCTGCAAAGCTTGCTGGCGAGCTGATCGTTAGATTCAGCTGCGTTGGAGGAGGGAGACGTGGAAAACAGGCTGGATCTCGACGACCCGACTTGGGCACCCCCTGCGAGAGACCCTTCCAGTGTGACGTCATGTTAGTGCGCCCCTAGTGGTGGTGGTCAGCGCGTCAATGCGAGTGAATTGGAAAACAATCAGTGTGAGCTAGAAAATATTTCAAACAGTTGATAAATCAGCTGCCAATGCGACTTGTTAGCGGCCGACGGATGCTCTAATCGCTCAAACAGAGATGAGAACATTCTTTCGATTCTAAACCAGACGGAAGACAGTGAGGAGGAAATACCAAGATACCGATGCTAAAGGTTCCTCTTAGCCAATGGGATGCCAGAACGATGCACAAACACCGATCTAGTATTTACGCTCATAGAAACCAAAATTCGGTCATGTATTTTTACCTTTCGTATCGAGAAATTTCTTTCGTAACAAGAGGGAATATTTTCCCGTTGAGGCGTTTCGTAACTCGAAAATTTCGTATGAAGAGACGTTCCTAAGTCGAGTTTCCACTGTACATGTATAAGAGTCCGTCGCATGTCTAAGACAGCTGAAGCATGTGGTAACACTGTGGCAGGCAGCCATTTTGGTTAAAGCCACATCGGTCTGTCATGGTGCTTGAACTCGCGCACTTCCTCACCAACTCTCCAAAAACGACCAGAAAAATCTCACTTGACGGTGATTGTTGCGTGCGAGACGGCAAAGAAGCGCACGATTATGCCGCAGTCAACATGTAGCGAGAGTCCGACTGTAAAATGTCTTTTATCGCATCTCCCGAGTAAACGACCAGCGCGTGAAAGATAGCAGTTGTCTGTGGAAGCATGCGTAATGTGCTATCAAGGTGAAAATGTTTCGCCGTTGCGACATCTCACACAGTGTTGAGACTGCAGCGATGGAAAAATGTGAGAAGAGGTGCTGGGCTCGAGAGGAAGGTAAAAAAAAAAGAAAAAAAGAGGAGGACACTCACCTATTGGTCAGCAATGCCAGGAACATGCCAGAGGACCATAGAAGAAAAGTGACAAGAAAAAAGAGAGCGTGATTTAGCACAAGCACGGACATTGCCTTTTATTTTGTCAGATTTAAAGGGGAAGTTAAGAAAAAAATCTCTTCACAATAATATGTAATATGTTCTATTTAGGGGTGTGAATTGCCTATTGCCCGACGATTCGATTCGTATCACGATTCATAGGTCACGATTCGATTTGATACCGATTAATCCCGGTACAAATTTGTAAATCTATTGTTGTGATTTTTTTTTTAACTCAAATTTAGAAAAATACTATTCAGTAAACTTGTGCATGTACACTGTAAGATTTGTATGAAAATGTATTATTTATTGATCTGAAACTTCAGTCTTATAACTGTGAGACAATGTATTTCACAAACAGGTTATAATCTCTGTTTCATGTTTGAACAGCATGGAAATATAATATTAAGGCTTAATGCTCCATTAATATAACATTCTTCCATGCTTCGGGAGACGTTTTGTGGAATATTTTTCCATCAAAAATGGTCTTTAACTCATTTACTCCCAATAACGTATAAATACGTTTTTTTAAATGTTCTAAGTGTCCCAAAGACGTATTTATACGGGGTTTTTTTTGTTTTTTTTGGTTGTTTTTTTTATGCTAGAGCATACAGAAGGCTTTGATGCAGCCTCTCAACTGCAAAGAACGGTTGCAGAAATGGTAGTTATTACATAAACGGCCAGCAGGTGGCAGCAGAGCAGAGATCAACCTGGGCCATCTAGAAAAAAAGCTCAATTACTTACAATTTGAAATCGATTTGTGAAAACTGATGAAACTTAGTTCTCTTCTAGTGCTAATTGCTGCAAAACGGAAACAGATAGAAACATACTTTTTTTTCCTGATGAAAGAAGAGACTTTAATCTTTCTTTTGATAGGTTCCATGCTTTTATAGCAATCGAACACAATATTTTGTGGGCCTTGCAAAATCAGTCAAAATCCAGTAAAACAGCCGGGAGCGAACGGGATTGCGAAATGTGAAAATGGCGGCGAGTGAATGAGTTAAAAATCGATTCGGCTGCCTATTGAATCGATTTGAGAATTGCAAGCTGTAATATCACGATATATTGCCGAATCGATTTTTTTTTAACAGATTCATCAGAATGTCATGTTTAGCCTAGTGAGGTCACGTCGAACACATTATGATCAAGAAATGTTTAACACTGACTTCCTCTTTAAATGTAGTTCAATAAATGTGACTTTGCAATGACACACACAGTTATGACCCGATAACCCCCCCCATACCCCCCCAGTGCAATATACAGCACCTCCTCATTTTTCTGCTTTTCTTCACCAAGCCTCACTGACATCTTTCTATATACATCGCTCAAGGCAAAAATAAAAATAAAAATGGCTCTTTTCCTCGGGATTGACTCCACACACAAGCATAATCATTGATATAAAAGTAATAAATGACAATTCAAATCCAATTGTTCCCGTACCAAACGCATTTGAACTTTTTCTATTTTGCTGAAGTTCGACCTCATCAAAAGTAGCTTCCCGTCCTCCTTGGAGAGGATCAATTCTTCCGACAAAACGTGATTTCAAAAGGTTCAACAAGTGACGACCACACAGAGATATGGCACATTTTTAACTCTTTGACCGCCAAAAACGTTTAATGACGTATGCCAAAATCCTAATGAATGCGGCCATAAACGTTAATTGACGTTTACTAAGTCAATGGGATGACTATGTATGAAAATTACAATGAAACCTGACAAATCTGATGGAATAGAACGTTTTCAACGATGACATGAACGATCAAAGTCTTTGTCACTTTCGATCTAATTCACAGTGTCCCTAAACAAAATATATTAGTGTCAAAGTTGCTGTTGTGTAAAAAAAAAAAGGTTGTTTTCTCAATTTTTTATTTTTTTTCCATTTTCGCTCAATGCCACTCAAATGACCTATTTTGAAATGGTGATTACTAAAGAACGGAATAAGGTAGAAACAAACTTTTTTTTGTAAGTTTATGTAGTTGTAGCGCACAATATTTTGTTTGCCTTGAAAGATGTGCAAAAATGCTCCGACATTAGCTGGCACACTCGGGGTTGTTTTTTGGTTAACGTTTGGCAGTCAAAGAGTTAAAAAATAATAAAGTCAAGCTATTATTTTTTTGATACACAATGAGTACAATTGGTAAACAATAGCGAAATGAGGCCGGTTGATGTTTTGAGGCGGTGAAATCCCTCAGTTGGTCTCACTTTCACATGGCGATTAATCACTTAAGAAGATTGCGCCCGCCCCCGTTGCACCGCCGATGCTCATAACAGGATTGGTCTGGCTAATGTCTTTCTGCTTAACACGTTTCCGAGGCGAGCTGCAAAGTGGCACGTTTTCATTTGAAAGGGCGGATGATTGCAAAGACAAAAGGCAGATGAGAGTTCCTGAATTTCACTTCTCTCCATCCCCCCATTAGCTTGGATTTCCCCTTCCACGTAGCTCCCCTTATGTGAGAGTGGGCTCGCAGGGGGTCTTCACTTTCTCTGCAGCTAAAGGGATTAGCCGTAATTGTGACAAAAGCACTGTCCTCAAGCTTTTTTTCTGTTTTTTTTCCCCCGCTCAGGGCCTCCCTCTCTGGAAGGCCGCAGACGACAGTCGGCTCCTCTGCGGGAATCTCCTCATTTCTGACTGGTCAAATTTGTTCTGCTCGGAGTGCATCTGAATTCCTTTGCGGCGACACACAACAGCTTGAAGGAGCCAGAAGACTCCGTGCTTCAAGAAATGAATCCATAGTTGACGTTATCATCCACTGTAGTTTTGTTTTGAGGCTGAGAATAGAAGTTGCGATCTGTGACCTATTAGCTGCTTGGAGACGTCATTTCTAGTGGCACTGAGAATACTCCAAAGTTTCCTTTCTCACTCTATTATCTGCCGTGTCTGCTAACCGCGGCTGCATGTGGAAGTGATTCCACGAGAACGCAGCAGAGGAAGTGTCAAAAAAAAGAAAAAGTAGCTCCAAGTACAGAAAGAAAAAAAACGTGTGTTATCTAATTCTGGTCTCATGCTTGCTGATGTCAGTCTTTTTGTTGCTTCTGGACTTTGTTGTGGAAAAACACTCGAGGAGGAGGCTACTTGAACCTTAGTTCATATACAACTAGGACGTTTCACATTAATGGGACTTCATTTCCATAAATGGTAGTGTTAATGCTTTTAATCATTTCCCCATGCCGTCATATTTAATGTACTAAACCGCTTAATAATGGTGAATACTATTTGTTTATATTCTCCCGTTGCTTGTGGCGCTCTTCCAGTTCATCGCTGAATTAGTTTGACACATTTCACTCTTTTTACGAGCAAATAAAATTAGACATGGAAAATAAGGATTTGAATTTGAGTTGAATATGGCAGCAATGTCATCCACTGAAACGCCATCGGGCGTTCTGCCACTTGAACTCAATAATTGATGAACAGAGCAGGAAAGAAAGGACGTTAGGAAGGAAAATGTGTAGTGACAATAGGCCAGGTCGCGTGTCCACGAGCATACGCAAAACAAAAAGACAAAATACAGAAAAGTACGTCGTGCATCTTCTTCCGTCTTAGCTCAGCACCACCGACTCCCATGAAATGGTACAAAAGTCTTACTGGCTTGATTTTATGACTGCCAGATGGCACGAGTGGGCCCTGAGCTGCCTGTTGAACTCGCCTCCACCCCTGAAAAACGGCGACCAGTTGACCCTGGAGCCGTATAAACACGGAGTCGAAAGCAACAAGGCTGCAAACAGCAACTCTCATCAAGTCATTGGAGTCATTAGGTGCGTGTCCGTGTCCACTTTTTCGCACAAATAAAAGTGATATTGTACTATTTGGATAAAGTACAATTTGGAATTGTCGGCGTTTCCATTGACGAGTTTCGCTTCTGAGGCGCAATTCTGGGAATGTCCCGTCTCGCGAGACCTCGCGGTTGTGTAGCCGGTGTAGTTATTTTACTTTCAAAACACGCACCCCCCATCGGGCGGTTTCGGGCGTTTAGTGTTGTTGTGTGTTTTCGTCGGCAGTCGGCAAGCAGTTCTGACACCAAAGCGAGTGGTTGCGTACTTCCTACTTCCATCCATCCATTTTCTTGACCGCTTATTCCTCACAAGGGTCGCGGGGGCTGCTGGCGCCTATCTCAGCTGGCTCTGGGCAGTAGGCGGGGTTACACCCTGGACCGGTCGCCAGCCAATCGCAGGGCACAAACAATCATCCACACTCACAAGCACACCTAAGCGACAATTCAATCAACCTGCCACGCATGTCTTTGGAATGTGGGAGGAGACGGGAGTACCCGCAGAAGACCCACGTGGGTACGGGGAGAACATGCAAACTCCACCCGAGCCTGGACTCGAACCGGAGACCTCAGAACTGGGAAGCGGACGTGCTAACCACTCGACTACCGTGCCGCCTCCTTCCTACTTCCTGTAATCCTCAAATGTTGTTCCCATGCGGAAGCTGGCTAAAAGGCGGTTTACAAATTGTTAAAAGTTTCTGATGTTTTCTGCTAAATGAACCAGACATGGCAGGAAACGATTTCAAGCTCTCCTTCAACTTCTCGAAGGAGACTCGCTCGATTTCGCCTCTCTCTCTTTTGACATGCGGTAGCCGGTACAAATCACTTCAGCATGTAAAACTAAAATACAAAACCGAAATTGATATTTCTCAACACAAATAGTAATTGCAAGTTTGTTAAAAATGCACATAAACAACATGTTACATTCCTTTCCTCCGTGAGCGGGCGGGTGTCACATGACTACTAATGCGCAAAAAGTGTTTCTGCAAAATGCTTCTTTTTCGATACGTCTCAAAAACCACCTCATGAGAGCGCAAACATTTTTTGGCGATATTTGAGAGTTTTTTGGCAAATCCGGTGTTTCCATTACCAGCGTACTTTTGCGCAAAACTGAACCTATTAATACTCTGCCATCTGATTTCCAGCCTTGCGCGCAGAATTTGACACTTTTCTGAAGCTGCTTGACTGTGAAAATGGAAAGAAGCACAGTGGGTCGACCGCGGCTGTTGGTAATGCGGGCTCGCTGGACAAACGCTGTCTTGAGAAGTCATCAAGGGGGCGGGGCATTCAAAGGCTTCATTGCGCCAAATGTCATTTGATGACTGGAGGTCACCGCTCTTCTTTACGTCTCTCATTTAACGGCCATTTAAGTGCCCTGGCCAAAGCGAGGTCATCGAGGGGTCAGGTTGAACAACGTGGCAACACAAATTTTTTGGGGGGCTGCACTCACAGCCGTCACGATTCTGGTCTCGGCTGGTTATAACACTGGAGCGCCGTCGTGGATTCTGAGACGGATTTTTGTTCCGAATATGGAAGGAGCAGGAAGGAAGGAAAATCAATATTTGTCGAAGAGATTCCTTGCAAAGTGAGCAAATGAGGTTTGACGAATGGCGTCAGGCTCGGCTGTTGAGAAAGTCGTGTTGTGGCTGCAGATGATTGAACGCCGTTCGGTGACATCGTCCGCGCTACCTCCGCATTGATCGCAAAACTAACGGAAACGACAGGGGCGAGCGTTTTTTTCCATGACAGTTTGTGGCTTATGCTTGGTCCATCCTGTCCTCACATCTGGAAAGCAGGGCTGGATTTTCTGCCATTCTTCGTGCACTCACACCACACGCACGAACACGCTGACGTCATGCAGATCACTTTGCCTGATGGGAAGCATATGAAGCTGAGAGAGGAACATTGAGGAAGCGGGTGTTGTCTCCACAACACACAAGAAAGAAAATAAGATCACTTTTTCCTGGATGTTTTTTTTTTTTTCTAATTGGGCAGCAGCTCTTAAATGTTCACGAAACCAGAGCAAGCGGTGACGAGGTAGCAACGAAGACGATTAGTTTTACTGATATATTTCTCGTCTTTACCAAAAACCCGATGCTGCTTTTAGAGCAATCGTTCCTTGCGTGTGCAATTATTTTGAGCTTGCGAAACAATATGGAAGGGAGCTGTTGAAGAGTTTGCCTTGGCACCAGAAGGAAAATGTAATGCCTGCCTAGCCACTATCTTTTGGCTCACTTTCCCTTTCCAGAGCAGCACTGTTGTGTGTGCCAAAACTAACCCGCCACTGCTGCTCTCCTGTGTCAACATTTGAAGATATAGTAAATATAAGGATTCTTCTTGCCTTTGCTATTACTATTTGTGTACAATAATACAACTTTTCTTTCAATAGTGTAGTTTGGTTGTTTTTTTTGGGGGGGGGCAGAACTTTGCATACTTCGGAAACCACGCCAAAGCTGGTAAACACTGGGGGTGTGCCAAAAAATCCAGATTCTCATCAAATCGATATTAATATCCAAAAATCGATTTTATTTAACACATTCACTGCCCGCCCAGCAAAAATGTATCATTTGACGTCTTTGTCCGTCAATGGCAGTGAATGAGTTAAATTAGAAATGAAGAAGAAGGGGAAAAGGCAGTTGTAGCCCACATGCTGTTTTTGTGGAAAAAGGCACTTACTAGGGGTGTTAAAAAAAATCGATTCGGCAATATATCGCGATACTACAGCACGCAATTCTCGAATCGATTCAATAGGCAGCCGAATCGATTCTTTAACATCCATTTTTGATGAAAAAATATTCCACAAAACGTCTAACTTTCACACCTTAAGCATGGAAGAATGTTATATTAACGGAACATTAAGCCTTCATATTTTATTTCAATGCGGTTCTAACATGAAAAAAGGTTACAACCTGTTTGTTAAATGCAGTGGCTCAAAGTTATAACACTGAAGTTTGAGATCAATAAATAATACATTTTCATACAAATCTTACAGTGTACATGTACAAGTTTACTGAATGCTATTTTCTAAATTGGGTAAAAAAAAAAAAATCGGAACAATCGACTTGTAAATTCATATTGGGATTAATCGGTATCGAATCGAATCGTGACCTATGAATCGTGATACAGATCGAATCGTCAGGTACGAGGCAATTCACACCCCTCGCACTTACAATACAAAATTAATAAATGTTTAAAAAAAAAAGACACTTTAATGTCTCTATTTGTCATTTTGTCTCGCAAAGCAGACTGGAGTCGATCATGACAATGTTGTGCATATCTGTAAATTGAAGCACAAATCATTTGTCAATCAAATCATTTTGAATCGAAAATCGATTCTGAATCAAAGCGTAGACCCAAAAATCGTAATCGAATGGAATCGCGAGACCGTCAAAGATTCCCAGCCCGAGTAAACACGGCACTCGCGCGTACGAAACTGGCACGCGTACGTGCATCCAAAACGCAAATGGGCGGTAAACAACAGCAGCAGCCGCTCGAACAAAACGGAAAAAGCAAGAATCGGATTAAAGCGGCAAGCAGGGAGAGGTGGCGCTGGAAATGAATTGTGTGTACTTTGCGGTCGGCATATAAGCCCCCTTCGTGCTGAGGGGCGATTACCTAGTTTGCAGGCCTGGTAATCTGAAAAGCAGCTTGGGGAGAGTTTTTAAAGACGCAGCACTGGTGGCAGTCTGTCCTCTCCCCACCTAACCGGCATCGGTCAGCCTCGTCGGCCGCCCATATTAGTCCATGCAGGTGGTGCGCAAAAATGCCAGGTAAGGAAAGTGCGGCTCCTCTGGAAACACGATGCCGAAAGGAAAGCATCAGTTGAATCGGATTTGGTTTTGTCACCACATCAGCATTTCAGTACATTTCCACCGTGCAGGTACGTCACTATTTTTGGGTGCCGCTGCCGACCTTCGTTTTTTTTCCCGTGAGACAGTAAAGACGACTTGCACCTGGAAATGACTCTCAAATGAGAGCAAAAAGCATCCATATCTTTCAAAGCAATAAACTTTTATGATGTGTCGTCCAAGGTGAAAGTCTGTGGGTGGAAAAACGTCCTGCTGGCACATTCTATGTCCTCTTGTTCCATCTCACAAAACTGTGCCTTTTTTTTTTTTTTCCTTAAATAATGCAGATGAGTTTAACATCATTTGACTTGGCCAATCGTGACAGGAAATATGCGACCTAGCAAATCATTTGAAGCATGCGTACAGTATTGTGCCGCGCCTGCCTGATTGTTTTGCTTTTTAGTAAATGAGCACATGATGTCGTGATTTTGCCATCTGGATTTCCAACGGATACAAAACATTTTTGAGGCCGCTACCTGTTGCTTCCATTTGCATCCACTAAAGAGAAGTCATCGAAAAAAAATATCTTTCAGAGAACGGTTAGAGTAAGTTTCGGAGCGATACAATTTTTGATTCATTTCAATATTCAAAACAAAATTATAATTGTCATGTATTGCTTGTTGACAATCATAAAACACCACAAATTCTTACGGTATCTTCAAACTAGGGCTGGGCAATTAATCGAATTAATTCGATACAGCGTCATTTAAACTAATCGAATCGTTGAAAATTTGAGTTTGTTTACAATAGCTACCAACTACTTAATTGTGGCAAACAAACTATGAATGTTAAGTGTATGTTAAAAGTCATCTCGAATCAGTATACATTACTGATGTCTGAACATTTTGCACAGGAATTATTTTTTGAATAAATGAAACCTTTCAATAAACATTTGTTGGATGTATTAGGTTAAAATCGATTAAAATCGTAATTGTCCTGAATGACTGCAAAAATCGAGATTTTCTTTTTTGGCCGTATCGCCCAGCCCTACTTCAAACATTAAAAAAAACAACAACAACAACAACAACAAAAAATGTCTTCTATATTTTCATATATTGAATCAACTATTTAAATCGATGGCAACAAAGGCCTGGGCAATATCGCTGACAAATGTATCACAGTTAAAGTATTTATTAGTCATTTTTGACACATATATATTTTTTTTCTATTCAAAATAAGGATCAGGGGAAAAAAAGGCTGATAATTTCATTTGAAATATAAATATTTCACCTTTAAAAAGACACCAACACAATTGAACAAAATATGCGCACAGTGCAAAGTATTTCAGAAACATTTAAGACATGAAATAAATCTACTGTCCAGCCAAAAGAAATATCAAGACACCTTTGGGAAAAATAAATCAATCAAACACATTTTAACCACTTAATATATCCAAAAATATTGCCAAAAGTGACCCTCCCTTTTTAACAACATTTTTTTTTTCTTTTGCTGTCACATTCCTTTTTGTATTTGGTTAATGTATGATGTTTTTTAATAAGTTCTGAGACTCGATGATCACCAATCAATCCCGATTGTTCATGTTGGTCAACAGATTTGACTTTGATGACATAATTGCGGCCATGTCTCAATTCTCTTATCTGCTTCGTGTCCAAGTTGCGTACGTTGGCAGGGAGCCGCAAGCTGCTAGATGGCGCCGGTGTGTTTGTTTTGCGACATATCCGTGTCAAGTTTGAATCCCTGCATCGGAGAGTCACGGGAGTTATTCTTCGGGGTCAACACGGGAACGTAGAAGTGGACTTGACGGCCATTGGAAACGCGGTGACGTACGTATTTCTGCTATTGTCTCCAGTTGTACGTTGTCATCCGGCTGTGACGTTTGCACGCCGTTGACGGGGGGCCCCAAAAAAAAGTTGCATCATGTGTCGTTGCGTTATATTTACAACATCCAGGGAATGAAGCGTCGGCGAGCGCTACTATGCTAGCTCTGAAAACACGGAAGTAGCTTGACTAGCGACGCTACTGAAATGTAAACAAAACGAGCAGAGCTCTTGCGCTTGTTATAAAAGATGAAAACCAATAAAGCTTCACACACGCAACCGATTCGTAGCCGGTCCACAGCTTTACAAGCAATGTATCGAAGGATTCTGTGTCGATTGAGGAGTCTGCTAACCGATACGGTCGTTATAGCTCACCTTGACGAATGATACCCGCTCGAATCGGTTTTTTAAATGACACTATATCAAAGAGGAGTTGATGAAAAACGGCGGGATTAGACAGCATCTAAAAGTATGTACCTTCATGAACCTTATATAAGACTCGCAAACGATGATGTTGATGCCCTGTTATCTTTCTGTGTCCGAACCACAAGACAGAAAGGAAAGAAAGAGAGAGAGAGAAAGGGAGGATTAGAGAGAGGGATAGAGGCCCACATCTGGGTAATTGGGGACGACAGGCCTTGGATCATCCCTCCCAACAACAGGACCTCGGAAAGATGAAGCGGGCGAACGGCTTCCGGAATGTTTGGAATGAGGCGCAACAAAGACGTATGGAGGACCAAAACTGACAACATTCAAAATAAAGACATGACTAAAAGTGAAAATAAAAATCAATCTAAAAAATAGAATTCCAAAATTATATCTAAAAAAATTCATATAAATGGAAATAAATCAGTTTTTATTTTTAACTTTTCGTCATTTATTTAGTATTTATTTATTTATTTACTTATTTATCTATTTATTTAGTCATTTATTTATGTATTTATTGATTGATTTCGTCATTTATTTAGTAGTTTTGGGCCGTACAGCCAAGTGGAAATGTTATTGAAATGAGGGGGCGGTCCTAAGCGCGTCTTGGGTTGGACTCCGCCGTTGCAAACTGCCCGTCATTGGCCGAGCGAGCAGCTCCAGCAATGGACGACGATCGTGTCCACCGTCTCACCTCAACTTGCGACTTGAGTTGTTACACAACAAGTGAGAGCAGACCGCCCCCTCATTTGAATAATATTTCGACTGCCAAAATTCAAAATAAATCAATCAATAAATAAATGACGAAATAAATACATAAAAGTCGAAATAAATAAATGACTAAATAATTAAATACATGTCTAAATAAATAAATAAATGCTGAAAAGTGAAAATAAAAACAGATTAATTTCCATTTAAATGTATTTTTTTAGATAGAATTTTGGAATTATATTCATTTTTATTTTCACTTTTAGACATTTATTTATTTATTTATTTATTTTGAATTGTGGCGGTTTTGGTCCTCCATACAGACGCAACGTGAGAGCTGGACCGTGGCGCCGCTTCTTGGATTTGGAGTCGCAACACTCGCAGAATGTGAAGCGCATGCATGACCGTTGGTGCTGGCTTGCAAAATATAAAACCTTTACGAATCCGAGCGACAGCTTCTTGTGGTTTAAACATCAACGTCATTGGTGACTGTGTGTCGTGTGTGTGGGCACGTTTTGGCACATTGGAAATCTACCGCCGCTGCAGATTACGGCTCCAACACACACGCGCACGATCCTTCCACCTGCCCAGTGAAACTTGAATCGTGACAATCGTGAGTATTCACGCTTCCCCCTTTTCAAGCTGGCGACCTTCCAGTGGCAACTTGGCAAGTTAAACTGGGGCCTCAAGACTTCATTGAATACGCTACACATGCTATTATATAGCGCTATAAAGATAAGATCCCGTGCATTTTTCACGTCATGTATTTATTGTAGGGGTGTTAAAAAAAATCGATTCAGAAATATATCGCAATACTACAGCACGCGATTCTCGAATCGATTCAATAGGCAGCTGAATCGATTTTTTTAACTTCCATTTTTGATGAAGAAATATTCAACAAAACGTCTAACTTTCACACCTTAAGCATGGAAGAATGTAATATTAATTCATTCACTCGCCGCCATTTTCACATTTCGCAATCACGTTCGCTGTTTTACTGGATTTGGACTGATTTTGCAAGGCCCACAGAATATTGTGTTCCATTGCTATAAAAAGAAAGATTTTTTTCATCAGGAAAAAAAAAGTATGTTTCTATCTGTTTCCGTTTTGCAGCAATTAGCATTAGAAGAGAGCTAAGTTTCATCAGTTTTCACAAATCGATTTCAAATTGTAAGTAATTGAGCTTTTTTTCTAGATGGTCCTGGTTGATCTCCTTTGCTCTGCTGCCACCTGCTGGCCGTTTGTGTAATAACTACCATTTCTGCAACCGTTCTTTGCAGTTGAGAGGCTGCATCAAAGCCTTCTGTATGCTCTAGCATAAAAAAAACAAAAAACAAAAAAACAAAAAAACGTATAAATACGTCTTTGGGACACTTAGAACATTAAAAAAATAACGTATTTTACACGTTATTGGGAGCAAATGAGTTCATGGAACATTAAGCCTTAATATTTTATTTCAATGCTGTTCAAACATGAAAAATGTTACAACCTGTTTGTTAAATACAGTTATAAGACTGAAATTTCAGATCAATAAATAATACATTTTCATACAAATCTTACAGTCTACATGTATAAGTTTACTGAATGGTATTTTCTAAATATGAGTAAAAAAATCGCAACAATCGACTTGTAAATTCATATCGGGACAAATCGGTATCAAATCGAATTGTGACCAATGAATTGTGATACGGATCGAATCGTCAGGTACTCGGCAATTCACACCACTAATTTATTGATTGATTACATTTTCTGTAAAAAAAAATCTTCAACATTCTGTTTTTCTTGAGCCCTAAAACACAGTGAAACCTTCTTTTTTGTCCATTGCGTCGCTCCTGTGAAATTGTTCGTTTGGTTTCGGCAAGCCCGGAGAACCAATGTGTGTGTGCGTGCGCGTGCGTGTGCGCGCGTGGGAGCACGCGTGTGCGTTGAAGTGAATTGAGCAGCATGGGTGGTGAGTCACACTGTAATGTGGGGAGAAAAGAGAGCGAGAGAAGAATGGACGAGCGAGGGGGAGAGTGGGCAAGCCAGAGTGGGTCGGATGGGGGGATGCCGAAGAGAAAGAGAGGAGAAGAAGAGAGAGACGCTCCGGTCAGGCACGCGATGCTCTGCCGGAATCAGGTCAGGCCCACACGAGCGAGGCCTTCGTCGGCGCTCATACAGCAGAACGCGCGCGTCTTCGGCATCACGTGGGACCGGCTCGCAGGACACTTCCACACTCACCTTGTCATCAAGTATTCACTCTTTCACTCCCGCCCACTTTGACTGTTTGATTGCATTTGGACTGATTTCGCAAGGCCCACAGATTATGTTCTCGTGCTATAAAAACATGGACACCGACTAAAAGAAAGATTAGACTCTCTTGTCATCAGGGGGAAAAAAAGCTTGCTGGAACATGGCTGATCTCTTATACTCTTCTGCCACTTGATGGCCGTTTTTTTGTAATACTGACATTGCTTTAAGCGACTTCTTCAGGTCAGAAGCTATATCAAAGCCTTCTGTTTGCTATAGCATAAAAAAAAAAAACATTAAAACAAAAAAACAAACAAATGTATAAATATGTTTTTGGTTGTGAATGAGAAAGTATTAAAAACATATTTATATGTCTTTGGGATTGAATGAGTTAATATCATTAAATATTATTTTTCTTTAGAGTTTTCCGCAGAACAGCCATAATGTGTAATATTGGCTATTATATCCTATGAATGTATCAATTGTACAATATTGTTGTTGAACAATATAGAAAAGACAGATAAGCATGAAGTGTTTTAGTGTCCAAACTTTTTCATTTGAGGGCCACATCCAGAAAATCAGAAGGACGCAAGGGCCACATCATGTTATGGAGAGAAATCGAGTTTAGTCCTCAAAATTGGACAAATCATTTATTTGTGCTTTTGCATATTTAGAAAAATGCTACAGTATATAAACCAATTTATTTGTAATATGGTAGTAGGGTTATTATAGTTTTGGAATTTTTTATTTTAGTTAGTTTTTATTTCGTTTTGAGTTTTGCTTTTAAAAGTAATCGTTTTAATTCGTTTTCAGGGTGGTTCTGTTAGCTTTGATTCCTTTTAGTTCTTTAATAAATGCTTTTTATTTTATTATTATATATATTTTTAAAATGTGTACTACTTGTGCGCAACATTTAAAAAACACCATGGGCGCGACGTCATTAATCTGGTTTATATCAAACTAAATCTACTAAAAATCACATTTAAAATCATCCCCAAAGGCTCATGCATTCAATTCATTACCAAAGACTAAAACGAAGGACATTTTTGCTATAATTATAGTTAGTTTTGTAAACATAAAATGTAGTTTCAGTTAGTTTTCTTTTTTTTAAAAAGCATTTTCGTTTTTATTTTATTTTGTTACCGAAATTGTAGTTTTGAATTTTAGTTTTTTCGTTAGTTTTAGTTAACTAAAATAAACTTTAATAGCACCTGTGTTTTTTTGTTTTTTTAACTTAGTCAAATGGCATTTTTAGCATATGTCGCGGTCCACTGAAAAATGGAAGGCGGGCCGCAAATGGCCCCCGGGCCGTAGTTTGGACACAGCTGATTGAGCCGAATGATCTCCAAAACACACGAATATTTGTTTTTACAAGTTTTGCATATCATCACTCAATAAACAGTCGGGCATCAAACGCAACACTAAAACACGAGGTTAGCGGGGGATGGGACTCGAAAACGAAATAAAATGACGAGCACGTCGAACAACAAACAAGCTAAAAAGTTTGGTGACATCTTACAAGAAAAGCTAACAACAGGGCAACTTGCAATATTTGCAAATTGGATAGTTCGTCGAAGGGAGTTAACGCTACTACTATGCAAAAACATTTGCACACACAGCATGCGATTAGCGTCTGTCGTATTTGTGATCAAAACAACTCTTTGCTTTTTCCTATATGCACAGTCAACATTCACCAAAGCTTATGCATTCTTATTAACTCTTTTACTGCCACACCTTATCAAAGAAAAACTTTGATGTGACAGAAGCTTTGATCATTGACAAAAAGAGATACAATGCTTCCATCTGCTGGCTATAGTTTAGAGTGTTTTAGATTCCACAACCCATTGACCAGGCGGCGCTGCACTTAGATGTTGCACTGAGAAAAAAAAAAAAAAAAAAGAATTGTTGACGTGATTTAATGGCAATATAAGTCGTGATTTTACTGATCGTTATGAACTCTTTCACTGCCACACGTTATGGAAAAAAAAAAAAAAAAAAACTCCACAGTGCCATTTCGCCAATTGCGAGCATTCATCAGATTCCGTCAGATTCCGTCACATTTCATTGTAATTCCATGCACCAGCAGCCCATTGAAAAGAGACACAATGCTGCCATCTGCTGGCCATAGTTAGGTGGTGTTTTTGATTCCACAACCCATTGACCAGGCAGCGCTGCACTTAGACGTTGCTCCGTCCATTTAAGAAAAAAAACTAAGAAATGGATGACGGCATTTCACGTTTATGGCAGCATACATCGTGATTTTACTAATCGTTATGAAACGTTTTTGGCGGTCAAAGATTTAAAAGCTCGCTGGGAAAATATTAGCTAGCTAGCATCAGCCGCAGAAGGCAAACCAATGTCTCGTTCAATTGCGGAATTCCGAACGTGATTATATGAACAAGAATTCCAGTTACGAAAGGGGTGAAAACAGATGTTTGCATGTTTACACTGCACAACACCAATATTGCCAATATTCGGCTTTCGAAAGAGTTTTTGCCCGCATGTAAAGGAACTCAATGTTTGCATGTGTTTGTAAGATCTCCACTCAAGTGTTAAAAACTTGAGCCAGTCGTCTGGACGTAAGGTTAGGAAATGTGACACTCGACGTGTAAAGCTAAAAGTAGATGACACTTTACTCTTCTGCACAACGCCTCCGCTGCCGCAAACATGTTGAAAGAGGATCCATGTTGGAACCTCCTGGCCCGACTCGTCACAACCTTTTGACTTCAACGCGGGCTAATTGCTGGCCCAAGACCTCTCGCGAATCTGACAAGAATGTGTGGTGCTGACGAGTAACCTTAGCGGTTGCTGCTCTAATTGAAGCCACGTTCAGCACCCGAGCCTTAACCCGAACCGCTCCGCCATCTTATACCTTTACGTCCGACTCGGCCGGACAGTCGAGCCTGAGAAATAAGACGGGCCGAAAGGTAACCAGAGTGCAGGACCGATCAACATGTTACTATATCTTCTTTGGATTGATTAAAACCTGAACTGTAGATACCACAATTTAGTTCGGATTATGGATGTTATTGGAGGGCAACCAAAAGAGGGTACAATTAAAAATAATACCACATATCATATATAACAAAGGGTGGTTGAAAGCTTCGCATTGGTGTTTCGTCTCGGGATGCACGATACTGCTATTTTCGACCGATACCGATCAAGCAATCATTTAGAAAGTGCCGATGTCGATAACCGATAAGTAAGCCGATAATTGTTTGCAAAATGAACTTGAATACAAATATACTCTCAATTCCTCCTATAAGTCTAACATGTACAAATACATTGAAACATTGTGTAAACTTGACGCAATGTTTCAAACTGTGTAAAGCACCATGAAGCTGAATTTTATTGATATGATCCACAACCACAACAAATGGACCAATGTGGCATGTCTATTATTATTATTGCCCAATTTCTTTATTATCTAGTTTATCTGTTTGAAAACAAATTGGTCGCTCATTGCCCATCATTTTTGTCCAATTTCTCTATTATCTGGTTTATCTTTATGACACCAAATTGTTTGACAATTGCCAATAATTATTGGCAAATTTCTTTATGATCTGGTTGATCTGTATGAAGTCAAATTGGTCGATAATTGCTGATCATTTTCTGTGAATTTCTTTATTATCCGTTTATCTGTATGATATTAAATTGGTTGATAATTGCTGATAATTATCGCCAGATTTCTTTATTATCTGGTTTATCTGTATGACACCAAATTGGTTGATTATTGCCGATAATTATCGATGAATTTCTCTATTATCTGGTTGATCTGTTTGACGTCAAATAGGTCGATAATTGCCGATAATTATCGGCCGCCGATATTATCGTGCATCCCTAGTTTCGTCTGCTTTCACTTCCCAAGCAGAGTACTTTTACTTGTGAGAATATAATTTCTTGAAATATGTGCAAAAACGTGTATTTGGGATTTTCTGCAATCTAAGATCAGTCACAAAAAGTGCGTGTTCACTTATTCATTGACCAGTGGTGGGTTCTACTTCCAAATATAGCTTTGTAGCATAAGCTAACTTATTCCCTTAAAGGGGCTGTCTGCCGGATTCACTCAGGAAAATACACTTTTTAAATACAGGATGTACACACTTGAACTTTCTCTCAGTCTACACATCTACACGCCTTTCATTTCTAAGGTTCATCTGCTGCTGTACATGTAAATGGTACTTCATTGATATTGTGCTGTTCCAGTTTAAAAAGCCTTCAAAGCGATTTACATTTGACTACTCATTCACCTACTGATAACTTGCTCAAGGATACTTGGACGTAGGGGTGTTAAAAAAAATCGATACGGCGATATATCGCGATACAACATCGCGCGATCCTTTTTTTTTATTTTTTTTTTAGGATTCACACCTTGAGCATGGAAGAATGTTATATGAACGGAACATTAAGCCTATATATCTATATCTAATATTTTATTTTAATGCTGTTCAAACATGAAACAGATTACAACCTCTATAAGACTGAAATTTCAGATAAATAAATAATACATTTTCATATAAATCTTACACTCTACAAGCTTACTGATTAGTATTTTCTAAATTTGAATGAAAAAAAAATCGCAACAATCGACTTATAAATTGGTATCGGGATTAATCGGTATCGAATCGAATCGTGACCTGTGAATCGTGATACGAATCGAATCGTCAGGTACTAGGCAATTCACACCCCTACTTGGACGTGGTCAGAATGGCATGGGATCAAACCCACAACCTCCGGGTTGCAAGACCACCACTCTTCCACTGATCTTAAGTTGCGTCTGAGTCACGTTAGCTGAGGCCCGGCCCAGCGGCCAAGCCGGCCGGGAAAGCAGTTCTTCCCCCACTCTGATTTCGTCCACTTGCTTAGCAACCACATCAGCGCTCCAATCACAGCGGCAGCATTCGGGATAATGCGGGGCCACATGCATTAGGCTCGCGAGCATAAACACACACTCGCACTCGCCGCTGGTCTCCCTCGCTTAATGCTTCAGCTCTCTCCGAGCATGAAAGCAAGACGGCCTTGCCTTAATGCTCCAGCTAGCCCACTTTGAGAGAGCGAGCGAGCGAGACTGTCTGGCACCTTGTAACACGCTCTCAAGTCAATCCATTATCGCTCTTTCCCTGCCTCTCTCTATGCTACTGTGGTGTCTGACTGTCTGCAGCATCAAGCCCCTCCCCCCACTCCCCAATCAACCTAATCAGACTGAAATCGAAATGTCAGCGGTTGTCGCTCTTGGCTCTTCTCTGCAGCACAAACAGCACACAAATATTTTTAAGCGTGTCTCGGAAAGACCTCGGCGCTATTTTCTTATAAGGAAGTCCCGAGCGCCTGAATGGGACTTTGTTCAACACGCCCTCGCGCACGGCCGGCAGTCAACAATATTGGGCGGAAATAGTCGGGTTGTTTGGTCAAGGGCGGAAAACATCATCAACGCAGCAGGCGGCTGCTGAGGCCTCGTAATAAGGCTCAAAGTTCATTAGCGCCACCGTATGAAGACGCACAAACATATTCGGAGTCAATAAAGGCCAGTCTGAGCGGCGGGAACATGATAGATTGCGTCCGCTTATCTCTTCAGAGGCGCTTTTGTCGACAAGGGATTTTGTGATTCCGACGAAAACGCTCTTGTTCGGCGGTTTCAACCTTGTTTGCACTGTTGACTAATCGAACAATTCATCTCCAGTCACAGAGGTCGATGCAGAATCCAGAAAATATGGAACAAATTGCAAACGTGTTTCAAAATCTAATGTTGGTTTTCATGTATTGCTGGAACACTCGTTCAAAACAACAAGCATGGCTACCATAAGGGTGACCAAATGTCCTCCTTGCCTGGACATGTCCACTTTTTTACATCACCTTCAGGTATTTTTATTTTTTTTCATTACATAACAAAAAGGAGCCAAAGGGTAACGTGTTGTTACCGCGACTGCTCCAATGTCGATCGCAAGAGATGTGGGGAAAGAAGAATGGTGGGCTTTGTTATTATCTCATTTGCTCCCAATAACGTGTAAATACATTGTTTTTTTTTAATGTTCTAAGTGTCCCAAAGACGTATTCATACGTTTTTTTGTTTTGTTTTATTTTTTATGCTCGAGCATACAGAAGGCTTTGATGCCGCCTCTCAACTGCAAAGAACGGTTGCAGAAACGGTAGTTATTACACAAACGGCCAGCAGGTGGCAGCAGAGCAAAGGAGATCAACCAGGGCCATGTAGAAAAGAAGCTCAATTACTTACAATTTGAAATCGATTTGTGAAAACTGATGAAACGTTGCTCTCTTCTTATGCTAATTGCTGCAAAACGGAAACAGATAGAAACATACTTTTTTTTCCCTGATGAAAGAAGAAACTTTAATCTTTCTTTTGCTTTTATAGCAATAGAACACAATATTCTGTGGGCCTTGCAAAATCCGTCCAAATCCAGTAAAACAGCCGGGAGCGAACGGGATTGCGAAATGTGAAAATGGCGGCGAGTGAATGAGTTAATTATGTTATTATTGTTGTTTATTGAAAAAAGTATTTTCTTTTTCTAAGAATAAAGTAGGTCAGCGATTCTGTACTTCACTTCCTGAGCGTTCAAATACTTTCCTTTGGCAGTTTTCCAGCTGTTTAGCTCACTGGTAATACTCTATTCTCACAAACCAGAAGGAGCTGTGGGTTTGATCCTGGCCCCACCCCATTAAAAAAAAAAAATAATAATAATAATAATAATAATAATAATAATAATAATAATAAAAATGAGTTCAAAAGAGAGTTATGATTTTTGTTTTATTTATTTATTTATTTATGTATTTATTTTTTATGTCTGGAAACTTTGAGAAAACTTTGAGTGTCAAAGTATCTCCAGGCCGTGTCCCCATTTTGGAAATCCATGTAACAGTCTGACACTCTACACAGTTATGCTGAAATGACCGGTTTTGAAAATATGATGAATGAATCATTTGAGATTTGTTTCCACCGTGAACGACTAAGAAATGCTACATGATCACGGACGTAAGTGAACTTGATTAGATGTTATTCAACTGCCATCATATCGGACGGTTATTATTCTAGAGGTGAGAGTGAGCGTGTACTTTGGCCATGTACTTGCCCAGCCATCATTGGTCTGCTAGATGACGAAGAGAAACAAGGGGAAGTCAACCACGTGGGGCCTTTTCAGTTCACACTGAAAACGTTCTTCCTGTTTTCCTTGGCCTCATTCATTGGCTTTTATTTGTAACCTCCTATTCTGGCAGGTCCCCTTGGATGAATTCAGGCGGTCCCCCCCACCTGCATTTTTAGAAGTGTTTGTTGTTTGTTTGGTTGGTTGTTTTTCAGCGTGGCGTATATCTTTGTGAATGCAGAGCACAAAGAGGCCCATTGGTTCAATGCAGGTTGCTGGGAAGCCTCAAAATCGAGTTGGCTGGCACTTTCCACTCCAAAGCCGGACATTTTGTTCCACTGTTGAACTCTGAGCAAGTGCGAAAGAGACGTGTGGAGAAGGAGGGAGAGCTTTAACTCGGTAGTCAAACCACATGGCTTCTAAATGGAAAGGGGGGGGCGGTGGTCTGCTGTTTGTCCAAGTTTATTGAATTTAGCAAGCATTTCACATCATTCCCCTTGGCAATCGACATCATTTTCTGACTTACTTCTTTCGACTGACTTTAGCTCCGATTAACAGACATTTTTAAATTCAGTGGTCTGTGGAACTGACACTACTTCACTGGAAAATTGCAAATAGCGCCCAGGTTTTGGTACATTTTCATCTTTATGGACACATGTATCGGCTGTTTTATTGTTGCTGTTATTATTATAATTATTCGTTTGTTGATTTTTACTCAAGCACTGTACTCATCTGTCTTAGTAGTGGGGAAAAAAAAGGGTCAATTGTTTCTATTGACAAAAAATGTGATCAATGTGACAGTCATCCCAGTGTTACAACCTGATAAAGAGAGGGATGGGATTCTATGGACGCAAACGTGCCAACCACTCAACCGCCCTTTTTTGGAATACATTGTTAATTGTTATTAATATTCCATTTAATTGTTAAAAAAAAAAAGGTAGTGAAGCTGTCGCAAGAAGTCAAAAGAAACTGTTTTTGTTATTTGTTGGAGGCAAAATCATTGAGTTTGTTTGGAATAGACGAAAGAACGACATTGTATGTGGGGGGGAGAAGTTGTGTCGTAAGCCACCACAGATTCGAAGACCACACAGCAAATTCTGGAGAGTACAGTTGACTCTACTTAAGAGTAAATTTGACTCTATTTAGAGAGGGACCAAATAGACTCTGTTTTAGAGTATTTGAAGACACTCGGAAGACAGTAGAATAAAAACAAATGGAGTCACTCAAAGGTTGAGCACTTTGTTTTAAAGTGCGTTATAAATAAAATTGAGTCAAACTGAGTCAATTTGGTCCCGCTCTAAATCGAGTCAAATTTGCTAAACAGAAATTTACTGTGCAGTTACGATTCATTCAATGACCTGAGAATGAAACGACTTGATTGCTGAGAATATTCACAGACGTAATACTGAGTTGGAGTCAACAACACTCCTGATAAAAATGCAAAAATATCGGCCAATAACAAAAGGCAGTATGCCCAAAAGTAGCCGAATATACAGTCTGTGGATCAAATGGAGTCGAGTTAAAGCATCGATCTGTCAAGGGACCGAACTGATTGCTGTGAAGATTCTTGTCCTCCTTTTCAATCCTTCCTCACAGCTCGCCTGGTTTCTCTTCCGTCAGAGGCGAGGCTAATGGACGCATTAGCCGCCGGCTTGTCCCTCTGCGGTGATTAGGTGGCTGTGAGGTCATGCCTTCACTTCTGCCTCCATCGACATCAAAGATCCATCATTTCATTACTGCCATAGGGAGGAAAGAGGGAAGGAGCGACGGCCGAATCAACTCATTCACTGCCAGTCATTATAGAACATTTTTACATTTCCAATACTCACGTGATATTACATTCAATAATTATATATAAACCGAATCTACCAAATAACAGAATAGACTCCCTACTTTTTGTCCCGTCCCGTTCTTTTATAATTGACAGCAGAAAAATGTAGGTTTGCCAAAATACAGCCCTTTCTCCCATGGACTCTGAAACTGTGTTTATTTCCTATAAAATGGGGCAATGATGTCATCTACCGGTGGTTGGGCATCAGTAAAGTTGTTTCCAAGTTTGATATTTACAGTGGAGCATGCTCAGATTCGCCCCCATTTAGCACCGCTCTAAAAAATACAATTGACAAGTATACTTGTCAAAGGCAGTGAATGAGTTAAGTCGTCCGTTTATCCACAACGAATGCTGGAAGACTCATGTGGAATGACAATTAGCAATGCTGAAAGGCAGTGAGAGTTGAAAATGTGTGGTCATTTTTAATATATATTACATTAGTCTTATTATTTATTTATTGGACTTACGGTGAACTATAATGAAAATAAAATGTTTTTTTGCAACACTTGATAACATCCCAAACATGTATTTTTAGCATTAGAGGGGGCCATCTAAGGTCTTGTGCTCATTAGAGATGTCACGATAAGGGCAATATCGTGATATCGCGATATTAAAACGGCCACAATATCGTCGTCATTGTCATGTTCACAATATTTAAAAGGAACACATCTGTTCAAAAAGGCAGGTTGATTTCCGTTTGTGCAGTTCTAGCACCCTCTAGTGGCTAGTTTATAAGTGCTATTCAATTTTCTATTAAGGATGTTTTGGCCTTCCATATTTAAAATCGATGCTAATTGTCAGATAAAGGGGAACCGAATTAGCTTGTGAAGCGATAAATATGTGCTTGTATTAGCAAGTAAGTGCCTCAATATTGTTATTAGAGATTGTAAGATGGTTTATATGCATTGCTGTTATGTACAAAAGTACAATATTGTTTTGTTTTGTTTTTTAGTATGATCTTTTTTAAATATCGCCAACGCCCCCACAATATCGTGATAATTATCGTATCGTGATGTTTGGATATCGTCACATCCCTAGTGCTCATCTTAGAAAATCTGTTGACTATATAATATATCATAACGATGACTTTGAGCTCCACTAGCAACAGCTTCCACACTAAGTACTTCAAGATGGCGGCTGACTGACAAATGATCATCCAGCTGATTGATTAGGACACGGACAGCTGACGACACGTCACTCTGGAACATCTCTTTTGAAAGAGTCTGATCCAGCTGTTGTTTTTCAATGTTTCTAACAGTGACGTATCCATGAAGTGTGAATTTTGAAAATACGTCGTACGAAAAGAGTGACTGCATTGTGTGCATGCAGTTGTGAGTGTGTGTGTGTCTGCTGGAGATTGTATTGATTGTCGCAGGAAGTTGAATCTGATGTTTGACGGTGCTTCCTGAGTGGACGGCTTTGCCCACTGACAGTGAAATTAGTGAGATGTGAAATTCCGGCATGGTCGGGGAGACGATGTGACGCAGGGGAAGTAACCGCTTCATGAAAACGTGAAAGGCTGAGAGACAAAGCGACAGCGAGACATAACACCTCAAGATTTGTCCTTGGGCCAAGACTAAACACCACCTCCCAGCTTAGTTTCCTCTCCGAACGACAACCTCGCTGCAAGGAAAATGAAGCCAACTCACGACTGTCTCTTGGACCTTGATTTGGTCTAAACTCTGCTTATTAAAGTGGAAGTCAACCTTAAACATTTCTTGACAATACTATGGTATATGTAACCTCATTCGTCTACCGTATATTTCCGATTATACGTCGCTCCGGATTATAAGTCGCACCAGCCAAAAAATGCATCATTAAGAAGGAAAAAACATATATAAGTCGCACTGGAGTACAAGTCGCATTTTTGAAGGAAATTTATTTGGTCAAATCCAACACCAAAAACAGACATGTCATCTTGAAAGGCAATTTAAAATAAAACAACAGGCTGAATAAGCGTCCGGTATGCTAACGTCACATGACTGACATGTAACGGTAATGTCAGTAACGACGTAACATATTAAGAGTTTGTAGCGAGCAGTGACGGGAGTCGGAGGCGGAGTGTTGAAGGGCGGAGCCAAAGGCTGGCGTTTTTATTGACGTCAGCTTCTGAGGTCTTCACAGCAACTCCCCAATCAGCTAGAAGCTAACAGGCTAACTCCCCTTTTCCACAGAACAAAACCTTCCCACCCGGAACTCTCCCTTCCTTATCGTCCCGACGTTGCGTGGGTGAATTTCGTTCCCATCACTACAAGTTATTCATATAACTCTAGCATAAAGAACATGCTTGCTTTGGTAAACAAGTTTAGCAAACTATCAGTTTCACTCCAAATCACTAAATCCAATGAAATCTTCATCCTCGGTGTCACTTTTAAACAACTCCCCCAACTCGGGAGGTAGACGATGCAATGTTGAACTTATCAACACAGTGTTAATTACACACATAAGTCGCACCAGAGTATAAATCGCACCCCCGGCCAAACTATGAAAAAAACTGCGATTTATAATCCGAAAAATACAGTAAATATAGTATTCCGGTTACTATTGTGTTAGTGGAATACGAATTAAGCAGCAAAATCCACAAGTTTTTTTTTTTTTTTAATCTATCTCAGGGAGCGGCCATTTTGCCACTTGCTGTCGACTGATGATGACATCACAGTTGCTCAGTGGCTCAGGCCACGACCAATCACAGCTCACCTGTTTTCTGAAGCTGAGCTGTGATTGGTTGTTACCTGAGACCTGAGCAACATTGATGTCATCATCAGTCGACAGCAAATGGCAAAATGGCCGCCCCATAAGATTGATAAAAAAAAATGGCTGGATTTTGCTGCTTGACTCGTATTCCACTAACGCAATATGAACCAGAATGCCACATTTAGACCAGTGAGGCTGCTGGGGGTTGACTTCCTCTTTAAAGTGCATCTGGGCCAGCCAGATGTTAATTTATGTTTGCTAATATAATAATAATAAAGTATATCACCTGTAAACGCAGCCACTACTTTACATGCGTTGAAGAATTGTCAGCATCAGCTGTGTGTTGTAACACCAGAATTAAGTTATGTTTGTTTTGCTTGATTATAATCGGATTGTTATGTTTGCGTGTTCATTTCAGTGCCGGGTTGCGCAATTATTGTCTCGTTTACACGCTTCGTTAGGACAGGATGGGATTCATACGTCAAGAACTTTCATCCCTTCAGCCGTTTCGTATGCAAGCTATTTCTACATTTATAAAAGCGACTCTCAATCATGATATGTCACATTGTGCAAGGGGGGGGGGGGTCATTGTGAACATGTTGAAACACTAGTGGTAAATGGTAACTTATGTGCAGCGGCACAAACGCCCGACAAATTGGTTTAATGCTCTGCAGAGGTTCGTGCAGACGACCAGCGAAGGAATTGGGGGATGGGGGGGGGGGGGGGGGGGGGGGGAGGAGGAAGGGGGAGGGGTTGGAAGTGACGGCAGGGGTGTATCGATGGTGTGGTAAAGTTCAGCCGCAGCGCCGACCTTTGCGTGCGTGCACACGCGTGTGTGTTGGAAGATAATTAAACAGGGCAGACAGATGAGCCCTTTGAGAAGACGACAGAGGTCACATGGGATAAGTCGGCTTGTCCAACCTTCCCCCCCTCACGCGCGCACACGCACACACCGACAGCAGACGTATATAAATGGCAGTCAGCTTTATATAAACAGATGTCCGACTGCTCAAGATGGCCTTGGCTGAGATTCTTTGAAGGAAGATGCTGAGAATAACTTCTTTGTGCTCATCGTGGTTTGAAGGTGGTTGGTGGCTACACAGTCTACACATTAACTTGTCTAAAATTACATTAATTACGTGGCGCGGCCGTGAAGACGTCTATTGTCTGTTCTGTAGAGAACTCGCCTACTGAGTAGAAAGAGTGTTCTAAGTGCATGTCTTTTTTTACGGTTGTGTGTATTTGTGTAGGCTTTAAAACGGGTGTCCAAACTTTTTCCTCTGAGGGCCACATACAGAAAAATAGAAAGCTGCAAGGGCCGCTTTGATTTTTTTTTTTTAGTTATTTATTAACACATTCATTGCCAGACCAGCAAAAAAAAAAAAAGCATCATTTGACGCCTTTTTCCGTCCATGGCAGTGAATGAGTTAAACATGGTAAAAATCAATGAAGCAATTATAAATTGTTGATATAATGTGCAGTTACTTATTGAAAACTGCTCACAGTCACAAGGCAAATAGTGACCCCTGTCTGCCACTATAATAGTTACGCCTCTCCACTGAGCAGCAGCTGAATCCCAACTTGACATTCTGAACCACAACAAGAACAATCGGTCGTCAACTGACCACACTTAACCATTAATGTGATGTTTTCATTTTTTTTTCATTAATAATTAACCATGAATTAATGTGATGTTTTCACAAATTGGACGTTGACACTAAGAAACAAGTGGATGAAACTATTTTTATTTCTGGAACTGAATTATTAGCTTGAAATTTGTGTCTTTGCGTAGCTAGAAATGTTTAATTCACCCTCTTTTTTTTTTAATAAACAACATTGAAAAATGATATTTAGTATTTGCCGCGGGCCGCCCAAAAAATGTATGGAGGGCTGCAAATGGCCCCCGGGCCGTAGTTTGGACACCCCTGCTTTAAAAGAAGAAATGTGGTTGATGGGAAGGACAGAAGAAGATTTCATGAAAGTGAACTGACTTCAAAAGTCTGCGACAGCAGCAACCCAAGAAGGCAGATAGTCGAGACACTGAGAGAAGGGATCACCTTTCGGCGTGTTGTTTTATTTAACATCTGCATAGATGCTTCATTGTTCCGAGCACCGGCTGGGACGTATTAATTCGGGAGATGGGTGACTTTGAAAGGAAGAATTCTCAGGCAGGATGCAGGAAAGATGTTAAGGCCATTATAAACCAGCACTTCATTCCTGAGAAGTCAATTGAGATTCCCCATCATTGCCCCAATTTGACTTTTTCACTTTTCTGTCCAGGCATCCGCAATTAAAGGTGTCGAGATCTGTTCTATTAAGGACTCAATACACCAATCGGTCAGCAAATTTGTGGACATCACGCCAGAAAAATGGTGGAAAAATACACACCGCAACAAACAGACACTGTCACCGATATCTTCTGTGGATGCCTGTGAAGTACAGTGGAACCTCGACTTACGAACGTCTCTTCATAAGAAGGAAAGAAGAGACTCTAATCTTTCTTTTGATAGGTTCCATGCTTTTATAGCAATCGAACTCAATATTCTGTGGGCCTTGCAAAATCAGTCCAAATCCAGTCAAATAGCCGGGAGCGAACGGGATTGCGAAATGTGAAAATGGCGGCGAGTGAATGAGTTAAAAACCCTGAAAATGGAAAATAATCCATTAAAAAACAATGATCACATGAAATGCTCTCTAAAACTGTGGGGGAAAAGCCATTGTGCATGAATTTGCAATTGGCGCATTGCACAATCTGACACGCAACTTTCTGACTGTTTGTCTATGCAGGAAACGTGATGCTTCCAGGAAAAGAGGCAAATAGATGCAAGTGAGTATGGAGGAGGGGTGAGACAAACAATGGGCAGTAGCTCGTGATTCGTGCGCTTTGGGAGCCCTGATCACCCAGTGGGAGGGGGCGGGGTCATCACCTCTATCTGTCTAACAATCATATAGACTCACAGCTGATAGCAAACACAAAAGGGGTGAGAAGAACCGGTCGGGTGTGCAGATACGAACCCCAACCCCACCGAAAAACAATACCTCCCTGAGCTCATGGGAGTTGACCGCATCACATTATTATTCTTAGCATCTGTGGTTATTTGTGTAGGCTTTAAAACAGGGGTGTCCAAACTACGGCCCGGGGGCCGTTTGCGGCCCGCCGTCCATTTTTCATTGGCCCGCGACATGTGCTCAAAATGGCATTTGACTCATTTCAAATAAAATAAACAAAACAAAAATGTTTGGAGGTGGTCAAAGTAAGAAGGGAGGATATCGAAAAACAGGTGCCATTAAAGCTTATTTTAGTTCACTAAAACTAATGAAAAAAACTACAACTAAAATTCAAAAAACAATATTGTTACCGAAATAAAATAAAAACAAAAATGCTTCTTAAAAAAAGAAAACTAACTGAAACTACATTTTATGTTTACGTTTTAGTCTTTTGTAATTAATTGAATGCATGAGCCTTTGGCGATGATTTTAAATGTGATTTTTAGTAGATTGATTTGGATCTAAACTGGAATAATGACGTTTGAAAGTATATGTCACAGAAGTGATGTCATCTAGCAGCAGCCAATAGAAAAGCACCAAAAGATGCAGCCATGATGTTTTTTAAATATTGCGCACAAGTAATAAACATTAAAAAAAAACTAATACTAATACTGAAACTAACAAAGATAAAATAAATATATATATATATATATATATATATATATATATATATATATATATATATATATATATATATATATATATATATATATATATATATATATATTAGGGGTGTGAATTGCCTAGTACCTGACGATTCGATTCGTATCACGATTCACAGGTCACGATTCGATTCGATACCGATTAATCCCGATACGAATTTATAAGTCGATTGTTGCGATTTTTTTTCATTCAAATTTAGAAAATACTAATCAGTAAGCTTGTAGAGTGTAAGATTTATATGAAAATGTATGATTTATTGATCTGAAATTTCAGTCTTATAGAGGTTGTAATCTGTTTCATGTTTGAACAGCATTAAAATAAAATATTAAGGCTTAATGTTCCGTTCATATAACATTCTTCCATGCTCAAGGTGTGAATCCTAACCCGAAGTCAGACGTTTTGTTGAATATTTTTCCATTAAAAATGGAAGTTTAAAAATCGATTCACACACACAAAAAAAAAAAAAAAAAAAAAAAGGCAATGATGATAAGACGTTGAATCGGTAAGACTACCGAATGAACAATTCTGAGCTCTGAAAAAAAAAAAAAAAAAAATCGATTTATTTAATTGAATTGATTCGAGAATCGCGCGATGTAGTATCGCGATATATCGCCGAATCGATTTTTTAACACCCCTAATATATATATATATATATATATATATATATATATATATATATATATATATATATATATATATATATATATATATATATATATATATATATATATATATAAAGACAGCACGAGTGAAAATTATGATTAGAAAATCAGTGAAATCCAGTACTGAGAAAAAGTTGTCAAAATGTTACAATGCCATCCACTGTCACACAAAATATGTCTGCACGTGACCTAAATATTTCTCCCACCATGGCTTCGCAAAATGAAACCGTGATAAAGGCAAAGTGCTGAACAGTATTTAAGGGACTGTCTGCTCGCAAGTTGGCAACAGCCCATCCGCTCACTTGACTTTTTGGGGGGATTTTGCAAAGCTGTAAGGTTGACTTGGCAGCTTTTGTCCTCTGACGAATCAAGTCAGTTCAGACAGAAATGAGATTAGCGTAGCTTAGCATTAGCTTGGAAAATCATCTGCTCGTATCTACCTGCCGTCTCCAAAATTAGACTCAATTGAAGAGACAAAAGCGCCCATCGGCGGGAGCGTTGTCCAAACGGTCGGCCGTGGACCGCCGGGTTGTGACGTGACACTATTCCAGGCGGATGTTGTGTTGCACATTAGTGTGCGTGTGCTTGTGTGTGTGTGTGGTCGGAACGACTGTGTGACTGTGGGAGACAGGCAGATGGGGATGGAAATGAGTAGGCAGTGAGCTCATGCTAATCTCCTGCTGCAGCTCCTACAGCTGATCCGGGCGGCAAACACGCATGCACGCACGCACACGCACTAATAATACACTAGACCAGACTGATGCACAATCACGCACCCAAACGAGGCACAGGATGCTTTAGATGCTTTAGTGTCCAAACGTTTTCATTTGAGGGCCACATACAGAAAATCAGAAGGACGCAAGGGCCACATCATGTTATGAAGAGAAATTGTCTTTAGTCCTCCAAATTGGACAAATCATTTATTTGTGCTTTTGCAATATTTAGAAAAATGCTACAGTATATAAACCAATTTATTTGTAATATGGTTATTATAGTTTTGGAATTTTTCATTTTAATTTTTATTTTGTTTTGAGTTTTTTTTTTTTTTTTAATTTAGTTAGTTTTAATTCGTTTTCAGGGTAGTTCTGTTAGTTTTTATTAGTTTAAGTTCTTTAAATAATGCTGAGTTTTAGTTTAGTTAGTTTCAGTATTAGTTTTAGTTTGTTTTTTGTTTTTTTTAATGAGTATTACTTGTGCGCAATATTTAAAAAACACCATGGGTGCGACGTCTTTATTCCGGTTTATATCAAAATAAATATACTAAAAATCACATTTAAAATCATCCCAAAAGGCTCATGCATTAAATTAATTACCAAAGACTAAAACGAAGGACATCTTTGCTATATAGTTATAGATTTATTTGAGTTAGTTTTGTAAACATAAAACGTAGTTTCAGTTCGTTTTCTTTTTTAAAAAGCACCTTTGTTTTTATTTTATTTCGTTAACGAAATTGTTTTTTGAATTTTAGTTTTCCCGTTAGTTTTAGTGAACTAAAATAACCTTTAATAGCACCCGTGTTTTTCGACACCCTCCCTTCTTACTTTGACCATCTCCAAACATTTTTTGGTTTTTATTTTCGTTGAACTGAGTCAAATGCCATTTTTAGCTTTTGTCGCGGACCACTAAAAAAATGGACGGCGGGCCGCAAATGGCCCCCGGGCCGTAGTTTGGACACCCCTGCTTTAGTCAGTTAGCCGTTCCCTCGTGTTGCATCCATGTTTTTTTTGTACAGTAAACACAACGCATATATATGAATGTAACACAAATCTGAGTGCAACTTCGCCATGCAAAGATTAATTCCATGACATCACACTTGCCAGTGAATGTTAATTTGTTGGATTCTGTTTTGTGTGTATGTGTGTGTGTGTGTGTGTGTGTTTTTCAGACAGCCATCTGCCTCGTGGGAGTTACACGGCGGCACGCGATTGGTGGGCCGGCCGTATAATAGAGGCAAAGGGTGAAGCGGGTCACCTCTTCATTAGGGGAGGGAAAGCTTGCGTGTTGCTGACTGCTCTTCTAAACATATGTGGGGGGGGGGGGGGGGGGGGGGGGGGGCAGCAATGCTGTCAAATGGGCTGATGCTGCAAAAAACGTACTCACACACTATTTCAACGCATAATGTCTGTCGCAAAATATGTCATTTCCGCAGTCTCTTTTTAAGGAATTCATTTTGAAGATGATGCGTATCGTGCCTGTCAAAAGTCTTTTTGACTGCTGACGCACAAAAAAAAAAAGCAGCCGCGCAGGAGACAATAGGCTGATTGTGACTTGCCTAAACTAAGCGTATCTCGATGTGATGCCTTTCAAATATCAATACAGCGTCGTCAGCCGCAGTCTCAGCACTTCATGGTGACACAAAAAGAACTTGTTCTGACGTGAATTTGCAAGGATTGCGAGGAGTTAAGGCGCTGCCTGCTAGGATAACATTTTGTACATTACAGCAATGCATATAAACAACCTACAATCCTTAACTCATTTGCTCCCAATAATGTGTAAATACGTTTTTATTTTTATGTCTTAAGTGTCCCAAAGACGTATTTATACGTTTTTTTGTTTTTTCTATGCTAGAACATACAGAAGGCTTTGATACAGCCTCTCAACTGCAAAGAACGGTTGCAGAAATGGTAGTTATTACACAAACGGCCAGCAGGTGGCAGCAGAGCAAAGGAGATCAACCAGGGCCATGTAGAAAAAAAAGCTCAATTACTTACAATTTGAAATAGATTTGTGAAAACTGATTAAACTTAGCTATCTTCTAATGCTGATTGCTGCAAAACGGAAACAGATAGAAATATACTTTTTTTCCTGATGAAAAGAGACTTTAATCTTTCTTTTGATAGGTTCCATGCTTTTATAGCAATAGAACACAATATTCTGTGGGCCTTGCAAAATCAGTCAAAATCCAGTAAAACAGCCGGGAGCGAACGGGATTGCGAAATATGAAAATGGCGGCGAGCGAATGAGTTAAATACTGTAGCATTTTTCTAGATATGCAAATAAATATATATATATATATATATATATATATATATGTACATTTTTTTAGGACTAAACCACAATTTCTCGTCATAACATTACGTGGTCCTTGTGTCCTGATTTTCTCTCGGTGGCCCGTGAACAAAAAAAGTTTGGACACCCCAGGTTTAAAGGCTTGGGAATTGCGGCAAAACATACTATTCATCAAGGCCTGTCCACAGCTTGTCCACCATGTTGGTTGAGTTTGTTGTTGCTGGCTTTGCTGTTGTTTATCATCGTGCGGCTGCGAGCTTTTTTCCCTTGAAAACCAGCATCCAAGCCCAAGAATATCCCATAAGCACAGCCAAACACCACTCCTTGTCTGAACCAAATAAAACGCCTTGAGATGGTAACATTATGTCTGACAAGAACAAAAGTTTGTCAATAATTGTTGAATTTGAGTATAGATTAGCACCCTTTCATGGCGGTTTACATTAAACTGAATTGACAAGCATTATATTATTGAACCGATTAATTGTTTAATTGTGTCTTATCCTGAGTAATCCTCAGCCGTTATCATTTCCATAGAGCATGTTTGGACATTGTCCACATTTCATGGTAAGAAATGGCTTTACCATGTTGATTAACTCATTCACTCGCCGCCATTTTCATATTTCGCAATCCCGTTCGCTCCCGGCTGTTTGACTGGATTTTGACTGATTTTGCAAGGCCCACAGAATATTGTGTTCAATTGCTATAAAAGCATGGAAACTATCAAAAGAAAGATTAAAGTCTCTTCTTTCATCAGGAAAAAAAAAGTATGTTTCTATCCGTTTCCGTTTTGCAGCAATTAGCAATAGAAAAGAGCTAAGTTTCATCAGTTTTCACAAATCTATTTCAAATTGTAAGTAATTGAGCTTTTTTTTCTAGCTGGCCCTGGTTGATCTCCTTTGCTCTGCTGCCACCTGCTGGCCGTTTGTGTAATAACTACCATTTCTGCAACCGTTCTTTGCAGTTGAGAGGCTGCATCAAAGCCTTCTGTATGCTCTAGCATAAAAAAAAACAAAAAAAACAAAAACGTATAAATACGGCTTTGGGACACTTAGAACATTAAAAAAAAACTTATTTATAAAATGCGTTAATTGAGCAGGAAGATATGTCGTGTCGAGCAGTTGCGGCTCTAGCACCATGTGTGTCGATGAATATTTCAAAGACTAACTCATTAAATAAACAAGCTGGATGTCAACGCCTACGGTAAACTACCATCAATATTGAATGCTCACCAAAAAAAAAAAAAAAAAAAAAAAAAGTGACAAGTGTTGTTCACAAGCCAGCAGACAGTCCAGTCATCAAATTGCACCATCTGACTGAGCCGGAGCTTCTTTTTCACGCAACACCTGGAGGAGGTCACTGAGTTCTTCCTTCCATGCCGCTCGTACTGTACAATAATCCCAATGAGACGTGCTAAAGGTCCTTCGGAGATTTAAGAATAGACCCTGTGAGCTGAATGTGCTTGTTAGCAGCGGGTTATTATGAATATTCTGACAGGAATTTCACCTAGTGGGAGGAAATACGTTATTTCCATACTTGCTCTTTTGCTCCTGAAACGCACGTGCAGCACAATCCAAGACAGCTCGTACGCATGCTTGCCTTGCCTATATCACTGGCTTCATGCATTGCTTTATGGGAAGCCATAAAGCAATGCCTACAATTTCTGTTCATTTTTAATTAAACAAAACTGTCTATTCGTAATATGTTTAAAATGAAAAGAATTGTTTGTTTTTTTTACGCTATTATTTTCTCTTTTACTGCAAATGAATATCGGCTTGAAATATCGGTTATCGGCCTCCTTGACGACGAATAATCGGTATCGGCATCGGCCCTGAAAAAAAGCGTACCGGTCTATGACTAACCTATACTGTACCTTGTTTCGGAGCGAACCAACCTTCTGTAAGTGAGTCTTCAATCATGTTGAACATAAATACATTTGAACGCGTTTATTTCTGTTTCCCGACCAACGTGGACTGACGGTTTTCCACTGCAAACACAGACTGACGGCCTCGTCAAGCGTGCAACTCATTTCTGAGAGCTAATTGAATTAGTGGCTTCCTCCTTTTCAAAGCATCAAAATGTTACCATTTCCCTGGAAAAATAAATGACAGGAAAGAAAGAAAAAAACAGCATCAAATCCACACAACCGCAAATTCAGCCTTTGCAGCAGACGTTTGCGACTGTCACATTTGCTGATCTGCAGCAAAAAGGAGGATGGAAACATTCCCTCTGCCGCCATGAAATTGAAATGCACAGCCACCAGCTGTTGTCCTGTCCACCGCGTGGACGTGGCTGGCTGTCAGCAGGCTTAGCCAACACTGTGCCTTGCATATGAAATCGGACATAGGCTGCTGTCCCCTCTGGGGAGTTGGCTTCCTCTGAGCCCCCAGCGGCACCAACTGCCCCACCTCGCCCCTGAAACAAGCGGCCCCTTTTGATACAGGCCAAATATCCAAAAGAAGCGAAACTCCACGCAGTTAAGACCCCAAGCCGGAATTCAAACCGTGGTCAACCGCTGGTCTCACGTGCAGTCAGGCAAAGCAACATTTCAACAACTTTCAACTCCATTTCTAGAAACACTCTCATGTTACCAACATATTAAGTCATTTCTTGTCCTAGACACTTGGGCTGCACGATATTGGAAAAACATGCGGTATGCGATATAGTTGCTGAATATAGCGATATCGATATTATTGCGATATTTAATATGTACCTAAAGAAATTACATTTTCATTATCTAATGTATGAATTGCATTTTTTTCATGCGGCAAAATAATCAAACTCAATGTATTGGCAGTGCATATTTTCATTAAGTACACCGTGTTCCAACTATGTTTTGCATTTGTATTATTAGGGTTGGAACCCCCATGGAACTTGGGGCATGGAAACCAAATAAAAAGAGAGGGTGAGGAGGTGATTATTATTATTATTTTTTCCAGAGAATGCAGTAGTGAATTGTATCAGTCAGTTCCTCTCCTCAAACTGTCTTGTCTCCTTTTTTGTCATGTTTAATACATGTCAAACAGGTAAACCTGACAGTCTGACTGGTCAAATTCAGATAAAAGCATCAAATTCCATATCAAACTTATTGCGGAGGCCAATATCGCGATGTCGATATTTTTTCGATATATTGTGCAGCCCTACTAGACACACAGCTTAGGAGTGTTTCCCACATGTGAACTAGCAAGAAACCAGAGAGAACTCTCGTCTATTACTGACTTATGGGGGCGGGAATTCATAAGCTTCAGCTTCTTCCCGCCGGCTCTTTTAATTTTCGGTTTGTCCGAAAGGAAAAATGAACAAATAAAACAAAGACTTCGCTTGTTTCAAACTCATTAGCTTATCTCCGCAGCTGTTTTATCTTGACAAAAAAAAATGCTGTATTTTCATTACAAAAATACAAGGGCCTTGTAGAAATAGTTTTTTTTCCTAGAGCTCATGTAATATTCCAAGAAAAAAAAAAAAATCAGAAATTTACAAGAAATAAATTCACAGATTTGTGACATTATAAAGTGGCAAATTTGCGAGAAAAAAACTTCCAAGACGTAGCGGAGCTACTGTCTGGACGGGGTACTGGTTTTTGTCCACCAAAAGTTATATAACGTGAAGATTCATTGGTTGTTAATAGAACAATCTTTATAAAATGAAAAGGCAGGATGGAGACGGATTTCTAAACTGTACTCGTTACACATGGCAAGCTACGGAGACAACACTTCCTGACCTCCTGTCAGCTGACTAACACTAACCAATCAGAAGCTAGCAGACTTTATGTAAATGCAAGTCAATGACTGACAACAGCAGATTCAACACATCAATTTAGTGACTTGAAAACCTGACTGAAAAGTATTGGCACAAACATCTGAATGTGTTACGTGTATTTCTCGCAAGTTTAGCAGTTTTTTTTCTCACAAATCTGCAAATTTATTTCTTATAAATTTACGTTTTTTTGTTTTGTTTTGTTTTCAAATTAGCCACTTTATAATGTCACAAATTGCAAGATTTTTCTCGTAAAGTTCCCCCCCCCCCCCCCTCTAAAAAATATATTTTTATATACCGTATTTTCCGCACTATAAGGCGCACCTTCAATGAATGACATATTTTAAAACTTGTTCCATATAAAGTCGCTAAAGTAATTGGCTGGCAACCAGTCCAGGGTGCCCCCCGCCTACTGCCCAGAGCCAGCTGAGATGGGCGCCAGCACCCCCCGCGACCCTTGTGAAGAATAAGCGGTCAAGAAAATGGATGGATGGATGGAAGTCGCTAAAGTAGAGGCTGGGGTTACGTTATGCATCCATTAGATGGTGTTGTGCTAAAGGGAATGTCAACAAAACAGTCAGATAGGTCAGTCAAACTTTATGAATAGATTACAAAGCAGCTTTCTGACAACTCCAAAATGAATAAACAGCTGTTTGATTATTTTCTCTCAGGTAAAGTATTAGTATTAGCCAGCGATCCAAGATGGCGGCATCTCCGATCGCGCAGGGTCACCGATAGCGTCTTGACAGCGAGACCTGCTGCGGCTCAATATCGATCCATATATAAGGCGTACTGGATTAGAAGGCGCATGGTCAGCTTTTGAAAAAATGGAAGGCTTTTAGGTGCGCCTTATAGTGCGGAAAATATGGCATATGTGGCCTTAATGTACTTCCAAAAAGACGAGCTTCAAACTCAGCTTCCAGAAAGTGAAGGACTATTTTCTTCTATTGAGACTTGTGCAAGCGCGTCTCGGAAGGAAGCTCTTAAAGGAGTGTCTGCAAGGGAGGAGTGTGGCAATATCATTTCCTGTGTCTGTCTGCATTCGAGACTGCTGCTAACGCTGCTGTAACAGACTCATGAATATTCACAGAGGCCTGTACAGTTCCGCTGCGTGCCGACAGCTCGCAGATGGCAGTCAGTTGTTTCTTGGGAGCTAAAAAGGCATAAGGCAGCAGCGTCGTCGTCGTCGTCGTCTGGCACTTTCTGCTCGCGTGCTCCAAGAAGCATTTTCAAAGCGTCTTCGCTTAAATGTGCTGACAAAGGGGAGCTCTGTTGCCGTAAGTTTCACAGTTTTCCTCAACTCCTACCCAGCATGTATTCCCTCATTAGCGTTTCTTGAAACAGGGTACTAGGGGGGATGGTGGTTGGATAAAGGAGTCAGATTAAAAAGCAAATGAGCCTTTGGCATAACACTCGGGTGCCCTGTGGGCTCTTCGATGAAAAATAGAAGAGGCCCTCGAAAGTGGGGTCCTTAAAGGTGCGCCCACTCGAGCTCGAATGAACGTGTGTGCCAAGAGTGGGTATTCACCATGCGTGGCAGGACTTTGGCACTCTCTGGGACATCAAGGGACTCTCGCGTTTCCCTTTCTTTCGCATGTTCCAAAGAGAGAATCAAGAGACGAGATGCTAACAAACACTTTGCTTCCTCGGTCCGATCAAACCGAGTGTTTTGCCCCACGAGTCCACTCACAGGCTGGAGTAAAATGAAAGTAAGGGAGGGGGAGGACCGTGCGTGTTTGTGTGTGTCAGAGGTGGCTTGCTGGCCTGGGGTCGGTGGATGTTTGGGGGAGGGGCGGGCCCGATGTTTGCTGAATGCTGCTCTTTGTTGGGATCATATTATGTTTCCACCACAATACTTGTAAAGCCCGCTTCATCAACCCCATTCATGTGTAACAGTTCATGCAAATGGCATCACTAGTCTTTTTTTTCTTTTTTTTTCCGAGGGGTGGGGTGGGATGGGGGTGGGATTCTTTTATCAATCTCCCACACAAACTTCTCTCTTTCTCCTCCCCGCAAACTCCTACCGGCACATCAGTTGTCTCATTATAATACACGTCTGTCAAGTTGCTCATACTTGACATTTATCGTCAATGCGACCTCACTCACGGCGAAATATCTTATATTTTGCGATGATCGCCATAATAACTGCCACCAGAGTTCCAACTACGACACACAAATCAAAGCTACTGAAAAGGTTTTCCACTGGCATGCAGAGGAAGATGAAATATCATCTTTCGTTTTGTTTCTTTCCTTTCACCTGAAACAGACGTTTTGTTTACACAGTCCTTGTGAGGCATTTGTTGGTCAATGGGATTGTATTTACAGTAAGGCCCAATAAAACAGAGCCTGAGAGGTGCTCCCCTTTCAAATAATGGCTTTATTGCCACCAGAGGTGTTTTAGTGTCATCATTTGTATAGGGCATAATTAGCAATAACTTGCCAATGATGGCCTAACGCTCATTAAAACGCACACGCGCAACTTTTGACCAATGCATTAGCAAGAGGTAACTTTCCATTTGACCAAAGAGTAATAAGTTTCTTGGGGTCGTTGGGTGGAAAACAAAACATGCACCCTGAAGCCACCCATCACAGTTGCTGCAAATGTCATTATTTGTGCCACTCCCTTGATTAACAGTATGAGCTCCATTACGAGCGCAATTAAACGTGCACAGACATCTTGTTAAAACAGATCAGAGCTTTGTTTTTTTTTGTTTTTTTTTCCCCCCCTGAATCACGCCAACTCACCCTGGACGACGCTTTCCTCTTGTACTTGTTGGCGAAGTCAAACTTCTCCTTGATGTCGTCCAGGAGCTGCTCCAAGCGGCTCTTCTCCTCCTTGCCCGTGTAATCCTGGCCCAGGAGCACGTAGGCCCTCCAGTTGGCCGAGTCGAAGCCCCAGTGGCAAGTCCGGTTCTCCTGCGCCTTGTGGCTGTGCACCACGAACTTGTGCGTGGGGTACATGAGTCTGCAGTCCATGCACTGGATGCACGCTGCGTTGGGGCCGGTGTACAGCTCGGGGACGAACAAGCCCTTGCACTTGCCGAAGCACTCGTGGTAGATTTTGAAGCTCCTCTCGGTGAGCTCCAGCTCCAGCGCTCCTCCGCCGCTCCTCGCCTCCTTCTTGCAGCGAGGAGGGAAGGCGCCCCCGTAGATGAGCGCGTTGCACAGCCGCTCGGCGTCCGTCTTGGTGATGAGGCCGCAGGAGGGCGCCGAGAAGGGCAGGATGCCCATCACCTTGAGGATCTCCAGCTGGTCGGCGGTGCACCGGGAGCAGTAGATGTGCAACTCGTCGCACACCGAGTTGATCTGCTGCAGGCTGAAGTCCCGCAGGACCGTGTTGAGGATCTGGGGCAGACACAGCCGCTTCTCCCCTCCGACCACGAAGCACGAGATGGTCTCGCCCTCCAGGACGGTCTCGCACCTCTCCGTGGAACGGTCCGACGGGATGAAAAGCGGCCCGGGCATCACCGGCGGCGGCAGATGTTGCAGGACCGGCTCGGGCTCCTTCCCGTCCTTCTTGAAGAGAAGCTCATGTTGCCAGCGGGCAGAGAAGGCGGCCGGACCCCCGAGAGAGCTCATAGAGCTGAGGTGAAACTGCTTGAGAGTCTGTTGCAGTCCCGGATGAGGCTGGAAGCTCTGCCGACTTACAGTCTCCATTTTCCCCCTGCAACTTTACCAGCGAACAGCCCTCTTGTCTTCGACTCGGGACCGCGAGAGTCTGGTCGCGCCTGAAACGGATAAATCCACCGCGTCCGAGAATTGGCCAAAACTCCGAAGCACTTCATCAAACATTTAGTTTAGAAAAAGAAGAAAAAAAAGGCTCCGTGGGCGAGTTCGCGCTTGTATTCCCGTGACGAGCGAACGAACGCCGGTCAGTGGCTCCCTGAAGCGGCTCCCATGTCCATGTCGGATAGAAGGGGGTCTGGCTTTCCAAACTCTTCAAAAAAAGACCCCACAAAAAGTTCCCTGCGCCTAATTCCGAAAGATATCGATTTAAAAGAAATTAAAAGCGCTTGTAGAAAGTCAATATTAGTTGGATTCAAATCCTACTTTCGGCTCTTTCGGCTCTCGAGGACCGCTCCGTCGGCCCCCGCAGTTCACTGTGACTGTATGGAGATGAGCTCTCTCTCTTCCCCCTCCCCTCTCTCTCTCTCTCTCTCTCTCTCTCTCTCTCTCTCTCTCTCTCTCTCGCCCAGTCTGAGTCTCTCGGTCGCACGCACGCGCGCACGCGCGCTCCCCTCCGTGTTTGTGTGTCTGGCTCAGTCACTGAATCCCAGCCAGGAATGTGAGTGACTCTGCAGGCACGGCTGTTCCAGGAACAAGCCTCCACCCCCTCGCTGCTGGCCTGCACATAGGCAGAGGAATCTATCTATCTATCTATCTATCTATCTATCTATCTATCTATCTATCTATCTATCTATCTATCTATCTATCTATCTATCTATCTATCTATCTATCTAGCTAGCTAGCTAAAAATAAAGTCAATTTCTGTGCTATCAGAGGTTCTGCAGTTGTACTAAATAACGGTATTCAAGTTTTACATAGTTGTACATAACTGTGTTCTTAGGAATTGTGTAAAAAGTTACCTTGGATACCAATAATTATCCGTGTAGAATTCGATTCTATTTAAGAGACGCAGAAATGAATTCTTAGCTCATATTTCCAACTGCACAAGATCCTCAATCACAGCTTGGAATTCATGTCTGGCATCAGATTGGAGATGTTATATGGATTTGAGGAGAATGTTTTTGTTGTTGTCTGAGGAAGTGATGCCTTTTTTTTTTAGGCTGCCCACTTGATTTGAACACATCCGCGTGACTGATGTGACTGGCCAAGGATGACTTGTGAACTCAAAAGTCCTTACTTCCACTCAGTTTCTCTCTGAATGTTAATAGAGGAAGTGTGACAGTGAAAGTTGGCGACGAATAACCAAAACCAAAGTGACTCAACGTGACAAGTTCAACTTCAAGGGAAGTACTGGAGTTGACAGCTCTAGTGGCGCCCCCCAGCCGGGCACTGCTGTCACTGCAACTTGAGGCATGTTGACTGGACACAAAACGTGAACTGTCAATGCAAATAGTGAGTGAAGAGTGATCTTGCAATAAAATAATAATAATAAAAACTCCTGACAAGTTTGGTCATCCAGTTGTTATTGTGATAGTAAAACCTAATTGCTGTGTCAAAGCATCATATTAAAATTAATAAACTATTAAAGACAAGACTTTACTTAATCACTTATCAAAGAATGTATAGCTGATCACTCCCTACCCCAAAACAGTAACAGGGAGCCCATCACCATGCATGCCAATCCAGGTTGCCTTTTGGGTGAAAGGTAGACATCACCTGGACTGTCTGACAGTCATTCAAAGGGCACTCATTGTTTGCGGTGGATCGTGGGCGCAGTGGCCATTGAAGTGCATTTTTAGGCCTTTTGACTCCTTGGTTTGCACTCTAGGTCAAAGATTCGTGATCCTATGCCATCTTAAGTCTGAAAAGAAAATGTGCCTGTGTCGAAGCATCCATCTATTTTTATACTGCTTGCCCCTTATTTAGGTTGCATGTAAGCTGGAGCTTATCCCAGCTAAAGCAGTGGACAGGATGCCAGTCGCAGTGATCGTGTCAGACCAATCAACCTTAATTGTCTTGTCATAATTACCAGACTTTCCAAGAACTGTCTGCCCAGATAAGTATTCGACACGAAAGTCCATCCATCCATCCATTTTCTGAACCGCCTCATAAGGGTCGCGGGGGGTGCTGGAGCCTATCCCAGCTGGCTATGGGCAGTAGGGATGTCACGATAAAGGTGATATCGTGATATCGCGATATTAAAACTGCCACAATATCGTCGTCGTCATGTTCACAATATTTAAAATGACCACATTTGTGAAAAAAAAAAAGTCAGGTTGATTTCCATTTGTGCAGTTCTAGCACCCTCTAGTGGCTATATAATTAGTGCAATTTAATTTTCATGAGGGATGTTTTGGCCTTCTAAGTTTAAAATCTATGCTAACTGTCAGATAAAGTGGAACCTAATTTGCTTGTGAAGCGATCAATGTGTGCTTGCATTAGCAAGTAAGTGCCTCAATATTGTTATTAGAGATTGTAGGTGGTTTATATGCGTTGCTGTTGTGTACAAAAGCACAATATTGTGCTTTTTTTTTTTAGTATGAGCTCTCTTTTTTACAATATTGTGATCTTTTTTAAATATCGCCAACGCCCCCACAATATCGTGATAATTATCGTATCGTGACATTCATATCGTGATGATATCGTATTGTGAAGTTGGCAGTAGACCCTGAATGGTTGCTAGCCAATCCAGGGTAATTATTATTATTATTATTATTATATATTTTTTCTTTTTATGGTCGTTCATTGCAGGCACAAAGCATTATTAACATTGGAAAAGTGTGAGCGTGTGTGTTCCATTTGTCGGTTATTATATTGTGCAAGTGGTCATAATGGTGGTTGTTGGCGTTTCACATTGCTTTTGCTCTACTCGTCGTCGCTACCATCTCCATGGCAGCAGAACACCAAACAGCATCACATGGGATGAATGACATCAGGTTTCTTTCCTGGCGCTGGCTGTCTTTTTTTTCCTTTTTTTTTTCTCAGAGTAGCGCTATGTATAATGTAGCACATTACCAGGCCGCTGGTCTGCTTGACTGTTTCACTGTAAAGCTCGAAAAACAGCTCGACTCATGCCAGCACTTCTGTAATTGTCCTTCTGGAATACCGATCTCATACATCTGCTGCCAGATAATGTGGTCACTAAATTTGAAAGTGGAAGGTTGCCCCATAACACTGTTTTCCTTTTTTGCTAGTAACCCCCTTTCTCCTTTGTTTTCAAAGTCTTCCCTTTTCCTTTCCATTGCATAAGCCTAGCCAAGCTCCATTTGTCCCTATCTGGTAGCCAAAAACTTAAGAGGGCTCAGAAATTCCCACCACTATTTTGTTAAATTTCCACCAGAGCATTATAGCGTAGTTGCATTCTGGTGTTCTTTGTGTAGCCTGTCATACATGGAGAGGAGGACATCATAAAGAGAGAGCGGCATAATGCTGTACGTGTGTGTGAAAAGTGTTGTTAAGCCTGCCAAATTTGAAAATAAATAAATAAATAAACTATATATATATATATATATATATATATATATATATATATATATATATATATATATATATATATATATATATATTTATATATTTATAAATGTAAATTTATAAATAAATAAACTGTATATATATATATATATATATATATATATATATATATATATATATATATATATATATATATATATATATATATTAGGGGTGTGAATTGCCTAGTACCTGACGATTCGATTCGTATCACGATTCACAGGTCACGATTCGATTCGATACAGATTAATCCCGATACGAATTTATAAGTCGATTGTTGCAATTTTTTTTCATTCAAATTTAGAAAATACTAATCAGTAAGCTTGTAGAGTGTAAGATTTATATGAAAATGTATTATTTATTTATCTGAAATTTCAGTCTTATAGAGGTTGTAATCTGTTTCATGTTTGAACAGCATTAAAATAAAATATTAAGGCTTAATGTTCTGTTCATATAACATTCTTCCATGCTCAAGGTGTGAATCCTAACCCGAAGTCAGACGTTTTGTTGAATATTTTTCCATTAAAAATGGAAGTTTAAAAATCGATTCACACACACACACACACACACACACACACACACACACAAAAAAAGGCAATGATGATAAGATGTTGAATCGGTAAGACTACCGAATGAACAATTCTGAGCTCTTAAAAAAAAAAAAAATCGATATTTTTTTAATTGAATCGATTCAAGAAGCGGGCGATGTAGTATCGCGATATATCGCCGAATCGATTTTTTTTTAAACACCCCTAATATATATATGAGAGCCCAAATACTAGCTTATAGAGACCTCCTCCCGGCTTTCAGATACGGTGGGCGAGTGAAAACACGCTCCGCTCGACCTTCACGTGTCAATCAAATATGTTTGTTCATACAGTATGTGCTCAATGGCTGTCAATGTGATCCACAGGCTGAATAACGTGCTGTTATGTTTTAATAAACAGTTAAGTCAAGTGTCTGTGTTAATGTAGGAGTGTTTCTTTGAGTCTGTTATGACTCGTTACAAACTTCGGAACGTCCATGCTTTATTTTGGGTTCAATACAGTAAATCACTTCCTGTAAGGTCACGTCACACGTGATTGCAACAAAAGAATACAGGACGACTGAATATACACAGTCTGTGACAGCGGTGTATGTGAAAAAAAAAAAAAAAAAAAAAAGTCACATGACAATTGACAATTTGAAGATAACCATTAAAATAATTAGGGCCTGTGTAAAAAAAAACAAAAACAAAATTTGACTAGTGTAACCAGAAATTTCTCTCTCTCTCTCTCTCTCTCTCTCTCTCTCTGAAATAGACGGTGTCGGATTGGACAGATTTCAGTGACGTCGTATCCCAAACAAGGAAGTCGAGAAACGCGCGAATATGTGAAGGCAATGGCAGCGCGTCTGTGCAATGTCTCACGGGCAAATAAGCATGAATAAACGCAAGTATTTCGTCGAGGATACTATAGAAATAAGTTCCAGTCAATCCGGTGGCTCTCTGGAGACGAAACGTACAGCAGCAAAGAAGACTAATGTGAGCAGGTAAGTGTAAAAAAAAAGAAAAAAAAAGTACGTTGATAAAGATGAATGAAACAATGCATGTGTGGTTAAAGTTAGGTGACATTGTATGAGGGGCCGTCTGGGCCATAATTCAGCGTTAGCTCTCACACGTATAACTGAAAAGTTCTTATAAACACCACTGAAATGTTTGCTGCTTATACACACTAGTCAAATGTGTTCATACGTACTCGTGAAATATGCTCATAAACACCACTGAAATGCTTTTATAAACAGTACTGAAACGTTTTTGCTCACACACACTAGTGAAATCCGTTCATAAATACAACTCAATTGCTCTTACAAACAGTACTGAAGCACATCCTGTCAAAGACAGAGTGGGTGCCTCTTTTTTTTCTTTTTTTTTTTTCTCGGCTCCATTACATACGTCAAATGACTACCACACAGCTTCCTATTGGCCGAACGAATCGTCATATCCTATAAAATGAATGAAAACTTTCAAATTAAAAGCTTTCATATTAACAAAATGTTATTATGGTAAAGCAATAATCAATAAGTAAATGACAAATAGATGGATCGTTATGTGCATTTACTATACAACATGTCACCAAGTTACGCTGCGGCTTGAGTTAGGGTTACTTAATGCTTTTTGTCCAGCCGGTGTTTTACTTGGAAAAACGTAAAGAAAGGACTTCCGCTGCGTTTAATATATATTCCTCTCACACAACCTACTGAAATGCTTGACTGGTTGCCAGCCAATCGCAGGGCACACAGAGACGAACAATGTGTATATATATATAGTTTTATTATTATATTAAGATTGAATATACCTTATATATCATGTCGCAAATATTTATTGAGCGTATTCATGTGCATGTTGTTACTGTGTATCAGCTTTGAAGGAAATTGCTCGGTAACTGCTGATGTAGCTTTCTAAAAGAGCATAATTGTTCGTTCTAAAATGCATTTAAGTAGCTCATTTGAGAAATGTGGTTTGAAGGTCAACAGATTGCGTCTCCCCGTGGTGGACCAAGGAGCACCTCCCTCCTGCCGAAGCTCTGTGGGCGTCGACGCTCAAGTCCGCTCTGCCGTACCTGAACCAGCAACATTGGGAACCAGTTCCTGATCTTCCTCGTCCATCTGCTGCAGTATGTGACGCGACGTCGATGCTTTTTGTGGAGAATGCCGTCATTTGGACTGATTAGACTCTCATATAAATGACACCCAAATTGTTTTTCTTTCTTTCGTTTTTTTTTCTGATGCAGAAATTAGGGTAAAAAAAAATAAAAACAGGCATCGTGGTTAGAGAAAAGTGAACCTTTTTAAGTGTACATAGTAAACAATGCTTATTCCATGAACTATAATTTAATAGGCAAGAATTTATTATTGAAGAAATTTTAGGGTCTCATTTTATTGGGAATACGACAGCCATTTGACAATTTGACTGATAAAATTAATCAATGAATTAATAATAATTAATCTATTATTAATTAATTAATACTAATAATGATAAAAAAAATAAAATACTAGTAGCTACAATAGATGAATTTGACATAAAACGCTCAAAGGATTTCTGACCGTACGCTCCTGGTCAACAGAAGCTCTTATTAGGAACACAAAAGTCCGTGTAGCATGTGCAACATGGAAGATGACAGAGTGATTTTTTATTTTTATTATTTTTTTTTTGTCCTGGGTTGGGCAACAGTTGGATTGTGACTGAAACAGCAAAAGTGAAAATCTGAAATAGCAAAAATATCATTTAAATGAGGGCTGTACAACATTGGAAAAACATGCGATATGTGTGTAACATGTACCAAAAGAAATTCTACTTTATTATCTAATGAAAGATTTGTTTTCCCCCATGCAACAAAATGAGCAGGTTCAACGTATTCTTAGCTAAGTAATTGTAATAAGTGCTACCTTTTTATTAGTGTTGTTCCGATACCGATACTGGTATCGGCAGAGGTGCCGATACTGCATTAAAACAGTGGTATCGGTATCGGTGGCTACTCACAAGTAACATGCCGATACCGTTAATTCCAACGCGAATATTGGATTTTGGATGCAGCATCTTGTGTCTTGCTCGTGCACGACATTCACTACTGATATGTGACATGATCACTGCATGCCGATCTAAGAAATCCTATTGGCCCTTGAATGCTCTGAACCAGTGGCAGGACAGCTTTTTCATGTTGAGGGAAAAAACCCTTAAGTATCGGTATCGGCCGATACTGCAAAGCTGGGTATCGGTATCGGGAGCCAAAAACGGTATCGGAAAAACACTACATTTTATATTTGCGTTTTTGAAAGTTATTTAGTGTTAATAATGCCCCCAGATATTGTTCACCTATTGGATGGCCATACAAAGTTGCATCAGATTGGTCAAAGTCTACAAAACGTACAATTCCATATGAAACTTGCATGTCTTTGCGATGCACATATTGCACAGGTGAGTAATTTGACGTCTTCCCCGGGTACTCTGGTCTCCTCCCGCATTCCAAAGATTTGCATAGCAGGTTCATTGAGTGCTCCCAATTGTCCCTCGGTGTTGACTAGAGATAGACCGATAAGGTTTTTTCGGGCCCGATACCGATACCAATTATTAGTAGTGAAGGATGCCGATAACCGATATTTGGAGCCGATATTCAATTTCACTAAAAAGGGACATCAAAATTTGGAAAAAATACAAACTCCAGCTCTTATCTTTTTTTAAATTTTTATTTGTTTATTTTAAAGTATATGTTCATTGAGAAATTTTTATGGTTAATAAAATATTTTTAAGGTTTTTGGTTTTTTTTTTCAAAATCTTAGTCAATAGACAAGTTGTGGGATCTCCCAGGCGCAGTAGCATGTTTTCAAAAGTTAAATAAAAACAAACAATTATTTTCTACACAAAATAAAAGTCTTCCAAAATTTCAAAATATCCAAAGTATTAAATTTTTACTTATCTTAGTTTTAATTTCAATCAAAAACAGAAGGTGCAGAGAGTTCCCAGGGTCGACAAAAATGAAAATAAAACCTTTTTTTTTTGTTTTAAATTTACATTTAAATTAGTTCCCTGAAGTTAACACTTAAAAAAAAAAAAAATGGATCTATTATCGGCCATATGATTCTTTAAAATGGCCGATGCCGATATTTCTCTTTTTAAATTTACATTTAAATTAGTTCCCTGAAATTAACACTTAAAAAAAATTTTTTTTAAATGGATCTATTATCAGCCATATGATTCTTCAAAATGGCCGATGCCGGTATTTCTCAAAATGCTGAATATCGGCGCCGATAATCGGCCCAGCCGATAATCGGTCTATCCCTAGTGTTGACTGTGAGTATGAGTGGTGGTTATAGTGTGTGGGTACTTCAGATGGAATCATCATCATCTTGATCCACAGGAGCTGGATGAAGAACGCCGGTGCGACTTGAACGGAGAGGCTCCTCCCTCCCCCCAACCGCCTCCAGCATCCCAACAGTGTCCCGATTTCCCGGCCACTTCTTCCCAGCGGACCGAAACCGGACTGGACATTACTAACACGTCGCTCTCCTCTCTCGTCCAGCAAGAGCGGCGCAAGAGCAACTTTGCGACTGCGCTCGCTCGCTCCGAAAAAGATCAGACGTCTCCCGACGCCGTCGCCGGGCCGTCGCGTGTCGAAAAAGAAGGAAGAAAACCGGATGTAAAACAGGACGTGGAAAACAGACCAACGGCACGAGTCGTTTGCTCGGACAGTCAACCTCTCGAGAAGGAAGAAAATATCATTGAGGAGCGAATGGAGACTGAAAAGGACGGAGAAAAGAAGTGCAGTGACGCAAAAAGTACAGAAGGAGCTCAAGAAACGTTGAGTAGCTGCCCGATGTGCTTGCTGCTCTTCCCTGTTGGGTGAGTTGGGACGTCCACAAGGAACAAATGAAACATCAAAACTCAAAATGTTTCATTTCTAAAAGTTTGATTCTATGAATTGTGAGCTTCCTGTGCGCCCGCAGGGCCTCCCAGTTGGAGCGCGACGGCCATCTTGCTCAGTGTCTGTCGGAGATGAACGTGGACATGAGCTGGTGAGCTCCGAGCGGCCCGCATGTGCCCGCGCGACTTTTCATGTTACTTCCACTTCCAAAAGGCAAGAGATGTTCAAGGCTTCTCTTATGATTAACGTTTGTCTGAAGAAAGAACATTTGTCATAAGGTGCTACTGAAATTCTGAAAACTTAACAGGAGACAATTTAGAAGAATTTATAATTGGCAAGCCAATATCGATGTTTGGAAAAGCAAAATAAAATAAACACCAGTTGATTTCGCCACCTTCCTGCAGCGAATAGCATGCGACAATTATTCGGTTCAGTTATTACGTGTCATTTTGAACATGTCGCAATTCCAACCGATCGCAATATGTATGTTTGTATGTACGTGCCATGTTGTGCAGCACTGGTCCCGTATATTCATACTATAATACAGTAAGTCTCAATGATTACTTCTTATCTTATTATAGTAATCATATACAGTTATATTATTTGTCTATCGTAGGGCTGCCCGATTATGGAAAAAATAATAATCATGATTATTTTGGCAATAATTGAATCACGATTATTAAAACAATTGTTTATTTTTAGTGAAAAAAGAAAAAAAAAGTTTAAGCAATTAAAAATATTAAGACCAATTTAAAAAAAAAAAAATAGAAACACTATAATTATGCAAGTACATTTTTGACCAAACAAAATTTATTATATATTTGTAACAATATATATTTTTATTTCCGTTGGCAAAAACTTGAAGTTGAAGTGCAGAACGTCCACTGTGCAGGACAGTAATTTCTTTTTTTTTTTGTTCAAAACAAAAAAAATGTTTAAACGTAAAAACAAAACAAAAACTAAAATACAAATAAATATTAAGAGAAATAAAATTCTTTGAAACACTTAAATTATGGAAGTTCCTTTTGGATGAAACAAAATGTATTAAATTAGTTATTTTAAAATTTAAAAACAAGTGCAAATGTATTAATTAGAACTAAAAAATGAGTATGAATCTTTTTTTAACGATTATGCTGATTTTGTAATCGTGGAGTGTAATAATTGAAATTGTAATTGAATTTCGATTAATTGCACAGCCCTACTTTATCGTGTTTTATTTCAGCCTTTAAGAAAATCTTACCGTACTTGTCGACTTTACGGCGATCTGATCGGTTGGATGTAATGGTGATGTAATGTCTTTATTTGCCTAATCGATCAATGATGTCATTGATCAGCTCAGTGAAGCAAGACATTGCGTCGATGTTTATCGATGCTTTTGAAGAGTTTTTGGGGTTAAATGCATTTCTTTCTTTTTTTTGGGGGGCTATTCGTTGGCCGGTCCGGTTCGTATCCCCCGCAAATGGCACCGATCGCTTAAGTAGATGTATTACTCCATATTCTGATCAAATCATGATGTATGTATTTTTTTTTTCTCAAATTCACTCATCAGCCAAAAAGTTCTGATCATGTAATTGCTAATTACTTTGAGTTACTTTCTTTCAAGATTTTGTGTGAGCGGCGTTGATGGACGCGTTCACGAATGAGCACATCGGAGCGACAGGCAGAGAATGGAAAACCCAAATAGCCAATCGGACATTTTTGCAGAAAGCGATTCAACCGAAAGGGGGAAAAAGAAAGAAGTGTGCTGTTCTTTCATCCAAAATGGATTTTGCCGAAGCTCACAACGTCACGAAGGTTTTCATAAAGCAAGTAAAAGCGCTGATGACCTTCAAGAACGTTTTGAGCGAGTGACTGCAAATAAAAGTCTGATCATGATTCACGTATCGCGTCACGACTCCACAACACAATCAGCCTCGCCGAAATGTAACTTTCCGTCTTTTGAAGCCGAGAGAAACTTTAAACGTTTCCAATCATTGACGTGTTTTGTAAGCGATACAAGTTCAAATGAGAGATGGAGTCACAGAAAAGCAGTATTTTTAATTATTACACATATTTACAAAGATGCTGAGAAGAAAAATAAACAATCAAACCAGCATGAAATTCAAACAAATCTGGAGACGTGTCCTTCATTATTATTATTATTGTTTTTAAAAAATGAGATCCACGTACAGTGTTGTTCTTTTGGTCCTCGCTGATATTTCAGTCATCCGAATATCCAAGAGAAGAAACGCTCCAAAAAATGAGATGAGCAAGATTGCTGAAACGTTCAAGTGTCTATTCAGTGTTTTTCCAACTGCTTCATTATGGCTGCCCGTGCTAGCTTAACTGCTGCATGTCAAAGGCCCGAAGCTAAACGAGAACCTTTTGACTCTGGATCCATTAATTAATCCTATTATGTGGTTCACATCATAATCAAGGGTCACATTTCATCAAATCCGTCTCAGCCAAGTGAGGCAATTTGCTTGGAAAGGAAGTGCAATTAAAAAAAAATAAAAAAAACCTCATTTTGATGAAGTGTTTGATTTGATGGAGAATTAACAGAGGGCTTTGAAATGATTTTGATAAGGTTTTTTTTTTGTTTTTGTTTTTTAAACATGGACAGATGCGTTCACAGATGAGGATCGGAAAAAAAAGTGTCAATGTAAAACAGTTCATTTAATAATAAAATAATTAATTACATGAAATCAACAAATGTAATCAAATAAATTAATGCTAAATACATTCATATTACAACACAAACGTGTTCAATGAATCAATTTGAGGGGGGGGGGGTGGGGAGACTTGCAGCTAACATTGTAGGACTCGTTTTCAATGCAAACGTGACGTTTGCCGTATTTGGCCCGTCAACCAAACTGTGCTCACTCCGAATTTAGACGGACATAAAAGGTGCAATAGTGAGAACATTGCACAAAAAAACAAAACATTCACCTCCAATTTACAATACCGCTGCCAACAGACACTTTCAATTCCCTTGAAAGCTCAAATGGAACAAACCATTTATGAGTAAAAAACATGTCAAGCGTTAAAGTCTGCATTCATCGAACAACAACAAAACATAAAAGAACATTCGAGCATGTGCTGAAAATGAAGAACCTCACAAACAATTTGTCAGCATGTGGAAGTTATGACAACCAAGAACCCACAAGAGCTTTTGGCTGAATGGGGGAAAAAAAAAAAAAAAAAAAAAAAACGAAAAAAAAAAACCTGCTTGTGCGTGTTTGTGTTGGGAGTTCCAAAAGTGAAGCACTCGGCTAGAAGTGACTTCCAAAAAACTCACAAAAACTTTGACTTGATCATAAATTAGGGATGCACGATAATGCTATTTTCAACCGATACCGATAAAGCAATCTTTTAGAAAGTGCCGATGTCGATAACCGATAAGTATGCCGATAACTGTTTGCAAAATTCATTTGAATACAATTGAAATCAAATTGGTTGATAATTGCCAATAATTATCGGCCGATATCTATTATCTGGTTATCTGTATGAAATCAAATAGGGCGATGATTGTCGATTCATTATCAGTAAATTTCTTTATCTGGTTGATCTGTATGAAATCAAATTGGTCGATAATCACCGATAATTATTGGCAAATTTCTCTATTATCTGGTTTATCTGTATGAAATCAAATTGGTCGATAATCGCCGATAATTATCGGCGGATTTCTCTATTATCTGGTTTATCTGTTTGAAATCAAATCGGTTGATAATTGCCGATAATGATCGGCCACCGATATTATCGCGCATCCCGATCATAAATGCATTGCAGCCGTCTGAAGATCACTTAAAAACGGAAACGGACGACGACCTGCACTCTTGCTTGGCCTGTAGAAAACTCATGGATGAAAAAAAGACAAATATTTTGTACGTGTAATCAATGACGCTGTCAGTGGCTTAATTGGTACTTACAGTTGTGATCAGTATTTTCACAATAGTGTGTAAAGATCAATTCCGTATTCAAGAATACTTTTACTTGAAAACTTTTAACGATGATAATACCTCATTTTAATGTCATTTTGTTGATACTTGGGAAGCAAAGTGTTTCATTGAGGTCGGAATATTTGACTATTCAGAAGGGTAACTGTCTGTTTTTTCATTGTAAAAACTAAAAGCTGCTGGGAGATTATTGCTTTCCAAATATTTGGCTTTGTGAGAGCTGCTTCACAACATCTGGCTCGCACGGACGCCGCCAATTTCTGGCACCTGCGCGCCGCCGCCGTTCCAGCCCGGGACCCCCTTGGGCCGGTCCGTCTTCCGAGCGCGCTTGCGTGTTTGGAAATAAAAGTTAGGACTCACCCGCCATGATGATTCTGCTTACAACTGTAACTCCGCCCATACAGTTTGAGAACGAAAACAAGTGAAAAGATCAGCTCGCATGATCCAAAACGACGAGTGTAAGTATGACGGAAGATCCCGATCAAAAAGGCGTATCCGTGATAAACGTTTCATATAATGATAAACAATTCATATCCGTAATAGTAATGTTTCGTGTCAAAAATGTGTATGAATTTTTTTCTTGTGGCTACGACTCCTGCTGTGGATACAAATCCAGAACATGCAGATTAGGATGATGTCACAGGGGAAACTAGTCGAGCAGCGATTCCTCAACCTGTGCCATAATTCTTTTTTTTTTTTTGGATGCACCAAGAAGATAGAAGATTGCAAAAATGGCGTAAGCGCAAAATGTTTGGACGGGACTTCTCACAGCTCAGGTCAAGCGTCATCGCAGCAGGTCACATTAACGTCAGTATCCAATTTATATTATAGAAATGTTTATTTATCTATTTTTTTTTAATAAAATAAAATTAAATACAAAGCGTCATCGCAGCAGGTCACATTAACGTCAGTATCCAATTTATATTATAGAAATGTTTATTTATCTATTTTTTTAATAAAATAAAATTAAATACAAAGCGTCATCGCAGCAGGTAACGTTAACGTGAGTATCCAATTTATTTTATGGAAATGTTTTTTTTGTTTTTTTTTATAAAATTAAATACAAAGCACCATCGCAGCAGGTAATGTTAACGTTGGTATCCAATTTATGTGATAGAATTTTGTTTTTTTAATCATGAAATTAAATTAAATAAAAAGCGCCATCGCAGCAGGTAACGTTAACGTCAGTATCCAATTAATTTTTTTATTTTCTTATTTTTTCAAATACAAATTTTTGCGATCTTCTATCTTCTTGGCGCATGCAAAAACAAAACAAAACAAAAAAACTTCTTGGCACATGCACATGTGAAGGAATCACGGCTCAACTAGTTTCACCTGTGATGTCATCCTAATTTGCATGTTCTGGATTCGTACCCACAGCAGGAGTCGTAGCCACGAGAAAAAAATAATTCACACACACACACAAACATACGAAATATTACTATTGGGGATACGAAACGTTTATCACGGATGCGCCTTTTTTTTTCTTTTTTTTTATGGATACGCCTTTTTGACATCTATGTGACTCCGTAGTGCAAAAGGGGATTCGAATGTTGCGCAATCCCTAACGAAGGCCTCGTCCCACAAGACGGCGCGAAATTTACAAGCGGCTGCAGATGCTCGCGCAGTCGCGGCTCAAATGCAAAAACCGCTGAAGCGTTCCAAAACACGATTGCGAGACGACTTTTGCTCTTTCCACACCACATCGGAACTTGCAAGTTCAATCCCACGAGGGAGCTCGTTGAACGCTTCGTGGGGGGAAAAACGCCTCGGAAGGTTTTGGTGCCATATCACGCAGAATCTACAGGACTGTCTCAGAAAATGAGAATATTGTGATCAAGTCCATTATTTTCTGTAATGTAATTAAATAAGCAAAATGCCATAAATTCATGACAAATCAACTGAAATATTGCAAGCCTTTTATTGTTTTAATATTGCTGATTATGGCTTACACAGCTTAAGAAAACTCAAATATCCTATCTCAAAATATTAGAATATTTCCTCAGATCAAGTAAAAAAAAAAAAAAAAAGCCATAATCAGCAATATTAAAACAATAAAAGGCTTGCAATGCAATATTACAGTTGATTTGTAATGAATCTAGAATTATGGCATTTTTGCTTATTTAATTGCATGACAGAAAATAATGGACTTGATCACAATATTCTCATTTTCTGAGACTGTCCTGTAGATTCGAGATTTTTGTTTTGTTTTGTTTTGCCGATGACAAATGACGTGACTTTCGTTCTCATTCCAGATATGTTTGCAACTGCCGTCATTCCGCCCAAAACCTAAACTATCTAAAAAATGGACGTGAATTATGTCTTGAATTTTGAACTTGATGGCATGGATCAATTTATTTTAATATCCATGATGTGAATAGTTTTCTAGAAATTCAAATACATCAAAGCGTCCCAGAATGAATTGTGTCCAATCGTAGCGGTTCAGCTGTATATTATTTAATTATGAATAACATAACAATATAAGAGAAAGTATTTAAAAAGAGTGCTCATGTTCATTTCTTTTGATGGGCCCTGACACCACCAAAAAAAACAAACAAACACGGATATCGAATGAACTAACCATATATGTAATGGCTGAGCACAATTATATGGCGGTGAACATTTGAAACATCATCAAAATATATTCTTGTACGCACAAAATGAGCTTTTGCATATTTGTGCTGCTGAGGACCGTTTTTGATGCAATATTAAATAAACGATACGGAGGCGCATCTACACGTACGGATTTTTAATTCACTCTTGACCGCACATGGAAGGATTTGAGATGGGAAATATCGAAGATGTTTATGATTGATCAACCACCGATCGGTTTCCAAGCAGACTGATTAGGAAGAATCACGCTGATCTGACAACAATCAATCGTTTGCTGACTTTATTCGGAAATTGTCAAGTCGGTGTGTACCACGCTGTGCAGTCTTAATGGGCGGGGCGGGACCCAAAAGTGGGTTGCGGCCAGTAAGTTAAATGAAAAAAAAAAAAAATATATATATTTTTTAATTGAATGGTGTAAATTATGGACTTATGCCTTACAACTCGATTCCTATTAATTCGTAATCTGATTTTTCGTCACGATTCGGAAGCTTACCAAGAACCCGCATGGAACATAAAAGGTCAAAGGGTCACGAAGTAGAACTGTCGGCCACTCTGTAAACAAATACAGTGCAGCTCAGCCTCTGACTAACAGGACACTACGGCTGGTGATCGCAACCTCATTTGATTGAATTTGTGCACGTGAAATAAGACTGCAAAAACTGAAGATGAAATGAATGTGTTGCAAATGACCTTCACTGTCAGATGGACTCACACTTTCCAGAAAAAAAGAAAAGAAAAAAAAAAGTGCTGAGGTAAGTGAAATTTCGACATTTAATTTGACTTCATTTTTTATACATGCAATTACCATGCACACAACTTGTTTCTTGGTGTGCTCTCAAATGAATAGAATCCCAAAATAGAAATGTTTCAAAGTGACGTTTCTCCCAACTTGTATAAAAGTCTGTCACGACTGCAACAAAAGGTAAACGCGGCTCCCGGTTGCGACAACGGTCGAGAACCACCGGCGGAAACAACATCCTGTTGCTTGTGACTTGAATTCAGATTTTTTTTTTGTTGGTCAAATCTCACATTGGCTTAAGCCTGCTGTGAAATGTGCAAACCAGGAAAAACTTCTCACAAGCCGTTTGGACGTCGGCTTTGGCAATGGCGCGTCTGTGCTTCGGAATTCATCCGCTCTAAAACCAAAATTCTCTCGGTTTTGCTGTGCTCTTCAAAAAAAGAACGTAGCCGCACGACAGGCTTCTGTTTTGCGACTACTTTAAGTGGGTAAAAGGGAGATAAGTGCAATCAACAGAGATGCAGAAATTTTCTTGATCTGTGAGGCACTTTCTTAAATCAAATTCTAGAAAAGCAAAATTCATATTTTGTAGCTATGGATGAAATGGGGCCACTTGCATCAATAAAAAAAAGGCATCAAGAAATTTGGATTGAATACCTACACGATCGATCGTACACAATAACTTAAAACTTCCATTCATTCATTATACAAGTACATTCTTATTTTAAAGGAGTCCCATGCCCAAGCCCCTCCCCCTCCTAATGAAAACAAACAAACAAAAATGTCACGAAAGTGTAGGTAAAACGTTCAAGTCCTTCACCGAAGCTGTGGTTCAACCAGAAACGTGCGACGGAATAAAACGCTGTCAGCTCTCAAACAGTTGGACGCCACGATTTGACATTCTGGGGCTTGAGATGAATCAAACGAAAAGTAAGACGACAAATCCGAGAAGGAAAGTTCTTCAAGTGGATGAGTTGATGTTGCAGACACCAAAAAAAAAAAAAAAAAAAAGAGGAATCTGCAGGAAAGAAAAATTTCCCGTCGCAACGTTTTTGCTTTTTGGCGGAGACGGCGGACAAAGCTGGAGGAGGAGCCAAAAGCGGACAAACCTCGTCTTCCTTCATACGGACTCTTCGGTGGAAAGCAGCAGCGGGTTGATGTATTCAAAGCCCTCAAACTCCGATTGGTCTATTCTCTTGATGACGCTCCTGAAGAGGAGGAGGAGGAAGAGGAGGCGTTAAAAAACGGCTTCTGCGTTGTGCCATAACATTATTGATGGAAATGAAAATCATTTGTCGTCAATATCCTATTGTATTTCAGTAGGGATGCACGAGAACATCGGCGGCCGATAATTATCGGCAATAATCAACCAATTTGGTGTCATACAGATAAACCAGATAATAAAGAAATTTGCCGATAATTATCGGCAATTATCGACCAATTTGACGTCAAACAGATAAACCAGATAATAGAGAAATTCGCCGATAATTATCGGGAATAATCAACCAATTTGGTGTCGTACAGATAAACAGATAAAGAAATTCACAGAAAGTTATCGGCAATTATCGACCAATTTGACTTCATACAGATCAACCAGATCATAAATAAATTTGCCAATAATCATCGTCAATTGTCAAACAATTTTGGTGTCATAAAGATAAACCAGATAATAGAGAAATTGGACAAAAATGATTGGCAATGAGCGACCAATTTGTTTTCATACAGATCAACCAGATCATAAAGAAATTGTGCAATAATAATAGACATGCCACATTGGTCCATTTGTTGTGGCTCATATCAATAAAATTCAGCTTCATGGCGCTTTACATACTTTGAAACATTGTGTCAAGTTTACACAATGTTTCAATGTATTTGTTAGACTTATAGGAGGAATTGAGAGTATATTTGTATTCAAGTTCATTTTGCAAACAATTATCGGCTTACTTATCGGTTATCGACATCGGCACTTTCTAAATGATTGCTTGATCGGTATCGGTCGAAAATAGCAGTATCGTGCATCCCTAATTTTCAGTAGTCGAGACGCCAGGCCGACCTGTCAATGACATCACCAAATATGAATTCCTTCAACCCCAATTTTGACAACTTTGTTTGATACTGTTTGGCTAATGCTCAGCTGTGATAACACTGCAGATCTGCTTACCTTTTGGCTTTGATATGATAAGGTTTCAATGTATTCTGCAGGTTGGGCACTATCGTTCGCTCTCGGAGCTTCATGGGCAGGGAAACTCTGGGGGGCTTTCACACTTGATGTGGGGGGGGGGCATGTGAAGTGACGTCATCAGATGACGAAAATTTTTGCATGCTTAACTTTTGGCACCGATGGCTCGCTTCGCCTGATTTTTCATTTAGCTCAGCCGAAATGCAACACTAGATAAGAAATTAGCTTTTTTTTTTTTTTTTTTTCATTTTGCCATGGTGTTTTTAAATATTGTGCATAAGTAATACACATAAAAAAACTAAAACTAATACTGAAACTAACTACACCTAAACTAAAATGAAGCATTTAAAAATATAATAAAAAAAAAAATTAACAGAACCACCCTAAAAACTAATTAAAACTAACAAAATTTACAAATATTAACAAATATTTCAAATGAAATAAAAGTAACCAAAAGTCAAATTACAAAACTATTATAACCCTTTGAAAAATGGCGTACGACGTTTTCGAACAAAAACTTTTGGTTCCGAATGTCATTGAAACAAAAAGTCCAAAATAACGTTGGATGATCCTGTAAAACCTGCTTCACCGATCACCACGTCCTTCCACATCCGACCTGACGCTTCCACAGGCCAGACAATCTTCAGACCCAATTTCAACAGTTGACTCAGTTGACTGACCTTGACTGACCTTGACTGACGTTGGCTTCACACCGTCATGGCACAGTGCTGGAACCTGCAATTGGATCCTGGACTTCCTCCCACAAAAGGCCGACGAGCGTCCCGAATGCGGAAGCAAATAGCGAGCATCCTCTTTGGGCGCGCATGCTTTAGGTTTCATCATGAGCGCCCCCTGTTGGTCAGCAACATTCGTGCGTCTTCAAGCTCGCTCATGTTGGTGCGTCCAACTCGCCTTTGCGTTCTTCCCAACGACACAACGACCCGATTCAGAACTGGCACAACTTCAAAAAAAAAAAAAAAGCGATAAGAACGCCCTTGACAGAAGCAGATTCACTCGAGTTGTTTGTCTTGGGACTTTTCCAGTTCAATGGCCGCCAAGTACCAACGCAGGAGAAAAAAAACAAAAAAAACGTTCCGGCTTCCATTTTCAAAGACGGCAGGCTGGCATAGAACGTTCTAAATGTGGCTCTCCCCCATCCCATCCTGGCAAGAACCCCCCAAGCAATCCGGCCTTTTAATGTAGCAATGTAAATCTCGAACATGGAGAGTTTTCCCTTCTCCTTCCCGACAGGGCTTCACTTTTCTTTCTTCTTGTGCCAAACCCATCAGGAGTGGCAGAGAGGGGGAGACTGGTGAGCTTTTTTTTTTTTTTTTTTTTGCATCACCCCCTCATAGCGGGAGTGGGCGACATTCAGCTAACGGGAGGGAAGAGACGGACGGGGATGAGGAGATCAAGTGTGAGAGGCAGCGAAGAGCCAAGCGCCTCCTTTTGATGTGCGTTGCTGTTTGATGCGAGCTTGATATCTCCACTATTTGAACTGGCAGAGTGCTCCACCACCGCCGCCGTCGTCCCCCCCCCCCGCTGTTCATCTCCCCTCAGTGGAAGCCCCCCCCACCCCCTCAACATCCAGACTTTCCTCCCCAAAAGTCTGCCACCGTCGTCAAATTCTGTCACGTGAGTTTGGACGCACTCTCGAGCAGCCTTAATGAGCTGAAAGGCTCATTAAGGCCGGTTTGAAGAAATGCGCCACGTCGGCAGTTCAAAACACATTCACTGCCATAGACGGTTTTAGACATCAAAGATGAACTCTTTAACCGCCAAAAACGTTTAATAACGATTAGTAGAATCACGATCTATGCCGCCATAAACGTTAAATGCCGTCAACTATTTTTTATTTTTTTTTAAATCAATGACCAGAGCAATTAAGTGCAGTGTTGCTTGGTCAATGGGTTGTGAAATGTCACATGACCAAACCTAGAAAACAGGTGAGCTGTGATTGGTTACCTGAGCCCTTGTCCATGTTTTCATTTTCAGTCAACAGCAAGTTGCAAAAAAAAAAAAAGGCACTAATTGTACATGAAAAATAATGAGAGTATCAAATTAATTATAGACAAAATATTAACTATATTACTATAATGGGCTAATAAATAAGTGACATATCTCTTTAACTCATTCACTAGTAGCCATTTTTATTGAAGCAACCTCATTTGCTCACAGATTTTGACTGATTTTGCGAGGCCGACAGAATATTAAAACATATATATTAATAATGTAAAACATGGAACCTACCAGAAGATTAGCGTCTCTTCGTTCATCAGCAAAAAAAAAGAAAATATATTTGTATCTGTTTCTGTTTCATCAATATTCACACTCCTGGTGAAAACATTGACAAAAAGAGCTTGTTGCAACATGGCCCTGGCTGATCTCTTATACTCTGTTGCCACTTGTTGGCTGTTTTTTTTTTTTTTTTTTTTTAAATAACTACCATTGCTTTAAGCCACACCTTCACGTCAGAGGCTGCATCAAAAGCCTTTTGGTGTGCTCTTGCACAAAACAAAACAAACAAACATGGAAACACGTTTTGGGAGGGAAGGCATGTTGACACGTTTTTGGGGTTGAATGAGTTCATGTTGGTGGTCATGACATGTGAAGAAGTGCAACTTACTCGTCATCCGGCGTTAGTTGTACCGGCTCATTCGTAAATTGTGTGTCAAAATTTTCAAGGCCGTAGTCGTCTGAGATTTGAGGCTTGAAGGGCGCCGTCATCTCCTTCTTCTCCAGCTTGATGGAAACAAACAACAAATGGACTGAATCAGTCGATTCACATGGCCACAATGTATCAAATACGGACACACATATAAATAGACATTTTGGATCGAGTTTGTTCAAAAAAGTACATGTTCAAGTGTACTGAAGATTCCCAACAGTACAAAAGTGTGAGTGATATTGTCTAAGCTATCTTTTATCTTTTAATGCTAATCAATGAAGAAAGCAGAGAAAAGAAGAACTAGAGGTTGAGGTTGCAGCATTATTTCATGCCAGCGATTCAGCCATGGGGAGTTTTGTACAGTTGGTTTCCATGGTTTCATATCTGAGGACATTCTCTGGGAAACAATATTGAATTGGGCTGCCACCGATCATGGTGGCTTGTGAGCAAGAAGTTTAACATTTGTTCCACACGTTTGTCAAAGTAGACGGAGCCCGATTTTGTTATTTGAGTAAAAAACAAAAAACAAATTGTTTCCCAATATTTGATGCTTACGAGCTTACGAATTCAAAATTCAGACAAAACTGTCCTGGTAATTCATTATTTAATACAAAATGCAAAGAATACTTCATGTGCAAAGTCAAGCTGATATCCTGTGACTTATTCTGTTGTATTGTATGAATAGCAACAGATGGATCCACAGTTTTATTGCATATTATGCCATCTAATGAAAGAACATCCTGCCTATCATTATACGTTGCAAGCAAAGAAAAAAAACGATCACAAACAAAGATACAATATGTGTAATCCAAAGTACAACTTTTGAGACATCCCTGATGATCTCAGCACTGTGGTTGGGAATCACTTCCATATGAATTAAATACCCACATTTTTTACAATGTTTTAACGAGTGCCGACACATTTTAATGTCTCAAGATTCTCCAACTGAGATCGCAGAACTTGTGAATGTACATGAGAAATACAGTATCAAACAGTGACAAATTGCCCGAATTGTGTATGTGAAGCACACAATTAAAGCGATACCAGATCTGAAATGGTATAAAAATTGAACAAAAAGGGTCTATGCATGATCAAATTTCTTTTTTTTTTTTTTTATTACATTGCTAAAAAGTTTATTAAAGTGATTTACTCATCGATATTTATTTGAGGTTGAAAGTTAGGTGTGACTAATTTCTGCTTTCTGAGACAAGCTCAAAATGAAACAAGTCGCATTAAAGTGCTGACCATGCAAACTGAGGCTAACAAGAGAAGCTTGCTGGATTTGAATGTGGGTCAAATTGCTTGAATCACCTTCGGTCCACTCAAACTGGCCTGTTTGAATCATTTTAAACCAAAAGCTGCTGAATTTCTTGATTTTGTAAATCTTACTCATAGTATGCTAGTCTACTTTTATGTGTACATTTGTTTGGTTATGAATCCACCTTTTTCGCCAACTCGCCGTCTACGGGTTTTCATTTTCTTCTCGAAATAAATGTTCTGATTGATTGATTGATTGATTGATTGATTGAGACCCTGAACTGATCACTTCATTGGGCACTTGTGAAGTGATGACTGAATGTGAATCAATCGTACACCAGCTCCAAAAAAAAAAAAAAAAAAAAAAAAAAGTCTGCCATGTGATTGTGAACCGATCGGCCCATCGGGTCAGAACATCTCGAACTTTGCTGCCTCATTCTTCTGATTCGTCAGTGCAAATAGACCTGGAAATGAAATTTTCCTTGATTGCTTCCCGTAAGCGCAGCATTGAACTTATTTGTGCTTTTGCTCGTTGATGTGCCTGCAAATTGCAGTTGGCTTTTTTTTTTCTTTTTCTTTTTTTTTCCCCTGCATATACCCTCACATGTGGCATGTTCCGACCAATGAATGCCTTGGACGCAACAGTTTCTGTCTGTTCTGTCGCTTGGTTCGTGTTCAGATTTCTGATCCATAAAGTAGAATCAGCTCAATCATCGTTTTAAACTTCGGTCTCATTTGCAAGACTCGATTGCCATATCCTGGTGAGGCCTCTTGTCGGTTGAATTTGTATAAATAAATAGGTAAGATATTGATCTTGGCCAAAGAGTGGTGAAGAACGTAGTCTAGGACAAAGTTAGATAAAAATGGGGCAAAAATGTTGCCCTGAAGTTGAAGTCGACCTGCTGAAATGTTGAAAAGTCAAATTTCACCATTTATAGTTTACTCCAGCCTTGCATTTTGGTGTACGGTTGTTTAGAAAAATGCCGTTATTGCTTCAACAAGTGGTTGTTGAATACTAAGGCTGCAACTCATGATTATTTTAATAACTGAATGTGTCAATTAATTCTTGATCATTTAATTGGTTTAACTAGTAATATTTCCAGCCATTTATTCAATAATGGGACGTTTTCAAACTGACAGTGCAGAAAATGCACAATCAAATGAATCAAGCTTAAGTTACTGGTTTGGTCCTGTCAGAAAATTGGCACAAAAAAATGTTGATAATTGTTTTCCAAATTCAAAGCAGATGTTTCAAAGTTAGTTTAATAGACAAAATGACTGTAGGACCGGATCACTGCCGGCATGCATGGAGAGTGAAAGAGGTGCGCAAACAGTGCCGCACCACTTCAGCTTGCTTGCTCAAGGGCACCACAATAGTAGCCTGCAAGCAGACTAGCATCTCCCCAATGTTGTCTAGTTGCCGTTTGAATTTTTGTGGACAGAAGGACTCAAACACATGACACTGCTGCCCCAATCAGTTTTGGGAATCGGTTTGATAAACCAGATTTCTGTTACGCTGTTGATGGCACCAGCATTTAAAAAGCATTTGAAGTCAATCATAAGATTTTCCCAAATGAATTTTGTGTTATGTTGTCAAGACCTGGTGGACATGTTATCGACTAACTCGGGAATTTGAAGATGCGTTAAGTCCACATTAGGACTTGAGACTGCGTCAAGTGAAGATATTTGAAGTGATGCGATCAATTCTTCTCATGCTTTTCGTCCAAATCTCCTTGAATCGGAATCAAACGTTTGCCTTTCTGCCCAGCTCGATTGTTAACGATGGCCCATGCAGCTCGTTACATGAATTGCTGACGGAAGGCACTTGATTGAGGTTTCCGGTTCGATTCCTCTTTGAATATATTCTACTCTGCTACAGTGTATGCTTCATCAAGTTGTTGTTGTACTCTATTGATGTTTTTAGGAGCGACATTGTGTAGATTTGCAGATGAACTGAGCTTCCTTCCTTCCTTCCTTCCCTGTTCTGCATTTTGAGAGCGTTGCTAGCATTTTCCTCAGTGGTTGTGCTGGTGTTGTCAATTGTTTTTGTCATCATTAGCAGGTTGTAAAATAATCATGAAGCGATTCCAAACTTCAAAGGTCAACCTCTGAAGATGCACACATATTGTACATGCTTCCATTCAATTTCTTTCATTGGATTCAAAGCAAGTTTCTTTGGGTGTCAAAGGCTGAGGCGGCCATGACACGATGGTACACCGAATGCTTTATGAGGAAGTCCCTTTCTTGCGGGTAACGATTGAGTCAAGCTGAGATTGTGCTCCCAATGGATGTTGTTATGTTCATTGCTTATTTGCTGCTTTCATCAATTTTGTATTTGCTGCTGTGATTTGGAAAACTCCTGCATAATAAAGCAGCGTATCTCTGTTGCAATTCATTTTCCTGTCATATGTAAAGTCGACATCAGATCCCATTCGGGGCATTTAAGTCCCCTCTAAAACCCGTACGCAGCGAGCAGGAACATTTTTGGTAACACGTTGAGGTTTTCCGAAAATTAGTTTACATTCGCTTTATTTGGGCAATCTGGTTTCAAATCAATGTTTTCATTCTACGTCTAGAAGGGTGAACGTTGACCAAGGAAGTTGTCGAGCTTTCCCTACCTTGTTAGGATTTGCACGCTGACTGTTTGTCTGCGCTTTAAAAGGTAGAAAAGCGCGACCGGCTTTAATAGTAGAAAGAAACGCGGTCATCCGCTCCCAACCAGTTAAAAACTGAGATTCATGAAATTTGGAACAATCACTTGGCCTAGTCTGCCTTTTGCACGTTAGTTCAAATTGATTCATTATCAAGCGTCTGATTTCGTCGATAAAGAATGGCCGTCGTCATCGACAGCAATGATCATCGCAAAGGATCGATTCCATCAAGCTCGACACTTGTCTGGCAATAAAGAAACTTGCATTTGGAAAGCCAATGAAAGAGGGAGGCAGGTAAATGCTATTCAAACATGTCATCTCTCTACAGAGACTAAACTGCCTGATGAATATTAATACGTAGTAACAACGGTAGCAAGGGTGTGCCAGTGCTGTCAGGACTGGAGACGGGCTTGTAGTTTTTTGGGCAGTGAGCGTCGCTTCTGCACCTCTCAAAGTTTCGTCAACTTGTTTTCCCTCCGCACGATCTCGCGGCTGCTCGCTGCACTCGGGAATCTCTCGCGCTTTGATGTCCTTCCCCAGTTCGCCTTTGGTGTGTGGCAGCACTCATGAACGCACCGATTGGAACCACCCCGGTAAAGAAGCGCGCTTCGTACTGATGTTTATTCCGCGTCCAACACGGAACAGTTACGGTACACCGTGAAAACTAAAAACAAAGAAATTGCGCACATTTCTTGAAATCAAATATTCATAAACCAACAAAACAAACATACCGTGTGCGCCCTGTTAACCGGCGGTCGATAAATTGTCCAAAGGAAGTCTTTCACTCTTTCACACTTTCGTTTCGTTTCTCTCGCGTTCTAGCACCTTCTAAACTTTTTGACCCGAACGAACCGGAAGTGATTGCAACCGGAATATTCTCAACATACAATGTTTCATTAAAATAAACAGAAAAACAAAACTAGAAATGGTTTTATGTACATTTACAGTCAAATAAGAACATCTATAAAAAAAATAATAAACTCAAACAATATCTGCACAGATAATTGAGCTTGACCCTAACGTTGACGTTGTTGCCACGCCTTCTTTTTACATGTAAACCGTTTTATTCCTTCCATTCATTACAAATCAGATTTGTATTTGCAATCCACGACATTATCTGTTCACACTCACCTGCTCCCAGTCTATACTGCGGAAAAATGTGTGGGACTTGATATCTGTGAAACCTGTCTGGACCTGGCAACCCAGCCGCTCCTTCGGGTCCTGTTGGAAACAAGACGGCTGCTCAAAAATCGGAACTTGAGCAACTTTTTTTTTTTTTTCATAATCAATGTCACATCTGGATTCCCAATTCCCCCCCAAACCTAAATGGGAGCCTCATATGGAAAGTAAATGAGTCATATTGCATTTCGGATGTTCTAGAGGGAAGGAGGCGACGTGGAAAATATCTCGTATTCTTGTTTCATCATATATACGAGCTCTTTTCTCCACTACGATAATGTAACAAAATCAGAGCGTTGCAGACATAATAAATAATACAACAAGCATGTTTTGTGCAAATGTTTCTCAGGGCTGGAATGTATTTTTGTGGACTGTTTTTCTTTTAAATCATCGCCATTTGTAAGTATTTCTGTAAACAGTTTGGTGCGAGCGGGTTGAAGGTCAAATCGACAACAGTTGGAGTGTAAATGGCAAATGAGTGCAAAGGTTTTGCTTTCGGATGTGTGTTAATCATTTTGTGGAGTTCGGCTGCACTTGCAATTCGAAAGAATCTCCCTCCCACTGACTCTCTTTCTCCACTCTCATGTGGCTCAGACTTATCCTGTGCATTAAGACACGTGGCCTTGGAGGTCAGGCGCATATTGAATATCGATTTCAAATAAAAAATAAAACATCTCGTTTTACTGAACACTTTATAAGATGCTGAGTAATATATGTGATTTATTTTGGGAGTTTTAGGGTGAATCTTAGAGATCTACTGTTGGCAAAGATACTGCTTACAAATACTGGATCATTTTAACCAGCAACATTCTTGAATGAACACAAGCATATACAAGCAGGCACTGCAAATTGAAGCTATCTAACCTCGACTCAAACACTTAAAGTCTTGTTATCAGAATTATTTACTATTATTATTATTGTCTTGTTTTAAGATTATTTGTCTTTTATTTATGTAGTTTGTAAATCTTAAAATTTGTTAATTTTCACGCATAATAAGCTAAAATCCTCTAAGAGTCTATATTCACTAAAAAAAATAATAATAATAAATCAGATATCTAACCTCGACTTAAATGCTTATATCAAGTCATAGTCTTCTTTGTCTTGTTTTGAGAATTATATACTTTGCAAGAGCAGAATTTCCAAGATTATTAATCTTGTTTTAAGATTTTTTGTCTCATTTCTCACTTAGTTTGTAAATCTTAAAATTTGTATGCACAACAAGCTAAAACAATTTTGTGATTTCCTGGTCATACTTCTAAGCTCATTTGTCCCCCCCTCCAGTAAACAAGCTAACTGCTCCGTGGTCTAGTGGTAGAGTGTCTACCCTCAGACACGGAGGTTGTGGGTTCGATCCCAGGCTGAGTCAAACCAAATGCAATGACAATTACTGTTTCAGTAGTCATTTATTCTTTTAAAAAAAACAAAAAAGATGAAGTGTTTATGGCTTATTTTAAGATTTAATTGCTTGTTTTGTTACTTAGAATAAGTGTATACAACTTATTTTAAGATGTAATTTCCTTGATTTGTTGCTTAGAATAAGTGTTTTAAGCTCATTTTAAGATTAATATAGAGCTACACATTTTTCTTGTTTAAAAAAAATATATAAAATGATCTTACTGCACTGGCAGATAATTTCACTTGTTTCGAGTGAATTTACACTACGAACAAGTGTATTTTATGATCTCATATTAAGCGGACGTGTGCACCATGTATTTTGTCCTGTCCCCTTAAATGTTATTTTGACCCACAACCAACAAGTCATGTTCAAGTGGATGTTCGTACGCTCGCAGAACAACTTTGGCTACGTTGGCGGTCGTCGCTCACCTTGTTGAGAAAACCCTTGAGCACGCTGGCAGCTTTCACCGACAGAGACCTCGGGATGCGAATCGGCTTCTCCAGAATAACTGTTGGCAACAAAAAGAAGGGTGAGAGAAAAGGACGATGGTGATTGATTCACAGTCCAAACTGCCTGTGGGTCATCATGTCTGCTGCGGAAGGGTGGAGACACGGAAGACGCCATTTTGTCGGTTCGTTCCATCGTTTTGATTTTGCATACGTAGCTTTGACATTCCCGCATTTCAACAGTGATAAACAACAAAAAGTGAAAGATGTTGCTCTCAATATGTTGCTTCAAAACACGTGTACTTCATTAGAACCAGTTCTTCATTTACTGCACGTTCCAAAATCATGAAAATGCTAAGATGCCGTTGAGAACGCTTGCTAGTTACTAAACGAGAGAGGAAAAAAATGGGTAAGCACCGTAACATGAATCAGCAAATGTGTCATGCGGACCACATCAATTGTCATTAAAGAAAGATAAAGTTTTCTTTTTCTTCTCTTGCAGTCACAGACTGTAAAGAGCTGTTGCGATCACATGACCACAATGAGCCAATCAAATGGTTTACTGGAGGAGATTTGCGAGGACGACGCGACGCTTGATTCAAAGTACAGATGAAGGTGAGTCAGAAAATTGCGCTTTAAAGCATGAATGAATTTCGATTCTTCAAGAAGCCAGCATGCGCAATATGTCAATTAAAAATATGAGTGTATTGTTGGTTTGCTTGTTTATTTGTGATTGATTCTGTTTGGTGATTTCTAAGTATGTTCTTTTATATTTGATCTGGTTTTATTTTCCTATTTTATGTGCAGCACTTTGGGTCCCCTGTGGATTTTTAAAAGTGGTGCTATACAAATAAAGTTGATTGATTGATTGATTGATTGATTGATTGATTCTTGACCCATGCTGTTCCATGCTTGCTCAACTGTCCTGTAGAATGTGCACAAATGTTAATAAAAAAATATAAAAAAAAATAAAAAAAAATAAATATATATATACCCTGCTGCTATTTGAGGGAATATGTAGCTATATGCTATACTTTTTCCATATCCATTATTAACAATGCCATTCTATAAAAACTTGAAAAAATAGAATTATGGTGACTGTATGGGACTTGAAATTGCAACCAGAAAAAGATATAGTGAAAAAAACGTCACATAATGAATATTCTTCACATTATTGTCATATGAGCTTGGCTTAGATTCGCTTTTTCCATGTTTTGACTCAATGCGCCACAGGCAGCATATTATGAGTATGTGACAAATGAATGCAGAAATAATACAACGATAATATGCTGCAGGCTTGGAAAAAAATCATTGTGTGAAATATGTTGACTTTTAATATGACTAGCACGGTGGGCTTGTTTTTTCTTATGAATCAAACATTTTTTCAAGGTCCGAAGCGCTGGCTGAGGCTGGCACATGCGTCATATCAGCGATAGCCAAAGTAGGACCCGGCTCACGGTTCAGCTCACTGGCATATGGCTGAGCAGCTCCTATAGGGAAAGACTCGATATCCAGCAACCTGCTGTTCTACCAGCAAAGCCGCTCGGAGGTTGCTATGCTGGCAGCAGATGCCACTCGATGCTCATGACAGGCACAGCATAGACAGATTGCATCACCCGGGCGGGCTGTTGCATTCTGGAGGAATTTCTGTTGTGCAAAGATGGGAGGAGGAGCAGGAGGAGAGTGCGATGGGGGATGTGCAGTGTAAATGAAACACAAATAGCAAAATAGGTTTTATGTATGTGCATGAAAATTGTATATCATGAGTAAGAGTATATGATTAATAAATGTATTATGGTATATATGTCTAGGAATTTCATGTACATATGTTGCTATGTTTTTAGTTGTAAAAATATTAACCTCGTATTGTATTAATAATGAAATAAGTTTAAATGTATAATGCATGAGGGGTAGGACTAGATAAGTTTTTTTTGTTTTTTCTTTTCTCATTTTTGTTTCTCCGCTGTTTGTTTTTATGTTTATGTTCAATCAATCAGTAACCATAAGCTACTCCCACGTGATTCTGTCACGCCGCCACCTGCGTGACAGGCCATGCTTTTATTTTGTTATCCATGTTTCCTGTATTATTGTGAAAATCCTTACTCTCCTATCCCTCCAGGTCACTTACCCTTCCTGCCGCTCCATAATCACCGGTCCCCGCCCATGATTACGAACACCTGCCACCAATCAGACTGACAATAAAAGCCACCCACATTCTACCCTCAGTGCCGAAGTGTCACAGTCAGTGCATGGAAGCGTCCCACAGTCCTCGAGTCCTTGTTCCTGTTGCTTTGTTGTTTTGCCTTGTTTTTGTGCCTTATCCTCCACAGCGGAGCGCCCTTAGTTACCCCTTGTGCCTTGAGCCTTGTTTCCTCCCTAGCGGAGCGCCTTTTGTTGTCCCCTGTACCTTTTGCCTGTTTTTTCCTCCCCAGTGGAGCGTTTTTAGTTCTCCACTTTTTGATTCCCCTTTCTTCTCTCAAGTTGAGAGTAGACAGCTGTTGGCCGGGAGTAAACCTATTGCCTTTTTGGCCTACCTTTATCCTGCGACTGAGTCCTACCTCTCCTCGTCGTGTCAGTACACTTCGGCCAGCATGGACCCAGCAGGGAAGGTCGAGGCGGCGCTGCAGAGCCTTGAGCTCCGGCTTGCCAACCAGGAAAAGGTTCAGCAAGCCGTGGTTTCGGAGCTGAAGGAGCTGTCGAGCCAGGTCCAAGGACTGGTGAGCCAATCGCGGCGTCGAGCTCCAGCCTCCACCGGACAGCTACCCCTCCCCGAACTCTCTGTCCCGACCACGTCATTCACCGGGGTAGGATTGAGACTGGCCTCCCCAGAACGATACTCCGGTGAACCTGGACAATGTCAGACTTTTCTCACGGAGTGTGACATCCATTTTGAACACTCACCACAGGCATTTTCCACAGCTCGGTCCCGGGTAGCCTTCATGGTGTCCCACCTGACTGGACGAGCCAAGACCTGGGCAACCGCGGAATGGGCCAGGGGCTCCTCGGTCTGCCAGAATGTACAGGATTTTCAAGCCGCCTTGCGCCAGGTCTTTGATCCCGACAACAATGACCGAGAGAAGGCACGAGCATTGAGCCGGCTCCAACAAGGCAAAGAACCCGTCAGCGATTACGCAATCCGCTTTCGCACCTTGGCCACAAACAGTGGCTGGAACTCCACAGCGTTACAGGACCACTTTCTGAAAGGACTCTCACCCGCCATACAAGAACTCCTGATTCCCGTGGACCTTCCAACCAACTTGGATGCTCTGATCTCCCTAGCGATTCGTGCTGATCATCGCCGACGGGAGTTGACCAAGTCCAGCGGGCACCATAGAAGGGTGGACCCAACCCCCTTGTCATCGCCAATGGAAGTCGAAATGCCACAGCTCATCTTGCCTCCCCGACCAGCGCCAAGGGAAGTGCGTAACGTCGAGGAGGAACCCATGCAGCTTGGTCGGGCCCAGTTAACCACCGAGGAGCGACAGCGTCGCCGCCAAGAAGGCCGCTGCTTCTACTGTGGTGAACTTGGTCATCTGGTGGGAACTTGCACCGTGAAAAGAGGTTCACCGGTGAGTTCCTCGTCACCCCGACCTGCTAAGACACAAAGAATCACGCAAGCCCAGATACGCCACCATGCTATGACCATTGACATGCCAGCACTCATCGACTCCGGTTCCGACGAGAGCCTCATGGACTGGGGCCTCGTTAAGCAAGTACGAGCCACTACCGAACCCCTTCCCCGGATCATCCAGGCCAGAGCCCTGAATGGCAAGGAGCTCTTCAGCATCACCCACATCACCGAACCCCTGGAAGTACGAATTGGACAACATATCGAAAATCTCCGTTTCCACGTAATCCAAGCTTCGTCACCCACTTTGGTTCTGGGACACCCTTGGCTACGTCAACACAACCCCCGAATTGACTGGAACTCCGGGAATATACTGGATTGGGGAAAAGATTGTAGGGATCACGTTTTGGACCAATCAGCGACCAGTGCATCCTCAGCCGCAGTCAACCTGGTCACCCTTGAGTCTCTCGCTCCGGAACCTCGCCAGTCACCGCCTCAAGCCCCCGAGTCTCGCCGGGCGCATCTCCAAGACCCTGAGCCACACCAAGTCTCTGCATCATGTCACGCCAAGTCTCTGCATCAGGTCACGCCAAGTCTCTGCATCAAGCCGACCAAGCCAAAGCCGACCAAGCCAAAGCCGACCAAGCCAAAGCCGACCAAGCCAAAGCCGACCAAGCCAAAGCCGTCCACGCCAAAGCCGTCCACGCCAAAGCCGTCCACGCCAAAGCCGTCCACGCCAAAGCCGTCCACGCCAAAGCCGTCCACGCCAAAGCCGTCCACGCCAAGCCTGCCACGCCTCGTCATGCCTGCCACGCCAAGTCAGCCAAGCCTGCCACACCTGCCAAGCCTACCACGTTTCGCCAAGTCTGCCAAGCCTGTCACGCCAATTCTGCCACGTTTCGCCAAGTCTGCCAAGCCTGTCACGCAAATTCTGCCACGTTTCGCCAAGTCTGCCAAGCCTGTCACGCCAATTCTGCCACGTTTCGCCAAGTCTGCCAAGCCTGTCACGCCAATTCTGCCACGTTTCGCCAAGTCTGCCAAGCCTGTCACGCCAATTCTGCCACGTTTCGCCAAGTCTGCCAAGCCTGTCACGCCAATTCTGCCACGTTTCGCCAAGTCTGCCAAGCCTGTCACGCCATTTCTGCCACGTTTGCCAAGCCTGCCACGCCTCGTCAAGTCTGCCAAGCTTGCCACGCCACGTCTGCTACGCCTCGCCAAGTCACATCAAGTCCGCCCGCGGACTCTTCTATCGGGAACATCCTGAACGGCCCCTTGTCTGGCTTCATGGTCGCCCTCCTGGACTGCCCTTTTGTCTGGGACGGAGGGGTGGGCCGTGTTCCCACCTCCGTGCCCCCTTCCGCCCGCCCTTGTTTTTGGACTCTATGGGTCGGATGGCCGTCAGGAGCCGGCCATTGAGGGGGGGGTACTGTCACGCCGCCACCTGCGTGACAGGCCATGCTTTTATTTTGTTATCCATGTTTCCTGTATTATTGTGAAAATCCTTACTCTCCTATCCCTCCAGGTCACTTACCCTTCCTGCCGCTCCATAATCACCGGTCCCCGCCCATGATTACGAACACCTGCCACCAATCAGACTGACAATAAAAGCCACCCACATTCTACCCTCAGTGCCGAAGTGTCACAGTCAGTGCATGGAAGCGTCCCACAGTCCTCGAGTCCTTGTTCCTGTTGCTTTGTTGTTTTGCCTTGTTTTTGTGCCTTATCCTCCACAGCGGAGCGCCCTTAGTTACCCCTTGTGCCTTGAGCCTTGTTTCCTCCCTAGCGGAGCGCCTTTTGTTGTCCCCTGTACCTTTTGCCTGTTTTTTCCTCCCCAGTGGAGCGTTTTTAGTTCTCCACTTTTTGATTCCCCTTTCTTCTCTCAAGTTGAGAGTAGACAGCTGTTGGCCGGGAGTAAACCTATTGCCTTTTTGGCCTACCTTTATCCTGCGACTGAGTCCTACCTCTCCTCGTCGTGTCAGATTCGGGAGTTGAACAGCTCATTGAAGAGCCGTTCAAAAGACTCGATTCGTTCGTGAGCGTCACGTCATTAATTCACACACATTTGACATGAAGGGAAGTGTTTGCAATGTGTCAAAAATGAAGCTGGGGCACTTTGAATTCCACAAATCCCCCCCCCCCCGGTTCTTGGCGCAACGCGATGGCAAAGAGTGGCAAAAGTGCAATCTTAGGACAGCAAACCGTAGCTCTGGATGAGTTGGCTCCGCCCCCAACTCACCTTGAAAGAGGTACTCCTCGGTGTTCATGTCCGGATTGTCGGTGATGATGTCAAACGGGGACCTCCCGGCCATCATCTCAAACATGAGCACGCCCAAGGCCCACCAGTCCACACTGAAGCCTAACAAAGGAAAGGAAAGAGTTCGTCAGTTCAACTCCTATCAACTAATATTGTGTTTCATTTTCATTTGGGGTAAAAAAACAAAAAACAGAAACAGATTTGTCAGATAAGACGTTTCGACACGACCTGCTCGTGAACCCGTGACCTGTTCTGTTGTTCACTTACCATAATCTTCTCCTCTGAGGATTTCTGGTGCAATGTAGTTGGGTGTTCCACAGAACGTGCTCGTCGTGTCACCTGCTCTGATCCCCTCCTGGAAGAAGAAATCCAAGCGTGAGCAAAATCAAATCAAATGTGAATCGAATCCCGACATGAATTTGTAATCTGCGTTCGTCACCTGTGCAAAATGTCTCTTACCTTACACATGCCGTAATCTGTGAGTTTGATGTGTCCGTCATGATCCAAAAGAACATTGTCCAGCTTGAGGTCTCGATAGATGATGCCTTTCTCGTGCAGGAAGTTGAGAGCAATGCAGATTTCAGCAGCATAAAATCTGTTTGGGGATGATTGAAAAATGCGCAGATTGATATCAAATAAAAAATAAATATAAACTACACTTTTTTTTTTTTTTTTTCAGCACCTCAGACATTGCTCAAGCCATTGCGCAACATGCTATGAATAATTTCCGGCTGTAATGCGACCACAACGTTGTGGTTTAATTGAGCGGAATCTCCAATGGCCTATAAAATCGGCCACATAATTGCCACCAATGTTGGCTTTGACATTTGTAGATGTTGTAATAAATCATTTGGTTTCAGTTAAGCCTTTGCATCTGAAATGTTTTTAAAATAAAAAAAAATATTTTTAAAAAAAAAAGGCTTCATTATGACTCGACGACATTACTACTTCTCTTGTCTACTTTTACATCTTGATCTAGAATTTTTGAAAGTTCTGCGGCGCTGTCGCTCTGCTGAGTGCCATTTTGGCACATGTCAACCCTGGTACCTCATTGGCCACTCCGGGTGACAACCAAACTGTAAATTCCCGTGAAAGCGCATTTGATATATCGCAGTTTTGATTAGTTTGCGTGCTTGGGCAATATGTTGTCCAACAGTGCCACCTAGTGGCGTTTCTGCATTTGTTGAAACGTGCACTTTTCAACGTCGTCTTCTGGTTGGAATGTCCGACTTCCGGTTTGCTTCCTTTGGATTCATGTGCTCGTACGTCGACAGAGAAACGGTAAAATATTATACAAGTACACGAGATGTACAGAACATTCTTTATTTGTTGGTTGTTGTTTTTTTTTTTGTTAGGATAGAATTGACACTGTGATTGACCTCGTTATTTTGTATTGTTCTTAGCTCCAATTGTATATTAAGCTAAGACAAGCTAGCTGATGGCGCAACTTTTAACTAGCATCCTTGGAGAGCGGAATGAGGTATGGAAATACAAAGTTTGTTGTTATTTTGATGACATGTTTCAAATGAATGTTTTTCTTTTGCTTATGAGTAAAACTCCATGTTATCAGAATGGAAGAAATATTTTCATTGTATGGGTTTGGCAGAATATTTCAGAAACTTTTTTTTTTTGTCGTATTTCTTCATTCGTACTTGTATTAGGTAAATGCTTATGTAAACACGATTATTGTATGACTTGTTTGTGAAACTACAATGCAAATATTGTACTTAATTTGTGTTTATTCTCTAGTTTTCACGGTGACATAACAATAAATCAATAAATAATCACTGCGTCTTGGTTTGAAAATCCAAGGGGCCGCTACACTAACCATTTGAGCAGAAAACCTGATGCATAAAACTGTATTTAGCTTGTGAGAGGCAGTAATGCAGCAGGCTAATGTATAGGTGATGACTGATTTGTATTTGATTTTGATCTGTGATTTTTGCACATTTTGGGTCGACCACACATTTAGATTTGACACTTTTTGTGTCTGTGTAACTTGTAGTAATCGAAATGGTAAAAACTCCACAGTACCAGGTTCATATTCATCAGCGTTGCTAACAGAACCAAACTCGTGGCTCTGAAAAACTCGCCATGTCACTTCCGGAAGCCAGAGTTAGCTTTGCGTGATATTCATTTGTGCAAAAAATGTGCACATTTAATCTTGTTTATATCGTGACTACTAAAATAAATTGGCACATGATAGTTTGTCCATTATAGCATGAAAATAAATCAGAACATTCAGGGTTTCTTTAAGAAATCCAATTTAGGTCAAGAAAGAAGAGATGAAAGGACGGTGGATGAGAGTCACAAAATTGATGTACGGCCATGAACCAAAACATGAACTGGCAAGCTTGTTCATAGGAAAGTACAGCAGGGAGATGGATTGTCGAGTGCCAAGGAAATTTAATCAAGCCGTTCGTCCGTTCGTTCGATTCAGCCAGCGTGTTTTTATCCAACTTTTTTCCATTTGTGTTACAGAGCTGTATTTTTTATTTATTTTTTACAATGCTAGTTGTGAGGGCAGCACTACCATGCTAAAACAACAACAATAAAATAATAATAATAATAAATCATTTTTAAATTACAAATAACTAAGAGTGATGAGAGGCTTAGTGTATAGATAATGCAGTCATCAAATCTGAATGTTATTGAACTTTTTTTTCTTTGTTTTTCTCGAACTTTTTTGTCTTCATCACCAAACACGCATATCCGGCTATCATGACATTAGCATGTGTGCTATATTTTTAGGGACCGACTTCTGACACTTTTTGGGGGGTGATGCACAACTGCTGCTGCTGTTGTTCTCGAAAAAGAAAAAAAAAAAAAGATTGAATCCGCAATGAGTGAACCGCAAAGTAGTGAGGGTGACCACTGTATTCATAAAAAATATTGTTTTTAGAGTTGATGAGATTTCGGCAGGTTCTGTGTGTACAAGCTATAATTTTTTTTAGTATATAGTAATAGCTCAGTTTATTTCTGAAGTTACGTGCAGTCCCGGCATTTGACCTGCGACATCATGCAGCAGTAGCTTGAACTCTTGAAGTGACACTAACCAGTCCAACGTGTGTTTTTTGAGGTGGCTTTCAATATCGGGCTCATTTTGCATCATAGCATCGATAGAAATAACCTCAAAGTGTATCGGTTAAATAATTATTGCGCAGATAGTTATAGTGCGTCCCCACTTTTTTTTCCCTTTTTTTTTTTAACCATTTCCTGCTTAGTTATTTATTATAGGATTAGATACAACAATTCACACGTCTATTCATATACAGACCACATATGACTTTACGATTTACTTTGCGATTCCACATCGTTGCGTTGGAGCAAATAACGCAATGTGGGTTTCTTCTGACCCGTCACAGAGGAGATATCGTAAACGTCCATGATGATTGACGGGCCTCCTGTCCGAGTGCTCGCTACAAATCTGGGAACATCAAAGACTGAGGAAACGATCGTTTGACAGCAAATCCCGCGTCGCTCCCCCCCGCACCGTCACTTTGTTGCAGTACTGGCACGCAGACGGATAGAAGTCGCGTACATGTCGGCTGCGGCATCCACCGCCCACAGAATGCGTCGGCAGCGCGCCTCATGAATATGCACGAATCATTACGAGTTATTAGCATGCTGCTTTGCATATTTTACAGCCACCGTCTCCACAATACAGACTGGAGGCTCCGATAGCGGCGCCTCTCCATATTAACGAGTCTTTGATCTGCCATTTATCAGGGGCGCAGTTGGAGTGCCCCACAAGTAGAAAGGCCTGAATTAATGGGGAGCTCATTCTATTTTCCAGAGGTGTAAAAAAGAAAATGATTTCTTTCCATGGTGTCGGTGCCCGTGTGGAAGCGCAAAAGAATAATATTGAGCATGCATTTGTATAAAGCACTTAAAAAAGAAGTACACTATTGAGGAATATTCAAATTGAGTCAGGGTGCAAATAAATTAAATGAAATGGGGGGGGGGGCATCCCAGAGGGCTGCAATCACGTGCGCCGGCAGCAACGCCTACGCGACTCTCTGCTGCCGGTTGAGAGACGAGCTGCACTCTCTTTCGCAACATTTGCAACTGTATGATACGTTGAATGTGCATTTGAAATCGAGCTGCACTGCGACTACACGCCAACAGCAACTGTGGCCAACTATTCGCCACAGAAAAGGTGTGAGAGATTTTAATTAGGCACGAGCCATTGCCGAACTGAAAAATGTATTTATTTTTTTCATTTTTTGCAAACTCATGTCTCCAAATCGGAATCTTACCTCGCATGCTCTTCGGGGAGCTTTCGTTGTCGTTGCATATGGAACATCAAGTCCCCACCGTTCACGTACTCAATCACAAGAAATAACCTAGAAAATGAAAAGGAGAGTTACTTGGGGAAAGCAAGTACATTCCTGGAAAGAACAGCGCTATTTTATGTTATTATATATATTTTTTTTTAAGCGCTAGCACTTGACCTCATGCTTCGTCCTTACTTGTAATGTCGTCGCTATGAACAACCAAGCATGCAATAGATCAACTAATAACTTGATTCTAATTCAATTTTAACTTGAAATGGCCACTCTAGTTTTTCAGATAGACATTTACGATCAGGTCTTTGGATTATGATGATGATGATTATTATTATTTTATTAAAATAATAATTATTATTATTTTATTAAAATAATAATAATAATAATAATAATTATTATTATTATTTATTATTATTTTAATTTTATTAACTCATTTGCTCCCAATAACGTGTAAATATGTTTTTTTTTAATGTTTTAAGTGTCCCTAAGACGTATTTATACGTTTTTTTGTGTTTGTTTTTTTTTCTATACTAGAGCATACAGAAGGCTTTGATGCAGCCTCTCAAATGGTATTTATTACGCTAACGGCCAGCAGGTGGCAGCAGAGCAAAGGAGATCAACCAGGGCCATCTAGAAAAAAAAGCTTACAATTTGAAATCGATTTGTGAAAACTGATGAAACTTAGCTCTCTTCTAATGCTAATTGCTGCAAAACGGAAATAGAAAGAAGAGACTTTAATCTTTCTTTTGGTAGGTTCCATGCTTTTATAGCAATAGAACACAATATTCTGTGGGCCTTGCAAAATCAGTCAAAATTCAGTTAAACAGTCGGGAGCGAACGGGATTGCGAAATGTGAAAATGGCGGCGAGTGAAAGAGTTAAAGTAGTGCTGAATTTAGACCAGGCCATTTGTCGGAAATTTATTATTGGTGTGTTTTGTCGACCATGCAGACATTAAAGGGAAATAAGCGTTAACCTCCAGGTGACACTTTAAGTGAAAAAAAAAAGCATAGCTGTATTAATAAAGGTGAGTTGTTAAGAGGTTCTTACCGACTTTCCGTCTGGAAACAGGAGTGGAGGCCCACTAAGAATGGATTTGTGGAGGCTTGTTCAAACACGTGCTTCTCTGTCTGCACCCAGTCGATATCCTGGAGAGATTACAATACAATTTCTCAGTCCTCACTAAAATGATGATGTACGTGTGCGCTGAATAATCATTCAAACTGACGTGTTGTCAATATTTAGCCAGACCCGTGTTCAAATCCAACTGGATTGCTATAAAACGTACTGTGGAACCTCTTAAATGTCGTACAATTCAGAATTCAAAATCATAACAATACAGTTACTCACACTGAAAAAAGTAGGAGTGTCCGTTTACCATCCATGTTGATTCACTGTTAAATCATTTGAAATCTTTATATTAAAGGCCTGTCTGCCGGTTTCACTCAGGAAAATGCACTTTTTAAATACAGGATTTAAACAAACAAACTACTTCTCAATTTATAGATATGGGCTTTTCATAACGTGTGGGCGTGGCGTGTCGCAAACGAGGCCAGGCAAACGTGTCGGCTGCGTGACGTCACTCCCGCCGCAATTTGAAAGCATGCACGGATTTATTTATTTTTTTCACTCACTTCTGAGAGTGAGTGAGTGAAAAACAAAGAAAAAAAAAATATCCGTGCGTGTTTTTGGGTCACGCAGCCGGCAAATTCGCCCGGCAGCCCCGTTTGCGACACGCCCCCTCCCCCCCGCTCTCCGATTGGCTGGAGGGGTGTAAACACCGTCTTTCCACAGAAATACAGGCTGGGGGTGTGGTTGTTTCGGACAAAATCACCCCCACACGTTAAGAAAAGCCCAGATCTGTAATTTGAGAAGTAGTTTGTTTGTTTACATCCTGTTTTCCTGAGTGAAACTGGCAGACAGCAACTTTGACAGTGGTTAATTATTTTCTGCCTGTATGGTTAATAAAGTTTTTAGGATAATCCTGGAAGTTTATTTCTATTTTCTGCCTTATTTTTTTTGAATGATTGTTTTTATCATCATCATCAATCACAGTATAGCATTTCTGTATTACAATGATCTTTTTAGCTATACAAATGCGTGTGTGTTTCTTCTTAAATTGTCAGTCAACTGATGAGGTGAATATTTTATGAGTGTCTCTGAAATGTACCAATGCTGGAAACGACATGTGGTTCATATGTTGTGCTTATGATCCCAAATTTCTGGTCAATTCCATCGTTCTTGAGGAATTACGTAATTTAGCTCATGAAGCCATAGAAATGTTTCCCCTATTGGTCATTTTGTCTTCTTTAGTACTTTGTAGTGAATTTTGTGTAAAGCTGTTTACAAACCCACTTTGATGTCAGACATAAGAGATTAATAATTCAAATAACGTGTCTGCGTATACGGCCATGAATAAATAAAAACAAGATGTCCAATCAAACCAAGGGGAAGACATTGACTACAATTCACTTTAATTGGAACACCAACAATGCTTTAAACAATTAGTGCCCTCAGTTCTCAAATAATAAATATTGAGTTGTATAATGTAACAAGTTGTGCAACGAGGCTGCAAGCTACTGGATTGATTGTTGAGGTGCACATTTGCAATCAAGGGTTTTTTTCTATTTAAATTTAATGTAATAAATTCAATCGTTTTAATCCTAGGCTGAAAAAAAAAAAGAAAAAAAAAAGTGTGAAATCCTGGTTGTGTCCTCCAAGTCTTTCGCGTTCTTAGTTGGCCTACATCGCCATCTAGTGGCTTTGTATGACATGATACATCAGTGTGGCCAATCGACAGCACTGAATATTGATGGAAAGCTGCCTTTTGAAATGTATATGCTTGCGTGAATATTTATCTTTGGTGGCTGGATAGATAATACAGCCTTTAATAGATCTATTTTCATTTTAATAGTGTGATTTTCACCATGCAAAAATGTCATTATTTGATGCATTATCTTTCAAACACGCGTCCAAAAAATATGGACCGCTTTGTATCATCTCCAACCACCAAAGCAAAAACGGTTACTACCATGGTGAGAAGTATCATAGCAATCCGGATTTGTTTGCGATGTCGCACGTCTCACCTCATCGTCGTGAACGAGCTCCTTCTTCACCACCTTCATGGCATAAACCTGATCGTTCTTCTTTAAGCGGACCAGCAGCACTTTGGCGTAACTGCCGCGCCCGATAACGCGGATCAGGTCGAAGTCTCCCAAGCCCAGTACAAGGCCTTGAGACAGCTTGATACCGTCGATGCCGTCCACCACCGATTTCATGTCCTTGGGTGAAGCGGAGGGGACAAAACGTGTGCAAGCGTGTTCAGACTTTCAATAGACAGAACATCAAGTTGAACATTTTTCAGACAAATACCAAAAGCTTAAATGTGTTAAAACTTTCCAAAGTATTAGATTATGAGACCAGTTCCTTTTTTCCTTTTTTTTTTTGCTGGAGACTGAAAACATTCGGATTTGTCACGTGAATGAGACAAGGCAATAACAATTTCACTTTTATTTCCATGTACCGTATTTTCCGCACTATAAGGCGCACCTTCAATGAATGCCATATTTGCAAACTTTTTCCATATATAAGTTGCTACAGTCGAGGCTGGGGTTACGTTATGCATCCATTAGATGGTGCTGCGCTCAAGGGAATGTCAACAAAACAGTCAGATAGGTCAGTCAAACTTTATGAATAGATTACAAAGCAGCTTTCTGACAACTCCAAAATGAATAAACAGCTGTTTGATTATTTTCTCTCAGGTAAAGTATTAGTATTAGCTAGCGATCCAAAATGGCGGGATCTTCTGCGCATGCGCGTCACCGATCGTGCAGCGTCACCGAAGCGTCTTGACAGCGAGACCTGTTGCGGCTCAATATTGATCCATATATAAGGCGTACTGGATTGATTATAAGGCGCATGGTCAACTTTTGAAAAAGTTGAAGGCTTTTAGGTGCGCCTTATAGTCATGAAAATACGGTACATCCGAATCTGATACACAACTTGAAATTTAACGCACACTCAGTAAGTTTTAAGACGGGCGACCGACGAGTTCAGTTCAAGTCGAGTGTTTTTGTTTTCTTTTTTTGTCAAATTCCAGCCCTTCTATTCGTCACTTCAGCTAGCGTAGCATTTGTACTCGCTCATGAAGTCTTGCGCAAACGCTAACTTGTGACACATTCATGCTGGAGGCTGTTGCCGATGCCACTGACATTTCTTTGGCGACTTCTTTACAGTTCTCACAATGTCTGCTGTCAACTCTTGTTGTTTTCCTTCATCTGCCCTTTCGACGTTTGTTACAAAGTAAAAAGTTTTTCTCTTTAGGACATTCTGGATGTTTGCTATGGACAAAGTTTGTGCAGTGGCTCTCAGTCATTTTTTCCATCTTCTCTCAGCTGCTCGTTTTTGTTTGTTTGTTTTTTTCCCACCCCACATGGACAGCTCTCTCTATAAAAGTCTTCACAGGCGAAATAAACCCAGCAAAAGCACAGAAATTCCGGGTGATTTGTTGCTTGACTAATCAATGTAATGGCACACATCTGCCAATTACGTTTTGATTCTTTTTGTTCAGGTACAACGTAGGCGCGTTCAAACAAAAGGCGCCATTTTGTTGTGGAACAGATCCAGAGACACAAATTTCTAAAGCGTTACTAAATATTTTGGAACTGCTGAGTAGCACTAGCGCAGCGGAAGCGTGCTTGGCCTATAACCCAAAAGGGTAGACTGGCGCCTCCACGTACGCACAAAGACAAAAAAAGGAATTGACCTCACTGTTAACGATACTTTGGAAGGCGGTTTGCACACGTTCCTTACCTCCACATCTGTCTCTTCTATTTTGTCCACTGTACAATTGTGTGGTAAATACAATCCTGTAATGACATGAAAAACACTTACATGAAGACCTTATGTTCCATATATTTTGTATGCAAAACTCTTCTAGGTCATAAATATAAAACAACAGTAAGCGAGGGTGCCGCGTGACAACATATTTTGATTTTTACGCTACTGAGCAAACTAGTTCACTGCATATCATTCGTAACCTGGTATGTTGGTAGCATAATAAACTGAAGCTCTTCTGTACACTGAAATGTATAGTCAAAACAAAACAAAACAAAAAAAAGTTCTGCATTTGGTCCAGCAGAGGGAGATAGAGTCCAGCAAGCCACAGCATGCACTGAACTAGGTCAACTCACTCTCATAACATGAGCCCCACAAAATGACGACTACATTACTTCACTATGTCCTCAATTTTCATTCACTGTAAACTCAATCATTTTCCCTAAATCCTAAAATTTTAGCAGTAAAGTTTCATTTTCAAACATCTTACTTCCATCTGTGTCTTCCGTGTCATCTAGTGGAAGGTCCACCTCTTCACTCTTTGCATCTGAAGGGGGCTCTTGAGATGGCATGGCTGGATCCTGAACCAAAAAAAGAAAAAATAATAATGAAAACACTGTCCTTCTAATATGTATACAAACATCACCTCATGTTTTTATAAAGCCGGCCAATAAGTGTATGGCAAAGCATGTTGAAGAGGAAAAGTCTCAATGAGGAAAAAAACCATTTTCATTCAAAGAGTTGCTCGAAACACTGGAGAGTCTGCTCCAATGTGGGATTTTCTCTGGAAGTGTCATGAATCGTTACATTTTAATCAGGGTCACTTAAAAAAAGTCACTTATCTGAGACTGAAGATAAAGACGTCAAGCAGTGATCAAGAACTCGCGATGATAGCAAACAAAGCGATAAGATTTTCTTCAAATGCTTTAATTTGAAGAAATGTGTTTTGGTCTGGAAGCATCGGGATCAGGATGTCTTTGTCACAAGTTTGACCCATTGCTGAATGCAACAATAAGAATTTTGCAATGCTGTTTAAAAAAAAAAGAAAAAAAAAAAGAGGGTGCATTAAACATTTCTAGCTACGCAAAGACACAAATTTGCAGCTAATAATTCAGTTCCTGAAATAAAAATAGTTTCATCCACTTGTTTCTTAGTGTCAACGTCCAATTTGTGAAAACATCACATTAATTCATGGTTAATTAATAATGAAAAAAAAATTGAAAACATCACATTAATGGTTGTTAAGTGTTGTCAGTTGACGACCGATTGTTCTTGTTGTGGTTCAGAATGTCAAGTTGGGATTCAGCTGCTGCTCAGTGGAGAGGCGCAACTATTATGGTGGCACACAGGGGTCATTATTTGCCTTGTGACTGAGCAGTTTTCAATAAGTAACTGCACATTATATCAACAATTTATAATTGCTTCATTGACTTTTACCATGTTTAAATCATTCACTGCCATTGACGGAAAAAGACGTCAAATGATGCATATTTTTTGCTGGTCTGGCAATGAATATGTTCATAAATAACTTTTAGCTTTCTATTTGTCTGTATGTGGCCCTCAGAGGAAAAAGTTTGGACACCCCTGCTATATATAATGCATCATATAATAGACCTCAGATTGGCCGTTCAGGGCGTATTGTTACCCCGCCTCGCCCTCAAAATCTCATACGCAACCCTAGTGACGATATAAGCAGTACAGAAAAAGGATGAATGGAAGATGACAATATATTGTTTTCAAATACAAGATTAAAAAATAAAAATCCATTGCTAACAGTTCTGAAAGAGAAACTGAATGTTGCGTGAACTGTACAGTCGTTGCGAGCAAATCGTCAACAAACAAACAGGGGGACTGACTCACCATAAGCCTTTGGCAGGTCTGAGGGACGAGTCTGTGACAGCGCTTATGGACCAGCAGTTTGCAGTTGATACACTTGTAGCCTTGCCCGCCAAGCCCCCATATCCTTTCACTGCAGCGGCCACAGTAGGCTTTCTGGGGGTCACGCACAGGACGAGAAACAGTGACCGATTACTCTTCTAAATGGACAACAAAAAAGACAATTGGTACCGCCAAACCTATCATTTTTATTGTTATGCCAGTGTGCATAATTAACAAGTACAAAACTGAAAATAAATGAATAGATTTACTCTATTAGTAAATGCAAACTTGACACTTTGTTGACGTTGATCTCAAGTATGGTGATGCACAAATACTGAAACATATTACAAACAAAGTTGAACTGTTTCTGCACCCAACAAATATTTGCACCGATTTAGTCAAGAAAAAACAATTACCGTATTTAGCGCACTATAAGGCGCACCCAAAAGCCTTAAAAAAGTTTTAGCTGATGTCCCTGTTTTTCATCATGGTGACTCATCATTATTTCATTTTTAGATACTGTACACATTTTTTAGTCATGCATCTTTTAGCAATAAGAAACATTCGCACAAGTACTGTATGTTTCCCAACATATTCCAACAAATGTCCTTATTTGTGACTCTGGTGGGGTGGTTGGGGGGCATCACGTAACGAGCTTTATTTAAACTACAAAAAAATTCCCCCATAATGAAATAATAATCTAACAACTCATTAGAGGAAAAAACCCAGATCAAACATGAGGATGGAATTGGCCTGCGGCTGACAAATTAAGCTCGACTAAACGTTTTGCGTAACTTCCAAAGTCATCAACACACTTCATCAAATCATCAAAACTGTTTTTGTTTATCTGACTGTCAAGACCTTTTGAAAAGTTCTCATCAAGGTGACCTTGGTATTAAATATGACTACTTATGCAATGAACAGCATATCGAGAGTATGCTCGAGCCCAAAAGAACATTCAACAATGTCCATGTGGACGAGCGACTTGCCGTGTTAAAGCGCTTGGCCTGGAAGAGGTGCCCGTTGACCTGGTAGAGTTTCCTCCATCGTCTGGCTCCTCGACGATAGATCGACTCTGGAGGAAGGATGACATAGTATAGTGGAGAGTAACTCTGTTCAAATCGCCAAACAGAAACCTAAAATGCAAAATGGGAACTTCATTTGACCTTTAACCTTTGAATGTGTACATCCCAACCATAGGTCTGAAGCCTGGCACTGGTCCACGATGGGTGTGTACTAAATACGGCACTCTTTTTTTTTTTTTTTTTCTAAAGTACTACCGAACGCCGATTCACGTGTAGCATATTTCTGTTCTGAAGTGCGTCTTTCCAAGTTGCAACTGTGCGAGAGTGAAAGAGTTGCCTGTATTTCATGGCCCATTTGAACTAGGGATGTAACGATAAGCGCAATATCGTGATATTAAAACTGCCACTGCCAATATCGTCGTCGTCATGTTCACAATATTCAAAAGGAACACATCTGTTGAAAAAAGTCAAGTTGATTTCCATTTGTGCAGTTCTAGCACCCTCTAGTGGCTAGTTTATTAGTGTAATTTAATATTCATTAGGGACGTTTTGACCTTCTATGTTCAAAATCGATGCTAATTGTCCGATCATGGGAACCTAATTTGCTTGAGAAGCCATCAATGTGTGCTTGCATTAGCATTGCATTGCATTTTTTTTTTACAATATTGTGATCTTTTTAAAATATCATCAACCCACCCCACCGTATCGTGATAATTATCTTATTGTGACCTTCATATCATAATATCGTATCGTGATGTTTGGATATCGTTACGTCCCTAATTTGAACGCAGTATGCATTACTCGCACACCACCAGTGTTGGCAGGTGTACGATAATTATCGTATTTGTACAATGTACGACCAATAATCCTAAAAAATGGCAAATGTACGATAATTTGACAATTTTGTATTATTGCCGGTAAAACTGAAACTGCCAGATTTTTTTTTGCAAACCCTGAAGGCATCTGTTGTCATGTGACATAATACCAGCCAATCGCGCTTTGCTGAGCATGAAAAACGAGTGACGTCCATGCATTGATTGGCTGAATGGTCAGTGCCCGCCCCCCAGGAGATGCTCCCAAACAGGAAATTGCGCAAGACTCAAACCACCTATCCAGAAATATATACAGATCGGTGACGTTAACCCTCAACGAAGCCGAGTGCCTGTGAGCACGTTTAAACACAACAAGGACTATATTTGACTGTTGCGAATCGGTCTATTTTGCTTATGACGGGTGTACGATCATTTCCATCAAAATACGATAATTTTGAGTCTATGGTACGATAATCCTATATTTCCCACCTGGCAACACTGCACACCACGTAATGATGTCACACGCTCACACTAGATTGACATTTTTTGGAAGCAAACGAGACTCGGCCTTCAATGAATGCTTGATGGTGTACGAAAAATCTGCACTACCGTGTGCAGGAAAAAAAATGTTGAGGACCACTGGTATACTGTCCTGTCACAAAATGGGTCAAACTAAAAGCAAAACAACTCCAGGTGACCTGTTTGGTTAAACCACATCAAGCTGGTGTCTTTCACACAAATTATTTAAAAGATGCCTTCCACATGCCTGCTTACTACTAATGGATTCCCGTCTGGTTGGCTATTTTGCTGACGTCTGACTCCATCCTCCTCCTCTTCATCTTTTTTCAGGTGTCTGACATGCTGCTCAGAGTAAAATTATTGCTACCTACTCAGCACTGTACGACCTCCTTAAATGTGTAACAATGAACACAAAATAAATGCAATTTCCACACTCTCTATATCAATGAAGACAATCAAGAACATGTCAGAAATTCCAAAGACAATTATATGGAGCATATATAATTGACATCATGAATAGGAGCAGGAAATGCCTTGGAAGAGCTGATCTAGTCCAGCGTTACCTTCTCGAGAGCACAGGATGCATTGACCTGTTTTAGAGCTACTGTATGATGTCGGAAAAAAAGAGTGAGAAGGCCACGGAATGAAAAGTCGGATGAAATGAGAAAAAAAATCAAATAAATACTACACCTCCAGATGCAAAAGTCAGGGCAAAAGGTCCTGCCATTTTCTTGTCAGAGACTTTCAAGAAGAAGAAGACACTGCAAATTCTATACAGTACAGTCGCTTATGGGGGGGGGTGAGTAGCATGCGAGGTGGGCGGTACTACGACTACTACACGCCACAACAGGACATTTACAAGGGCTTGACCCATTTCCAGAAATTGTTTCTCTCGTTCACAAACACAAGACCACCTCCCTGATAATGATAATTATATGGGTGGGGCTGGGCGGGGGGGGGTAGAAGAAAGACAGGAAATACACAATTTTCTGCTATTGCGAGAGCGAGGCAGCAGAGTGCCGGTTTGCTTTTGGGCCGTGAGGCGACATACGTTGTGATATTGTGCAATACCTGTCGTCAATGACATGTGGGTTATTTCTGGACTTCTCTGTCCCTGCTACCAGAGCACGAGAGCAATTGAGTGCGGCGCTTGGGGAAGCGGGGGATGGGGGTCGAAGGGGGGCTTGCTCAAGGGCACCTAAACAGTTGTCAGGATTCAGCAAGTATATTAACTCATTCACTCTCAACCATTTTCACTGAAGTGTTTTCCTGGATTTTGACAGATTTTTCAAGGCCCGCGAAATATTTTGTTCTATTGCTATAAAAATATGGAACATACCAAAAGAGAGATTAGAGTCTCTTCTATTATCAGGGAAAAGAAAAAAAAAGTATATTCTATTCTTTTCCGCTGTGCAGCAATTAGCAATAGAACATAGCTAAGTTTCATCGTTTTTCACAATTCTGCTTAGAACTGTGGGAGTTTTAACATGGCCTGGTTGATCTCTTATACTCTGCTGCCACTCAACCATTTTCTGCAGTAGAGAGACTGCATCAAAGCCTTCTCTATGCTCTGGCATAAAAAAAACAACCAAAAAAACGTATAAATACGTCTTTGGGACACTTAAAACATCTAAAATATGACGTACGTGTACGTTTTGGGGAGCTAATGAGTTAACTTCAACACCTACTGATCTTTTTTTTTTTTTTTTCCTGCAGCGAGACATGAACCGTAATCCTCTGAATGTGGACAATGGCACCACCTGTTTGTTGGTCCATGAACAAGCAAAGAGCCTGCTAACTAATGAACACGCACAAAAATAGCGTGTTTTCTTTCTGACAAATGGCATCCAATGCAAAAATCGCAGATCTAATGGCAAGATAATGAATACTAATTCTACACTAGGATTTTCTTCTTCTTTTTTTTTTTTAACTGATATACAGCGTATGTAGCGTCTGCGTCCAAATCTGCCTTATTTTTGTGTTTAGTGCTTTGCTGATTAGCATTTCACTTGTATTGGTTGCATACGGTACGTGCAAATACTTATTTTTAGGCCGCGCGTGCGTGTGTCCGTGTCCGTGTAATGTCATTGATCAGTCTGGCTCTGCTGGAGTCGCCACAGGGATGAATCAACTGTTTCCATTTCAAGCTCATCATCTAATAGAAAACACGCTCGTCTCGTCCGCGTTTAATTGTCCTCAGTTGCCTGCTCAATTCCGCCACGACATCCACCTGGTTCATGAAATGGAAATGAAACAAGCAGCAGACACCACACAACAAACTCTCCCGATATAATAGCCACGTCTTCATTTTGGAATGGACTGTTTTATGAATTAAAAACAGCAAAACTGAAATCATAAAGCACATTATTAATCGATCGAAACGTCAAGTTCAAATGTATTTAAAATTAGTTTAGCATATACTTTTTGATCATTTGATTCTTCTGATAAAACCAAGCGATTATTGACACTGACAGTAGATATCGATATATTGTATCCAGTTGTGCAGTGTTATGTTATAAATGTTTATGCACTTTAATTTCTCTCAGTTTACAATGTTTACAGTCAAGGCTCAGAGAACTTTTTGGCATTGAATAAATGCATAATTAGACATTTTCCTTTTATGGGCATTTGTTGGCTTTTTCAGTCACATATCGTGATATATTGCTTTTTTTTTTTTTTTTACACGATATCAAAAATCGTAGATAGCGGGTATCGTGATATTATCGATATCGTGAGCCAAATATCGTCACAGTATGGAATCGTGGTTTATACCCGTATCGCTACAGTATGTCTCCATTCTCACTTTGCTGGATCTGTATTCAAAATCGGAATGATGCGTCCTCCATGTTGCTTCTTTTCCAGCCAGGAGAAATGAAGAATGATGTCATCATTTGGCAAACGAGTAGCATGTCCTTTCCAAGATGTCCACCCACACAAACCCCATGGCTACAATCTCCACAATTATCCACGCTGACCCCACACCCTCGACCTTTTTTCAGTGTGGATATTGAATATTGAATACAACAATAATGTGTTGTATGCAGCCCCACTAGTGTCAACACAGTATTCTGATTAATATTGCATCTTTGGAATATAAGGTTAAGAAGCAAAATTCACCCGTTTTTGGCTGGCAACAATACATTTCCAATGTGTCATTTCTTTAGTATTGTCCCATGAAAAAAATATCAGCAGTAAGCTGTACTCACTTTTTGTGAGACGTACAACAAACATGAAGTATAAAAGATTCCAAAACTCATTACAAGAGCAAAGACGAGGGACTTCCTGAACATTCCCTCACTGCAGTTGCACCGTAATGCACACAAGATGGCATAACAGCTTCTGAATATGTGACAATCATGATGAGGCATTTCACCCAAATTCAACTTTGAGGCATGGAAAATGATATTGTATTTCACAACAAAAAATAATATTCAATGGGAGGATAAAACTTTTTGATTGAAATATTTATTCATCACCTGCTCAATATGTAATTGCTCACAAAGAAATGAACAATCTCCAATTTTTATGGTTACTGATTCTATTTGGTAGACAATATCGGTCAAAATACATACAAAACACAAACATAAGTTGTAAAATGTTGCTATTTTAAAAATGTGATTTCTTCAAGTATTTGAGCAACATTTTACATTTAAGTTTAGTAGATGGTGGAGAAACTTTTTGTTACGTTTCTCGTACTGTAGTTGGTCAACAACAAAACGTGATTGAAGGTCATTTTTGCACATTTGTTTTTTTCAAAAGTGTGTATCAAGCGCTCACGTTTAAAAAGCTTGATGAATCCGGCGCGAGGATCACCATCAACCTGAACAGGATATTGGTAGAAAATATTAATAACGCAAGTCTTCACTGGTGCAGCCAAAGTACAGTTTGTTCTTTTTTTTTAAGCACTTCAGAAACTCTGAACTCTAAACTGAATTGATGAAATTCTCCATAAAGTTATTGCTTATTTTATAACCGGCACATGCAGAGCTGCACTTGCGCCAGCCAAACAAAATCTCGGACACGTTTTTGTCTATTTGCCTCGCCAGAGCGCCGGGGAGGTTGCGCAAGCATTTTCCACATTCCTTTACGGTGACGTTGTGAAGGTTGTTTTCTAGGCTGGACCAAGAGCGTTATCGCTGTAACCTTTAACCTTTCTTCCTTTATCGTCACAAACAGGAACTGACTCGATATCCAAGATGGAAGCAGCTGGATCGGCCTTTCACGATGACTCCACACGATGACTAAAGGTAACATTAGACATTATGATGGTTTTTTTTTTGGTTTTTTTAAGACTCCAGTGGAAAAAAAACACAGAGGGATTGGGCGTCAACGCTTTCCCCAGACGTGGTTCCATCAAAGAATTTCATAGAAAAAACACACATTTTGCCAGGATGCCAGAGATGCAGCTCATTATGTATACCGAGCACGACAAGAATGACTGCACAGACTACAATAGAGAAATCCGGATTATTAACTCATTTGCTCCCAATAACGTGTAAATACGTGTTTTTTTTATGTTTTAAGTGTCCCAAAGACGTATTTATACGTTGTTTTGTTTTTTTATGCTAGAACATACAGAAGGCTTTGATGCAGCCTCTCAACTGCAAAGAACGGTCGCAGAAACAGTAGTTATTACACAAACGGCCAGCAGGTGGCAGCAGAGTATAAGAGATCAACCAGGGCCATCTAGAAAAAAAGCTCAATTGCTTACAATTTTAAACAGATTTGTGAAAATTGATTAAACTTAGCTATGTTCTAATGCTAATTGCTGCAAAATGGAAACAGATAGAAACATACTTTTTTTTTCCTGATGAAAGAAGAGACTTTAATGTTTCTCTTGATCGGTTCCACGTTTTTATAGCAATTGATCACAATATTCTGTGGGGCCTTGCAAAATCAGTCCAAATCCAGTAAAACAGCCGGGAGCGAACGAGATTGCGAAATGTGTAAATGGCGGCGAGCGAATGAGTTAAAGATGGGGTTAAGGTTGAAATAAAATTTCTAAATCATGTAAAATGAAAAAAAATAAAAAATATCGAATTACGGCAGTGGCGTTGTTATGCTAAAAAATATCATTTTCTTTGTAATAATTACCAATGATGATGTCTGTCTGACTGCAAAATCAATTGCTACGTCTTACAATGACAGAGCAGAACAGCAATAGTTTATTTAACATTATTTCCTGAAGACAAATGACTTGAATCAAAATGCAGTCATACAAAAGCACACTTAACTTCCAGTATGAACAATATCTGCAACTATTGTACTGTATACTTCATCTTACTGTTCAATGGCGGGAATAAAAATGTGTGTCCAGAGTTTTAGGATTATTTTGTGCAAGGGCTGGATGAGCTTCTAACTGTAGACGCGGGAAGCTCATCAACGAGCTCCCCGAGAGGCTGCCACACGCTGGCCAACCCATTCGGATGTGTCAGAGAGAAAAGGGAGATAAATGAACTGCAATCCATAAAGCTCGACACAGCAGGGAATTGCGTAATAGAGGCTGACTTGACGTGAAATGATCTTGCACTGAAAGCGCTCTACTTGCCAAAGAGGGCGCTTAAGAATATTGTTTCTTTATTAGGCCAAAGATATGACCCAAATTCAAACAGGAAAACACACCAGTCGTTTTACTTCAAGATTTAGTTCCGACCCAGTTATTTAAAATAGAAAAAAAGAGCTGAAGGCACTTGAACACTGTTCAACATTCGGGTCAAGTCAAGTCAAGTCAAGTCAAGTCAAGTCATCTTTACTTATATCAATCATAATGCACAGATTCAAATACTCCAGCAGGCCGAAAACAACAAAATTCCACGGTGTGAAAACTGTCTCGGTTGTTTAAATAAATTGGCATCACACTAGTATGGAAGCCCAAAAGTGTCAAAATTCAATAAATAAAAAGGCCTTCTTGAAAGAAATATTCTTTTGAGAAATAACAGGCAATTATGTAATATGGCCATTAAATTTTAAAATGAGGTGTTAGTATTATTATGAAAAATGCCCATTATGTAAAAGAAGACCATTGTGGAAAAGGAGATTATGAAATAAAAACGGACTTTGTAAAACAACGTTTTCTTATCTTATAAAACCTTGAAAATAAATCAAATGTCATTATTTTGAAAAAGTATGACGTTGTTAAAAGAATCATTATGAAATATTTAATCAAAATGAAGGGGCAGCACGGTAGTCGAGTGGTTAGCACGTCCGCTTCCCAGTTCTGAGGTCTCCGGTTCGAGTCCAGGCTCGGACCTTCCTGGGTGGAGTTTGCATGTTCTCCCCGTGCCCGCGTGGGTCTTCTCCGGGTACTCTGACTTGCATTCCACAAAAACAATAAAAGTCCTGTGACAATAATGAGCCCGCTAAAAAAAATTAAGTCGTCCTCAGACAGTTGGTAAATATTGCAATGTACACAGAAATGAAAATATGTTTTACGAGCAGATGTTTTCAATGGCATTTTTCCTCATACTTATTTATTTATTTATTTATTTATATTTAATCAATTTGTTTTAATATTAAATTTAATCAATTCAAATGTTTTTCTTCTTTTAAATATATATATATTTTTTTTTAAAGAATATTTATCAAGTAGACTTATATAAAATATGTATATCATGATTACTAAGCATATTATGTTTAAAAAGGTGTTCATTTAATCTTTATATTGACCACTTAATTTGAGTTTTTCATAGTCGTGTTGACGTTATTAAAGGTTAACCATTTTTAAATAAAATGACCTAAATTCTTCTTTTTTTTTCTCTGTGTCCTCATTTTCTATAGTAAAAAAAAAACAAAAAAAACAATAGAAATTCAATAGTTATCAATAGATTGATATGCAATACTTAAATCGTGATGGACTTTGCAGCCACTTGACATCATATCTAATTGACATCATCCGAACCCAAATGTGCAGCTCCATTAATGTCTTTGTGCTAGTAAACATCAATGAAGACCCAAGCAGAACATAAACGATGCTGCTGATTTGGTTTTAGTGGAATTTTGCTTTAAAATGTATTCATCACAATTAAAAGCAGATTTTCAGACTGAGAATGATACAATGGTTGGAAAACGTACGGCATCACGTGTGCTATTTGGACCATGCAGTTCATCACGATTTCATTTTTTTTTAATGTACTCATTATTTTATTGTGCTCTACAAGACGAGAGTGTAAACACAAAAATCAAAGTAAACCAATATAAGAAGGTGATTGTCAACATGATTAGTCTTAACGTGAGCCTCGTTGACGCTCGTGCGTTGCTCACTATTACACAGCACAACAGCAGGCCGTGACTTGTTGCCAAGCAACACTGCTCGACACCGCAAAAAAGTGCCTGAAAAAGCAAAAAGCACACGTAATTATGTCCCATTCACTATTCATTGTTATAATAGAGAATAATTACTATTTGAATTCAAGGTAATCAATTTTGAAGCAGAAAAATCGCATCAAGATCTACTCACTGGTTCTCTCAATTTATTAGATTTTTTTTTGTGTGTGTGTGCGTGGTATAAGTGTATCATACATATACATTCACTAGGTCATTATTAACTCATTTGCTCCCAATAACGTGTAAATACGTTTTTTTAATGTTTTAAGTGTCCCAAAGACGTATTTATACGTTTTTTTTTGTTTTTTTTGTTTTTTTATGCTAGAGCATACAGAAGGCTTTGATGCAGCCACTCAACTCCAAAGAACAGTTGCAGAAATGGTAGTTATTACACAAACGGCCAGCAGGTGGCAGCAGAGCAAAGGAGATCAACCAGGGCCATCTAGAAAAAAAGCTCAATTAATTAGAATTTTTTTATTTATGAAAACTGATAAAACTTAGCTCTCTTCTGATGCTAAGTGCTGCACAATGGAAACAGAAACATACTTTTTTTCCTGATGAAAGATGAGACTTTCATCTTTCTTTTGATGGGTTCCATGCTTTTATAGCAATAGAACACAATATTCTGTGGGCCTTGCAAAAATCAGTCAAAATCCAGTAAAACAGTCGGGAGCAAACGGGATTGCGAAATGTGAAAATGGCTGCGAGTGAATGAGTTAAAGATGGGGTTAAGGTTGAAATAAAATTTCTAAATCATGTAAAATGAAAAAAATAAAAATATCGGGAGCAAACGGGATTGCGAAATGTGAAAATGGCGGCGAGTGAATGAGTTGAGATTCAGCAAGAAAGGTGCCATTACACAACAGTAAACATCAAAGTGCTCTTGCAAAGAAATCAACACAGAACAAGTTATTTGCTCAAGTAGGCAAACACTGGTAAAGGATACGGTTCTTCAATACTATCAATTCAATTGCCCTTGAACCTGAAAAGTGATGGGAATCCCTCTCGAGAACTGATGGAATACTCAGTACACAACAAACAGGATGTCCTCTTACTCTCGAATTTGGAGCTGAAAATGCCGATACAGCTTTGAGCAATTCCGGTCCCTCCACTCTGTAAACAAATCATCTGCACGGCCACTGGATCATCCGAGCCATTGCAGCTGGAGCGGGTCGTCCATTGAGTGGCATACAACATCAGACAGAGGGCGCATCAACATCAACACTGTTTGAGTGCTGGGAGGACGGATGTTTGTTAGAGGACGGACGGATGCGTTACCAAATGCACGCAAACTGGTTGAATTTAAAAGATGCTGACTACAAGACACAAAAGAAGGCCAAATTAAGCGTAAAGTCCAACATTTGGAATATAGAAGGAGTTGGTTCCTATTTTCTAATCACTGAATAAATCCGTGTACGTCCTTGTTGTGTTTGTGTGCGATAGCGCAGCTAAAAGTCCCGTTTCAAACCAACCCAGCGCCCTCGTCGTGCGCCTCTCTCATTTCCAATCGCTTTATTCTGCTGAATACACAAAGCAACAGAGTGTTACGGGTGGAACAATGGCGCTCTGCTGTGCCACGGTCAAAGCTTCAAGAACAAAACCGCCATTGACAGATTCAGCTTTACAGGTGGCAAAAATATTTTGAGGCTGAAGTCAGACAGTTGTCATCACTGTTCACCAGTTTTGACAGAAAATGTCGCAACTTGAAGTTCAGTTGAGGAGAAGTCACAAAGAAAGAAAATGCAACTACAACATTTGTGTGGTTTTGTCATTCAGAATACAAATCCACCTCATTTGAATAATGAATAAATAATCGCAAAAACGTTGACTTGGCGGAAGCAGGTAACTAAACTTTGAGACATTCCTGCCTCAGTGTCGCAGCTCTGAAGATGGATGAATACTTCTTTGAAGAGCCCACAGTGGTGCCATTATGAAGCTACTGTATCTTTGTCCTTTCATGGTAGGATTGGCTCTCAACAGCTGCTTGACGCCACAAAAGATTTTAACGCAAATTTAACGAAGTGACGCTCCAAGCAGGCAATTAACACTTTGAATGGAAATTTTTGAAGCTATTTCTCATTTCATCATGTGTAGAAATGGTTCTCGACTGCATTATAAGGAAACTAATCCACTGCTGCCCAAATGTAGCCCAAAAATTACGGCTTTGTTGATTCTTGAAGGGACTTTTCAGGTGTATTATTTGACTATTTCTGATCATTGTTTTCCTGTCAGTCCGTTAAGTCTGAATCATGATTCAAGGGTAAAAATTTATGATACACTCCTGCTGACTCGCTAATGTTTGGTTTTGGGGGGTTGGGTTATGGTTTAGTTTTTGGGTGTTTATGTCGTCTCTTGTCTGGTTTGTCTCCCCTTGTCTCGTCTTAGTTAACCTCGTCCACCTGTGTGTGTCTCACCTCCCCGTACGTGTTGCTAATTGTTTGTTCACGTGTCGTGGTAGCATTGACTTGTCTTGGGGTGCTGTTTGGGTGTCGTTTACTGTCCAAGCCAAAGAGTTCTCTCGTCTAAGCCAAAGTGTTCTCTCGTCTAAGCCACAGTGTTCTCTCGTCTAAGTCAAAGTGTTCTCTCGTCTAAGCCAAAGTGTTCTCTCGTCTAAGCCAAAGTGTTCTCTCGTCCAAGCCACGTCCAAGCCAAAGATTTCTCTCGTCCAAGCCAAGTACTCTCTCGTCCAAGCCAAAGTGTTCTCTCGTCCAAGCCAAAGTGTTCTCTCGTCCAAGCCAAAGTGTTCTCTCGTCCAAGCCAAAGTGTTCTCTCGTCCAAGCCAAAGTGTTCTCTCGTCCAAGCCAAAGTGTTCTCTCGTCTAAGCCAAAGTGTTCTCTCGTCCAAGCCAAAGTGTTCTCTCGTCCAAGCCAAAGTGTTCTCTCGTCTAAGCCAAAGTGTTCTCTCATCGAAGCCAAAGTGTTCTCTCGTCTAAGCCAAAGTGTTCTCTCGTCTAAGCCAAAGTGTTCTCTCGTCCAAGCCAAAGTGTTCTCTCGTCCAAGCCAAAGTGTTCTCTCATCGAAGCCAAAGTGTTCTCTCGTCTAAGCCAAAGTGTTCTCTCGTCTAAGCCAAAGTGTTCTCTCGTCCAAGCCAAAGTGTTCTCTCATCGAAGCCAAAGTGTTCTCTCGTCTAAGCCAAAGTGTTCTCTCGTCCAAGCCAAAGTGTTCTCTCGTCCAAGCCAAAGTGTTCTCTCGTCTAAGCCAAAGTGTTCTCTCATCGAAGCCAAAGTGTTCTCTCGTCTAAGCCAAAGTGTTCTCTCGTCTAAGCCAAAGTGTTCTCTCGTCTAAGCCAAAGTGTTCTCTCGTCCCAGCCAAAGTGTTCTCTCGTCCAAGCCAAAGTGTTCTCTCATCGAAGCCAAAGTGTTCTCTCGTCTAAGCCAAAGTGTTCTCTCGTCCAAGCCAAAGTGTTCTCTCGTCCAAGCCAAAGTGTTCTCTCGTCTAAGCCAAAGTGTTCTCTCGTCTAAGCCACAGTGTTCTCTCATCTAAGCCACAGTGTTCTCTCATATAAGCCAAAGTGTTCTCTCGTCTAAGCCAAAGTGTTCTCTCATCGAAGCCAAAGTGTTCTCTCGTCTAAGCCAAAGTGTTCTCTCGTCTAAGCCAAAGTGTTCTCTCGTCCAAGCCAAAGTGTTCTCTCGTCCAAGCCAAAGTGTTCTCTCGTCCAAGCCAAAGTGTTCTCTCGTCTAAGCCAAAGTGTTCTCTCGTCCAAGCCAAAGTGTTCTCTCGTCCAAGCCAAAGTGTTCTCTCGTCCAAGCCAAAGTGTTCTCTCGTCTAAGCCAAAGTGTTCTCTCGTCTAAGCCACAGTGTTCTCTCATCTAAGCCACAGTGTTCTCTCATATAAGCCAAAGTGTTCTCTCGTCTAAGCCAAAGTGTTCTCTCATCGAAGCCAAAGTGTTCTCTCGTCTAAGCCAAAGTGTTCTCTCGTCTAAGCCAAAGTGTTCTCTCGTCTAAGCCAAAGTGTTCTCTCGTCCAAGCCAAAGTGTTCTCTCGTCCAAGCCAAAGTGTTCTCTCATCGAAGCCAAAGTGTTCTCTCGTCTAAGCCAAAGTGTTCTCTCGTCCAAGCCAAAGTGTTCTCTCGTCCAAGCCAAAGTGTTCTCTCGTCTAAGCCAAAGTGTTCTCTCGTCTAAGCCACAGTGTTCTCTCATCTAAGCCACAGTGTTCTCTCATATAAGCCAAAGTGTTCTCTCGTCTAAGCCAAAGTGTTCTCTCATCGAAGCCAAAGTGTTCTCTCGTCTAAGCCAAAGTGTTCTCTCGTCTAAGCCAAAGTGTTCTCTCGTCTAAGCCAAAGTGTTCTCTCGTCTAAGCCAAAGTGTTCTCTCGTCTAAGCCAAAGTGTTCTCTCGTCTAAGCCAAAGTGTTCTCTCGTCTAAGCCAAAGTGTTCTCTCGTCTAAGCCACAGTGTTCTCTCATCTAAGCCACAGTGTTCTCTCATCTAAGCCAAAGTGTTCTCTCGTCTAAGCCAAAGTGTTCTCTCGTCCAAGCCAACGTCTCGCTCTTTCACGTCCAAGCCAAAGTGTTTCTCTCACATCCAAACCAAGTGTCTCTCTCTCACGTCCAAGCCAAGTGTGTCACACATCCACGTTCTTCCAAGTCTGTCGATGTTCAGCCAAGTCTGTCCCCGTCCTGCCAAGTCTGTCCACGTCCAGTCCAGTCATGTCAACCAGCTTCCCCTTTCCCAGTCAAAGCTTGGTCCCCAGTCTTCTCACGTCCCATCCAGTCCCTTTACTTAGTCCCTGAAAATAAAGTGTTGTCCTTCCTGGTTGTCTCCCTGCCGCGTTTCTCCGCCTTTGGGTCCATCCGCCACATCCACAAACCTTCATCCGTGACACAATGGGCGTCCTTCCAAAGCTCATTGTCGTGATTAAACACCGTGTGAATAAAAGTGGTTCAAAACTTTTCATGGTTTATTTACAGTTGTGTGATATGGCACTGAATGACGACTAATTACGAATAGTAAAGGTTATAGTCATCGAAGGCATGATCGAAAACTTTTGAGTGGAAATGACGTAACCTTTCAAATGCGTTGTAGCAACATTCCTCGCCACTCATAATCATCGTGGCGAACGTCATCATCAGCAGCAGCAGTGAGGAAATATGTGGGTGTGCTGCAGTGCAGCAGGGACGACCGACACCTTACAAAAGCACTCGTGCTATTTCTGGAGCCGAGTGTCTTGCAAGTCAAGAGGTGTGTTGAGTCTTCTGGGTGTGGAGCTTGGGTGCATGCTCATCGCGGCTCATTAAATGTGACCACAAACGACGGCTGACATACGCGTCTTTTTTTCTTTTCTTTTTTTTTTAATTGCCACCTACCGAGAAGCACATTTGCAAGTAGGAGAGCAAGCAAGCGCAACGAGGAAATTCTTTTGTGGCATCGAATTTCTGGAAATTGTTTTCTGCTGCTTCTTGATGATTTTTTGTGAAAAGCCAAACAAATTTTATACAAAATGTTAAAGTATGACATTAAGGCTAACGAGCGCGATGCTGGACGATACTTGACAAATAATGACCAGATCCATTTCATGATCATTTTCCCACCGGGCTTACAATTGCTCAAAATAAAAGTACAGGACAGGTTCTAGATGGCACAATCTTATTAATATCACTACTTTAGTGGGAAACAGCAGCGATCAGCCCACTTGAATAAAAACCTGTTTTATGAATATTAGATCAATTCCCTCTTAATACTTGCTAGTTCATGAGCTGATCAGAGAACAGAATCGAACTATGATTGCTCTCACTAGTCTAAGCACAGTACAGTGGTACCTCGACTTACAAAATGAATTGAATTGGTTCTGGAAGAAAGTTCTTAAGTAGAAAATTTTATAAGTAGAGACGCATTTTCCATGTAAACGCCCTAATCCGTTCCAAGCCTCCCAAAATTCAGACGTAAATGTTTTATAAAGCATAAAAAATGCATCAAAACGTGTAACAAATACATGTTACAATTAGATTATTGCACAATAGATGAGAGTTGTGCATAATGTAATAAATAAAAAATAGAGTAAAGAATAACAATGATGCTCATTTACCTTTTTAACTGCTGTCCTCGTTGTTTTTTGCCCTCTTTGGTTCATGTTCTCCTCTTAAGTTTTTTTTTTTTTGTTTTTTGTTTTTTTTTGCAAAGAACTGATCCATGGATGTTTGCTTTTTTTTTTTTTTTTTTTAACAATCCTTCGTAAATGTCCAAGGCAAACATCATCTTAGTGAGCAAACGCCCGACTGGTGAACACTTTTTCTGGGCGATTCTTTTCAACAAATTCTGAAGCTTCATGGAAACTTCCGGTATGGCGAGGCATCTTTTTTTTTTTTCAAAAAAAGGTCCGTCTCGTCGCAATTAAAAACTTACTGTGCCTTCATCAATCACCAATTGTTTGATTTTTTTCACAAATTCGTCGGCCGTTAGTTCATACATTTACGAAAAACTATCGGAACACCTCGTGGGCCGCGGGATGAATGATGAGGACGCTGTATAGACACCGATCTAGTATTTACGCTCATAGATAACTTATGGTCGGAAATAGTCATAGCCGAAAGTATGCTGCATCGATAATGTATTTTTACCTTTCGTATCTAGAAATTTCTTTCGTAACAAGAGGCAATATTTCCCCGTTGAGGCGTTTCGTAACTCGAAAATTTTGTTTGTAAGTAGAGGTTCCACTGTACCAGCATTTGAATGAATATTATTTCTGCTTGTGTCTTGAGAATGAAGCAGATGAATCCGACATTTTATCCTGCACCATCACCTATGGCCAATCAAACTGACGTCAACATGCCCTCGGGCTCCCACGTGAACGTCACATGACCAAAGCCAGAAAACAGGTGAGCCGACGCAGTCCTGAGAGCACTTTGATGTCAACTTCAGAAGAAATATTGAGAAGGGAAGTCAGACGGAGGGAATCCCGCGTCTTGGATGAGCAGACTGCAATGCAATGGGTGGCAAGTGGGCAACATTTCACACATAATGGTACGATGCAATGCTAACTAAAACAGCACCAGAGTCCATTTAATGAGATCAAGTAGATTCTGCACAGACCAGCCAGGACAAGGGCAGAGGAAGAACCACTTTGCCCAAAGGTGTCTACCTACTAGGACACTTCATTAAATAGACTTTTATGGTGTTTTAACTAACATTTAACAGCACCACACAATCATGTGATAAAAAGCTGCCCACTCTGCATCCAGTGCAGGCTGATTATCCTGGAAAAGAGACTCGTCTATCTGTGGTGTTTTTCTCAAGGTTTTTCCACCCCAAACGGGGATTTGACCTTTTCCTTGCTTGGTTGACGGGTAGGAAATGTCTCCGGTCTTTGTCAATTGTGTGCTTGTGAAGCCCTTTGTGACTTTTTGTCATGAAGGGATAGATAAATGCGACTTCACATTTAGGCTTTCAATAGAAATGAATATTAACTCATTCACTCCCAAAAACGTATTTATACGTTTGTTTGTTTTTAATGCTAGAGCATACAGAAGGCTTTGATGCAGCTTCAGACCTGAAACGGTCGCTTAAAGCAATGGTAGTTATTACAAAAAAACGGCCAGCAGGTGGCAACAGAGTATAAGAGAGCAGCACGGGCCATGTTGCAACAAGCTCTTTTTCCCAGTGTTCTCAACAGGTTTGTGAATAATAATGAAACGTAGCTATATTCTAATGCTAATTGCTGCAAAACAGAAACAGATAAACAGATTTTTTTCCTGGTGAAAGAAGAGACTAATCTTTCTTTTGGTAGTTTCCAGGTTTTTATAGCAATAGAACACAAAATCCTGTGGGCATTGCAAAATCAGTCAAAAAACAATAAAACTGTGAAAACGCCTGGGAGTGAATGAGTTCATGTTCAATTGAATTCATAGGGGTGGCACGGCGGGTGACTGGTTAGCACGTCCGCCTCACAGTACTGGGGACTCGGGTTCGAGTCCAGGCTCCGGCCTTCCTGGGTGGAGTTTGCATGTTTTCCCTGTGCCTGCGTGGGTTTTCTCCGGGTACTCCTCCCACATTCCAAAGACATGCACGGCAGGTTCATTGGGAGCTCCCAATTGCTTGTGCGTGTGGATGGTTGTTTGTCTCTGTGTGCCCTGCGATTGGCTGGCGACCAGTCCAGGGTGTCCCCTGCCTACTGCCCAGAGCCAGCTGAGATAGGCTCCAGCACCCCCCGCGACCCTTGTGAGGAATAAGCGGTCAAGAAAATGGATGGATGGATGGATGGATGCATTTGTAGGATGTGGTGAATTAATCTGTTTTAACTGCCTTGATTGATTGATTAATTGATGATTGATGATTAATTGTTGCTCCATGCACAGCAGGTTGTATGCAGCGGCGGTTGTTTTAAAGTTAGTTTGTGCAAAAAGTTGCGTGAAAGTTTTTCATATTGACCCATTTCTAACACGTGCATTTGGTAAACGACCGTCAAAAACAGTCTTTAGGTGAGTAAGTTATTTATTCAAAATCCCGATGATAATCAGAGAATTACACATTTTTCTGTGATACTGCAAAATGTGGCGTAAATTGATCACATGCCACCAATCTGGTTGCTTGTGATGTAACTCTGACCAGCATACAGTACATATTTCTACAGCTTCCAATGCTAATTTCAAATGCTTCTTCTCTGCTTACTATGTATTTGAACAACTTGCGCAGTGTTTGTCTATTTTGGGATCTCGTTTGGGTTATTTTCCATGTTATGTGTCGTAATGGTCATTCGTACACCTGCAGCACTGGAGTGGAAAAGTTGGACCGCTACTAAGCTCTGCTATTGTACAGATTTCCTTTTGGAAACAACAATTAGAATGTTTATGTATGGATTGGCCATCCACGAGCTCGTGTTATTATATAACTGTGATGATGCTCAGCGAGCAGTGCGCATCTCTGCACCAATCGTGTCAACTCTGTCGCACGCGGGCACGTCGCCACGCGACGCTTACTTGTAGGCGATGACCTCACTCACGTGGATGCTTTACAGGAGTTTTCCTGCACACTGCGGCTAACACACACCTGGGGCACCTTTAGGATGATGATTAATTTGATTTTTTTAATCAATAAAAATAAACTTAATTGTCATATATCCCGTGAAACAGTTGGTGGAAACATCTGCCTGACAGTCACGAGATCCAGATTTGAATCTCCATTGTATGGATTTGTTCATTTCGCGATTCTCGTCAAGAGTAAAAAGTAGTCACAGTTTACAAATAAAAAAAGCATATCTTGGACAATATGAGTCCAATTTGGTCTCCAGCTTTCCATATCTGAATCTGAATAAGCGCATTCTACGAGTTAAAACACAGTTACATGTCGTGGGGCTTCACTGAATCCTCACCCCAACATGTCTGCCTTTCAGGTGTGCCTGGAATGTGCCTGAGTAAAATAAATCATCAGAGGGACACTTTGACACTTCAGCATGTGATGCATCAATGTCGGCCGTCCTGACTTGATGTCTGTCCTCCAACCCGATCGCTTTTCAATCACAACGACAGCGTTTGCATTGAAGTCAGTGATTACACGTTTCCAAACAAACAACCAGATGCTACAATGAAATACGGTATAAACCTCTTTCAAGTCTCCATTAAAAAGCACCTTTGATAGCATGTTCTGAAAAATCACAAATTATTCAAGACATTTTTTGTTTTTTTTGGTCACTGGCACTATGGTAAAGCATCAAATCAGCAAAATCACAACAGCCCTTGTGAGTTATTATTTTCACAATGGACCAAGAAACTATTCTAGCTGAGAAGCTGTGAAGTTGTTGTTAGGTTTGTTTGTTTTTTTTGTTTTTTTTTATTTTCACCCGTTGGTTTGGTCCCAGTTTCAATCCAGTGATTAATTCCTTTTAGGACATTACATAATTCTGTTGCTACAGATGGCAGGTTATGCAGGTTCTTATGATAGTCTTCCAATCAACAAATAATATGATGCTTATCTGCTTTTGTATATTTTGTGAGTCTTTTCATTCAATACATTTGTGGAGCGATTCCGTTAAGCAAGTTTGTACACGACAATATGTTATGACAAGTAAGCAAAGTTGTAATACGGGAAACTAAATACAGACACACGACAAAGCCACACAAGCTCATATGCATTGACGACAAATAACCTGACACGTTACAGCTGAAGGCAGCCCAAAATGTCCTCAATGATGATGTTAAAGAAAGAATTGTAGTGCTTCAAATTAAAGTTGTAATACGGGAAACTAAATACAGACACACGACAAAGCCACAAAAGCATTGACGACACGTTACAGCTGAAGGCAGCCCAAAATGTCCTCAATGATAATATTAAAGATGATCTTCAAACTGAAATGCAAATCCGGCACCAAAACGTTGATGTTAGTGGAACGCGGCCACATTTCTGTGGCCACTTATAAATCCTTGACATTGCAAACACAATAAGCTCGCTTCATCCTAGTTTGTCACTGATGCCCTTCAAAAGCCAAGAGTTGCAAAAATACGCAGGAACCGAGGAGAGGAAATATATTGTTTGGCACAGACTCAAAAAACAAACAAACAAACAAGGAAGCCTTCTTATTTTCAACCCTTATTCTCTTCCTTCATTGTGTAATATAAAAAACAACTGACTAAGTCCGGTAAATAAATGTCACAAAAACAGGAATGGCGAAATTCAAGATATTTTCAAACAAGACTTTAGATATCCTTACAAGACGGTTCAACATTAAGAGTGGCCCCTTGGCCCAGGGCCACAACGCGAGTGTGGGGCCACCCAAAGTTCACTGATGCCGTCCCACTGATCTGAATATATGACTGGAAGCGACAGGGCGGCCATCTTGCTCCTCCCATCTAACCAGCAGACTGCTGTCAACTATATGGGATATTCGACAAATACAGCTCATAGGCAGTTTGTAAAGGGTCACTATTTCTTAACAAGTAAAATTAATACATATATATACAAATGAACAAGTGGACGGTAGGCTACGTGCTGCTGAAATTTAATTTGGCAGTATTACATTTATAATTCTTTAGTTTCAAAAAATGACAAGTTTCCTCCTGTCAAATTTCTACATGTATTTAAGGCAAGTTGTAAAATGTCCGAAGTCCTCTTGTTTATGTTTAACAAATTGAAAACGTCATAAATCAGCTATTTCTCCTAAGCACTGTCTCAATACTGCAAATATTTTGGATCGTATGCCGAGAAACGTTTCTTGGGAGGAGCAATATGGCCGCCTCGCTGCTTCAAAAATCTTGGCCTATCCAGTCAGATCAGTGTGCTGTCCTGACCAGACCAGCACAAATTTCATTCATAAAAATTGTACAATGAATACATATGCTTGCTTTTTAAATATTTCAAATTCAATATTTTTGATGTTACCCATTTAAATTGTAATCACTGCACGTTGGGTTAAATCCTTCCATAAGGAATGGCTTTAACAAGACATAAAGCCCAGAAAATAGTAAATAGTTAATATTCCGTCTGACTTTATATGGCAAAAAATAAACTTTTGAAAAGGGGGAGGGGGGAGTAACTCCGTGTTCTTAAAGGCTCAAATCATAACAGTATAAAGAAGCTCAATATTAAATAATCATTGGAACTTGTCGTAATATATCATCCAGCACCAGTTCTGAGAGGGCCACCGCAACATGTCTTATGGTGGCCCAACAGGGTCACAATCCAAAATGGCTTCACGTATCAAACCAATTGTGACTTTAAAAAAAAATAAAAAATCTACATATTGTCATCAGAGCAATTCTTCCAAAATCTTTTCTCTTTTTGTGTTTTTGGTTCAAAGCTAAATCATCAACCGTGTTGAATGCAAACCAACAATCAGCTTTCCAAACGTGACAACAACCACAACGTCAAAGAGGCTCCGACCCTGGTAAGTGCACAAGGTGTCTAAAAGCCAATAAAATCAAATCTGCCTCGATGCTAAATGCGTTTTTCCCTCCACCGCATGCATAAACAAACTGCATGACAGCCTCATCTCAGATGCCAACAATCAATTGGAAACCATCAAAATGTTCACGATCCCTGCACGCAAAGTCACACCGACGACAACGTCACGATGTTCATCAGGTGCAAATCCGAGTGCGAAAAGCCGTGTGAAGAAAAACCACAGTGACGGAAGTCCAACAAAAACAGGCATCAGCCATGCTAACGCGACGAGCAGGCTGCCTGCACATGATTCCCGCCTGCAATGCGTGACTCGGCCAACGCTCGAACGTAGCACACATGCTAACGACGGATGCAGACGAGAGAGATCAAACGTGCGAGCGCATCCTTCAAATTCATTGTCTGCTGATAGATGAAGTGATGCGATTCTTGCCATCGTTGACGGAGTTCAACGTATGGATGATATCTCACCGGTTTGTCTTCTTTCTTTCCCTCTTTCAGCACATCGTCCAGGCTGTGTCTGGCGTGCGTGCGCGGATGTGTTAGAGGTGAACCGGCGACGATGCCCACATCCACATCCACATCCACTTGCTGTCCCGCTCGCTGGCAAGCCCTCCCTTTTTCTCACAGCTTTTTTTTTTTTTTTTTTAAATAATGTTCCCCTCTTCTTATTCTCCTTTGCTGACTGCCGCTTGCTGGAACCTCACGGCTGACAGTTTGCCGCGCAGCTTAATTCCCTCTCTCGGCCTTAATGAAACGTTTCCATTTTTCATCCATGGCCAAAAATAGAATAAAGGGGAGAAGAAAAAAAAAATGAAAGCCTGCCTTGTGCATTAAGAGCTGCGATGTTTATCGCTCGCTCTCCCAGATTTGCCCTCGTACGTCGTGTCTCGCCAGCTTGCCTTGTGTGATGCTGCAGCACTGTAAGCTCCTCCCCAGAGAGACAGCGGTGCCACACAGCTGATGGAGAGAAAGAGAGCAAGCGGGGGGGGGGGCAAAGCCATGGGCAGGAGGGGGAGTGGATGGGAGTGGCTAGTGGTGGCGGTTGTGGGGTGGGGGCCATGCCAGAGCGGCTGGTGCAAGGCAGGGAAGCCTCAGGCCACTAAAACATGATCACAATTAATCAATGGCCATTATATAATGGAGAAGAGTTATAAAAAAATAAAATAAAAATGGCTGTTCATTTGAATGATATCAAAGAGGATATTTTTTACCTGTCAACTCTATAAAAATGTCTCTCTCAAACTAAAGGTAAATTGACAAAGTGCTGAAAAGCAGTCAAGATTTTTTTTTTTTTTTTTTACGCTTTTGAGATGTCTGCATTCAGTTTCATTCCTATGTGAAAAACACTTATGTTGATTTTTTTTCTCCTTTTTTTTTTTTTTTTTACATTTTGAGATGTCTGCATTCAGTTTCATTCCTATGTGAAAAACACTTATGTTGATTTTTTTTCTCCTTTTTTTTTTTTTTTTTACATTTTGGGATGTCTGCATTCAGTTTCATCCCAAAAACGAAAAAATAAATAAATAAAAAATAAGAAAATAATAATAATAATAATAATAATAATGGACGAATAATGTCTGTAAGTGTTTTTCACCAATCAGCGATGTTCTGCATGTGTATGCAAATCCAAAAACATTTTAAAAAAAATAAAAATAAATAAATAAATAAATAAATAAGAAAATAATAATAATAATAATAATAATAATAATGGACGAATAATGTCTAAGTGTTTTTCACCAATCAGCGATGTTATGCATGTGTATGCAAATCCAAAAACATTTAAAAAAAAATAAAAATAAATAAATAAATAAAAAATAAGAAAATAATAATAATAATAATAATAATAATAATAATAATGGACGAATAATGTCTGTAAGTGTTTTTCACCAATCAGCGATGTTCTGCATGTGTATGCAAATCCAAAAACATTTAAAAAAAAATAAAAAATAAAAAATAAATAATAATAATAATAATAATAATAATAATAATAATAATGGACGAATAATGTCTGTAAGTGTTTTTCACCAATCAGCGATGTTCTGCATGTGTATGCAAATCCAAAAACATTTTAAAAAAATAAAAATAAATAAATAAATAAATAATAATAATAATAATAATAATAATAATAATAATAATGGACGAATAATGGCTGTAAGTGTTTTTCACCTATCAGCGATGTTATGCATGTGTATGCAAATCCAATAATCGCACAATTGTCCACGTCATCTGGAGAAAACTCACACAGGCCTGACGAGGACATGCAAACTATACGTAAAAAGTTGGGTGTTAAAATGATCTTCAGCACGGACATTCGCACTGTGAGGCAGCGGCACATCATTACCCACAATTCCTAAGTGGTCACATGACACAATTCTGCTTTTGTAACGTGTAGTCTGTAACATAACGGCATCACAATCAATTTGTTATTTTCAACAACCATTGCTTTACAGTATGTTGTAAAATCCTTCAACCCTGGCGGGGAAAAAAACGCAGTAAAAACATTCTTGCACTTGAGTAAAGCACAGACGTACAAATTGTGCGTCTCTATACACCATATTTCCGTACGAAAACCATTGTGAAAACGGTTCCACTCACTGTCCTCTCCGGGGCACGACATTCCAGGCTGCTCCGGAATACTTGGGAAGACTGCGTGTCAACAAAAAAAAAAAAAAAAAAACAGAGTGAGAAAGAAAGTAAACATTTGACTTGAGTTTCCTCTTCATCCGCCCAACAGATGTGCAGCGTATTGCAAGTGAAACAATCAGTCAAATTTGGGTCGCTGGCTATAAGGCTCAAACCAAACGATAAACAAATCAAATGATGACTAACTACTGGTCACATGACATATAAACAGAAGGCGATATAGTCATGATTTTCAAGAGCTATATTTAACTCATTTACTCCCAATAACGTATAAATACCTTGTTTTTTTTTCATGTTCTAAGTGTACCAAAGACGTATTTATACGTTTTTTTATGCTAGAGCATACAGAAGGCTTTGATGCAGCCTCTCAACTGCAAAGAACGGTTGCAGAAATGGTAGTTATTACACAAACGGCCAGCGGGTGGCAGCAGAGCAAAGGAGATCATGTAGAAAAAAAAGCTCAATTACTTCGAATTTGAAATAGATTTGTGAAAAGTGATGAAACTTAGCTCTGTTCTAATGCTAATTGCTAGAAACAGATAGAAACATACTTTTTATTCCTAATGAAAGAAGAGACTTTAATCTTTCTTTTGATAGGTTTCATGCTTTTATAGCAATTGAACACAATATTCTGCGGGCCTTGCAAAATCAGTCCAAATCCAGTAAAACAGGCGGGAGCGAACGGGATTGCGAAATGTGAAAATGGCGGCGAGCGAATGAGTTAACAAAAAACTTACCATGCAACAGCAGTCCAGATCTTTTGCTGCGATTGTAAATCCGAAATGCCTCCTCGAGCTCCAGCGGAGATGAGATGGTGCAAGCGTCTCCTGAAATTATTCACACGCAAAAAAGTCAATCAGTATCATGTCGAATCGTTTGTTTTCTGTGGTCGAGCATTTGGAATCATCAATCTACTTTCTACAAACTAACGCTGATCATTTTTCTTCTCCCACAGTCTTTGTCGTTATTATAATGCTCATCCTTTTTAATTGTGAAAAACAGAAAATCATATTTATCAAATGTGTCAAACAAAAGGAAGCTTGGTGCCTTCGAGAACTATAAAAGTTGAAAAGTTTTGATGTTTTAAACTGATCTTAAATGATACTTTGGGGCCCTGCACAGGCTGGACTTGTTGGATATATGGATGAAGGTCTACAGGATGAAAACGTTCACATTTGTTTCTATCAAGGGTATTTTTGTTCAGAGACTTTTTTTTTTTGGAAATACAATCCATTTTTAAGTGGAATATTTTTCAAAGTAACTCATTAGCTCCCAAAGACGTATAAATACGTTCTCTTTTAAATATTACTAGTGTCCCAAAGACATATTTATATGTTTTTAATGGGGGTTTTTTATGCTAGAGCTTTGATGCAGCCTCTGAACTGAAGATAACGGTTGAAACAATCTTAGTTATTACAATAACGGCCAGAAGGTGGCAGCAGAGTATATAAACAGATTTGTAAATAATGATGAAACGTAGCTATATTCTAATGCTAATTATTGCAAAACGGAAACAGATAGATATAAATATACTTTCCCCCCTGATGAATCAAATCAAAATCAGTCAAAATACAGCAAAACAGCAGGGACCAAAGGGGTTTTGCTTCAGTGAAAATGGCTGGGAGTGAATGAGTTAATGCAAATATCTCATTCATTCTACTGACAATATGAAGCAAAGATTTTTTTTTTGTCAGCGTGAGAAAGTGTGCAAACGTGATTATCTACAATAATGAGACCCTCTCGAAAATGTTTGATATTTTGGATTTCATAAAGCGTCTATGAGCAATCATAAACTACCTATTCAGCAATGTTCCGTGTATTTTACTTTGCTTCCATTTTTCAAGTGACACTGCTCAATGTGAAATGCATTTTATTTGCCGGCGCACGCACCTTCATCATCAATCCACTTGAGTGTGATGGGTTGCTGTCTGGTTAGGCTGCACATCGTTCTCACCTCGTCACAAAGCTCCACGAAAGTCGAAGTGGCAGCCAGATCTGTGATCAGCATGTCTCTGAACGCACACGCACGAACACGAACACGTAGTTGGGTCACAAAAGATTGAAACTTTCTGATCAATTCTTGGCATTGTAAGTTGATTGCGAGTCGTACTTGAAACCGGTTGAAGGTAACGGTCAAGCTTTCATGTCGCTTTGCGTTTTGGCATGAAAAGTATCTGCAATTCTAAGTAATAGAGCAGTTGCAAGAATGTAAGCCTGGCACCGGCGTCGCGTGTCCGACTGCGTATATTGAAGGTGTGCAGCGCTCACAGGGATTTGTCACTCAACGCACTACAACGTAATAGGCACAGCTATCAACAAGATGATCTTTGAGCCCTATAATCCAAATCATTTTTTTTCACTTCCCGCTCAACTACTCTGCTGTGGCTACTTGACAGCAAGCAGTGATTCAGAGACCAAAAAAAGTGGAACTTTCGCCCACCGTGCCATCGTACTCGACAACTCCTCGCTGGGGGGGAGGAGGGGGTAGCGTGCACTTCACTTCACAAATATGCCACTTGACTGTACAGTACTTTCATTTATTTCATTCAGTCTCCGGTGTAATAACCGTATTTATTGATTGATTGAATTTGTATTTGTTATTTTATTTCATTATTATTATTATTTCAATCTCTGGTGTAATAACCTTATTTATTGATTGATTGAATTTTTATTTTATTATTATTATTATTTCAATCTCTGGTGTAATAACCTTATTTATTGATTGATTGAATTTTTATTTTATTATTATTATTATTATTATTATTATTAATTCAATCTCTGGTGTAATAACCTTATTTATTGATTGATTGAATTTTTATTTTATTATTATTATTATTATTATTATTATTATTATTATTATTTCAATCTCTGGTGTAATAACCTTATTTATTGATTGATTGAATTTTTATTTGTTATTTTATTTCATTATTATTATTATTTCAATCTCTGGTGTAATAACCTTATTTATTGATTGATTGAATTTTTATTTTATTATTATTATTATTATTTCAATCTCTGGTGTAATAACCTTATTTATTGATTGATTGAATTTTTATTTTATTATTATTATTATTAATTCAATCTCTGGTGTAATAACCTTATTTATTGATTGATTTAATTTTTATTTTATTATTATTATTATTATTATTATTATTTCAATCTCTGGTGTAATAACCTTATTTATTGATTGATTGAATTTTTATTTGTTATTTTATTTCATTATTATTATTATTTCAATCTCTGGTGTAATAACCTTATTTATTGATTGATTGAATTTTTATTTTATTATTATTATTATTTCAATCTCTGGTGTAATAACCTTATTTATTGATTGATTGAATTTTTATTTTATTATTATTATTATTATTAATTCAATCTCTGGTGTAATAACCTTATTTATTGATTGATTGAATTTTTATTTTATTATTATTATTATTATTATTTCAATCTCTGGTGTAATAACCTTATTTATTGATTGATTGATTGAATTATTTTTTTATTTTATTATCTGTTCTTATTGCTGCTGGACATGTAAATTTCCCAGAGGAAGCCATCCCCAAAGGGATCAATAAAGTCAAGTCTAATAATAATAATAATAATAATAATAATATACCATATTGCAGAATAATTGCAATAATCATTGCCATATCCTGTATTGTAATAAATCCCATATTTGCATTTCCTGTATGGTTCCTGGCAAATAAATTGTCACATTCGTACTTCTTTTTGTGAAGCCTTAAGTTGTCCTCTTTCGCACATCGCATCCCCTAAACACGCAATTAAGGGTGTGTCTGTCAATCTTAAATTATTCACATGCATTCCTGTCATTCATGTCTTGCAACACTTGTTGTCCTTTTTTTTTTCCCATAAAGGCAGTGATGTGCTCGGAAAGACGCCTAGCCAAAAACAAACAAACAAACAAACAAACAAGCTACCTACTGAACAAAGTGTGATCATTCAAGAAGTGTCTTCAGCATTTAAGTACAGTATCGTGCAGTTAGCTCATCTCTGACCTTGCAGGCGACAGCGACGCCGCAATCACAAGTCAACAAAGTACATTTCAACAAGTTGAAGCCAAACAAGCAGAAGATAATAAAAAGTGTCACAGAATCCCCGCTTCACCAAATCACACAACACTTGTTGAAAGCTCACAAGAGAAGTTTTTCATTTGGTCTGGCAACAGTCTCCGCGTTCAACAGGTGTTTCCAAGTTGTTGCTGAACCGCTACGTCATGGTTGACGTTAGCTTGTACAGATTGTCATGAATTTGTCGGGGCTTTTGTCACTTACCCGCAATAATGCGCTTTAACTTTCACCGACTGCGACTCCAAGTTCATGACGGATCCGTTTGAGGCTAGCATATGCATTGTATAGCTTCGTCAACCTTCCAAGGCCACTTCGAACCGCTTTCCGTTCTGAAGCGTCTTCCGTTCGACGATAAATCTCCGTGACGCGCAGGGAAAAGTCAACTCGGCGTACTACTTTGGAAGTTTCTTGGCTCCAGATAACATTCCGAGTTTCGCAGGCACCCAAGATCAAAACTTCCTGAACAACTTTTTAAGTTCCGTCTTGACCTTTCAAAATAAAATATTCGGTAAGGGATGTCAACGAACATCTGTGCGGAATTATTGCAAGTACTTTTAGTTTGAAGTAGATTCTATATGTTTGGTCATTCAATGGCCAACTTAAATTCACTTGACAGTTTCTTACGTTTCGCTATGGTTACGGTAGACAAACGAACTCACCTTTAGCATGCTAATAACGAAGCCTGTAACAGGTGTTCAATAGTAATTAACTGAGGTGATTTTGAAAACATTAAAAGAGATTTTCGACTTGGTGGCTCAGGAGTGAAACCAAAAGTAAACCCATAATGGGTGGGTCGTGAACAGGTAGTAAAAATAAATTACTAAATTAATTAAATAAAATACTTAACCGACATATAATGTTTCTTGGTCAAAAATGCATGCGATGGAGAGAGGTTGTCTCAAAATGATTCACACAAATATATCTGCCCTGTTCACATTTTTCAGATCAACAAATACATGATATCCTTGATTGCCATGTATAACAACATTCACAAATATGACATCACTCCGTCTTCTTCCGCTCCCGCAATTTACATTTAACTTGTTTTTCATTTTCAAGAAAGATAACGACGAAATTGAAACATTCACGTTTGGAAAGCCCGCCGTCCCCCCACAGTCCGCTAGGAGGCAGTGTTGCTGCCTCCAATGAACGGGAACGAGTCATCTCTGTAAAATCCGATTTTGTTTCCCAACTTGTGTTTAAAAAAAAGCACATAATAGAAGATAAACGCTTTTTTTTCTTTTTTTTTCTATTCAACAGGGTCGTTATCAGGCCTATGCATAGCTTGCTGATGAGCTGATCATATATCAGCCGTATTGGAGAAGGGAAACATCCAAAACCTGCAGGATTCCGGCCCTCTGCTCTAAGGCGTAGTTTTTTTTGTTTGTTTGTTTTGGGGTGGTGCATATTGCATATAGTATGTGCACACACTTTTTTTCTCTTTTGTTTTATTTATGTCATCCTCTAAAAGAAAATAAAAGTGTACAGCAAGAAGCAACAAACATCTGCCCTTAATCAACACAAAATGAATGACAGCTAAAGTCAAGGCACACTTACAATTTTTTTTACAAAGCATAACAAAATGAATTCAATAATTTCTTGATACAATAATATATTTTTGCTATTTAAGCTTTTACAAATTTCTTGAAAATATCATTGAACTGAGATATTTTAATTATACAGTCAAGATTGTTCCACAGATTGACACCTTGGATTGAAATACATCTTTACTTTACTTTTGTTCTATTATTTTGGTTTCTGTCTTTGTGAATCTGTTTTGCAAGTCGTTTGGTAAAATTTGATGCTGAGCTTTATACATAATTTTAAGGTAATATTCCATGCACCAATTTATTACATTTTGAAGATTTTAACTGTATAAATATCAGGTTATTATGGTCCCCGTATCCACTTCTATTAACAACTTGAACAGCATATTTCTGTAGACAAAAGATCAGTTCGGTGCCGCTTTTACAAGCGCATTCCCACACTTCAATACGACAGGTCAGATATGGAACAATCAACAAGTTATACAACAAAAGCCAATCACTTTTATTAAGCGATTCTTTGACCTTGATAATTACAGCTATGTTTTTGGGATACCTTTGATTTAAGTGTTTATCAATCACCATAACAGCTACAAACGTGATTTCTTTAGGGCAAGGCAAGTTCATTTGTATAGCACATTTCATACATAAGGCAACTCAAAGTGCTTTACAGACAGAAAGACAACGCATAAGCGTCAACAAACATTCAGAGGAAGAAGAGAAAATAAAAGTAGGTTACACAATTTACTATAAAAAAAAAAATAATCAATTGACAATATTACAAAATTATTCAGCAAACTTTATAAAGATTTAGCTAAGTTTAAAATAATAATAAAAATACTAATTAAAAAGGGGGAAAAATATGATTAATTAAAGCTGTTTAAAAGTCCTTAATCAAAGTCATGAGGAAAAAAGCAGATTTTAATCTGGATTTAAAAGCATTTACACTGACTTCACTTCTGTTGGCAGCCGATTCCATCTGTGTGCAGCATAACATCTAAATGCAGCTTCACCATGTTTGCTTGGAACTCTGGCTTCCACTAATTGGCCCAAGTCTGTCGATCTCAGAGCCCTGCTGGGTTTGTACTCAATCAGCATTTCTTGGATATATTCAGGACCCAAACAATTCAGCGATTTATAGACCAGTGGCAGAATTTGGATTTGTGATTTCTTTCGTCATTTCAATCACGTTCGCCCCAATAGTGTTGTCTCAATGTCTATATTCCTACAATTAAAAAATGATTTTGGTTTTGTTAATATTTAAAGACAGTCTGTTAGCGTTGAATCACTTCATAATATTCTGAAACTCATCCTCGACAACTTGATCATTCATATCATCTGCAAACATGCGTCTCATCATCATGACATCATCGAGAATCACTGTTCCAGATTACGGAAGATAGTACAGAAAAAAACAAAACGACACATCATTTACATCAACCAAAACAAATGTAAGCGTATTTAGTCTCAAAGATTATCATCAGTGAGAAGCCACAAAACAAGCGGACATAAGTGAAAGTAAATTCCATCCATCCATCCATTTTCTTGACCGCTTATTCCTCACAAGGGTCGCGGGGGCTGCTGGCGCCTATCTCAGCTGGCTCTGGGCAGTAGGCAGGGGACACCCTGGACTGGTTGCCAACCAATCGCAGGGCACACAGAGACGAACAACCATCCACACTCACACGCACACCTAGGGACAATTCGGAGCGCCCAATTAACCTGCCATGCATGTCTTTGGAATGTGGGAGGAGACCGGAGTACCCGGAGAAGACCCACGCGGGCACGGGGAGAACATGCAAACTCCACCCAGGAAGGTCCGAGCCTGGACTCGAACCGGAGACCTCAGAACTGGGAAGCAGACGTGCTAACCACTAGACTACCGTGCCGCCTGAAAGTAAATTAAATTATAAAAAAAAATGTGTACTTTACAATGTCCTTGAGAAAAACATTCAATCGTGTTATGGCTATCTCTTGCATTCAAATAAGGTTAAAAAAAAAAAAAAAAAAAAAAAAAAAAAAAAAAACATGTCAAGAGTAGCTTTGAGGTTGTTTGCAACTCACTAAGTACATTATTTTCATGTTCAAACAAAATTGTTTCCATTTTATTTTCAGAAACATCTCTATGTGGTTAACCTCAAAACCAAAAAGCAAAGAAGAAAAACTGAACGATTGATGTGATATTTAATGGTTGACAAACTGTTTTGCTCCTCCCTCCTTCAAATCACTTTGGCCAACCAGCTGCCTTAAAACGTCTAATCAGTCGGATAAACTGATGGGGAGGAGAATGTAACAAGAACATTTGCTTTTTAAAAACAAAACATGGAAAAGGCGACTTTTGTTTTTGTTTTGTTTTGTTTTTTGCAAAACGACATCGCAAAAAAAGATGCTGGCAATCTACAATATTAACTTCAAGCTATCGACAACAAGATTCAAAGCATCCAAATGATTCTACAAAATTTCCTCTTCTAACTTGCACCCTTTTTGATGATTTTTGATTTTTCTTTGACCTCTTCCCTTTGCGATTCAGTTTGCTCAACTTCATACGACGCAAAACCACGAAAGACTGGAGGAGGGAGTAGTACAGGACAGACCATATAGCTGAGGGAGAAAATACATATTTGATAAGAAATCATCTGCCGGGTCTTCCTGACAACACCTTTTTGTATTTAGTGGTCTTGGGGTTCAAGGCTCACCAGGCGCCAGAAAATACTGTGAAATAACAGAAATTACTTTCTCATAAAAACAAAAAACAAAACAAAAAAAACCCCGCTAATTTGCCATAATTAAAGTACAGTCATTTTAACAAGATTGTATGGAATATAACAGTAAAATATAACGCAAAAATACGCAAAGCAAACAATTGGACTTACTTTCTGCGGAGGCATCAGCATTACCAAGCAGACATTCGAAAAGATCTAAAATTCTTAAAAAATAATAATAATAAAAATAAAAATTAAAAAAACACAGTGACAGTGGTAGAGCATGAACATATTCAAGAAGTAGTAAGATTTTTTTTTTTTTTAACAATACATGAGTATCCATCCACACAAACTTTTGATGGATTTGGTTGTCTTCCTGTAAAAATCCGAGGAAGCCTCACATTAGTAAAACCACACTGTCATTTCCCCCCTCATTACGTCATGTAACATACTTACCAATTAATTTACATAGTGTTGTTTTCTATTTCTGGTCAAACATAATGTAGCAAGTACAGCAAGACACAAGATCCACATGATGATGCTAACAATCGCCCACTTGGGAAAACGTTTTTCTCCACATTCGGCATCAGTCGTCGCCGTTCCCATTTTTAGGAGATAGCTGGATTCACATCTAAAACGACAGGTTGGAAAAAACAATTCCAAACAGCGAAACCTGTGCGACAACAAATCAGGAAGTTGATGTGACGCTTCACTTACTTTGTGTGCTGCTGACAAAATGTCGACGTTCCATTTGAAAAGGTTTCACCGGTGCAGTCGGAACATATTGTGTTGTTAAACGCTGTTCCTGTAAATGTAAAGTACGCCGTTATAATCACGTGCATTCTTAGGCATCTCTTAGGACAGCTCGCATCATGTGCACAAGCGCAATCACGGATACCTCAACAGATTAGGAAAGTGTGGCACAACCTCTAATTGGCAGGATTTAAAAAAAAAAAAAACTGTACGACTGGCATTGGCCAAGTAATGAGAGGTGCTTGGCTTCCTCCAAACATGATGCCTACCATTCAGACCAGAGAATTTTTTTTATTTTTTTTTGCTGTCAGCACGCCGTTGCGCCGCAGCAGCGCACACACAATGAACGGGTCGGCTGACGGCAGTTTGTGCTGTCTCAAGATGATCATTTGAAACAGAACAGCTCACATTTGAGCTTGCAAACACTGAATGGACTGAATGTTATTTCTTAGTTTAGTTTTCACTAGTGCTGTCAAAGTTAAAGCGTTAATTAATTAATTAATCACAAAAAATGATCGCATTGATTACCACAGATTAATCACACTATTAATTTTGACCGCAGATGATCCTTTTTAGCCGACGGCGGATGGTTACGTTCAAGGTAGCTGTTGGAGTTTGAGCAATAAACATAATTACATGCATTCAAGTAAAGCATTTCATAAATGTTTACATATGCCGTCGTTAATTTTTTCCCATTTTAAATTATGCAAATTATTAATTGATTAGAAAAAGCAGGATGAGTGTGTGCAGCGGGCAAAAAGCTTTTTTAAGTCAGTGATTAATCATGATGAATCAAAATTCTACAATGTGATTCATCTGATTAAAAAATGGAATCGTTTGACAGCTCTAGTTTTCACACGTTCATTCATTATCATTGAGGACGTAGAATTAAAAACAAAAAACAAAGAAAAAAAAGTCTAATTCCATCAATGTTCATTTGTGCACTGTACATACTTTGTTTTGTTCATTTTTATGACATTAGCAGCAATATTTGAAATGTTTGGAAACAGGAACATGGCAGGCGGTTTCATTTGTTTGTGAAGAAAGCAAACCTTTGCGGCTTCTGTATTGTCCCGGTTGACAGTCTGCGTGTTTCCGTGCTTCCAGACAGCCGTCCGCTTTGACGTCCACGCAGAAGAAGCCATCGAGTGGCTCGCACGCCGCGTCCGAATCCGAAGTACACGCCTTCTTTATCCTGAGACCAGATTCTAGAACCACAGTGAACGACGTGTCCCAAAAATCAAAAATACACAAAGCATACAACTAACAGACAGAAAATGCAAGGATTGGTTTGTAATTCCCATTTATACAATTGACAACAAAAGCTGTTTTGATATCACAACAACGCAGTCGGACGTGACGTATCGCTTGCGGCCATTGTAGTGCATTGCGTGACCGAGCTTCTGAAAAACGTAACTTGTGCCCTTTGCCGTCACATTAGGGCCTCGACAAAGTGAACAATGGGGCACAAGTCCACTCAACTCGTTCACATTTGTCCCCTTCAGCTGTAAGTTCTCGAATTTGTGCTACTGCGCCAAGTCCCAAACCGCCATTGTGCTGTCCCAATCCAATTTTCTGGCATCATCCGTAGTCATACGGCGCATAACAAAGTGCCACGTCTCGGAAACGACACCGACCGACTGAAAGCTTCTAAGTTGGACTTCACACTCGTCATGAAGCCATTTCAATGAAACAATGTCAGTCGGTCTTTTGGCTGTTGTCAACTTCAGCAATTTTGCCATGTGTGCACTCGCAATCGTCCTTTCTTCAGCATATCGACAGCTGCATCCTATTTGCCTTCTGTTATTTTCTTGCTGCAGGCCGAATCGGATACAACTTTACACAGGTGAGCTTTTCTATTGGACTTATTTTACGGTTTTGCGGGGTGGCAGTCTCAAATTTTCAATTTCACCATTTCAAGTTGCAACTTCCTCAGATTTACTGATGTATAACTTGGGCAACTTCACAGCAGAGCAGCTGGGCTGTCGATGTGCACATTGTGGTCGGCTTGCAGTGGCTTCCCTCGTTTCCTTGAGCCGTGTTGCACGTGCTTTCCACTGAGTAACGTCGTCTTGATCGTCCACAGTGTCTATTATGTACACTTCCAGCTCATTCATTGGTATCTCCTTCTCCAATTCACGCAGGCTCGCCTCTTTAAAGTCTAACATGGAAAACAAGCACTCACATTTCATGGGGTGGCGTGGCTCAGTGGTAGAGTGGCCGCCTCCTCACCCAATGGTTGCATATTGACTCCCTGGCCTTTGAGACCATGCCAAAGTGTACATGAGCAAGATACTGAACCCCCAGTTCCTCCTGATCCTCCTGTCATCAGCAGGTGAATGCAAAGTCAGTGTGAAGCACTTCCGATTATTCCTCGTTTCTTCTTTCATTCCTTGCAAAGGCTGTTCCGTTCGGTGGATTCATTTACAACTAATTAAAAGTTGCTGATGCTTCAGCAGTGCTCGCACTTCTGCAATTGGACCTCCTGGTGGTCGAAACATCATCAGTGCATTTGGAGATGAAAACCGGGATGGATGAAGTGCATTCATCCAGGTCGACTTGAAAATGATGAAAAGGCAAAATATGTTGCTCGCAAGTTGAAGCTGTTGTGAAATTCCTTCGTTGCCGCCTCCTCCAGTGTGGCGGTTTCGCCTGAGAAAGTGTTTGTGCATCTTAAATCTCGCCAGCGCGCCTCCTCAACAAGCAGAGCGCCGTGATGATGGACGGGAGCCACAGTGGTATATTCTCTTCAAGGTCAAAGCGTCCTCTTCCCTTTTGCAATGTCACGATGTGAAGAACGTTCAAATGTGACATCAAAAATTGTCTGCACGGTGAATAATGGTTTTATGGTTGCAAATGTTTGCCCCAGATGAATTACATTTCCATTATTTTAAATAAAAACATGTAAAACACAAACCGAGTTTTCCTCTCCTATTTGCTCAAGAAATGGTTGAGGCTGACAATCCCAAATGTTAAGCCGTTAACCTCGATCTAATTGACTAATCGTGGTCGGAAACGTGACCTGAGCTTTACCTGCATTGCAGTTCTTGCATGGAAAGCAGTTCTTGAGGCCAGTCGGGATATTCATGTAGGTTCCGTCCGCACACGGCTGGCACGACGTGCTGCCGCGTTTTGGGCAGTCGTTCCTAACGCGAGTTCCTGTTTGAAGCAGAGAATGTGGAGTTTCAATAACACATCACAAAATCACAAGTCACTGGCCGCTTCTGACCCTGGGGATCCGGGTCACGGCTCCCGCGAGCACCCCCATCCACGGGCGCCCGCTGGAGAAGCCAGAGGCCGAGACTTGTTGAAGCCGCGGGGCTGCCACATTGGCACTCCCCAGAAATGTATCTCGGCATTTGGCTGCAAAATGCCTCCATGTGTAGCGGTAAACTGCACAAATCGCCAGTTTAAAGGCGAGATGAACATTTCACCTCTAAGTATGATTGAAATGGCAAAACAATTGAAAGATGAAAGAAAAGCATGATTTTTTTTTTTTTTAAGATGAAAGAAAAAAAAAGAGGATACAAACCGCCCAGTCATTGTACATACGGTAGTACCCAGGCCCTTTAACTCATTCGCTCGCCGCCATTTTCACATTTCGCAATCCCGTTCGCTCCCGGCTGTTTTACTGGATTTGGACTGATTTTGCAAGGCCCACAGAATATTGTGTTCGATTGCTATAAAATCATGGAACCTATCAAAAGAAAAATGAAAGTCTCTTCTTTCATCAGGAAAAAAAAAAGTATGTTTCTATCGGTTTCCGTTTTGCAGCAATTAGCATTAGAAGAGAGCCAAGTTTAATCAGTTTTCACAAGTCAATGTAAAATTGTAAGTAATTGAGCTTTTTTTCTACATGGCCCTGGTTGATCTCCTTCATTCTGCTGCCACTTGCTGGCTGTTTGTGCATAAATACGTTTTTTTTTAACACATTCACTGCCAGCCCAAAAATGCATCATTTGACGTCTTTTTCCGTCAATGGCAGTGAATGAGTTAATGGTCTAAGCGTCCCAAAGACGTATTTATATGTTTGTTTGTTTTTTGTTTTTTTAATGCTAGAGCATACAGAAGGCTTTGATGCAGCCTCTCAACTGCAAAGAACAGTTGCAGAAATGGTAGTTATTACACAAACGGCCAGCAGGTGGCAGCAGAGCAAAGGAGATCAACCAGGGCCATCTAGAAAAAAAGCTCAATTACAATTTTAAATAGATTTGTGAAAACCGATGAAACTTAGTTCTCTTCTAATGCTAATTGCTGCAAAACGGAAACAGATAGAAACACTTTTTTTCCCTGATGAAAGAAGAGACTTTAATCTTTCTTTTGATAGGTTCCATGTTTTTATAGCCTTAGAACACAATATTCTGTGGGCCTTGCAAAATTAGTCAAAATCCAGTAAAACAGCCGGTAGCGAACGGGATTGCGAAATGTGAAAATGGCGGCGAGTGAATGAGTTTAAAAAAAATAAAAAATCGTTATTTGCAGCCATAGTACAAATAACCAGATGCTGTTACATGTAAGTGAACCTGAAGCAACTTCAAAAAAGCATAAGTAGCCGTTCATATTAATCACTACCCAAGAAGAACCCTGTCAGTTAAAAAAAAAAAAAAAAAAAAAAGGGCGAGTACAACATTGCTTCCTCTCATGTAATATTGCTTATTTTTGTTAGTTGTATTTAATAATTACATAAACGCTAATAAATGACTAAGCGTTGATGTAAAATAAAATGAATGGAATAAGTGTCAATGGAAAATACTTTTTTTTTTTATTCGATTGATTCATCGAAGGAATAATAACTCTAAAAAAAATTTATTGTGACAACTCTAAAGTATTTTTAAATTAGCATTGATATCATCTTGTAGCTTGAGATTTGCATCTTTAAAAAAAAAAAAAAAAAAAATTGTCAGAAAAAAAATAAAATAAAACAATCACAAATTGGAGAAAACCATCACACATTTCTCTTGGTGAACTCGAAATGGAAATTGTCTTACCAATTGGACACTTGGGACAACATTGCTTGTCGCTGAGCTGATAAGCAGTTGGATGACATTCTAGTGTGTGGCCTCTGAAGACATACGTCAGGAATATCTAGCGGAAGACAACAACAAAGAATCAAAACTGGTACTTTGTCACTCACACAGCAGACGCCGACAATTAAATGTCTGGTTTTTTTTTTCCTTCATTTTAGCCTTACTGTATACGCTCAGAACTTGACAATGCTGCTAAAATGCTGCTTGACCTTCATTTTCTTTGACTTTATAATTAAAATGAAATAAATTGGAAGATAATTATTTAGTGATCTTCAAGTGGAAATTAGCGCAACACAAAAATGTAAAAAAACAACAACAACAACAAATCACAGTAATATGTTATATCGGCCCACTCTAATCTAAACGTGGCATTCTGATTAACATCATGTTTGTGGATTATGAATTGGGCAGCAAAATCGGCCTGTTTTCATCTATCTCAGGGGGGCGGCCATTTTGTCACTTGTTGCCAATGCCCACTATCAAGCGACTGCATTAGACTGAAACACTTTTGATGTCAAAAGTTAAGCAGTGCCGTAGTGTTATCACAACATTTGCTAAGGGAACATCCATCCATCCATCCATTTTCTTGACCGCTTATTCCTCACAAGGGTTGCGGGGGCTGCTGGCGCCTATCTCAGCTGGCTCTGGGCAGTAGGCGGGGTTACACCCTGGACTGGTTGCCAACCAATCGCAGGGCAACAACCATCCACACTCACACGCACACCTAAGCGACAATTCAATGAACCTGCCACGCATGTCTTTGGAATGTGGGAGGAGACCGGAGTACCCGGAGAAGACCCACGCGGGCACGGGGAGAACATGCAAACTCCACCCAGGAAGGTCCGAGCCTGGACTCGAACCGGAGACCTCAGAACTGGGAAGCGGACGCACTGCTAACCACTCGACTACCGTGCCGCGCTAAGGGAATATATATACAGTAAATGATGTTTTACTTAGTGGTCATGCGGGCTTTTATCATTTAGACTCTGGGGCAGGGCGGCACGGTAGTCGAGTGGTTAGCACGTCCGCTTCCCAGTTCTGAGGTCTCCGGTTCGAGTCCAGGCTCGGACCTTCCTGGGTGGAGTTTGCATGTTCTCCCCGTGCCCGCGTGGGTCTTCTCCGGGTACTCCTCCCACATTCCAAAGACATGCATGGAAGGTTCATTGGGCGCTCCGAATTGTCCCGTCGGTGTGCTTGTGAGTGTGGATGGTTGTTCGTCTCTGTGTGCCCTGCGATTGGTTGGCAACCGGTCCAGGGTGTCCCCCGCCTCCTGCCCAGAGCCAGCTTAGATAGGCGCCAGCAGCCCCCGCGACCCTTGTGAGGAATAAGCGGTCAAGAAAATGGATGGATGGATGGATGGATGGATGGACTCTGGGGCATTTGAGGGGAAAAAAAAAAAAAAGAGCCACTAACCTAGTCTCAACGTCCTATCTCTGCCCCCAGTTGCCATGGTAACCAACACAGTAGCCTCATAGTACGGGGTGGCAATCAGAGCAGTGAGCATTGGCTACAACCTGCTAGAAGTGGATGTTACGTCCTTTGTACATTATGAACTACAAGGTTATACCTTGCCTGCAGCTGTAACTCGTTACCTGTCTGACAGTTTCAACAACACCAAGTAACTAAGATCCTCCGTCCAGTCATCTGTGTGGCCGGGCGCAGTCCAGTCTTGTGCACTCACCAGTTTTCTCTGCTTTCCGTGCAATAGATGTGCAACTGGGTGCTGCCACCTACTGTCAGCCTTCACGTAGCAACAATCCATGAACCTGAGATGAAACCATCCATTGATGCCGTACTTCTTTCTCTTGCGTTGCTTTCAGTTCATCGAATGGAGCAGAACAGGTGACTGGCATGACTTTTCTTCTGAGCGTTCCTTTTTCAAAGTCTCCTGACACGCAGCAATCCGTCCCATCCACCCTGAAGTTGGCCCGTCCATCCAAGCATTCTGGCCCGACAGTCCTTTGACTTTGTTTACCCGCTTTTGGTATGCTCAAACTTTATCTGTCATTTCGGAACAGTGCTTATGAAACGGGTGTACTTACATAACACGGATGCAGAAGAAACGTAACAGTAAATGAATTTGACTGAAGAAACGCAAAATAGCACATTAAACATATACAACAACAAATAAGTATAACGCAATTGCTAACAATGACAATGATGTCAAGGATAACGGGCCTCATTCACAAACAGCACTTGCATGCTTAAATGTGTGCTTAAATTGTGTGTAGATGCACAAATCTATGAGTCATCAAAATGTTTTTCTCAAATTTGTTCTTATTGTGTGAATAACTTTAGAATCTCTTCAAACCATGAGTATGCACAAACGACATTACAGGGAGTCTTTGAGTTACGATTCGACTTTACGACGACCGCACCTCGTCCACCATGTTGTCCCTCGCCTGCCATTTTGTTTCCAGTGTTTCTGTTAGCGTTTGTTTGTCTTTGGCTTTTTCTACCACCTCTAAACATTAATGGGAAGTTGCAGCATCTTTATTTTTTTTTTATTTTTTAAATACAAAGTATTTTGATGTAAATTTTCGACTTTAACTGTGAAATCCAATTTATGCAGAAATTCATATTCGCCAGCGTAGGAACAAAAATCGTTCGTCGTAACTTGAGGACTCGCTTGACTTCATCAAAACTGTAAGGTAATAATTGAAATTGAGAATTTGCTCATGATTTGACTAAATGTCCTTTAGTCTTCTTCTCTGCTGTTTACGTATATATTTATAATCTTGAATCTTCAATTCAACACTTCATTAAAAAAAATATATATATATATACTAATTACAAGTGACGGATGTAAGTCATCAATTTAACCTTGGCAGGAGATGGCTGACTAATTATTCACCATATGGGGTGAAATCAGATGGTCCTTGTCCTCCTTTTTTTTTTTTTTTCCATTTTCTCTGGTTCAATATTCTTTTGTATCCAGCCCTTAATATCAAACGACGTTTTCTGTACCTGACCCACGGAACTGCTCTCAGGTGACACAGCTGTAGTGATAGAGGCCGATCGGCATCTTTTTGTTGTCATTCCAGTGGAAACGCTTCAAAATTATTGTTTTTCTTAACCGATGGAATAACCTCAATTTCTCTCACCATCATTTTGATGCATTAAACGGAAGACCTTCCTTATTTCGACAGGGAAATCGGGGTGTGGTTTTCAGATCGTGGGCATTCGCCCCTCAATTTGAATGAATTCAGATTGCATGAGATGAAAACTGACAGGCGCTTATTGTGCCATGAATCTGGCGATGATTTTGTGTATTACTGAATTTGTGTGTAGAACAGTTTAACACATTTATTAGTGATTGAGGCCCAATAATCTGACTGGTTTGAAAATTAAGATACACACAAAGAAGATTAGCTTCATCCAAATAAGAGTATGAGGAGTGTCCCAAATGTTTCCAGCCGAAACAACACAAGAGGCAGATCGAACTATTCTTCAACATACCCATAATGTTAGCTCAATGCATTTGTTCCATCGATGCTCCAGTCCACACAAGTCCGTCCCGGAACCAGCTTTGATCAAACCCCTCAATGAATGCCTCTACAGCAGGGGTGGCAAACTGCGGTCCTCGAGGGCCAGTGTCCTGCAGGTTTTGCAGATTTCCCTACTCGAAGTGCAGCTGATTCCAATTAACAGGCTCGTTATCAGGTTTCTGCAGAGCTTGCTGATGAGCTGATCATGAATCAGCTGTGTTGAAGAAGGGAAATATCCAAAACCAGCAGGACTGCGGCCCTCGAGGACCGGCTCTCGCCACCCCTGCTCTACAGCATCTATCACATCTTCAGCAGCGTCAAAAATGTTAATCACGCAGTCGCTGTTTTAATCTGGTGAAGAAAAACAAGTCCGATCAGCTAGATAGTCACCGGCAGTTCTCACTGAAGGCTGCGGGGAATGAATCCAAAACAACCAAACACCACATCTTCAAAAGTACTGGCGTGTTGATCCCCGGTGAATGAGCAGCACTTTGTTGATCGCACAAGGAATTGGGCTATATCTGCCGCATGAATATATAGTGTATTCGTTTTCAAGGAGAGGCCGGAAACTTTGGGGACACCCCTCGTACAGTGGAACCTCTAAACTCTAACCGAAACGTTTACAAGACTATGAGTACTGTTGTTCTCTTTGTACGTGTTAATGTCATGTTTGTGTTAAAGTAACAGTTGTTTGATAGTTTCAAATTACCACAGTAACTCACCAAGTTGTCATGGCAACAAGTTGCCACATAGTTCTTTTTGTGAGAAGTGGCTAAAAACGATGCAACAACTGCCAAAAACAAAATAATTACTGTTCTATTAGTCAGGGGCGCGATTGCATGTCCAAATGAATCCTCTCTGCTCACTTCAACTCAACAAATACACAACACTTATTTTTGGTACCAATTTTCATCTGCATAACTAAAAGAGCTTTTCCATGATACACAAAAGGCCAATTAAGTACTCACAAATATCGTTCACAAATCTGTCTGGATTTGTGTGAGTAAACACTTCTCCTTTACTGACCATTGAACTCACATTTGTGGCATATCAAGATGCTGATTAGACAGCATGAATATTGCACAGGTGTGCCTTAACTGAAATGTCAGGATTTGGCAGCTTCAACTTGAAGGCTGCTTCGAAAGTCGATGGCGTTTTCTGCACGTTGAGTGCGTGCGCTTAAGCAGAGCACATCTGAAAGCTGACTTGAATGCTTCAACGTGTGTGAATTTGACTTTATTAAGCAACATTTAAAACTCAAATAGAGTGAACAAGAAGGTGAAGTTCCTCCAATTGGGAAATACCTATAAATAAAATACATATTTGTTTCAGCGGTAGGTGTTAAAGCTAAGTTTTTTTTGTTCTTTTGGATGACTACATGGGTAATCATCACATTTTGAGGTTCCACTGTACTATATAAATAATGCAATTAAATGAAATCAACAAAATGACACCAAAAAAATCCAATCAAAACACCAAAGTGATCAATTCTTGGTTGAGCGCAGAAAAGCTTGCTTCAATAACAAATATTCATTTGTCTTGTTTGTTTTACCAGCACATGATGAAACGTCAGTTCTGCGTTTCCCAACACCATTCTGCTTCCGACATTTGACACCAGCGGGATGGAAATTAAATTATTATGACGGATGCAAGATGAATCTGGGAGAAAAAAAGAAAAAGAAAACATTTTTAAAAGTTAAAACAAATATATTCCATACCTCCCAGAAGTTTATTATGTTACTGCAGTCTGCAACCAGAGGGCAGGAAAGTCCCATATTGGCTGCAGATTTCAAAGGTATTTTATTTTGAAATGCTACATGAGCTCTTTTTGAAGTTTCCTGGACGCAAACTTGGATAGCTTTCTAACTTGCAGGCGTTGGAATGGTTCAGCAGGGTTTGTTTGTTTTTTTAATCTCTGAAATCAGAGGTAACGACAGACACATTTGCAAAATTTTGCAATTCAACATCAGATAATTTTATTGCTCATAGATAGGTCATGCAGGTAAGACAGATGCATTTTGTAACGAACTAAGTGGTTGTGTGTTCTGGGCTTGCTCTTTAGGATGTCTGACTGTTCGTGAACGCAACACAAGTCTCGCAGCAGGGAGGTGAGGAGTTTGTTGTTGCTTTTTTTTCTTCTTCTTTTTTCGGACTTCGGACTGCTGCTCGCCTCGAGTTCGTGCTCTGTTTATCTGGCGTCGGCCACTGCCCAAAGTGGCGTTTTCCATGAGAAGAATAAACGGGTGACATCCCAACCTACATTGCTGGTGGCGTTTTTTTACGAAACGTTACAATATGTTATAATTATTTTGAAACAAAGATATCGACGTCCATGTATTTACCACAATTTATTTTTAGACATGTATTTTATAATTGACATTGGCAGCGTGCCGCGTCACGGCAACTTGCCCTCGTACGTCTTTGTGAAAGCTGCATATGTGTCATTTTCCAGGTTTTTCATTGTTTTGTGTACTTGGCCTTTTAGCGGACATTATCTCTTCGATTTATTTATTTATTTTTGGGGGTATAATCACACTTTGTTACTAAACTAAAATTGTAATTGAAAACAGAATAGCGTACGTGGTGATTTGTGCCTTCACTTTGCCGAACGGAGTTTTCTGTGAGACTTGTTCTGCCAGATTTCTGAATCTGAAGACTGTCGCCTGACCTATTTTTTTCCATTACGACTTCGAACTGAGACGCTACAAGCACTCTCGACGCCCACGGCCGCCTTTGAATGGCTTCAAAACGACAACAAAAGACAACTGTTTCGGTCGCGCACAACGAAGGGGACTTTTGATTGCTCCCTCATCTACACCGAAATTCCAGGCAAGCTATTAGTAAATTTAACACGTCAAACGGATCAAGTACACTGTACATAAAGGCAATAACTTACTTATTTTTTCTTCGCGCTATTATAGTCTCCTCCAACGGTTAAGTTTCACTTTTAGTTTTGCAAAAACCCCGCCCCTCTGCGTTTGGGGGCAGGGGGAGGGGTTACTCGATGTTGTTGTTGTTGATGGATTTTACTTTGTTAGACGTAGCAATGAACTTTGTTAACCACATAAAGCAGCATGCAACGAGTGCATTTTTAAATAAGGAGGAAGTCACAATTTCCGTACTCACCTTTTCTGTTCATCACACAAACATTCATGAAATTTAAAACATGTTTGCCATTTGGCATCATAGTTGCCAATGTTATCCATTTATGGAAAAAGAGTTGAACGCAAAAACATCATCCTCGTCTTGCATCTTTCCTCGTTTGCCGAGGAGGCTACAACTGATGTGGCTGAATATATTTTCTGTATATTGTCTTGCAATCCAGCAAAAATGTGCAACGCATAAACAGCAATCTTGTTTATTTGTGTTGATATGGATATTTTGCATACAAACGCGAAGAAAACATTGCTTTATCATAACAATAACAATCTCTTCCAATATGAAAGATAATGTCTGCATCATGCACATCTTTTGGTTTAGAATTAAATGCCGTTTGATGCGTGATGTAATGCAGATTTTAACTAACACATGATCAAAACATTTCAAATAAAAAGTTGATTAATGTGTGGTACACGTGAAATGCTAAAAATTGATTGATTTTTATAATAGATCATATAAAAGCCATGATTTTACTGTATTACAATTTGACATTTTAAGAAATGTTTGGTTAATTAATACTGTGTGAATACTATTTTACTATGATACTTGTTCTGGCTGATACAAAAAAACAAACAAAAAAGCCAGTGTAACACTCGTATAGTCTGAAAGTTCCCAATCCTGCTTGGAAAATAAGAAGACACGAGAAAAGTGATATAAAGTTCAAAAGCTTACACTTCCAGCATAGAGGTCATTGCAGGAGATCAAGAGATCTTCTGTGAAGTTAGAGAGTTTGCCCTGTCTTCCCTAAAAATAGATTGAAGAAAAATATGTTAAATACACAATCCTACACCACATTCGATTAGGATTCCAATCATACTGGTCTGAAGATAAATAGAAGTAAGACGAGCAAGAGACTAAAGCAGACTTGTGATGCGTTGTTCTTCAGGAGGACCTCAACGGGGTAATGGTCACTGACCTTGAGCGCCTGCGCAGAAAAGAAAAGAAAACGTCATCATTCTCTACTTTAAATGATTTGATATTTTATTTCAAAATAAATCAAAGTTTCACGTTAAATGCAGTCATAGAACGATGCCGATATCTACCTCTTCCTCCGAGAGACGATATTCCATTTGAAAGTTAAATGGCTTGGCTGAAAAGGGTACGACTGCTTTGGCAAACGTGTCACCATGCACAACAATCCTGATGAAACACGCAAAAAATACACAACTGATTTAATGAGAATCATTTTAGTAATGTGAATAAATAATTTAAAAAAAATCCAAAATAAAATAATAAATGTCTTAATTTCCCTAAAATAGAAGTGGCCCATGTTTCCTTTTTCTCAATTATTTGTATTCAAATGCAACATTTTTTATTTTTTTTATTTTTTTACATAATGTAGTGCCTGTCCTTATTTGTGACTCGTTTACCTGTCATAGGCACAAGAGGTGGTCTCTCGGACGGTGGTGTCCGTCTTCTCCGGCATCAACCAGAACAGACTCTTGTCTGTAAACAAGGGCAATTTCGTGCGGCTCCTCTTGGAAAGGTAATTACAGTCAGCGTTGAAGTCTCCAAGAAGCATTACATTCTGTTGAATTAAAAAAAAAACACACAAAAAAAAAACATCTGTTCACCGACTACTGAATGCGCTTGGAACTGTGACATACAGACAGAGGTTAAAGTAGAAGTCAAACAAACATTTCTTGACAATAATATGTTATCTGTGACCTCACTCGTCTAAACATGACATTCTGATTAATATTGCATTTGTGGAATATGAGTTATGAAGTGAAATCCAGCCTTTTTTTTTTTCTTTTTTTTTTTAATCCATCTCAGCGACGGCGATTTTGCCACTTGCTGTCGACTGAAGATGACATCATTGTTTCTCAGGGCTCAGGAAACTACCAATCACGGCTCACCTGTTTTCGGAAGCTGCGCTGTGATTGGTTGTTGAGCAACTGTGATGTCATCTTCAGTCCGACAGCAAGGGGTAAAATGGCCCCGCCCACTGAGATGGATAAAAACGCTTAACGCATATTCCACTAACCCAATATTAAGCAGAATGCAATTATTGTAAAAAAAAAAAAAAAATGTGGGTTTGACTTCCCATTTAATATTACTTCTTTTTTTTTCTTTTCCTGTTGTGTAGTAGTAGTATGTGTTTTTCTTCTATTTTGCGGCACTGCGAGTTAATTTGGTTGAACAACTGCCCTGACCTCTGTTCACCAAGAATGGATGTCAACATGGCAGTTTCGACCACTATCTACCGTAAGTTTAGTTCGCTCTTCCCTTGACTGACCGAGGGTTGAGTGTTTGTCATTTTCTGCGCTATATAAAGTGTTTAAAAGAAAAATAAAAAAGTGTCCAAAAAAAAATATGTCCCAAAAAAAAAGTGTCTAAAAAAAAATTTTTTTTTAAATTCTACGTATCTAGTTTAAAAATATGTAATTGCTTTGGCTTGTTGTATCTCAAACAAAAACTTTGTGCATGTCATTTAAATAGCGTAAATATATTGGTGTAAAACATACCGAATACATACACTTGTTCTTCAGTATTCAAAACGCATTACTGTATTAAATATTTTACACAGCTCCCATTTTTAATTGTTCCATCCACATTTAACTGGTAAATATACAACACGGAGACAGACAGACAGACAGACAGATAGATAGATCGAAATGAGACTTTACCTCCGTTTTCCACATCTTCCTGACATGTTGCAAGACAAAATAAAGTGCATCAAGCTCTTTCGAGACGTTAGCTGGACTGGTGTGTTGCGGGATAAGGACAAACTCCTTAATTGCTGAAGACAAGCGAGGAGTGTTAAGAATATGGACGCACCCGTGAACATATTTTGAGGATGATTTTCGGAAGACGTGTTTCAGGAGACTGACCTGTCTTTGGAGCTTTGAAGCGGACGACAAAGGGCTCTCTGGAGAACGCGTCAACATGTCCCGGCCTGTTGTCACGGTACTGATACTGGCCCGTCACTGTCACTGTATCCGTCCTGCACACATCGCAATTCTGTGAGATTTGGTACAATACGCTTGAGCTGAGGTGTGTTTTTGCTTACCTGTAGACAAACACATACTGCTCCTGGTAGGTTTCAGACCTGCCCAATCTCTCACTCGCCACGGCTTTATAATCATGATAAAGGTCATACCTGGAAATGTATCGCATATTAACAGAAAGGGACAACAAGGGTTGAACCAAACATCTTTGTGCCTGCGTGTGCGTTTTATCATCATTTATTCACCTGTTAAGACGCTCAAGTAACTGAGGCAAAGCTTTTTCTCTGTTGTCTCTCACTTCCTGAAGCAGAATCACATCGCAGCGGCTGATTATCTGCAAGAGGTCATGAAAGAAGGAGTTGCCTTGGAGTGACACGCAGACGCCAGAATCAAAAATGTGAATAAGAAGCGCTTCATGTGACGCATCATTAAAGGTCAACCCCAACGTTTTCTTTACTTATACTGAAATGCACAGTATGAAGTGCTAGTGGGCATGTTTGTTTGCCCATGTGTGATGTGACGTCACATCATTTTGTGCTAACGCATAATTTTGAGTATGCTAGCTAATACAATTGATGAGCTGATGGGAAGGTGGTTTGTGTGCGTTGGATCATTTAACTACTGAATATAGTAGTTTATGTAATGTGGATTTATAATGCAGGGTGTTTTGCTTAGCTGTTTTTTTTCTTTGTGTCGAAACAAAACACCAGTCTCCTTTAGTCAGTCAGTGAACATTTCACCTTTTTTTGTTTTGAATGATACTCTTCCTTTTGAAAGATAAGCAAGTTCATCCGCAGTGAGGCGCCTTACTTTAACATACATCTGCATGACATCCTGCTTCTTGGCTTTGGATTCCCCAAAATGTTGAAGGTTGAAGGCACAGATTCTGAAATCTGAAGCCCCCTGAACGCCACACACATCAAGGCAGGGAAGCAGCAGGAAGAGGAAGTGCCTCATTATCGTAGCTGGAACAATAACATACAGAGGTGATTTTGTATGATTTCAAACATTTATTGGTTATGTTGACACAAATGTCAAATACAATGCAGATTACGAGTAAAAGTGAAAGAAAAATGTGGAGAAAACAGCACCTGACCTGATCCAAACATGCTCAATAGACGCCTACCTACAATGAACGTTGCATAACATTACAAAAGCAGAGATGTATCAACATGTTGGAAACGTTTGCCCCATGGTATGTGCTTCCAAACTGCACAACTTAAATTCTCATGAGAAAAAAAGCATGAGAGTTGGGGAGAGTTTATATTTTACATCTTGTATAGTACATACTAGACAGGTGAAAATATGATGGGAGGAGCAATACAATGTGTGCTAGTAAGTAACCTTTAAAACTTCCAATGTAAAGCACAATACTGTATTGTATTGCTGTTAAAATGACAAAAGGTAGACAACACCATATATGGCATGCAGTCACAAGGCTGGGTGGAATATTCATAATACAGTAGTAGTTATTTTTGGGTGTGGCACTTGTGGAAGTGCTATTGTTAGTCGTCTTAGTCATGGGAAGACAGATATTAAAAATTGTGGGAAAGCCACACAGCAGTCACTACATTAGGTACCATTACATAATCCAGTAAATCTGCCTATACAAAAATAATCATGCTCGGGAGGTATTCATTTAACGATGTAAATGCTGGAACGGACCATACTGAAAAAAAAATGTCTATTTTCCTTCCTCCATCCTTATGATAGAATCAAATACCTCACAGTATGATATGACGCAGTTCTACATTATATACAGTTTAAAGGGTGGGCAAAGGTTTTCCATTAATATAGCGTTTTATCCCACTAGGATTGGGAGTTAAAGCATGTCTTCCAATTTTTTTTAAAAACTGTTATTTATTTTTAATTGTTTTTTTTTTACTCATAAAATGTTTTGTTAATGGTCTATTATTGATAATGCAATACAAAATATTAGTAAAACAGTATTTTTTCCATCCATCCATCCATTTTCGTGACCGCTTATTCCTCACAAGGGTCGCGGGGGGTGCTGGAGCCTATCTCAGCTAGCTTTGGGCAGTAGGCGGGGTACACCCTGGACTGGTTGCCAGCCAATCGCAGCAGTATTTTTATTTATTTTTTATTTAATAAAATTTGTGGTTTTAACCATTTTTTATTTTAATATATAAAGGGTTCATTTATTATCATTTGTTTACCAATAAATACAATAAGAATTCATTATTTATTTATTAAGCATTATGCACATGGAAAAAAAAATCACATCTATGAGCGACATGGTTGTAGCCTATATATTTATGTAAATGTAAAATTTTCTGAATATGTCAGTGAAAGCGGATCTCAGAGTAGACTATAAAAGTGTACCTAATGTTTTACTCCAAATATTTGAAGGTCATCCATGCTCAGCCTATACATTGAATGAGGGTGAATTATTTCTGACGTTTGCAGCTGTCCAGTGACAAAATTTCTATACAAGAGCCATGTGGTGGAAAATTATTTATACATTCATATATCTAAATCTGTCAACCTGCGCACTGCTCATAAGGACGACCAACAAAAAAATTCTAGATTAAATGACGTTTGTTACACACAAATTATGCTTGAAGTCGAGACCAGAAGCGTTTAGAAAGTTTTCTTTTTCTTTTTCCGCAATCTCTCTCAACACACATTCTCACACATTTTCCCGGCCCATTCTGTGTAAGAATCCTGTAATGAGAATTTGTGTTTTGTTTTGTTTTGAGAAAAATAGCAGCTTACCAGGTTTGATGGTGTTTTTCTGACGGATTTCTCCTTTGTGAAACATGAAGCTTACTCGGTAGATGCCCGCCCAGCGTGACTACTTCCTGTGGGCGGGACTTTCATTCTGATGACGTTTGGCTCCAGTGCACATGCTGCAGTAACAGCTGTGCTGACTGCTAGTTTCCAAAGTGAAGTGAGGTGACTGTCAGGTTTCACTTCACTTTTCTCGTTCACCAAATTCAGTGGGATAATTCTTCATCACGTGGTCATAGAAAAAAATATAACAGCAAATAACGTGTTGTTTCAAAAAGACGTGATACTCTATTGAACTTTTTACTTTCTCACAGTGAGTTGTGCAAATTTAAGATTTAAATTTGAGAGGTCCTGAGACCCAATTAGAATATTAATCATAGGTTACAGCAGGTTTATGGGAATAAATTGTAATGAATACTGGTTAAACAATCAAACCACCAAATAAGATAACTTATATTTTAATGTAAATAAATGTAACAACTTGGTCTTTGGAACCTTTACGGTCGAGTCCTGCTGTCTACAAAAAATAAATAAAAAAAATGACGTCTGCTTCCTGGCTGCTAAGTTCCCCTTAAGCTCGGCACAAATCCCACACCCAAACCTAGCTCAAGAAGTGCAGCACTGTTTGCACGCCCCTTTCACGCTTGTCTCTACTTGCATGCCTGCATGGGGGTGATATACTTCGCTGTGGGGTATGCAACAAAAATATCAGAGAATAGCAGTGTAAGATGAATTTCCTTTTGAAGGATTTAGAATTACAAGACAAATAGAAATACATATAAGTGTACATATCGTCACCCTCTTAAAATAGTTTTTTTTTTTTTAAACAAACATTACCTCCTCCTTATGCAAATGGTTCAATGTTTTTGTGTTTCCTGAAAAATCTGGAAGAAATATGACCTCTGGCCATTATTTTAAGAAGGTGACAATATACTTTATTTAGAACTAGGTTAATATAGTAAAGTATATGTAATACACACATATATCTGTAAATATACAAGTATCTGTTCAGCGTTATACAGAGGAGGTTTTCATTTAGATTGACTATTGAAACCACTTTCCAGATTTAGTAAAGTTTCTTTGTGTGTTTGTATGCGTTTGTTCAGGTTTGCTTTTAAAATCAGCCTAATTACTTCGACCGAGTGTAGTGAAAATAAAATGGGAAAACACCAAAGCGCCATAAAGTTTTAAAGACCCAGTGTGTAGTCCGTACCGCCATCTAGTGGTCAAAGAATAACATTAGGAGCACTCACACTACGGTGGCTGAGAGAGACCACACTTTGCAAACCTACCACCAATTCTTATTTTGCGTGAGTAAACGAGCATCCCGGCGAGCGACAGGCGCTCTGAAGCCCCTGCCGTTTATATGAATCAGTTGTGGAGGACAGAAACATTTAAAACCTGGAGGACTCCGGCCCTTGAGGACCACGAGTGAGGACGCCAACACTAATCAGTCGCAAAGCTCTCAGCTTCAGAAAGGTGGATGACACCTGACCATGACAACACATAACTGTTACCCAATAATTGAATCAACTCGACACGTTGGTAATGAAAGCCATTTTTATTGGTTGTAGTCAATGAGAGGCTTACGGATGCTCTATATGGCATGAAGGGCCTTCCAGCGGGACAGAGGTCCTTTACTGGGGATGTACTTCACCCCACAGCCATCAGGAATGACACGCTTCTCAGCCATCATGTCGTCAAAGTCGCTGGCATTGAACTTGGTGAAGCCATACTTCTTGGAGATATGGATCTGGACAGGCAAGAAAAACATGGCAGTGACACACAAAAACATAATTGATGAACAGCAACTAAAGATTGTTAAGCTTTGTCTCAGTGATCCCTTAAAGAACTCAGCACCTCACAGCTGAGGACATACACAACCAACGAGTTGCTGTCTGCAGCCTTTGCACACCAGAAATGCACTGCAGCAAGACCAGTCGGCTTAATAAGCTGCAATATTTGATGATAAAATATATGAAGTTGCACTGCTCTCGCACTACAAAGTATTTTGTACGAAGTGACATTTGCATACCTTCTGGCGGCCAGGGAACTTGAACTTGGCTCTGCGCAGGGCTTCAACCACATGCTCCTTGTTCTGGGCCTTGGTACGCACGGACATGATCACCTGACCAATGTGCACACGGGCCACAGTGCCCTGCGGCTTACCAAAAGCACCGCGCATTCCTGTCTGGAGCCTGCGAGCAGGAAGGGGACAATTCAGCTTTGGGGTCATTTAAAGGCCCAGTATGCCGGTTTCACTCAGGAAAATGCACTTTTTAAATACAGGATGTACACACTTTAACTTTCACTCAGTCTACACATCTGGGTTTATGTTAATCTTTGGTGGTGATTTTGTCCCGCTCTGCGATTGGCTGGAGGGGTGTAAACACCGTCTTTCCACAGAAACGTCCCGCTGTTTACAAAACAAACACAAAATGGCAAAATACAGGCTGGGGGTGTGGGGAGTTTAGGACAAAATCACCACCAGAAATTAAGAAAAGCCCAGATCTGTAAATTGAGAAGTTGTTTGTTTAATTCTGGTATTTGAAAAGTGCATTTTCCAGAGTGAAAAAGGCAGACTGCGCCTTTAAGCTCCAGAACAACAATGAGCCACTCTCACCTGTCAGCTCCGGCACAGGACAACATTTTGTTGATCCGGATGACGTGGAAAGGATGCAGACGCATGCGGATGTGGAAGCCATCTTTACCGCAGGTCTTCACCATGTACTTGTTAGCACAGATACGGGCGGCTTCCAGAGCTGCACAAATAGCCCACCCATGCAGTCGGAAAAGGTGTCATTGCCTCAAGTTAAGTCGCAAGCGGTGACCGAGGACAACTGAAAATCCCCAATAATCAAAAATCGGCACCGTTTATGGATGAGGAGGGTAATTCAAAGGGGTAATGTTCACTTTGGGCCCGCCATACAAGTAAAGCAGTTGACGCTAGTAAACCAGGGCAGTTTTCATTTGTGGGTTAGTGGTTTCACATTTTTAGCCAGCCAAGTGGTGCTAACCTTACATTGACGCATTACAGTAAATATAAAGTTTACTGGATACAGGCCTGACCATTTCTCACCTTCTGAGGACAGCTGCTCGTATTCATCGGAGACCATATGGCCGCACAGGGGGAACTCATCTACCTTGGCCTTCTTCCTGCCCAAGTCAAAGATCCTGATCTTGGGATCTTACAAAAAAAAAAAAAAAAGTTTGTGTGAAGCATTTTGTTTGACAAAGTATTATCCTTGCTAAAACTGCAGAAATCTTAATTCTCCGACATTTTATCTGAACATGTCTCAGTGGTCCCTTAAAGAACTCAGCACCTCCCAGCTGAGGACATACACAACCAAAGATTTTTTTGTCTGCAGTCTTTGCGCACCAGAAATGCACTGCAGCAAGACCAGTCGGCTTAATAAACTGCAAGGTGGGACGTCTGTCAGACCACTATGAGATGATTAACACGGACGTTTAAGGGCTCAACAATTTTGAAAAATAATCTGATTGCAATTTTATTCCTCAACATCGTGATTTAAGATGCAATTAAATTGTCAAGGTTGTGTTCGTTTTTTTCTTCTTTTTTTTAAGACAAAAGCAATAAATTATAAGCTGATTACTGCAAATACTTTGACTTGCAGTGTTTTTAGTGCTCACTACAACTTCACAACCGGTTACCAAAAGTGTGATGTAAACATAAGTTAATAAGTAATTAAAATTGTTTGTGCTGTAATCTTTAAAAAAATAAAATAAAAAAAATAAAATACAACAATAACGCAAACAAATGTGTGGCTTTGTGACGCCAAAATCTTTTCATGTTTCATGAAACAATGACAAACGTGTGGACTGAACTTCTTGAGCACTTAATAGACACTATATAAATATAGCTATGAATTTGGATTGTTGTTAGTCTATGAGTGCCCTGAAATCGGCTGCTGGCAACCAGTTTAGCGAGTACCCTGCCTGCTGGGATAGGCTCCAGCACACCACCATCCCTTGTGAGTAGAAGCTCAGATAATGGATATTACAAAAAAAGAAAATAAAAATAGAAAAGCCTACCAACAGACTAAAGTTTTTTTATTTATTTTTTTAAAGTTTTTGTTTGGAAAACTGCAGTCTTTACAATTTGAAAATTGCATTCTACTAAAGTACTACTACAATATCAATATGATTTTGATTTATTGTTCAGCCCCCTAGACAATTTAGTGACCTACTCACCAGGCACACCCCTACAGAAGCGGGACTTCGGGTAGGGTTTGTTCTTGCAGTACCTGTAGCTGTGGAGAAGGCATTGGACAAATAGGATGGTCAAAGATCGATAGCTACAAGAGACATTCAACAGGTCAATCAGGTGTAAAACGTATGTTTGTTTGTTTTATCTAAACAATTCACAGTTTCCAAAAAAACAACCCCCGTCACAATACATGTCCATATGACCCGTTATCTGGTCTCCACTTAGCAAATACATAGGTAAACAGATTTGGATTATTATTTTTTAATCCATTTTTTAGGAAGACTAACAAAAGTTATTCACTGTTCTAAACCAAGCTTATTGTCTCCTTTTTAACATTTTAGGTCAGCGATTGATCGGAAAGCTATAACATGTAAACCAAAGTATCACAGTAATATCAAATAAACGATGCATAATCGCACAGCTATGTAACAAACTATAACAAAGCGTTTAATAGTCTACTAAACGGTAGAGTACACCGGTATGCTAGCGTATGTTAGCTTTGTGCTAAGTGACGCCAGCAAAAGTTTTCTATAAAGCTAGCGTGACGAAATGATAACATGAGCTAAAAACACAAGAGAGACTATAATGAAAGAATGCAATATCAAGTAAGAACTTTCAGGAATACAATGGGCCAGCAGCCTTTCGCCAGCAGGACCATGAGCAAGTACAGTCCACATGTCGCGGGGTGGAAGCTGCTGCCATTTTACTGTGCTACTTGGCCGCGGCCCGACACGTCAAAAGAGCCAACTCACCAGCGGGCTGGTCGGCGGCCCATGGTTGTAATCTGAAAAGCAACGAACAAATAATTGTTATATTTTTAATATTTGTCTCTACGCTCAGAAAAGTACCGAGATTTCTTCAATTTGCTGTAGAGTGAAAGAAAATGCGACGCGACCACGCACTCACCGAATGGAGGAAAGGAAGTTGATTCTACTTCCGCTTCGTCATATGCCCACGAAATGTTCTTTTTTTTTTCTTCTTCTTTTTTTTCCACATCTTTATTTCTTGACACAAAACGTCATTGCATGAATTGAACAATTGAATATGTTTTTTTTGTTTTTTGTTTTTTTGTAATCGGCTGCGGTAAATAGGTTTGAGGACGGTCGTGTTGTTTCAAATGAAGTCTGGGAAATGGAGTTTTGTCTCGACAAGATGTCGTCGGTGATAATTGATTACTAAGGCGTAAACTGACTTATTTGTTATAATATAAATGAAATTTTTAAACGTCGTGACTTTTTATCAATCTGTAAAATCCATTTCCGTTTTGACCTCTTGCTGTGGTTTATGTTGTAGTAGGCTTAAATATCAGCTGTCCCAAGCAGCAAAATCAAAAGCAACATCTGACTTTGTGGCTTGTCGTTAATGATCAGCACAACCAACATTAATCTATTTTTAACATTTGACAGTGAAGATATTTTGGGTTTAAATGAGGTTGTCTACAAGATGACCAGCAAGGGGCAATATTGCGCCGTGGTAGGCGTGTGAGTTTTTTTTCTTCTTCTTTTTTTTTCTTTCTTTTTTTTAATAAGCCCCACACTGAGAAATGACTTCATCTTTGAACCCTTATTAATACAAAACAATAGAGGGAATGCAAGAATGTCCCAAATCTGAAATGTGCTGTGAAATTACTCTACCAAACACAAATTGCTATCCCATGGTTCCTGAGGTTGATTAAGCTTGTCCAGATGTCATGTTTTGTTTGCTGTTAAAATAATATTTGTGGAGCTTTGCATACATCTTTAATGCTCTATAGTTGGATGGTAAACATAAAGTCAATTAACATCCACAGTGGAGGAACATTACTACTGGATCAGTGAGTCAGAACACTTCTTTTAATCTCAATCATGGCAGCCAGTGAACTCTGACTGGGATTCCTGTGAAGTCTCATGTGAAGGTCATCTATCAGCTTTGGGACACTAACATGTCTTGTCTAATCCTGTTTTGTCTGAAGCACTCCAGACTTTCCTGTATCTGAAGGGCAAGAATGACATTCGAACAGATTCAAGAGAGCAAACGCCGTGAATGTTTCTTCAGCAAGTGGTTGTTTGTTTCCAGTGACCTGCAGTGATAGGGAAACACACAGACACACACGTTGGGGTGTGGTTGATAACACCTCGTGTGGAAACGGAAATGTGTCATTTGTGTGATCTGTTCTAGGGTGTGTGTGTGTGTTGTTTGCAGGGAACAATGCGAGTCGAAGGTCAAGGGTAATTCTAGCTTTCAAGAAGTGGAGGAAAATAAAAAAAGTTCTCAGTATTCAGTGTTTGCATCCAGGGATGTCTATAAGTTGAAAATTGGAATGGTGTATCAGGGACCAAAGCCCAAGGGGGCCCTAGACTTTTGTAATGTTTTAAAGATTTATTTCTGTATTTTTTTATTTTATTTTTTACTTTTATGTTTTGTAAATATGGACACGAGTAGGGATGTGCACCTGAATTTTGCTGATGATTGGTTATAGATTCCAGACATTTAGTGAGGCTAAGTGAGGTCGAACTTCAAACAATGCATTTCTCAAATCATATAAACATCTTCATGATAGACTGCAGCGTTGGTGTATTGGGGACAGCGGGGGTGGGTGGAGGATATGGTGGGGGCGGCTCTGAATTTGGTGCTACGCCCCCGTGTGTGTATACTGTCAATGTTTGTGTAAGAACACGAAAATGGGGAAAGCAGCTCCTCTGGAGAATTCCAAAGGAGTCAACATCCCAATGTCCTTGAAAAACGAATACCAAGTTTAGAAAAAAAATAAAACAAGATCAAGATGACTTCAGGCCTGCAGTCAGAGTGAAATCAGAACAGAACAGCAGAAACAGATTGCATGCTTTGAAGACACAGCTGAGAATATGTGGGATGGATGGATGGATGGATGGATGGATGGATGGATGGATGGATGGATGGATGGATGGATGGATTGATGGATGGATGGATGGATGGACGGACGGATGATTGTTGGATGGACGGATGGATGGATGGATGGATGGTTGGTTGGATGGATGATTGGTTGGATGGATGATTGGTTGGATGGATGATTGGTTGGATGGATGGATGATTGGTTGGATGGATGGATGATGGATGGATGGATGGGTGGACGGACGGATGATTGGTTGGATGGACGGATGGATGGATGGATGGATGGTTGGTTGGATGGATGATTGGTTGGATGGATGATTGGTTGGATAGATGATTGGTTGGATGGATGGATGATTGGTTGGATGGATGGATGATGGATGGATGGATGGATGGATGGTTGGATGGATGGTGGATGGATGGATGATGGATGGATGGTTGGATGGATGGATGGATGGTTGGATGGATGGATGGATGGATGGATGGATGGACGGACGGATGATTGGTTGGATGGATGGATGGTTGGATGGATGGATGGGTGGATGGATGGATGATGGATGGATGGATGGATGGATGGATGGTTGGATGGATGGATGGATGGATGGATGGATGGATGGATGGATGGATGGACGGACGGATGATTGGTTGGATGGATGGATGGTTGGTTGGATGGATGATTGGTTGGATGGATGATTGGTTGGATGGATGGATGGATGGATGATGGATGGATGGATGGATGGATGGATGGATGGATGGATGGATGGTTGGATGGATGGGTGGATGGATGGATGATGGATGGATGGATGGTTGGATGGATGGATGGATGGATGATGGTTTGATGGATGGATGGATGGATGGATGGATGGATGGATGGATGGATGGATGGATGGATGATGGCTGGATGGATGGATGGATGATGGCTGGATGGCTGGATGGAAGGATGGGTGGATGGATGGATGGACGGACGGATGGATGGATGAATATTCATGAATATATGTTATGGTGTTTGCTTTTCACCAGATATGATGGCCTCTAGCTTCTCCTGAACAACGATATAGAAAAATGGATCGATGGCAGTCTCTCAGCCTGTGAGAAAACGGGCTTCAAGGTCAGAGGACAAAGGTTAGTGTTTCACAATGGGCAAAAACGTAACAGCGTTGTTCGACACCCATGAGCAAGGCATCCTCCCGAGCTCAGGAGGTGCAGCACTCTTTGCACAGCTCTTTCACGGATCTGTTTCCATGTGTGGTGTGCGACACAAAGTGTACGCATTGCTGTGTGAGTTTACATTTCCCCGTGAGAGACATCAATTCGAACTATATTTAGAGCTGAGTGAAAAGTCAGCACAGCAGCATCGACACTGAAGACAACAACATCTTGTTGTGGTTAGCAACAAGTGAACATGCAGTGGCGAAGAACTGGTGCAGCATCCAGGTGTTGCAAGAAGTCCCCTCGTCGTGCATGGAAGCTGGAAATCTAATTATTAAAAAAAAGAAAAAGAAAGAGGGACAGGGTATATACAATTAGAGGCATGGTAGTTAAATACTGAGAAATGGGAAACAAAGTTAGCATCAAATTCAGGTCAAGTGTAGGTTCGTACTGTCAGTCTTCGAGCTCTGTGGGGGAGGGCAAAAGTGGAGCATATGGAAGTCATTTGTGTCTTTATTTTTCCGTCACTGATTTGGATGACATTGTGGTTTTCTTCTGAATAGAAGACGTACGGATGAACAAGATCCAATTCAGGAACAAGATGATTGAAAAAAAAATGAAAAAAAATTGCTGCGATTGGTTGGCAACCGGTCCAGGGTGTCCCCCGCCTACTGCCCATAGCCAGCTGAGATAGGCGCCAGCAGCCCCCGCGACCCTTGTGAGGAATAAGCGGTCAAGAAAATGGATGGATGGATGAAAAAAAATTGCTGAGTGGGCTTTTGTAACACAACGACGGAGAGGGAAGTGGAGATAGTATTTTTCCATGGAAACCCACAAGGTCTACGAAAACAATCGAGTCTGACGTAAGTGATTTTATATCGCGACATATTGCCACATAAAATGTAGAAATAGTAAAAAGACCGACGAATTGCGATTTCCTGGAGAGGTGCTGTCACGTACAACACCGAGACAGTCAGATGGATAAATAGATGGATGGATGGACTGATAGATAGATAGATAGATAGATAGATAGATAGATAGATAGATAGATAGATAGACAGACAGACAGACAGACAGACAGACAGACAGACAGACAGACAGATAGATAGATAGATAGACAGACAGACAGACACACAGACAGATAGATAGATAGACAGACAGACAGACATACAGACAGACAGACAGACAGATAGATAGATAGATAGACAGACAGACAGACAGACAGACGGACAGATTGTTAGGATTATTATGTATATATTATTCCATATTTTCTCTTTTATTGCAGAGTTAATTTTAAAGCATGTACTCAGTATTTCACTATCAGTTTGGGTTGCTGTATGTGTATTCAACCTAAGGACGTCAAGGACATCTGGAATGTGGGAATGAAGAACTTCGCATCAGGACAAATGGACAGCCTTCAGGGATTAGTGGTCGTAAAAAAGTTTTATGGTTAGAGGATGTGTCCTGTGTTTATTTTGTGATGCCACACCGCTGCTATGTCTCCACCTCCCTTTGTGACCATTTGTTAGCGAACTCCATGAAATAGATAAGAAATGTGAATGTTTGTCAGAGTGGGCTAGAGGATTGTGACGAGCACACATCTCTCGCTCATCTCTCCTTGTACAAGTAAAGGCCTTGTTTTCTCATTTTAATGTCTGTCTCCTCATTTGTGCAGTTTAAAAATGTCATAGATGGTGTTTAAACCTGACACAGATAGATAGATAGACAGACAGACAGACAGACAGATAGATAGAAAGACAGACAGACAGACAGACAGACACACAGACAGATAGATAGACAGACAGACAGACAGACACACAGACACACAGACAGATAGATAGATAGATAGATAGATAGATAGATAGACAGACAGACAGACAGACACACAGACAGATAGATAGATAGACAGACAGACAGACAGACAGATAGATAGATAGATAGATAGATAGATAGATAGACAGACAGACAGACAGACAGACAGACAGACACACAGACAGACAGATAGACAGACAGACAGACAGACAGACAGACAGACAGACACACAGACAGATAGACAGACAGACAGACAGACAGACAGATAGACAGACAGACAGACAGACAGACAGACAGATAGACAGACAGACAGACAGACAGACAGACAGATAGATAGGTAGATAGACAGACAGACAGACAGACAGACAGATAGATAGATAGATAGATAGATAGATAGATAGATAGATAGATAGATAGATAGATAGATAGATAGATAGATAGATAGATAGATAGAATTATTGTACTCAACAAAAATATAAATGCAACACTAGTTTTTGCTCCCATTTTTATGAGATGAACTCAAGATCTAAAACTTCTTCCACATCCACAATATCATCATTTCTCTCAAATATTGTGCACAAAGTGTTGTGTTTATATTTATGTTGAGTATATATTTCACAAAAGGCAATGAAATGAATATGATAACTCTAATCCTTAATCTAAGTGAGATGACATCAAATTTGACAGGATGCCGCTCTGACCTTCCGCCAATGTCGTGACATCAAGTGAAAGTGTCGCTCTCGACAACGTCAAACCAAAACGAAGTAGAGCTACAATCAATGCCGGATGTAATTACAAAGTCACAAAATCTCCAGCAGGGTACACGAAAAACATTAGCCAGCATGTGTTTTTGCCCCCCCCCCCACAATGTGTGTCCATGTCTCCCACTTTGCAGGTTGTGTCTCTGCAGGTCTGCGCTGGCCTCAACTGCTTTAGTCATGAGATCATATGATGTCATCATCCTCTTCCTGCTGAACCCTGCGCGAGTGCACGCAGTCAGACGGAAAAGAACAGGAGTTATGGCAATATAGGTAATGTGTGAGGAAAAAAAATGTTTTTGACAAGAATGTACTTTATCTTGATGCCTTTTTTTTGTTGCAGTGAATGTATATCTCAACGCAGGTATTTTTTTATTTTATTTTATTAAATGTTAAGGGTTTCCTCCCTTTCTCTTTGATTCAGCGTTCAGTCAGCCAGTTGGAATAGATGTTTAAAAAAAAAAAAAGCCTACAGTTCCATAGTCAAGAATAGAAGAGGACACAAAACTCAACTAAAATAGTCACTCATAAACAAGTGACCTGTTGAAATGCATGGTTGATTCTCATCTATTTGTACTTTGTTTCAATGAAGAACATTTAAAACAAAACAAAAAGCCAAACATGTTTTAAAATAGCTGGAACCAGCACGGTTGATTTTGAGCGAATGCACGAGTTCCTTTCAATAACAAGAACAAGCCAGTACACTCCCATGCTGCCGATCATGCAGAACAGAAGCCGAGGCTGTGCTTGGGCACTGTCAAATACAGCACATGCATATTAACCAGCTTGAGAAGAAAAGCATACGAAAGACTGTTTTTCTCCACACCAACGCATTAATTTTGTTTTTAAGGACCTTGTCATATTGTCATTAGTATGTGGTAGCGCATTCGCAAAGTGAATTCCAAACATTATAGGGGTGGGAACCTCTGGCTAACCTCACGATACAATACGATATGCGATACAAGGCTGACAATAACGATTATCTCACGATATGACGATTATCGGTATATTGCTCAGATAATAAATCCACCATAAAACAAATATAAACAATAAAATAAAATATAGTAATAATAATAATAACAATAATAATAAATAAAATAAATGATAAAATAAAAAATAATAAAATAATAATAAAAATGAATAAAAATAATTAATAAATAACAAAAATTAAAAACAATAATTCATATAATAACGATAATAATAAAATAATATAAATAAATATATGTAAAAATATAAATAAATAATAAATATAATATACATACAAGCTCATGAGTCTTCTTCGCCTGAACACTTCCGTCCATTTCCCCGCCACTCTTATGAGGCGCTCCCCCTAGTGGCCCGCCAAGTAATTGCTCCATAAGTAATGAACAATGGAGCCCTTATAGTGGCTGTATATTCACAAAAATATTGCGATACTTGCGCAGACGTATCGGGAGGCAAAGTATCACGATTTATCGCGATGTCGATATATCGACGCACTCCTACCAAACAATAGAAGTTAGTGGCCCAATAAGTGTGATGAGTAGCACAACAGTGCCAGTCAATCCAGAGTGGAATAAATGAAGATAGAAATTCTTTGCAGAAGGCCAACAAATACTGAAATGTTTAACACTTTACACATCGAGTTTACTCGTTTCTATGCTGTCAGGGTTGCTTGAACAAACAGAGAGCGAGAGACACGCACGCCCTCGCACACACCAGACAGTTCATCACATCCAGACATTTTCACTGCATGCTTCTGTTAATCTTGCATGAGGTCATTACGCTTCCCCCCTTCATACGAGCTTCCAGTGGATCCAGATGCAAGACGAGAGATCCGGTGTCACCTTTCATTTGATCACACACGCTCGCATACGACAACACAAAGGTCGTCCGGAAACGCAACCAGACGCTGCGACACGCACGACTCAAACGCGGCGCTTGAGTCACGCGGGTGCGCTATGTTTGTTTGAGGCACGCGTACCTGTTTGTCATCACGTGTGCACATCAATCACTCATAAATGAATAGTCAGTGATCCAGTGGGGTCATGATGATGTCATTGTGTCTGATCCGCACACTATTTTTCAACATGTTTTCACTGCACAGATTAACACGACGAAATGAATTGTGGAAGAATTAGAACAAGAAAGAAAGATTCACAGGAGGCAAAATGGAAGGGGGGGGGGGTTTGGGGTCCAAATGCGAGGGAGCTCAGTCATTCATGGCTGCCGTCCGCATCCCTCCGCCCCCTTAAAAGGGCAAAACTACTGGAGCTCATCTCTCTTGTCTTCGTGTGCCTTGTCGTCACTATTAGCTCTCAAGTGAATTTCATGGCGTATGTTCCTCCCTAGGATCCAGACTCATAACTAAACAACAGCACGGGTGTCCAAACTTTTGCATTTGAGGGCCACATACAGAAAATTGGAAGGACGCAAGGGCCACATCATGTTATGAACAGAAATTGTGTTTAGTCCTAGCTTTTGCATATGTAGAAAAATGCTACAGTATATAAACCAATTTATTTGTAATATGGCAGTAGGGATATTAATAGTTTTGGAATTTTTCATTTTAGTTTTTATTTTGTTTTGAGATTTTTTTGTTTAGTTTTTTTTTTTGTTAGTTTTAATTAGTTTTCAGGGTGGTTCTGTTAGTTTTTTAAATTAGTTTTAGTTCTTTAATAAATGCTTAGTTTTACTTTAGTTAGTTTCAGTATTAGTTTTAGTTTTTTTATTATTAATTAATTAATTTTTTTTATGTGTAATACTTGTGCGCAATATTTAAAAAAAAACACCATGGGCTCAACGTCATTATTCCGGTTTATATCAAAATAAATGTACTAAAAATCACATTTAAAATTAATTTGGTTTTATAGTTAGTTAGTTTTGTAAACATAAAATGTAGTTTCAGTTCATTTTCTTTTTTTAAAAAGCATCTTCTATTTTATTTTATTTTATTAACGAAATTGTTGTTTTGAATTTTAGTTTTTTTTTTCGTTAGTTAACTAAAATAAACTTTAATAGCACCTGTGTTTTTCGACAGCCTCCCTTCTTACTTTGACCATCTCCAAAAATGTGTTGTTTTTTTTTATTTTATTTGAACTGAGTCAAATGCCATTTTTAGCACATGTCGCGGGCCACTAAAAAAATGGACGGCGGGCCGCAAATGGCCCCCGGGCCGTAGTTTGGGACACGTCTGCTCTCCAGAAACCATCAGAACCGCAAAGACATTTTCCACACTCTGGATCACATTCAAACTCTCGTTTGTTGGCTTTGCCCTCGTCCTCAACTGGTCTCTCACAGATCCTCTTCTCCCTTTTAGTTCAACAAGACCCCGACGGGGGCACGGCTGGTCAAGAGGGAATTTCAATACTGCTTGCTTGCTTGCTTGGGGAAAAGAGCCGAAGACGAGAAAAAACGCGCGCACGCGCACACACGGGGGGAGGCGGGGCGAGCTTTGTGGGGGGGCGGCGGTGGTGAGGGTTAAGTTGGGGCTGGAGGGTTGTCCGAAATGAACAGCGTAAAAGTGGAAGAAAGACAGGCAAGAGAGAGAGGAAGGGAAAGCTTTCCTTAAAAGGACGTGTTTGGAGATAGAGAAGGGCGTCTCGTCTCGCTGTTTAAATGTACCAGCTAGCATTCCCGAGCTATTCTCTAATCTGTTTGCTAACAGGTGGGTGCGGGGCATCAAGCGTTTCATAAGAAAGAACTACTGTTTATATTCAAGAGAGATGTTGATGTCAATGTTTGTATGTGTACATTTTGCCAGGAAAGATTCGGTTTGTCGTCTGTTATTGGGGAAACAAGCACACGTCGATATACACATGCCACATACGCTTCAACACTCGCTCATTGCACTTGACACATGTCGTCCAAACATCAATTCATCTGGGAAAAGGTCCGGATTTCTGCCCCCCCCCCCAAATTTGTCAATCTTCTTGTCCAATCTGTGTGATTGTCTTAATATGGCCAAGGAGTGGAAAGACGCCCGTGTAGGAGTCACGAAAGAAAATGTCCCGAGAGAGACTCGCCTCTTTTTTTTTTTTTTTTTTTTTCTCAAAACAAGAGTCAAGTGTTTATTTAATCTTTGAAAGGAACCTGCATAATGTGGGATTTCGTTGCTTGCTAGAAGATGAGGCAGTTTTGAATACTCTGCCTTGTAAGATATACGGAAAATATGTTTTCAACGGTTGATGGGAAACAGGTTTTAAGCTTGCTTGTTTTTGTTTTTCTTGTTGCTAAAACTTGATTTGGTTTAACGCTGTGCAGGGACATATACTTTATTTTCAAGACAGAATATTGACTATTGAGTGACAGGGGTGTCCAAACTACAGGCCGGGGGCCATTTGCGGCCCGCCGTCCATTTTTTAGTGGCCCGCGACATGTGCTAAAAATGGCATTTGACTCAGTTCAAATAAAATAAATACAAAAATGTTTGGAGACGGTCAAAGTAAGAAGGGAGGGTGTCGAAAAACACGGGTGCTATTAAAGGTTGTTTTAGTTAACTAAAACTAATGAAAAAAACAAAAATTCAAAATAACAATTTCGTTTATAAAATAAAATAAAAACGAAGATGCTTTTTAAAAAAAGAAAATGAACTGAAACTACATTTTATGTTTACAAAACTAACTAAAATAAAACCAAATTCATTTTAAATGTGATTTTTAGTACATTTATTTTTGATATAACCGGAATAATGACATTAAGGCAATGGTGTTTTTTTTTAAATATTGTGCACAAGTATTACACATTAAAAAAAAAATAAAAAATCAAAACTAATACTGAAACTAATTAAACTAAAACTAAGCATTTATTAAAGAACTAAAACTAATGAAAAAAAACTAACAGAACCACCCTGAAAACTAATTAAAACTAAATACATTAAAAAAGAAAAAACTCAAAATGAAATAAAAAGTAAAATGAAAAATTCCAAAACTATAATAACCCGACTGCCATATTACAAATAAATTGGTTTATATACTGTAGCATTTTTCTAAATATACAAAAGCACAAATCAATTATTTGTACAATTTTTTGGACTAAACACAATTTCTCTTCATAACATTATGTGGCCCTTGCGTCGTCCTGATTTTCTGTATGTGGCCCTCAAATGCAAAAGTTTGGACACCCCTGATTTATCACAATCCTCGAGTACTGGTGAATAATTTCCTTTACTACTGTATTTGACGTGATTGTTATTGCGCAACCGCCACCTCTCCCTGTCCTTTCCTGCGTGGTGTGGCAGATCTCTCTTGACTAAAGTAACCAAAGGAACCAGTTTCAATAGTTTGTTCCATTTTTCAGCGATTCGGTGACGTTTGTACAGTCTTTGTAAATCTTTCTCAACGCAGGGTCCACGATTGTTCTGCGATTGACAGGTGATCGGTCCATGATGTAATCCATCACTCACCATTGACAATTACGCCTCAAAAATTCAGCTTAGCAACTAACACCAAATAGCAACAAATGTGATCATAGACTACCTAAATTATTGGTCACCAACTTAAAAATAAAAAAATAAAATAAAATAAAAATAAAAAAAATCCTACAATAGAGCATAAATAGATGGTGTTTAACTGTAAATGCCAATAATTGTTCACAGCTCACTCCCATGGACAGTGAACCAGACTTGTTACTGTTATGCACACTGACCAAAATCCACATTAAAAAGGCACAAAGTACCCAAAGAGGAGGTCGGACGTCTTGTGCTGTTGTGACTCAGCCTGTTGGAGACATCATCATTGGCTTCAGTGTGGTGAGTCACTGTGATTACTGCTCTCTCTCTCTCTGTCTTACCATCTTAAAACTTCATCATACATGATACTGTGCTTGTGGTAGTAGCTTAAAGAATGTACAGTAGGTGTGAGGTTCGTATTTTAGTGTTGTTAGCATGTTGGTCTCGTAGCATTCTATTGGCTGTATTGAATTTGTTTTGCTTTATATGGATTTGGGCTTGCTGCGCATGTGCGGAGACCACTTACCAGTCAAAATAATAATAATAATTGCGTGGAAAGGGTGCGGGGAATTCTGCAACGAAACCACACCTCATAAAGCGTATTCAAACGATGAGCTACATCACATGCGAAAAGGAGAATGTAAACACATTATATTTTAGAATAAGAATTATTATTCAGAACCAACACATTCACTATTTATGACATAAAATACAATCCAATTGTATAACTTAGGTGAGTTTAAAATAGCACAAATAATGTACAAAGCTTACAACAATTGAATCTGCCACAGTAATCAGAAGCGATTTAAAATTAGAGAGAGTCCTTATGACACAATAAGGGGTACAAGGGTCTACAAAAAAAAAAAAAAAATCATTCAGGTGCATTTCAGAGCATTTTGTACTTTTTAAAAGAAATTACTGGTCTAGTTGCAAAGTTATGTTTCACAACTCATGTATTTCAACTACAAATGCAGCCATTGGCTGAACATGATCGGTGTGATGTGATTTCAGTTTTCTCGTTTCATCTTAGCCCGTAGGCCATATCTTATTTTGAAATGACGTGGTCAGAACCAACTCAAAAAAAAAAGAGCCCAAAACAGGTCCCAATGCTGCCTACGTGTTTACCGTAATTCCACTTGAGCATGTGACATAAGAAAACACCCTCTCAGGACATTATGTGCTAGCACGATTTCAAAGTGATACAATTGCTTTGTTTTTGGCGGAGACGTTATGATGCGATCGGCTGCTGTTGGGGCAGAAAACAGCTGGTCCAGTTGACACTGTGACGGGAATCTTTCAAGTTTTTTTTTCACCAAAAAATGTCAAAGAAAAAAAAAAGTGATACTTTTATGGGTAGTAATGAGATCAAATGTACTTTTTTTTTTTTTTTAAACTGCTGTTTCTGTGCAATTCCACCGCTTTAAGTGGCCATAAAGCTCCATTATATTTCACAAGTCTAAAAATGGGCTTTGCTTTTAACGAGTAACATTTTTCCACATCGCCAGTTGGTTATATGGGATCAAGGTTTATGTGTGTTGAGTGCTTTTGACTTGGAGACAAATATGGGGATTAGTTGAGACAGCAAGAAAAAAAAAAGTGATTTTTTTGGTTTTTGTTTTGTTTTACATTTGTACAAAGCGTGCATGCAATTGTTAAAATAAGTTGATGTGTGTATAAGCTCAGGGAAGGACGTCGCTTCATTATTTGGCACACGTACGGCTTCATATATTTGTGCGCAAGGCAACTGAACAAGAGGCAGAAAGACGAAGAGGCCAGCGACCATTTTAAACAATCACCTCCATCACTTCCAGTCAAACATTGAACCTCTTTAGTTTCCTTAACTGGCAAACAAAGACGACTTTAGTTCTGAGGCTTTCAGTCGGGCGCTTCTCTGATTTTTAACTACTAAACTATTAAAAGCAGATCCTGTCCGTGTTCCAGTCGCTATCCGTCTCATCGCAACCTTTTTGCGTCCAATCTCCTCGTGCATAGCGGATCAAAAATCCTGAAAGTTCACCAATTAACAATGACCACTCGAATACGGTTTGGCTTTGTAATCACAGAAAATGTATACATTTGCTCCACATGCTGTATAAGGCTTACCCAATCATGCTGGATATATTCTACCTAGGCAGCACAGAGGTTAGCTTGTCTGCCTAGCAACAGTCAGGAGATCTTGCCCCAAGCTCAAGTTGTTATCCCGATTGTCCATCCACCTTATTCCTGAGGGCTCTGATGTGTAAACAATTATGGGCGCGACTTCCTGTAAGACACCACAAGTAGCATAGAGCCATTTTTGTTACGTTTCATTTGAACGATTTTTGTTGTTGTTGTTTTGTTTTCTTTGCTTAACGATCATAAGCACCTGTAGCATTTCTAAATATCTTGCACAGCCTGGAAATTTGTTGGCGGTTGTACTATTGCTGCATTCAAGGATGGTCGGAAGACGGAAATATCCGAGTTGAAACTTCCCAGTTCTGACGTCAAAGCGTTCGAGGTGAAAGTAAACAACCAAAATGGCGGATAGTGATAAATTGTTTTTTTTTATTTTGGTCCTCAAAACTCAATTTGACCTCCAGGAAACTTACTTTTTTTTGCAATGTTGCTTCATTTATTGTTTTAATCTTATTTCATAACTATTCCATACAGTTAAGTATTTGACCGTATAATTTCATGCAGTGATATAGCGGCAATACTGTCACTTACGTTGCGTTACGTGAAGTTATGGCGAATATTTCTGAATGAAGAAAGCTATCTAGTTTTATACTCGAGTAAATTGTGTTTTGCCATTCAGAGTGACGTCACATTGTAGTCCGCCGGTGGAGTCGGGGTCCTTTTAGTTTTCCGACTTTGCAAGTAGAATTTCCGAGTTCAAGGGGTCGTTCCCGGACGCGCTTCCTGGTTTGAACTCGGATATTTCCGACTTCCGAGCGTCCTCGAATGCAGCATAACAACCAGAGTGAATTGAAGCTGTGGCGTTTTAAATGCGCTACGGACAAAGAAAGAATGTTGTAAAAATATCTACAGTTTTCCAGCACCTCTATGAATGAATGAATGAATGAATGAATGAGTGAATGAACACAGAATGACTACTTTTAAAATCTTACTTTGAAAAGTTTAACGAAAGTTGCATTCATTTCCTTTAGTGGACAAAAAGCCAGTCAAACTTTAACTTTGCGTTGCGACAACCACGGAAGATGATTCATTGGTTAAAAAAAACAAAAAACAAAACATTGAGAGCTGTGTCACAATATGGGGACTTTATATTAGTCAGGCAATAATATGGAGTTTTCATGTGTGTGGACTATTGCTGGTCATTATATTAACCTAAACATGCAACAATTGTAGTACATACATTAAACATCCATTCAGTGTTTTAATCTTAATCTGCATAACGTTGTTGCTGTTATTATGTACCAGGTTTTCCTTTGTTTGAGAAGCACAGAGATGATGTGGCTACTATGCAGTGGGAAGTTTGATATCAGATTAAATGGTCTGGCCGAGTCCTACAACTGCTTTCGGGTAAATAAAGCAACTATGTCATTCACAGCAGTGCTCGAATAGTGCAATCTGTTCAAGAAAAGCAGATATACAAGTATTATGAAACCGCTGAACGCAGCCTTACCTGCAATTATATGCATCTCATGTTTGTATTAGGTCAAGGGTGTCCAAACTTTTTCATTTGAGGGCCACATACAAACACTCAGAAGGACGCAAGGGCCACATCATGTTATGAAGAGAAATTGTGTTTAGTTTAAAAATTGTACAAATAATTTATTTGTGCTTTTGCATATTTAGAAAAATGCTACAGTATATAAACCAATTTATTTATAATATGGCAGTAGGGTTATTATAGTTTTGGAATTTTTCACTTTAGTTTTTATTTTGTTTTGAGTTTTTTTTTATTTTATTTAGTTAGTTTTGATTATTTTCCAGGGTGCGTCTATTAGGTTTTTTTTTTAAAATAAGTTTTAGTTCTTTAATAAATGCTTAGTTTTAGTTTATTAGCTGCAGTATTAGTTTTAGTTTTTTTTTTTATGTGTATTACTTGTGCGCAACATTTAAAAAACACCATGGGCGCGACGTCATTAATCTGGTTTATATCAATATAAATCTATTAAAAATCACATTTAAAATCATCCCCAAAGGCTCATGCATTCAATTCATTACCAAAGACTAAAACGAAGGACATTTTTGCTATAATTTTAGTTAATTTTGTAAACCTAAAAATGTAGTTTCAGTTAGTTTTCTTTTTTTTTTTAAAAAGCATTTTCATTTGTTTTATTTCATTAACAATATTGTTTTTTGAATTTCAGTTTTTTTCATTAGTTTTCGTTCACTAAAATAACCTTTAATAGCATCCGTGTTTTTCGACAGCCTCCCTTCTTACTTTGACCATCTCCAAACATTTTTGTTTTTATTTGATTTGAACTGAGTCAAATGCCATTTTTAGCATATGTCGCGGGCCACTAAAAAAATGGACGGCGGGCCGCAAATGGCCCCCAGGCCGTAGTTTGGACACCACTGCATTAGATGGATTTTTTTGCTATTTTTGTCATTACTATTTCCTGGACAAAAGCCACATCAGGCCAATATATATATATATATATATATATATATATATATATATGTATATATATATATATATATGTATATAAAATTGCGTGTGAGATCTACTAATGTAACTTCTACGAACTCCACATGGATGACGTCACTGACCGCCTGGCTCACAAGCCCAACAGCAAACATCTGGCTGTAATTAATACCGCACACACGCACACACACATTGAGTTTATAAGTAGAAGTTTTCATGGCGTTTCCAGGGAGTCATCGATTGATTCCCTGCATTTCTGCCCCTCTCTTTGTCCACTTTCATCTGCTTCTTCTTCTTCTTCTTCTTCTCTCCATCCCACCTCGACTTACGTCCTCCCAACCGCTGATGAATCACAAGCAGAACATTCTTGCCTTTTGAGTACTCAGCCGGGGGCGGGGGGGGGGTTATCGGGGGTCTCACATTAATATACACACGCTCACACAAAGTCGAATTCTCGAGGTGCGTGCGCCGCATGGGGCGGTGACGTCACACCTTTCATACCCTTTAGGCGCGGTCGTGACGTCACCGCCGAAAGAAGAGGCGAGCCGGGGCAGTCAAGCACCTCTGATGCTTCCCACTCGTCCACCAATTAAAGCACGAGTCCTCACAAGAGAGTCCGGCAGCAAAAAGAGCGCAGGGACTACTTTCTTTTTTTTTCTCTCTCTTCTGTTTGCATCAGCACGAGCCTGTAAACTTTAAAAGTTCGTTGCCGTCCTGCTTGGAAGCTCGCGTGGGAAGGACCCACGCAGGACAGCGGAGACAGACAGACAGACAGACAGACAAACAGCCTACAAGAGTTCATGTAAGTTGTTTTTTTTTTTTTTTTGAAAAGACGCTTGTCAAATAAAGTGCGAGATTGTTTTGTTCAATTTTGATGTGTGTCGCTTTGAGCGTGTGACGCAATCCCATGTAAACATTCGGCTACATTTTTATTTTTATTTTTTTGACGAGATTCACGCACGCGTGCAGGTGACTCATGTGCGCGGTGGATTTCAGACCTTGCGGCTTGATCACTGCATGATCACGCAAAAAATATATCTCGCCTCTCTGACCCTCTGTTGTTCATTTATGGCGTCTCACCAAATAAGGTAATCCAGGGACCGTTTGATTTATTTATTTATTTTTTTTAAATCCGAGATTGGTTGTGGAAGCTGTCGGTTTATTTCACGTTGCATTATGAATTATAACAAATGTAGGCTACATACACCTGACACGAGAACACTTCACGTGTTTAATTAAGTTAATTGATGACTGAAAAGTTAGTGATTTGGGGTGGGGAAATTAAATTGAAAGAAAAAAAACTAAGTAGCCATCTTCTCTGTCACCTCACTTTTTTTTCTTTTTTTTTTTAAACAAGTTTTGCGGGCCATGTCAAATGGCATTTTTAGTATATGCCACAGGACACTGAAAAATGGATTGCGGGCCATAATTTGGACACATCTGTCTTAAGCTGTTCCACAAATTGCATTTTGCAAGTTTACCCAACTCATTCTACACGTTTTATTGGGTATAATCTCAAAACAAATTGTGATTAACTGCTTGACATATTGCAGCTTGTGTCTTTGTGTTCCCCGCACACACTTCGATGCTGCTTCAATTGCTCGTGTCCCGAACTAATCTCAGGATTAGTTATTCGGGGGTTCCTATGGAGTCCCGATAGGTGACATGGAGGTGGCACAACACTTTGAGTGGCAGTTTGCTGATGAGCAAATGCAGAAAGAGTGACTGGTGTCTGGCCTAAAAAGTTGGAAAAAGTGCGGTGGGAGCTTTTGGAACAGTAATGAAGTGAGCAATATGCCTAAAAAGCACAACATACTTGGATGTAATGGTGTTCAATTAAAACTCATTCACTGCCAGTCATTTTAGAAAATTTTACAATTTTCAATACTCATGTGATATTACATTCAATAATTATAATTATAATAATTATATATAAACCGAATCTACCAAATAACAGAATAGACTCCCTACTTTTTTTCCCGTTCTTTTATGATTGACAGTAGAAAAAAATGTAAGTTTGCCAAAATACAGCCATTTCTCCCATGGACTCTGAAACTGTGATTATTTTGTATAAAATGGGCCAATGATGTCATCGACCGGTGGTTGGGCATCAGTCAAGTTGTTTCCAAGTTTGATTTTTACAGTGGATCATAATCAGATTCGCCCCCATTTGGCACCGCTCTAAAAAAATACAATTGACAAGTATACTCGTCAAAGGCAGTGAATGAGTTAAAATAATCGCCAAAGTCTTTTTTTTTTTTTTTTCTTTTCCCCCCCAGATTTTCAGGAAACACCAAAAAAATAAAAATAAATGTAACATTTTGCGTTGAGGAGATGGTTTTAGGCAAAAAAACAAAAAAAAACAAAACGTATTTTATTTTTTAAGAGGGTGACAATATGCAAAAGAGGAATCAATATATCAGTTAGGAATTTTGGTCCAAGTTTGCATCTTTTTTTTTACTCTGTTAATCGGTATTTTAGTCTAGTTTGTATATACAGTACATCCGATTTCAAGTTAATGCCGCATACTGTATATATATATTTTTTTTATTATTTATTAAATTGAATTGAGAAGATGATCCTTTCAGGAAATTACACTGCAATGTCGAATTTGATTTATTTGTTAATGTTATGCACCACCAGCAAGAGTCGTTGCCAAGTGTGGCTGCTAATGGTTGTCTAAATAAACACGATAATGATACATTACAGGAGCAAATCATTCGTACAGTGCAAAATAAGAGGTCTAACGATGCCACTGTTGTTGTCACATTTCATAAACAGTTGTCGCTTTGATCAAATTCCAAGGAGAGCATGTCGATCTGAAATGACGATTTGGCAAACGTATTTGACATTTGGTTAGTTTCGGGTTTGTTAGTTTTGTTTCTCCTGCTCGGCTGTGTGGCTGACTGGGTGTGGTCGGCTGTGACGACAGCCGTTGGCATGTCCAGCTGGCACCCGACCGCATCGCAACGGAGACGAAGCAAGTTAGGACCGATGCGAGGCGCGTATTATTTATTATTATTAGATTTCACCCAATGGCGAGTTTCATTCATTCATCACATCGACGCACGCGTCACCTGACCACTTTTAACCTTCAGAAAACGATTTTTTTTTAAAAATCCCTTCAAATTCTGCATTTAAAATCTTGAACTTGTCACATGAGACAAAGACAAAGATCGTACTTTTTTTTTTTTCAAAGCCTCTTACGTAATAATTGCCTTGATGTCCAACAACTAGTGCCATTACGAACAAACCTGTTCCAAGCAAGCGACTCACATCTTTACAAACCTTTTTACGAGGATAGACCACAGAATCAGCTGGCGAGTACCCCACCAGAACACATTTACTGCTTTATTATGATGTGATATTATTATGTTTTCTTTCACAAATTGTTGATTCATACTATTGGGTAGTTTGTCTTGATCCAGACTGTCTAGCTTTGTGATGCATTCATTATACCGAGAGGATAAATGACATTGGAAAAGACAATTCCCTTCCATTGAAGGTGTTTAGCTCATTTGCTCCCAATAACGTATAAATACGTTTTTTTTTAATGTTCTAAGTGTCCCAAAGAGGTATTTATACGTTTTTTTTTTGTTTTGTTTTTAATGCTAGAGCATACAGAAGGCTTTGATGCAGCCTCTCAACTGCAAAGAACGGTTGCAGAAATGGTAGTTATTACACAAACGGCCAGCAGGTGGCAGCAGAGCAAAGGAGATCAACCAGGGCCATGTAGAAAAAAAGCTCAATTACTTACAATTTTAAATAAATTTGTGAAAACTGATGAAAGTTAGGTCTCTTCTAATGTTAATTGCTGCAAAACGGAAACAGATAGAAACATACTTTTTTTTTCCCTGATGAAAGAAGAGACTTTAATCTTTCTTTTGATAGGTTCCATGTTTTTATAGCAATCGAACACAATATTCTGTGGGCCTTGCAAAATCAGTCCAAATCCAGTAAAACAGCCGGGAGCGAACGGGATTGCGAAATGTGAAAATGGCGGCGAGTGAATGAGTTAATCTTAAGATTATGACGGATGCGAGTATCCCTGTAGCCATCATTTATTTTCGGTTATAAGTTCAAAACAGTTGGACATGTAACATGACAGACAATGAGTGCAGTGCCACAATTAGTCACTAGAGGGAGACAAAGAACATGTGAAAAGTACCCGGAACATCTGTTCAGCCATCAGGGTCGCAGGCGTGTTTGTGCACACTGCACAGTGCTGTTGTTTATTAAATACCATCGGAACAGCTCACGACCAAGTAAACAATTTCACCTATTTCTTCCCAAGGAGACAGGCAGAGATGATGTTCTAGTTCATTATGACCTGTTGATATTAATTGCAGAAGTCGATTGTTTGTGTAAGCCAATGAAAATTTTGGTCAATTAAAATAAATGTTAAGTTGAGGCACTCAGTTACAAGAGAGAGTGTGAGAGTCATATTGGGGTTATATTAGGCTCTAGAGGGCTTCTATTGGGTTGTTATAGAGTGGGGGGGCGGGGGGGCATTCCTCAAATTCTCCATTGACCAGACACACACAACCACACACCCACGCGCACAAAGAGAGACAAAGGCAAAGCATTCTTAAATGGCTGCAGGCCACATCGAGTCTGCTGGCATCGAGCTCCTTATTTAGGCAAAGAAGCTGCAGTCGCATCTCTTCCTGTCTTTAATGGCCACCGCTGCCGAATTGTTTCTTTGCGAGGAATCCAAAGACTTTAAACTTGTGGCGCTTGTGACGCGTTCTGAAAGTTTGGGAGCCTGAGCCCTTTAACTCATTCACTCCCAGCTACTCTCGCCGAAGCAACTGGATTTTGACTGATTTTTGCAAGGCCCGCAGAATATTGTGTTCTATTGCTATAAAAACATGGAACCAAAAAGAAAGTCTCTTCGTTCATCAGTAAACCAAAAAAAAAAAAAAAAGGTATTTGTATCCGTTTCCGTTTTGTAGCAATTAGCATTAGAATATAGCTAAGTTTCATCATTATTCAAAAACCTGTTGAAAACACTGGCAAAAAAAGCTTGTTGCAACATGACACTGGCTGATCTCTTATACTCTGCTGCCAGCTGCTGTCTTTTTTTGTAATAACAACCATTGCTTTAAGTGACCTTTTCAGGTCAAAAGCTGTCTCAAGCCTTCTGTATGCTCTAGCATTAAAAATAATAATAAAAATAAATAAAAACGTTTTTGATAGGGAAGGACAAAATATTTAAAAAACGTATTTATACGTTTTTTGGTTTGAATGAGTTAACAGTAAGAGTTATATAATCAAACATGCAATCAATAACTGTCAGAGCTTGGAAGCGTCTTTCAATGCTTGCGCCCACTTTTAAAGGCGCACGTAATTCAGAGTTTCTCAAAAAAAAAAAAAAAAAACATGGCGCAAACTTTTACTGACATCACAATACGTTCATGTAAATAACTATAATTTGATATTTGATTTATTTTTTTCTTTTTATCCCCTTTTATTTATTTAACTATTTTAATCTATTTTGTTTTGTAGCTTTGTTTTTATTCATTTATTTTTTCTATCGTGTTTAACTGTTTTCTTTTAGTGTTTACATGTTTTTATTTGGTAGTTATTAAATTTTTAGCTCCAGTGTTTTCTCATGGGGGAGCCTCCACAGTGAGAGGGATGGCTGGTCTTCATCCATCTCACCGTGGATGAACTCCTCCTGGGTGCCTTTCCTTACAGGGTACTTCTGTGCCCCGCCTTGGGTTTTGGGTGTGTCTGTGGGTACGATCATGGGGATGTGGGGGGGTGGTTGGTTTTTTCTTCTTCTTTTTTTTAATTGTATAATAGATGTCCAGCACTTTTGAGTTGCATTTTGACTGTTTGAAAGGTGCTATATAAACAAAGTTGATTGATTGATTGATCATAATCGACAAATAACACTGCCAATTTTCAATCGTATATATTGTAAAATACTACATTTGAAAATGACCAGACAACAATAACACTGGTCAACGACTTAACACACATTTTGGTGCCAAGAAACAGTTTTAGGGTATTTTGGATGTTGCTGAATCCAAAAATGACATTCGATTTTGTGAATCGGTTCTAGTTTTTGAGATATTACACATGTACTCTTTTAATGCTAATCATACGCATTGATATTCTCTTTATGCTACAACTTTGATCAGGCTATATCTGTTCATGTTTTTATTATTATTATTATTATTATTATTATTATTAATTAACAATTAAAAACGTCTTTTGCACACCATATAAAAATTGTAGTATGAGAAATACTTTTTTTTTTTTTTTTTTTTTGTAAAAGAGCTTCTACATATTAAACAATATCATAAACATGGAAAAATATTTGGGCAATCACTGATGCTGTTAATTCATGGCAGTTGTGGCATCAACATTATAATGAGATGTGGCTGTGGAAATGTTATTGTTTCACTTAATTGGTCCTAAAAGGAATTATTTGCAATACATAAATAAATGAATAAATAAATAAATACATAAATAAATAAATCTGTCTGTTACTATAGTGACGGGCAGAACAATTAAATATGCTTCCACTAGATGGCACAAGGAATATATACAGTATATATTTTTTTAGTCTTGTTTCTGTGAAAACTTATTTTTAATGCAAAATCTGTGCTAATATAAAACAGTTTATAAATTGCTTAATAAGTTAATATTGACTACTAACATGCATATATTAGGGGTGTTAAAAAAAATCGATTCGGCGATATATCGCGATACTACATCGCGCGATTCTCGAATCGATTCAATAATGGGCAGAATCGATTTTCTTTTTTTTTTTTTTTTTTTTTTTTTTTTTTTTTTTTCTTTTTTTTTTTTAGGATTCACACCTTGAGCATGGAAGAATGTTATATGAACGGCACATTAAGCCTTAATATTTTTATTTTAATGCTGTTCAAATGTGAAACAGATTGCAAACTGTTTGTGTACAGTGGCTCACGGTTATAAGCCTCAAGTTTTAGATAAATATATTCATACAAATCTTACAGTGTACATGTACAAATTTACTGATAGTATTTTCTAAATTTGAATGGAAAAAAATCGCAACAATCGACTTATAAATTCGTATGGGGATTAATCGGTATCGAATCGTGACCATTCGTATCGGGATTAATCGGTATCGAATCGAATCGTGACCTGTGAATCGTGATACGAATCGAATCGTCAGGTACTAGGCAATTCACACCCCTAGCATATATAGTATTAACACAAATATGGATGGAAAAGCCTTCTTTTGCCAATAGTATGATAAATATCATGACCCATTTTGAATCTCGACCCAAAGTTTGGGAAAACCTGCTGTAGGCCATGATGTTTTTGTATCAAATTAACATTAACTCATTCACTCTCAAAAACGTATTTATACGTTTTTTTTTAAGGTTTTTGTATGCAAGAGTTTTTGTATGAAGGCTTTGATGCAGTTTCTGACCTGAAGCGGTCGCTTAAAGCGATGGTACTTATTACAAAAAAAAAAAAAAAAAAAAAGACCAGCAGGTGGCAGCAAAGTACAAGAGATCAACCAGGTCCATGCTGAAACAAGCTCTTTTTCCCAGTATTTTCAACAGGTTTGTGAATAATGATGAAACTTAGTTAATTCTAATGCTAATTGCTACAAAACATAAAAACAGATGAAAAATATACCGTACTTTTTTTTTTTTTTTTTTCTCCCTGATGAAAGAAGAGACACATTTTTCTTTTGGTAGGTTCCATGTTTTGATAGCAATAGAACATGAAAATGGCTGGGAGTGAATGAGTTAATAAGAGCAGTCATTCACTTTCTGGGTTCTGACTCAACCTCAAAGAGAGCTAAGTCAGGCGTCTTATTAATTGCCAATGCCAACATGGAAAGTAGTTTATGGTCACATGGTAAGATGCATGAACAACATGAACACATTTGTCGCTATAATCAGTGTTAACATGCAAAAGAGACAGTTGATGTGAAAATGTAACGCATCAACCTACTTGGTGCTGGTGATGCTTTTGTTCACATCAGGACAGAAAAGCCAACAGTTGAATTCATCCATAACATCTACACAAGACTGCACACAACAGACAACGACGTCATCCCCATTGCCAGTTCTGGCCTTGCACCAGAAATGCTGAATATTAAATGCTGAAAATTATAACGTGAAAAACAAAAAACAACCTGCGACATTGAGCAGCAGTTCACCCCCAATGACCACTGCAGGCCTGTTATGATGGGACGTTGGGATTTGTAGAAGTCATCTTTTGAAAATATAAACAGATATTTGTAAAAATAAAGTGTTGCATATGTATATTTCAATTTCCCACCTTGTTGATAATAGTTGATAATTGTGAGGAAAGACTGCGATTTTCCAACTTCACATAGATGAATAACATTAATTATTCATAACATATTTAGTTCGCACATCTGCCTCCCAGTGCAGAGGTTGTGAGATCTAATCTGGTGTTCTCTCTGAGCCCGAGTGGGTTTTCTCCGGGTACTCTGGTCCTCCCATGTTATGAAAAACATGCATGGTAGGTTCATTGGATTCTCTCAATTGTCGCTTTAGGTGTGATTGTGATTGCGAATGATTGTTTGTCTGTGTGTGTGTGCCCTGGGATTGGCTGGCAACCTGTTCAGCGTGTACTTGTTCTTAACCTACACCAGCTTGACTTTGGGCAAGAGACAGGGTACACCATAGACTGCTTGGTTGCCGCGCAATCGCAGGACCAGCCTGTTTTTCAATGTTTCTCTCCACTAACACACCTGATTCACGATCATGATCGTCTGCGAAGCTTGCTGATGAGATGATCATTAGATTCAGCTGTGCAGGAGGAGGGCCGAACTTGGCCATCACTGACATAGACAAAACAACCATTCACACTCACATTTACACTTTAGTGGCAATAAAGTGTTCAGTCAACCCAACATGCATGTTTTTGCAATAAAGAAGTACTGTACATAATGAAAACCCACACACAGAGAACATGCAAACTCCACAGGGAAGGTTTGAACCACCAACCTTAAAACTGTGTGGCAGATGCACTGAGCACTGCACTGCCTTGGAGTGGTACTGTATATTCATAACTACAAGTGTTGGTCAAAAGTATAAAAAAAAAAAAGTATAAGGATTGGGAATATTGCTTAAAAAAAACAACTAATAATAATAATAATAATAATAATAATAATAAAAGGAATAAAAATCTAATTTTACAAGTTTGACTTTGCTTATTTCTCAAATATAATTGTTAGACAAGCAGTGACAAAGTTTGACAGTTTCTACTTTAAAAAAAAAAAAAGTGTATTTTTTTTTAGGAGGAGCTAAGCATTGACGTAACGGAAATATATATTTCGCAGTGTGTAACATCATAATATCGTCCATACTTTTTAAATTATTATTATTATTATTTTTATACGGTTTGTCCTCATCCCTTATCCTCGCTGACTGTGTGTAAGAGGCGGAGGAAGAATTTCAATGGGTTAAAAAAAAGAAGAAAAAAAAGAAAAAAAAAGTCCGTAATGGTGGCCAGAGGCAACTTGGTTTTCGCCACTGCACTTTCGCCCCTCCAAATAACACATAATCATTTATTTACATCTCGAACAAATTCTTGTATTTTTGCGTGTCATGACAAGTCGTGTTTCCAACTTTTTCCTCCCTGATTTGTTTCTGTCAAACAGACGATACCGAGTGACAGAGAGAAGGAAAAGTTGAACAGACTCCACCCAGAATCAAGGCAGCGAACCGAAAGACAGCAACCGACGCTATAAAAATGAGTGCTTCCCACCCCCGGCTCCACCAGAGCGCCGCGCCCGCTCCCAACGCTCTCTCCGCCGACAAGGACGCAGAAATGCCCGCCACGGAGAAAGACCTGGCCGAGGACGCGCCTTGGAAGAAGATCCAGCAGAACACGTTCACCCGCTGGTGTAACGAGCACCTGAAATGCGTCAACAAGCGAATCGGCAACTTGCAGACGGACCTCAGCGACGGGCTGCGGCTCATCGGGCTGCTGGAGGTGCTGTCCCAGAAGAAGATGTTCCGAAAGTACAACCAGAGGCCCACCTTCCGCCAGATGCAGCTGGAGAACGTGTCCGTGGCTCTGGAGTTCCTGGACAAGGAAAGCATCAAGCTGGTGTCCATCGGTGAGTCGTCAAATGATTGAATCGTCAATGATTGATTGATTGATTTGAATTTGTTTCTTTCAACTTTGCTGAGCTAAAATATGCTAATCTGAAACGTATCGATCGATTGTACCCTGTTGCCCACAAGAAAAGCTTTGATTTTCCGACATAATGTTCTGTTTGTTCCCATTCTCATGCGTCACTAATCACTATGGACCAGGTGCACTGATTACGTTGTGTCCCAATTACGCTGAATTCTCGATAAAAGATGACTTGTTTAGTTCAACTTAATGAGCAACTGGGTAGCGGAACTACACAAATTCAGTACAAGTGTCATCAAGGAGGTTATGTAGGGTTGTAACAAAGTGTAACATTTGTCAGTGTGGAGTGAAAAGGCAGGCGGTTCCCCATGCGTGTGTCGACATGGGCCCATTGCTTTGTCCCCTCCTTTTCTCCACTTCATTTGGAAGGATTTGGGAAGAGGGCCCCCTTGTCTTTCTGCCTGCTTGCCTACTTTGAGTCCGAACTTTGTAGGTCAGGATGTAGTCAGGGGGGGGGGGGGGGGGGGGGGAAGCTGCTGGGCTCCTGCTGATCTGGGAAGAATACGCTTGGACATGCAGGCCACGGGGTTCCTTGGTGTGAGAACTTTGTTCCTGCTTGGTGACATCAGACTGGATCAAATGGACTTTGCTTGGATGTATTGAATTGACGGTCGAGCGTCGAAAGAGCGGACTTGAAATCATGATGGAAGTCATTGTGAAATGGCTTTGTAACAACATCTTTGTGTAAACGACTCAAGCATTGGTGGCACTAGAGTGAATGAAGCAACAAGAGCACTTTGTGTTTAGACCACCAGGAATGGCCGATATAATACCGGAAATTGATTCCTCCTACGTAGCTTTGCAGCTAAAACGATACTGTGTGAGCTGGCACAAGAAACTACAAGGCAGCTATGGTACTGCTATCTCTAAAATGAGGCTTCAAAAGCATTTAATAAAAAAAAAAAGAACTCACAGATGGTGCGGGTGTGTTCGCCGAATGCTATAACTGTCTCCCGCTAGAAAATTCATGCTTTGTCTAACTTTCTTACACGTACACATCCCTAAAATTTAATAAAAAAAAATAATAATAATCTAATGGTGCCATGCTGGAATGATACCACAATGGTATTTTAATCAAAGATCAAATAATGAAAAAAAAAAAGTAGGTAGATAAAGCTTTAGTGGGTCGTTTCACTGCATTAGAACTTGTCAAGTTTTCTGAATTACGTGTTCATTTAGGCAAGGCAAGTTTATTTGTATAGCACATTTCATACACATGGCAACTCAATGTGCTTTACACAAGGAAAGACGACACATTAGCATCAAGAAACAGTAAACATTCAGAGGAAGAAAAATAAATGGGTTACAAAATTTACTAAAAAGAACATAATAACAATCTTAAAACATTATTCAACAAACTTTAAAACATTTAACATAAGGAAGTTTAAAATAATTAAAAAAAAAAAACACTTAATTAAAGCTGTTTAAAAGTCCCTAATCAAAGGTCTCAGGTATAATTGCAACACAGGTGAGGATCGTTATGGCTTCTCCAGAGCTGGCTTATTAGCTGTCATTGAAATCAGCTGCATTGGGAATTGGGAGACATGAAAAACAGGCTGGCTAGGGGGGGGCCTGAGGACCGCAATTGAGAAATTAGTGATTTAGGATAACAGGTGAGCATTCCAGACCACTTTGGCGAAAGGTGGGCTACATCCCGGAATGGTCGCGAGTCAATTGCTAGACGCATTGTAGACAGACAACCACTCACGTTCACACCTCTGGGACATTTTTGAGTTTTTAGTTTACAGCCTGGTAAAATTTTTGACCTACATTTCTCTTGAAGCAGTCCCACTCCGTTTCTGCAGGTGGCGGTAGTGGTCACTATAAATTGATTTTCAACTACAAGCAAAAATCTCATGTCATTCTTGTGGAATTGAATTTTTAACAAGTTGACAAAGAGTCATCGCTATATCCTTGGCTCATGCTAATGCTAATACGTTAATGGTTTCATCTCTGGCACATGACACATCCATTCGGTGTTTGCATTTGAGGTGTGCTTATGAGATACAAGCGGGATCGGGTAAAAACGTAACCTGCTCCGTGTGTTTTTACTTGGTAGCGTTCCTAAGGTCAAATTCTGTAGCTTATTCATGTCTTTCTCCGAGACAGATGTCCACAGAACATCTGTTACGAGAAGCAACAAAACGGTTGGGCCCTTCACTGCCCGAGTAGCCGTGCAGACACGAGTGACATCTCTGGGGGGAAATGTCTTGCACACTTAGTAGTTTCCATGTGCTCCCAAACTGTTCCTAACAAGCAGCAGGTGAGACTGCACGCTCTTGAGCTCTCAACTTTGGACGACTTGCCCATTATGCCAGCATGTTCGCCATTCACAATCATTTTAAATTGCGCCTCAAATATCCCTCACCCGTTATTTCATTATATATCCCCCCCCTCACTATGCTGTGACCAAACGGGTCATTGGTCGGTCTTTCGGGGCGTGATGCCAGCTGACTCGCGCTTATCCAGCTTCTCCTATTTTGACTCTTCTAATCGGAAGATGAGAGAGCATCAAGCCCGCTTTGCTATTTTTTTTTTACTTCCTCCTCTCATTGCAAGAAAATGGCCACACCCTTGCACCACAGTTTAGCACAAACTGCTATCGGAACACAGCATAATGCTTGAGGTCTTTCTTTCTTCACCACTGTCCTCGTTTTACTCATGGTGCGTCTTTTATAGCTTTTGCTTGCGGTCTCAAAAAGTGTTTATCATGTAACATGCTACGGATGAATCTCTTATTCCAAACCACCATGTGGAACCGTTATTTTCAAACTGCATATTTTCGGTGATGATATTCGACGCACAACTTGTGATATTGATATATGTATGTATGTATGTGTGAGATATATATATATATATATATATATATATATATATATATATATATATATATATATATTAGGGGTGTTAAAAAAAAATCGATTCGGCGATATATCGCGATACTACATCGCGCGATTCTCGAATCGATTCAATAATCGGCAGAATCGATTTTTTATTTTTAAAAAAAAAAAAAATTTTTTTTTTTTTTTTTTTTTTTTTTTTTTTAAGGATTCACACCTTGAGCATGGAAGAATGTTATATGAACGGCACATTAAGCCTTAATATTTTTATTTTAATGCTGTTCAAACATGAAACGGATTACAACCTCTATAAGACTGAAATTTCAGATAAATAAATAATACATTTTCATATAAATCTTACACTCTACAAGCTTACTGATTAGTATTTTCTAAATATGAATGAAAAAAAATCGCAACAATCGACTTATAAATTCATATCGGGATTAATCGGTATCGAATCGTGACCATTCGTATCGGGATTAATCGGTATCGAATCGAATCGTGACCTGTGAATCGTGATACGAATCGAATCGTCAGGTACTAGGCAATTCACACCCCTAATATATATATATATATATATATATATATATATATATATATATATATATATATATATATATATACACACATACACTAATTAGGGCTGCACGATATTGGAAAAATATGCGATATCAATATTATTGCGATATTTAACATTTACATAAGGAAATTACATTTTTATTACCTAATGAAAGAAAAACATTTTTCATGGGGCAAAATAAGCAACCTTCATGTAATCTTAGTTTGTCATTATGTCTTGATAATTTTCAACTATTGAATGGCGATGCACATTTTAGTTAGCGTCTGACTGGTCATATAAAAAGCATAAAATTCCATATAAAACTTATTGCGTGCCTTTGCGATATGCATATTGCAAGGGCCAATATCGCGATATCGATATTTTTTCGATATATTGTGCAGCCTTAATACTAATTTTGTATATGATGAGGTCATGTGATATACTGTGTAAAATGTGGCGTACATGTGACATGGTCATTTTGTTGACGAATTTTTTATTTATTTATTTTATTTATTTTTTTTTACCCCCCAGACAAAAATGAAACAAACTGAAATAGAAGCCGTTCATTTGGGCAATGACAATAACTAAGATTGACAATTTCATTGAACATGTAAACATAACATAAACATTGTTTAGTGATTTAATCAATGACTAAAACGAAAACACAGTGACAAATTCACAAAATCCAATCAGAAGCAGGAATGAAACACTGATGGGAGAAAAGAACCACTCAAACTGTTCACTGCACTTGATTTAATGTTCAAACATTTTTACATTCATTGTGCAGCTCAGCTAGAAGATTCATCTCAGGCAATTATGCACTTTTTTTTAAACTTGGGTGAAAATTAATTTTAAGATGACGTATTGTCAGTTCAATGATTAATTGAAACAAAGTTTAATAAAGATGCTGTTGTGTTAAGTGTGTCTTGCGTGTTAAACTAAACTGAAACAAACAGATTTGAGGAAAAAAAAAAAGATGACTGATGAAAAATATTAACTAAATTGTCAATTGGGGTCGACTAAAATTGCCCTTAATTAAAATTGGACTTTGACTAAATTATGACTACAACTTTAATTTTAGTCAAGAGACTTTAACTAAAACTAAATTATTATTATTATTATTATTTTTTTTATCAAAATTAACACTGGTCTTGTATTTTTATTGTTTAATGGGGGGGGGTTGGAACTTTTTGCTTCAGGACTCTGAGATTAACCAGTGAAAAAGTGCCCACAGGGCCACCACCCAAAAAGGTTTAATGTTGAACCCTGTTTAGTGTAACTTCATCAAAACAATACTATAGCAACTTTTTTTTTTTTTTTTTTTTTTTTTTAACTCATTCACTGCCTTTGACAAGTATACTTGTCAATTGTATTTTTTAGAGCGGTGCTAAATGGGGGCGAATCTGAGCATGCTCCACTGTAAATATCAAACTTGGAAACAACTTTACTGATGCCCAACCACCAGTAGATGACATCATTGCCCCATTTTATAGGAAATAAACACAGTTTCAGAGTCCATGGGAGAAATGGCTGTATTTTGGCAAACCTACATTTTTCTGCTGTCAATTATAAAAGAACGGGACGGGACAAAAAGTAGGGAGTCTATTCTGTTATTTGGTAGATTCGGTTTATATATAATTATTGAATGTAATATCACGTGAGTATTGGAAATGTAAAAATTTTCTATAATGACTGGCAGTGAATGAGATTTATTAAAGAGCTGTTAAAATTAATCAACAATCTGTTATCAAATTGATTGCAAAATATTTTAACAACTGAGTAATCGTTTGGAGCAATTTTTAATTTAAAATTGTCCAAATCCTCAGATTTTAAGCTAGCCACAGTAATTGTTCACGGATTTCTGTTATCCTTCATGAAAGATTATCTTCTGTTTAATTTTAAAAAAATGGCAAACGTCGGTTTTTCTTTTTTTGTACGTTTGTTTTGTTTTTTGGAAAACAATGACCCTACTGGTAACATAGTACAACATCATTCCTCTTTCTATAATCACTATACGAATATGATGTGCGAAATAAACTGCAATCATTGGTTAATAAAGAGTAATGGGGGGAGTGCTTCTGTAATTCACTTTAATACAAAATTGAAATGAATCCAATTGATTGAATAATCGATTAAGTGATTCTAAAAATATTTGCTAGTGACAGTACTAAACTTTTTTTTATTTTTTATTTTTTTTTTCCTTTGCAAAAATGTTGAATGAAAATGGCATCTTTAACAGGTCGATGTGAGCCACAATGTTTATTTTACGCGTGTCGAGTAAGGACTTCCTGTGGACGTTTTTGCCACTGAGGCATCTGTAACTTCAAAACAAAAGTGAACATACGAGCGTGAGAAAATGAAATGGCACTCACTATGTAATTTGCATTAACACATTGGACTTCCTCTGTCAGTTTGACGCGCTAACCATCGGATCGTCATCTTGTTACATGTGCCGTGAATGACCCATTTGTGAAGTTTGAGCCGTTAAAATCAAGAGCTTCACTTTTTTTGGTTGTTAGCAAGTACTACACTGAAGCCCCAACTCGCTAGCTATCACCTGCTTGAGATATCTTGTGTACATATTCCGACTCCAACTCGTCACACGCATGTTTGAGTAAGCTTTAGTCATTCACCCTTGCCGTCATCCTGCCTGAAAACTGTCATCTTTGCAAATTCTCTGTATCTTGTAACTGTAATCATAATGTGCTTTATTTCCATATTTTCGAAGTTTCTTTTCAACTGTATATTTTAATTTGTATTTGGAAAAAAATGTTCTATTTCTATTAAAAAAACAAAACAAAAAAACCTTGTTGCGTTAAGTAATAATTTGATGTGATTGCGCATGCATGTTGGATGTCACGTAAACGCAACTGTGTTGTGTCTTTCTAACTGGTAGTTGTGTTGTGTTGGTGCCGCGGGCTGAGAAGGCGAGTTGAGACACATGCGCGTGTGGCAACAGCTCGGCTATTTCATAATAATGAAATGGAACCAAGGAAACGTAGCGTTTTGCATCCGGACACTAAAAGACGTTTCAAATGTCCTGTGGTAGGTGGACGGGTAGGATGTGGTCATTAAAAATAGATATTTTACTCTTTAATATAATTGAACATCTTGCATTGGTTTTAAAGATTGTAAAGTAAATAAGGTAATACTTTATTGATCCTTGGATGGGGAAATTCGAGTGTTAGCCGTCCAAGTTAAAGCCGCATGCAGATAAAGATTACTAATAAAAAAAATAAAAAATGTTTTGAACAAAATTAAAAATTGTAATGTAATGACTGTAGAATGTTTTGATGGTAGCAGATTAAAAATGTGAATTTGGTTGTGGCTGGTTTTGTAAATCAAAAAGATGAAACGCGAATAGCAGAGCCGAACGCGTTAATGAATTTTGAACATCCGTCATCGGCGATTGCACATCAAAATGAGTAGGGATGCACAATATCGGCGGCCGATAATTGTCGGCAATTATCGACCAATTTGACGTCAAACGGATAAACCAGATAATGGAGAAATCTGTTTAATTATCGGCAATTTTATTTCATAAAGAATTCCAGCAATAGTTAGACGTGCCACGTTGGTCCATCAGTTGTGGTTGTGGCTCAGATCACTAAAATTCAACGTCAAGATGTTTTACATACATTGAAACATTGTGCGAAGTTTATACAATGTTTCAATGTATTTGTTAGACTTATAGTAGGACTTGAAATTATATTTGTATTCAAGTTAAACATCTGCTTGGTTATCGACATCGGCACCTCTAAATTATAGGTGTATCGGTTGAAAATAGCATTATCGTGCATCCCTAAAAATGAGTGTCTGACTGTCCGTCAATGTTTCCATCATTCGAGGTGGGCATCCATCACTATTCGGTGAATCGGTCGAGCTCTCCGGAGCACGTTGTGGGCGAATGGCGACTCTCCCGATCCGCCATGAGGCTTGCCTCTCTTTCGTTATTTCGGTTTCGCTTTGCTGGACAAGAGAACGAGTGGCCAATCTACATCACTGCGTGCCGAATATGTTGCGACATAAGCAACAATGGCGGCGGCGTATGTACAAATAAAGCTTCTACAAAATGTGTTAAACTTTTATTATTTTTGTAAAATGAGGCTCATAAGTTATGTTGGTAACAAGCAAATAAATCATATTGGACAAACTTGTCATTACAGTCGGGGTTCCTTTTTAAGATAATTGTTTGATACCTTCTTCCGAAGTTTCATTTACTTTTTAGTAGGGGTGTTAAAAAAAAAAAAAAAAAAAAATCGATTCGGCAATATATCGCGATACTACAGCACGCAATTCTCGAATCGATTAAATCGTTTTTTTTTTTTTTTAACCATTTTTGATGGAAAAATATTCAACAAAATGTCTAACTTTCACACCTTAAGCATGGAAGAATGTTATATTAAGGGAACCTTTAGCCTTAATATTTTATTTAAATGCTGTTCAAACATGAAAAATGTTGTTAAACCCGTTTGTTGTTGTTTGGCTCACAGTTATAAGATAATACATTTTCATACAAATCTTACAGTGTACTGTATAAGTTAACTGAATGGAATTTTATAAATTTGAGTAAAAAATATCGTAACAATCGACTTATAAATTCGTATCGGGATTAATCGGAATCGAATCGTGATTCGAATCGTCAGGTACTTGGCAATTCACACCCCTACTTTTTAGTGTATATTGTTGCATAGAAGTACGATGGCCTGCTTTGCATATATGTTTGGCTCACCAATTTTTGAAGTTCATTGGTCTGAATCTTCACTCTGGCCATTGTGTCAAATTGAAGAATCTAAATTGTTCATAGCCTTTTGCCCAGACGGCTAAGATAGACTTGAGCTCAAGCATGGACCTCATGAGTATAGAAAGGTGATGGATGGATAGTCATAAAACCAGACAGGAATGCATTTGCGAGTTTTGCTATTCTCGTCCAAATGATCACTTCCTGCCAGCTCCTTATCATTGGCATAGCTTCCTGTCTGCCACGCCAAGGAGGGGGACTGGTCGAGGCGGGTGTTGTGAACATAAGCGCAATGTGCATTCTCCTTCCGTTCAGTGGCGTTGAGCCTATTACATGACATGACATTACATTACATCGGAGTGGGAAACATTCGTCTTGTTCAAACTGAGCAAGCGGCATGAAGCCACAGTTTGGGATTCACAAAGAAGTGGCGTGTTATGTAATGGAATCGTATGCATATAATAGATGGAAGCAGGGGGGGGGGCAACGCTGGAAATGTTCTCTGCTTCTCGAGCTCATCAATGACTTACAAATGCAAACTTGTGTGCTTGCTCAGTGTTACCAGATGCTTCCATTGAAACGCCACCTGATTGAAGCCACATGGTATTTATTAAAGCCGCTCGTTCATCATTTGATGTGCTGCTGCCTCATCACCCTTTAGCTTGTCTACTCTTGCTGCCGCATCTTGGACGAAATCTCTCCCCTCAACTTACATTTTCGCCATATTGTGTACTCGCTTAAGCGAAGCCTATCGCTACTTGATTGAGCAAACGAGAAAGATCCCACACAGCACTTTCTGTACCTTTTTTCTTCTTTGGGTCTTCCACCCTCCCCGTCTCACTTCCCCCAATCTTCTTCCCAAACCCCTCCTCCATCCTCTGTAACCAGAGCCCGTGGAGTGGGAGGGCCGCCAAGATCCAGTTGCTTCTGCCCTTTTAAGGCTAAAAAACCAAGGGGAACTTTTTTTCCAGTCGCAGGGAGTGAAGCGAGGGAGAGCCGAGGCAGGCAGGCAGGCAGGGTGGGTGAGTGAGTGAGTGGAAATGGCAGAAAGGAAAATGAGGAAGTGTAGTAGATCCATTGTGGCTTGTTAAAGGGAGGGAGGCAAGTGGAGGAGGAAGGGAAGGAGCCGAGAAAACGGGTCAAACAGTGAGGCTGCAGAAAACGAGTGAATGTGGGGCGGCGTGGCTCAGTGGTAGAGTGGTTGTCTCCCAACCGCGTGGGTGTGGGTCCGATCCCTCGCCATTGTGACCGTGTCCAAGTGTCATTGAGCGAGATACTGAACCCCCAGTTGCTCCTGATGCTGTCATCAGTTTATTATTTATTATCATTTATTATTTTACCATTCAGTTTGAATGAGAGCTTTTACATGATTACATTATTAAATATAGTGCAAAATCCAACAGGCAGGTTAAACACTATGTTGGGCAGATTTGTTCCGTTGTCAAATTATTTTATGCTCTTTTTGGTGATCTTTGGATTTCGCCACTTGAGCTTTATCAATAAAAATGAAGAAATGATGCATATTGGCAACTTTAGTTTATGATTAGTGATCATGAATGATAAATTATAGGTTGATTACTGTGAGTTTTGTGCATATTTGTTCCACCAAACGCCTTCATGAAATGTTTGGGATAACAGCCAATCAGAGGCCACCTTTTCCTGCTTTTACTTTCATTAGCAATGGTAAGAATGAAGTAAATATAGCAATAGTAAGAAGTAGGGGTGTTAAAAAAAAATCAATTCGGCAATATATCAAGATATTACATCTCGCAATTCTTGAATTGATTCAATAGGCGGCCGAATCGATTTTTAAACATCCATTTTTGATAGAAAAATATTCACCAAAACGTCTTAGGGTTCACATCTTAAGCATGAAATAATGTTACATTAATGGAACATTAAACCTTAATAATTCATTTCAATGCTGTTCAAACATGAAACAGATTATAACCTGTATCATACTGAAGTTTCAGATAAATAAATGCATATTCATTCAGATCTTACACTGTACAAGTTTATTGATTATTTTCTAAATTTGAATTAAAAAAAAAAAATCGCAACAATCGACTTATAAATTCTTATCAAGATTAATCGAATCAAATCGTGACCTATGAATCGTGAAACGAATCGAATCGTCAGGTACAATTCACATCCCGAGTAAGAAGTAAAATGGTGAACGCGTCGTTGAGGTTCAGCGAGATAGATGGCACTTATGACTTGGTGTTATCCTCCGAAGATGAGGCCGTATTTGACGAGTTAGTGGCTGTACCTCCAAAACATGAAGCAAGTTAAGGTCAAAGTTCATGGTTTATCAGTGGTCAGTGCCCCCCCAAAAAATGAACAACACAGCAAACCTGTTTGTCTTCGTTTTGTGGCATTTCTCAACTTGAAACGGCAAATATTTGCCAACTGCAAGACTGGAGTTTAAAACAAAGCTTGTTTTTTTATTTTTTATTTACTTCTCAGCACAGCAGAACAATTTTTACAAGCATTTTCCACATACTCAGCTGTTTCCGGACGTGCTGCTAAGAAAAGGATGGCTGAATTTACAACTTATCGAGGGTTATTGTTGGGCTTTGGTGGAGGACTAAGTTGTTTTGTTCCATTGGAAAAATGTACTTTGCTTGCATGGAAACTGCAAAATGTCTGCCTGGATTTGTATGAGTAATGGACACGGATGCGTCTTCCCAAATGCTGCATGTACATTGTGAATGTTTTCAGAACGTCCAGATCTGTTGACGCTCTCGCCGTTCGTTCTCTTCTGCTCTTGATCTTTGCAATGTTGAGAGCGGGGATCGGTCAAGTCGGAGGTTGCGATGATGTCACGACTGTGACGCTCGAATGGGGGCTGATGGCTGCACAAATACACCATCGAGTTGAGTCATGGGAGGTTTTTTTTTTTTTTTTTTTTTTTTTTTTTTTTTTTTTTCTTTGTTATTGGGGCAGGGCAGTCCTTCACTGATACACACATGCACCGGGGGGGTGTATGACTCAGCAGACGGGGGATTATGTTAGCAGTCTGTGTCCGTATATGGGCTCCGTCTGAACTGGTGTGGTCTGACGGGAATGCTGGCACATTCCTAGCAAAGTTTAGTGGAGAGAAAGGCATGTATCAATTCAAAGGACGAGGCAGATTAAAGCAGGAGAATAATAAATGGTTACTAATATTACCTGTTGACTGCTTGTGAAATGATAATAAGTATCATTTGCTTTCACAGGAATGAAGAATGTGAGTCTATTCGGTTGCAATAATCACATCTAAAGCATCAAAATTCAAAATGATTAACGTTGCTGATAGATTGGATTGGATAATTAATGCACCAACAATGTTTTCGGTTGTTTGTGCGATATATCTTGAACCTTTTTTTTCCTTCCTGTATCCACGATTTCCACTGAAATAAAGCGAACTTCCCCAATGTTGAAAGCTGAACCAATGCAAATGTGTCCAATGTTTGACTAAACAATGGTTCTAGTTTTTTTTTTTGTTTGTTTTAAATGCTGTATTTGATTTACAACTTGTATACTTTTAGACAACCTCACCCCCCTCAAGCCAACACACTACCGATGCACTACAGCTGATATATGGGGTGGGGTGACATTCCAACTTAATTTCTTTGGTTCTCCTCCATAAGGCAGGCTGTGTTAAGTCTATATTTTCTCCCAAATTGCTTAAGTTACTGGGTATTCAACAAGTGCACTGGTGTTTTGCGACTACATTTTGATAGCTTAGCATTAGCAATTAGCATGGCTTCAGATCATTCTGACAGTCTTCCTTTAGTCTTTATCAATACTCTACTTACAGAAGTGCAGCTTTTTCACTGCCGTGGACACCACGATGACTGACTTATACAATTATTTACCGGTGTGTGTGTATATATCGGACGCAAGTGGTCAAAAGCCTGGCGATCCACCAGGCATGTCAAAGTACTGAGGGAAACCCAGAAATATATGAATAGTCTTGATTTCTGTGTCTGAACTGACACTTAACAATTTAAAGTTGTCAGATATAACTGTTTAAAGCAGGCGTGTCAAACTCATGTCAGCCCCGCATGGAAATATATTACCAAGTGGGCCGCGTCGGTAAAATAACGGTATATCACTTTAAAACGATTGCCGTCAATTCTAAGCAGATTTTCGCTGTTTGTGTGCCAGCCCTAAATTACGGAGCTCAATTGTAATCGTATTGTTCCAGAAAAATAATACAAATGCAAATGGAACACCTGTTTAGCATATAGATTGTTCCCAGAATGCATTGCGTGCCACAGTTAATAACATAAGGACGCTAATCCTTGTCATATCTGTTAGCACTTACCAGTAATTGAATTTGTATCGTATTTAACACGTTTGTTGGTCTAGGGGTTAGGGTGTTGACAGGTGACAGCACCAGATTTTTTTTTTTTTTTTTTTTTTTTTTTTTTTTTTTTTTTTTTTTTTTTTTTTTTTTTACACAAAAGTGAAGCTTGACACTTGTGAACCAAATCTTGCTCTCATCAGACCACGGGGCATCGTTTCAGTAATTCATGTCCTTTACTTTTGAATATTCATTGATTTGTGTCACAAAAATCATGTGTGGCGCGCTTGTGGTTCTGGTATTGTTACATTTATCTGGTAAATCTAAGGTGGTAGGTTGTGAAGGTTGGACACGCCCTTCTTTTGGCTCTTTGGCATTCTTACTGCTTGTTCTGACGTGTAGCGTACTTTAATACGCAAGACATCTCAGATGAGTTTTAAGTAAGTTTCTTTTTCTATTCTATCACTTTTTGCTCCTTGGCTTCTGTGTCATCACCTTTTTTTCTTTTTTTTTTTTTTCTTTTTTTTTTGTACTACTGCAGAGTGAGTTGACTCTGGGTTGCTATGGTGATCCACAAATTCAGTTCCCATGGGGGGAGGGGTTACTCAAGCAGGCCCCCCTTTTTTTTTTTTTTTTTTTTTTTTTTTTTCTTCTATCTGACCTGCTCCAAATCATTGAGGTGTGTATTTTTTCCACGGGTGCACATGACGACTTGTGACCATGCATCACACCTTGCCGTGCCATTTTTAATAGACGAAAAGATTCTGTCACTTGGGCTCGGCATGTCTACAGTGTTAATCAAAAGAACACAATGCTGCTTACGTATGTATGATTAGCATCACAGTGTGTGTGCGTGTCCGCGCACACATGCACAGCCCCACCTTTTTCCTCAAGGCTTGTCCTCAAGTTTGAGATCACCCTCTCGATTTAAGCCCATTTTGCGCAACGTGTACATGCTTGTTTCTGACTGTGTTACAAGCTTGTTTGCGAGTACATATGACGTATCAATTTTTGCCCGGGCGAGCTCTTCATTTTCTCCCCTCGTTTGACTTGTTTGAACAAATAGAAGTGTGTCAAATGTTTAGAGAAACGGTGTGCTGATATGCCCTTGTTAGAAGCTTTGGAAGTCGGCAAAACAGAATGCGTTTTCAAGCGCAAATATACTGTATTCTTTCCATTTATGGTCTTTCATGCGTTTTTGTCATGCTGTTCATTTGTGACAGATTTTTGTTCTGTAATACAGCCATAACTGGAAAACGTTGGGAACGGCCAGCTCTAGTTAAATGGCTTATGCCAGGGGTGTCCAAACTACAGCCCAGGGGCCATTTTTGGCCCACCGTCCTTTTTTTTTTTTTTTTTTTTTTTTTAAGTGGCCCGTGACCTATGCTAAAAATGGCATTTGACTCAGTTCAAATAAAATAAAAACCAAAAATGTTTGGAGATGGTCAAAGTAAGAAGGGAAGGTGTCAAAACAGGTGCTATTAAAGTTTATTTTAGTTAACTAAAACTAGTGAAAAAACAAATTCAAAACAATTTTAACAAAAAATCAAAAACAAAGATGCTTTTTAAAAAAAAGAAAACAAACTGAAACTACATTTTATTTACAGAACTAACTAAAATAAAACTAATTATAGGAAAAATGTCTTCCATTTTAGTCTTTGGTAATTAATGTAATGCATGCTTTGGGGATTAAATGTTTTTTTTTGTTTGTTTTTTTTAGTACATTTATTTTTATATAAACCGGAATAATGACGTTGAGCCCATGTTTTTTTTTTCTTTAAATATTGCACACAAGTATTACACGTTTAAAAAAATAATAATAATACTGAAACTAAACTAAAACTAAGCTTTTATTAAAAAAACAAACTAATAAAACCACCCTGAAAACTAAAACTAAATAAAAAAACTAAACAAAATAAAAACTAAAATGAAAATTTTTAAAACTAATAACCCTACTGCCATATTAGAAATAAATTAGTTTGTATTGTAGCATTTTTCTAAATATGCAAAAGCGCAAATTATTTGTACAATTTTTAGGACTGAACATAATTTCTGTTCATAACATTATGTGGCCCTCAAATGCAAAAGTTTGAACACCCCTGGCTTATGCCATTATCACTGTATGTTTTAAACAAGCCCCACCAAAAATCACAATGATTTGTATGTGTAATTGTCACTACGAATGTTTGATCGTTACTAGTCAACCATCCTGAGTTAAATGAATATGTTTTGGTTTTGTTTTGTTTGTCGCCTCCAGACTCCAAAGCCATCGTTGATGGGAATCTGAAGCTCATCCTGGGTCTGATCTGGACCTTGATCCTGCACTACTCCATCTCCATGCCCATGTGGGATGAAGAGGAGGAGGCGGATGATGGCAGACAAAAGACCCCGAAGCAGAGGTTGCTGGGATGGATTCAGAACAAACTCCCCGAGCTTCCCATCACCAACTTCAACCGGGACTGGCAGACGGGCCGGGCTCTGGGGGCGCTGGTCGACAGCTGCGCTCCAGGTGACTGCCCAAAGGATGCGTTTTGCTTTATGAGCAAAAGGAAGGGGCAGAAGGGCCACGTCGTGAGGTTGCATGTATGAACTTAGCATTTGACATTTGACACATCAGGCAAAAAAAAAAAAAAAAAAAAGATGGTTTCAGGTCGGCTAACCAAAGATGATCCTATTACATCAGAAGAGTGGGTGGGAGCTGAATAAGAGGATAATTATCGAGCTGAAACGAGGGAAAAGAAGTATGGATTTTTGGAATGTTTGGCATACCACCACACTCAAGTGGCAAGATAAGCTTTTTGTTCCCCTGCAGGAAGACTTGCAAATAACTGCACGGCTATGTTGAACATGCTGGGGGAGGGGGGTGCAGTTAAATGTAAACTGAAAAATAGACGCGTGGGCATCTGTAGAGGATGAACCCGATTACTGTGGTTACCTCTGGTCAGTTTAGTTCGGGTGCCGGTGTCGTTTTATTGGCCTAATTAGAATCCATTGACTCCATACAACAATAGAGATGTCACGATAAGCGCGATATCGTGATATTAAAACTGCCACAATATCGTCGTCGTCATGTTCACAATATTTAAAAGGACAACATCTGTTAAAAAATACAATAACAAATCAGGTTGATTTCCATTTGTGCAGTTCTAGCACCCTCTAGTGGCTAGTTTATTAGTGCAATTTAATTTTCATTAGGGATGTTTTGGCCTTCTGTTTAAAATCGATGCTAATTGTTGGATGAAGGGGAACCTAATTTGCTTGTTAAGTGATCAAAGTGTCTCAATATTAGCGATTGTAGGTGGTTTATATGCATTGCTGTCATGTACAAAAGCACAATATTCGGTTTTTTTTCAGTTTTCCCCCCCCCAATATTGTGATCTTTTTTTTAAATATCGCCAACGCCCCCACAATATTGTGATAATTATCGTATCGTGATATCGTATCGTGATTTCAGATATCGTTACATCCCTATACAACAATAGAAAAATGTTTGCTCCTTGTTCTGACTAGAATAATGATAATATAATCAATTGTTTGACGGTCGTATTTATGCCGCTTGATATTGTTGAAATGCATTACTCACCACAGGAAAGGTTTTTTTTTTTTTTTTTTTTTTTTTTTTTTTTTTTTTTTTTTTTCCCCCCCTCATATATACAGTATATGTAAATGCGTTATGCCAATTGAAACGCTGGATTACCACCTTTGGTCTGTATCAAACGGTCTTCTTACCTTTTTGATGTTGGCCTTAGGTCTGTGTCCTGACTGGGACCAGTGGGATCAGACCAAACCAGTTGACAACGCCCGTGAGGCCATGCAGCAAGCTGATGACTGGCTGGGCATCCCGCAGGTAAAGTGATGAATGACTTCTTCTACACCGTAAGGCAAGGCAGCTTTATTTATTTAGCTAAAAGTCGTGTTCAGTTGTTCACTCGAGAGCTGGGCTTTTATGACCACCTCTTGATGTTGGCAAAAGAATTGAGAATTCTAATAGAAACTGTCAATTTATTAGAATTTTAGAATTAAAATTAGAAAATTTTTTTTTTCTTTTCTTTCTTTTGATGTCATCAAATTTTGAATATGCTCAAAATTTTCTCTGCAACAAGAAAAACGGTTTGAGAGTTTAAAGAGCGTTTGTGACAATCTGGTGAACGTCTTTGCAACGGTTTGCCAACTTGAACCACCACCACCCCCCCAATCGATCACGCTTTGCATGCGGCCGTGTGAGGCTCATTGAAGTCTAATGAAATATGGCACTATTGAGCATAATTGAACTCATTGTATTAAACAAAACAAAAAACATTCGGATGGCAGAACGCGTTGACAAAAATGTTACTTAGGCGGATATACACAACGTACAGTTCACGTTGGCTCAAATTATGTTGGTTCATCAACTTCTGTTCATTGAAGTCATTCAGGTACAACATTAGGTGTATCCAGTACATTTTTTACAATTTATCATTGACTATTATTTTTAAGCGTATAGGTACATCAAGAACTGACATGGCTACACGTTAAAATAATGGTATTTTGTTGCAGAAAATTGAGTGAGTGTTTGGCACGCAACATTTACAAATTAACTTGGACTACTTCACAAATATTTGAAATTTATGAATTTTAATTATATGCATTTGTTTTGTGCTTGCACCCCACTTGAAATGTCGGTCGGTCGGTATTGGGCCAAGAACATCATCATGTCCTCATTCTCACGTATTCTCCCCTCCGGGTTGATCTAGCTAAACTTGGTGAAGTATTAGTGCGATTTTCAAAATGCAAATCTATGTCATGTTGTGCTGCCTGGCTGGCATAGAGTTGGCAGCTGGCACAGCGTTGCGTGCGTACACTTGGCTGTGTGGTCGCTGATGTTTCCGCCCACTGCTATACTTCTGGTAAGAGGAGCCCTTTTGTCTCGGTCTTTGTGGACTGTTTCAAAGAGACAAAGGGCATGTATGCGTGTTTCGTGGGTACATTCTGTTTTTTTGTTTTTGCACGCTAGTAAAAGTTGCAGGTACTTTCTACGGTAGTGCAGATAACAGTAATGTTTTCCATTTGTGCTGCATTGCTTTAGACTAGTGATAAACCGATATGTTTTTTTCAAGGCCGATACGATACAGATTATTAGTAGTCAAGTAGGCCGATAACCGATATTTCAAGCCGATAGTCATTTGCAGTAAAATGGGGGGGGAAAAAAACATTTTTTCTTTTAAACTATATTAACAGATTTGTTTAAAAAAAAAATTGCAGGGAGCTTCCAGGGGTCATTAGCCTGTGTTAAGCTAAATTAAAAAATAATAATAAAAATTTGAAAGTAAATAGATCTCTAAAGAATTCTACTGTCAAAGTTTTCTAAAATTTCAGCATAATTTCTTGATTTATTTGATTTATTTTTATTGTATTTATTTATATTTATTTTATTCTTATTTTTTATTTCCATTTATGTATTTGTTTATTTATTTTTGTATTATTCGTGATTTATTTATTTATAAAAGATTTCTCCTGTCAAAGTTTTCTAATATTTCAACATAATTTCTTGATTTATTTATTTTTTAGTAAAAAGTGTAGGGAGTTCCTAGTTTTCATGAAGTGGAAATTTAAATAATCCATAAATGAAAAGTTCCCTGCATGTTGCATCTCACTGAGTAACAAATTAATGCGAATGTAGCTCATTTGGGATTTTTTGTTAGGGTTCGTAAAAACGTTTCAAAAGGATCTTTGCGGTGAAAAATTGTGTGAATATGTTCCAAATGTGTTTACGACAAATAAAAACTTGACTGCGAGTATCTTACAAATCCTGATGAGAACCCCAAATTCGCTACGTTGGCGATTATTCCCTGCTCAGTGAGCTTTATCGGCCTTCAGATTAAAAAAAAATGGCCGATGCCGATATTTGTCAAAATGCCAAATATCGGTCTATCCCTACTATAGACCGATAATCGGCCGATTATCGGTCTATCCCTACTATAGACTCCCTGTTTGCATCATCAAATACATCATGGTGAAAACTTTTTTTGTTTTGTTGCCCCGCCCCATAGGTTATAACCCCCGAGGAAATTGTTGACCCCAACGTGGACGAGCATTCCGTCATGACTTACCTGTCCCAGTTCCCCAAGGCTAAACTGAAGCCTGGCGCTCCACTCCGCCCCAAACTCAACCCCAAGAAAGCTCGTGCTTATGGGCCAGGTAAACACGCACACACATGATTCCATGACGAACACTAAGACGACGCCTACTCTGCAGGCATTGAGCCGCTTGGCAATGTGGTGATGAAGAAGGCCATATTCACCGTGGAGACCATCAGTGCAGGAATGGGAGAAGTACTTGTTTATGTTGAGGACCCTGCAGGACACAGAGAGGAGGTTCTACACTTGTTGCAATTAATTACAATGAGTCACTTTGTATTGCATTTTTTTTTTTTTAAATACCATTTACTTTTTCTTCCAGGCCAAAGTGACAGCCAACAATGATAAGAATCGCACCTACTCTGTCTTTTACGTACCGAAAGTCACAGGCATGCACAAGGTAAGCGAGAAATTCGTTTTATGTGCAGTACGGAAGTCATCAGGTTTAGTTAGAAGTCAAATAGCTTGGTGGTATCATGCAAAACCTTCTCAACCCAAATGTATCCACTCGGGCTGGGAATCTTTGACTGTCTCACGATTCGATTATGATTTTTGGGTCTACGATTCGATTTGGAATCGATTTTCGATTCAAACTTATTTGATTGACAAATGATTTCTGCTTCAATTTACAGATAAGCACAACATTGTCATGACGTACTCCAGTCTGCTTTGCAAGACAAAATGACAAATGGAGACATTAAAGTGTCTAAAATTTTAAGTTAGTTTTTTTTTTTTTTTTTTTTAAACATTTATAAATTTTGTATTGTAAGTGCCTTTTTCCACAAAAACAGCATGTGGGCTTCAGCTGCCTTTTCCCCTACTTCATTTCTAATTTAAATAAAATCAATTTTTGGATATTAAGATCGATTCGATTAATAAATGAGAATCTCGATTCTTTTGATTGTTTTTTTTTTTTTTTTTTTTTTTTTTGACACACCTCTAATATCCACTATCCAGGGTAAAATATTACATGGGACCAGTATATAAATGTCTGTCCCACAGGTAGTTTTGATGTCTGCAAAGCACACCATTCTCAATTTAAAGGGGAAGTAGACCTTAAACATTTCTTCACAATAATGTTATGTGACTTCACTAATCTAAACATGACATTCTGATTAAAATTACATTTGTAGAATATGAGTTATGAAGCAAAATCCAGTTGTTCTTCTCCATCTCGGGGGGTGGCGGCCATTTTGCCACTTGCTGTCGACTGAAGATGACATCACAGTTGCTCGGGCAACGTACCAATCACAGTTCACGCATTTTCTGAACAAATGAGTGCTGTAAACTGAAACCATTTGACAGGAAAGATTAATATGATACAAGATCAACATTTAATCTGTGTATAATACAACTTAGAACCTTTTGTTTGAGCACACCCAGTTTTCGTTTGAGGAAAGTATTGGAATTTGTGTCAGAGGTGAACTCGAACCGATGGCAGTCTCGATGTGCTTCTTCCGATGCCGAAACTACGAAACATCTGCTCGTGTCCGCCATCACGACATCACATTTCTGTTTTCTGTGACTTTTTGTAGGTGACGGTGTTGTTTGCAGGCCAACACATCTCCAAGAGTCCCTTTGAGGTGGAGATTGGCATGGCGCAGGGCGACTCCAGCAAGGCCACTGCCCAGGGACCTGGCCTGGAGCCCACGGGCAACATTGCCAACAAGAGCACTTACTTCGACACCTACACGGCGGGTAATGACGTGGATCCAAAATATCACGCGAGAAGAGTTGCCTTCCTGGCTCGTCTTCCCGACAGCACCTCCTTGTCGCGCAGGTGCTGGCGTCGGCGAGGTGGAAGTTGTGATCATGGACCCCGCGGGGAAGAAGAACACTGTAACTTGCAGCATAGAGGACAAGGGCAACAGCAGCTACCGCTGCACCTACAAACCAACCCAGGAGGGCCAACACACAATCTATGTCACGTTTGCTGGCGGTCAGATCAGCAAAAGTCCCTTCACGGTGGACATCGGGGAAGGTAAGACCCCGAAAGAGTATCTCATACAGCACCACTTGTCACTATTCTGTTGTCAATGTTACTGAAACTTCCTTAGTCGTCACAATGAGTTTTTTTGTCTTTCTGTTTCTAATGCTTTGCGGTCTCCTCCTGCCTCTGTGCCGGATCCTCCCTGGCCTCCTCTGATAGAGGCCCGGTGGCATCTGTCTACTCTCAGGAGCTGCTTCTTCCTTCTGCTGTTATTTCCGGTTTCCTGGGATCTCTCTTGGGTACCCGCATGCGTCTGCGTCTGCGCTTTTGTGTTCTTGTGTCGCCGTCTTCGGAAGTGGCACAGTTTAAAAGTCGTCTTGGCGAGGATCTTTTCGCAAGAGCGTTCAGTCTCAGAAGATGGCTTGAAGCGATAGTTTGAGGATTTTTTTATTTTCTGTAAAAATTATAGTGCAGTGGTGTCCAAACTACGGCCCGGGGGCCATTTGCGGCCCGTCCATTTTTCAGTGGCCCGTGACATGCTAAAAATGGCATTTGACTCGGTTCAAATAAATTAAACAAAACAAAAATGTTTGGAGATGGTCAAAGTAAGAAGGGAGGGTATCGAAAAACGGGTGCCATTGAAGGTTATTTTAGTTAACTAAAACTAACAAAAAAAAAAAAAACTAAAATTCAAAAAACAATTTCGTTAACGAAATAAAAACGAAGATGCTTTTTTAAAAAAAGAAAACAAACTGAAACTACATTTTATGTTTACGAAACTAAAACGAACTATAATTATAGCAACCATGTCCTTTGTTTTTAGTCTTTGGTCATTAATTTAATGTATGAGTCTTTGAGGATGATTTCAAGTGTGATTTTTTTTTTTTTAAAAAATTTTTTTTTTAGTAGATTTATTTTGATAAAAACCGGAATGACGATTGAAAGTGTGTCACACTGAAGTGACATCATCTAGCAGCAGCCAATAGAAAAGCACCAAAAGATGACATCGCTCCCATGCTGTTTTTTAAATTTTGTGCACAAGTAATACACATTTAAAAAAAACTAAAACTAATACTGAACCTAACTAAACTATAACTAAGCATTCATTAAACAACTAAAACTAACATAACCACCCTGAAAACTAATTAAAACTAACTATAAATAAAAAAAAAAAACTCAAAACAAAATAAAAAAAATTCCAAAACTATAATAACCCTACTGCCATATTACAAATAAATTAGTTTGTATTGTAGCATATTTCTAAATATGCAAAAGCACAAATAAATGATTTGTCCAATTTTTAGGACTAAACACAATTTCTCTTCATAACATGATGTGGCCCTTGCGTCCTTCTGATTTTCTGTATGTGGCCCTCAAATGAAAGTTTGGACACCCTTGCTTTAAGTCCCTTATTATGGAGGGCTGTAAATGGGTTTTACCACTGAATGTCCTCACTAAGATGGCGATATGCAATGTTTTTAATGATAAAATGCATGTTTGCATGCATGTTTGAGCTGTATGCGCATGATTTTGACAGTTTTGATAAAATTGCATCTGTGAACTTGCACACTTGCCATCTGTCTTTAAGCTTTCTGTTTGTAACCTGGCGAGAGAGAATTCCACACCTTCCATGAGAAATACTTAGTTTTTATTTTTTTCTCCCCCCCCCCCTACATGTTGCTTTGCAGCAGACATTTTATGTTGTCGTCAGTAGCCCCTTTCTCCATTAAACAGTTTGAATGTCATTTGTTCCAGCTCGGTAACATTCTGTCAGCAGATTACGTAACGACATTAGTCACAGTTTTGTGCCCTCCAGCCTCGAATCCCTTTCAATCACTTTTTCAACATACAATGTGTATTTGACAAACGCATTTCTGGGTCTCAGTCTATAGGCAAGGCAGTTTTGTGTCTATTGCACATTTCATACGCAAGTTAACTCATTCACTCCCACCCATTTTCACTTTACTGGATTTTGACTGCTTTTGAGAGGCCCACAGAGTATTGTGTTCGATTTACTATAAAACATGGAATCTACCAAAAGAAAAATTAGCATCTCTTCTTTCATCAGGGGGGGGGGGGAAGAAAAAAAAAAGAAGTATTTTTATGTTTCCGTTTTGGAGCAATTAGCATTAGAATATAGCTAAGTTTCATCACAAATCTGTTTAAAACAGTGGGGGGGAGTTTTTAGCAACATGGCTCTGTTTGATCTCTTATACTCTGCTGCCACCTGCTGGCTATATTTGTAATAACGACCATTGCTTCAAGCATTTTCTTCAGTTCAGAGGCTGCATCAAAGCCTTCTGTATGCTCTAGCATTAAAAAAACAAACGTATAAATACGTCTTTGAATACGTACATGAGTTAATGTGCTTTTCACAAGCAAGGACACGACAGTTACTGACATTCACAAGCAAAGCAGAGAAAGGAAAAAGTAGCTTAGGAAAATTACTAAAAGAACATACATTAACAACATTAAAACACAGGAAAAACATTTAAGAGTAAAGAAATTAGTACTTTAGAGTCTAAAATATTTAAAAGGGGAAAAAACATGATTTTAAAAATGTTAAAACCCTAATCAAAGGTATAGGACAAAAAGCAAAGTTTTTATCCTTTCCATTTTCATGCAGCATAACTGCTAAATGCAGCATCACCATGTTTACTTGAACTGTTCCACTAATTGACCCTAGTCGACTGATCTCATTTCTTGAATGTATTCAGGACCAAAACCATTCCGTAATTTTTATAAAAGACCAGTAGAAGAATTTTGACATTAATTTCTACAGCTCACTTGGAGGCAGTGTCTTAACGAGTGGAGTGATAAGTTCTGATCTCTTTGCTTTGGTCAGAACCTGAGCTGGAGGGAATGAGTTTTACTCCAAAATGACACGAGCTTGTCAGTACAAGTTAGCGATTTGTTCCGATGGATAATTGAGTTGTATGTATGCTACCGTGTTTATTTCATGCAGAAAGAAAAGGAAGTGTATATTGCAGGTTATTAGATTTTTTTTATTTATTTGTTAATTAATATCTACATTTAGTATGAAACATTTTTGACAAAGTTGACCAGAGTTGTCCCACTGGAAGTCGTATAGCTTCGTCTCTTCCTGTGGTGTTTTTCCTTATCTCTGGCAAACTATCATACCATGACTGGCAATATGAAGGATGTCGTTTCCTGTGCGGTTGTCAAGGCCCACTTCCTTTGAAGATGCATTTTAACAACTCGCTTCAATAAAATAGCAGATGGAGGGCAGAGGAAGAGAAGGCACGTTTCAAAAGTACCGGATGCTTTCCAGCAGGGATGTAACTATAGTTATGTTTATTATTCTTATTATGGTTATGATTGTTGTTAATGCATGCACACATTGAGTTCCTCCACATATTGACTTGCTTCACAGCCATATTATGTTCCCCTTCATCTGACAATTAGTGTAGATTTTAAACATAGAAGGGCCAAAACATCCCTAATGAAAATTAAATTGCACAAAAAAAAAACTAGCCACCAGAGGGTGCTAGAACTGCACAAGTGGTCGTCAAACTGACTTTTTTTTTTTTCACAAATGTGTGGCATTTAAATATGGTGAACATGACGACGACGATATTGTGGAGTTTTAATATCACAATGTCACAATATCGCGCTTATCGTTGCATCCCTACTTATTTGACTACTAAAATGTTTTATTTTTTAATATTATTCCCTCCCAACGCACTGAATTGTAGTCAAATAAAAGGTGGCATTTGAGCACTTTTGCAAGGCACCCTTGTCACCCAAACTTGAAATGTTCAACTACGCATTTTGTTTCTGTGAAAAGGCAAGAACTGTATTATATACTCAAAGTATCCGGAGCACGACAACAGCGCAAGATGAAATCAATTGGTCCAATCAGTGCTTTTCAGTCTTCCACCAGCCACGATTTGCAACTTCCATTGCAGTCATTGTCTGCGTTACATCAACAAAACTCAAAGGAGATGTCACCCAAGATGGCCGCAGTAGCTTGAAGGTATATATGTTCTTGCCAACAAAATATGAATTCACCGAGATTTGGCCAATACACGATTGACACTTGCTGGTTGTCAAGTTGTAAGGATTTTACTTCCCTTTTCAAAGCAAGAGTCCAGTGCAGTGGACTCTTAAAGGTCAAATGTCACATGTCCTCTTCACTTTCACTTCACTTTATATTGAGTGATTGCACACCTGCCTCCTTGACCCGATTTGTCGTCGTCGGTTGTCAGAACACGGAGAGCCGTCTCTCAATGTCGGTGTGTGTGTGTGTGCGCGCGTGCTCGTGTGTGTGTCTTTCAACAGCGTGCAACCCCAACCTATGCAAGGCGAAAGGTCGCGGTCTGCAGCCCAAGGGCTTGAGGGTAAAGGAGACGGCAGACTTCAAAGTTTACACCAAAGGAGCTGGCACTGGAGAGCTTAAAGTTACCATCAAGGGGCCCAGTGAGTTTTCTTGTTTTTTGTTTTTTTTTCCTTTTCTTTTCTTTCTCCCCATGTACATCCATTTATCAATTTTTGGTACTGGTGGCTCTCTGACTTTTGTGTATTCACATGTTGCTAGTTTGTAAAGAATGCTAGAAAATATTTTCTGAAGATCTAGTTTTAAATGCCTGCTAAATCATTTTTTATTTTTATTTTTTGAATTCTGCTAAAGACAAAGTGGTACTGCTAATGTATTGTGGATGCTTGTTTACAGAGGGCCTTGAGGAACCTTGCAAAAGGAAAGATTTGGGTGACAGTGTGTACGGATTTGAATATTACCCCACCACATCGGGCACTTATAGCATCACCATCACCTGGGGAGGACAGCACATCCCTCGCAGGTATGCAATCACCACAACTACTGTTTACTGCATTCATGATACATACACAATACATAAATCTTTAAATGAAAGAGAAAAAAAATATATATAGTGAATTGCCTCGTACCTGACGATTCGATCCGTATCACGATTCATAGGTAATGATTCTATTCGATACCGATTAATCCCGATACGAATTTACAAGTCGATTGTTGCGATTTTTTTAAATTTTTTTACTCAAATTTAGAAAATACTAGGGGTGTTTAAAAAAATCGATTCGGCGATATATCGCGATACTACATCGCGCGATTCTCGAATCGATTCAATAATCGGCAGAATCGATTTTTTTTTTTTTTTTTTTTTTTTTTTTTTTTTTTTTTTTTTTTTTTAGGATTCACACCTTGAGCATGGAAGAATGTTCTATTTACGGCACATTAAGCCTTAATATTTTTATTTTAATGCTGTTCAAATGTGAAACAGATTGCAAACTGTTTGTGTACAGTGGCTCACGGTTATAAGCCTCAAGTTTTAGATAAATATATTCATACAAATCTTACAGTGTACATGTACAAATTTACTGATAGTATTTTCTAAATTTGAATGGAAAAAAATCACAACAATCGACTTATAAATTCGTATCGGGATTAATCGGTATCGAATCGTGACCATTCGTATCGGGATTAATCGGTATCGAATCGAATCGTGACCTGTGAATCGTGATACGAATCGAATCGTCAGGTACTAGGCAATTCACACCCCTAGAAAATACCATTCAGTAAACCTGTATGATCTCAAACTTCAGTTTTATAACTGTGAGCCACTGTATTTAACTCATTCACTGGCAGCCATTTTGACAGAAGTAATCGCGTTCGCTCCCGGCTGTTTTACTGAATTTTGCAAGGCCCACAGAAAATTGTGTTAAATTACTATAAAAACATGGAACCCCTCAAAAGAAAGATTAAAGTCTCTTCTTTTATCAGAAAAAAAAAGTGTTTGTTTCGGTTTTGCAGCAATTAGCATTAGAAGAAAGCTAAGTTTCATCATTATTCACAAATCGATTTCAAATTGTAAGTAATTGAGCTTTTTTTTCGACATGGCCCTGGTTGATCTCCTTTGCTCTGCTGCCACCTGCTGGCCGTTTGTGTAATAACTACCATTTCTGCAACCGTTCTTTGCAGTTGAGAAGCTGCATCAAAGCCTTCTGTATGCTCTAGCATAAAAAACAAAAAAAAAAAAAAACGTATTTGTACGTTATTGGGAGTAAATAAGTTAAGGTGTGAAAGTTAGATGTTTTGTTGAATATTTTTCCATCAAAAAAAAGGATGTTAAAAATCGATTCGGCTGCCTATTGAATCTATTCGAGAATAGTGTGCTGTAGTATCGCGATATATTGCCGAATAGATGTTGGGTTTTTTTAACACCCCTAGAAAATATAATCTACAAAAAAACATTTCTCTGCAAAGACTAACAAAAACTATTGGACATTTTCATGATGTTCTAACGCAATTGACTTTCTTTAGTCCCATTGAAGTCAAGATCGGTTCTGAGGCCGGCCAGCAGAAGGTGAGGGCTTGGGGTCCGGGCCTCGAGGGCGGCGTGATCGGCAAATCGGCCGACTTTGTAGTGGAGGCTGTTGGAGACAATGTTGGCACGTTGGGTATGTTTTTGCATGTCTTTTTAAACGTTTGCCCGCATCCTGCTTTTTGTTTCATTCACCGAGCTTGCGTTGCCGTCTTGAAGGTTTCTCCGTGGAAGGTCCATCTCAGGCCAAAATCGAATGTGACGACAAGGGCGACGGTTCTTGCGACGTGCGCTACTGGCCCACGGAGCCCGGCGAGTACGCAGTGCACGTGCTCTGCAACAGTGAAGACATTCAGCACTCCCCCTTCATGGCTGAGATCGTCAACCCACCTGGCAAAGACTTCTACCCTGACAAGGTAAGCAATCGTGTTGGACACAAACTTGCCTCAGTGTTTCGAAAACCACACATTTAGTTGTGGCTGAAAGCACTGTATTTTCGACCTCACAAGTGAAAGTGTTTGTTTTTGTAGGTGAAGGCATATGGTCCAGGTCTGCAAAGCAGCGGTTTGGCTGTCGGCAAGCCAACTGAGTTTACAGTAGATGCCAAGCAAGGTGGAAAAGCTCCACTGAAGATTGTTGCTCAGGTGAAGTTGTCATACACATGCAAGTCTTGATTTTTACAATTTAAACACACGGGGCCGCATGGAGGAAAATATATTACCAAGCGGGCCAGATCGGTAAAATAATGATTATATGACTTAACTCATTCACTCGCCGCCATTTTCACATTTCGCAATCCCGTTCGCTCCCGGCTGTTTTACTGGATTTGGACTGATTTTGCAAGGCCCACAGAATATTGTGTTCTATTGCTATAAAAGCATGGAACCTATCAAAAGAAAGATTAAAGTCTCTTCTTTCATCAGAAAAAAAAGTGTTTCTATCTGTTTCCGTTTTGCAGCAATTAGCATCAGAAGAGAGCTAAGTTTCATCAGTTTTCACAAATCTATTTAAAATTGTAAGTAATTGAGCTTTTTATCTACGTGCCCTGGTTGATCTCCTTTGCTCTGTTGCCACCTGCTGGCCGTTTGTGTAATAACTACCATTTCTGCAACTGTTCTTTGCAGTTGAGAGGCTGCATCAAAGCCTTCTGTATGCTCTAGCATTAAAAAAAACGTATAAATACGTCTTTGGGACACTTCCAACATTAAAAAAACATATTTATACGTTATTGCGAGTAAATGAGTTAAAAACAATTGCCGTCAAATTATATTTTTAAATTATATTAGATCTTCACTATTTGTAGGCCAGCCCTAAAATACGGAGCTCAACTGGTAATCAAAAAAATAACATGAATGCAAATGGAACGCGGCAACACGCCTGTATGTGTTCTGGACATGTTAAATCTACCCGTTTTGCATATATATATTGTTCCCAGAATGCATTGTGTGGCGCAGTTAACTCATTCACTCGACGCCATTTTCCCTGAAGCAACCCCCCGTTTTACTTGCATTACATTACAAATGTATTTTTTACTTTACAAAATCTAATGGGCCGGATTAAACCCTTTTGCGGGCCTGATCCGGCCCGCGGGCCGTATATTTGACACGGCTGCTTAGGGACTATTTTTAACCACTTGAATACATATTACTGCCACCTACAGGACACTTGACCCTTGAGGCCGTTCAAAGTTACCAGTTTACAATAAACTCGATGGGCTTCCATTTACTTATTTGCATTAGTTCTAAAATAGATGCAGATGCACTCTTGTTTAAAATGTTTGATTTGACTGACTGTTGCACTTTGCTTGTCCTTAACTGCAGGACGGGGAAGGGACTCCTCTGGATGTGAACGTTAAAGACAATGGCAACGGCACATACGCTTGTACTTACACACCACGCAAACCTTTAAAACACACGGTCATGGTCTCGTGGGGAGGAGTCAACATCCCCGACAGCCCTTTCAGGGTACGTTATATCCGCTGACGCTTCATTCACGTTTCCCGCTGGATGACATTTTGTCACAGTGTTTGTTTGTTTTGGATTACAGATGAATGTTGGGGCAGGCTGTCATCCAAACAAGGTGAAGGTGTCAGGACCAGGAGTGGCCAAGACCGGTCTCAAGGCCTTCGAGCCAACGTATTTTACGGTTGACTGCGCTGAGGCTGGGCAAGGTAAAGATGGGATGGAAGTTGTTTTCTTCCACAAGGCTAAATCGAAACACTTTGGAACCCTTCAAAAGGCAAAACATTACATAGTCTACAACTTTTCCTAACTTTCTCACACCTTCAAAGGAATACAGCAGATGTAACAATTCATTGTTAAAACTTCATTTTTGCACGTAAATTTCTTTAAAACTGTTTCCGTTATTTCTCTATTTTTGTAATATCTGAAATTGTGGAGTGTATTACCAAAGAACACACAAATATTTAGTCACACCCAGTACCTAGTGGTTGAGGAAAAAAGTAGGGGTGCACCGATCAATCGGCCTGCCGATTTATCGGCCCTGATTTCCTTATTTGTGGAAGATCGGTGATCGGCCGATCCCTTAAAAATAAACCGATCTCATCTCCCTCCTCAGAGGTCTGAAAAAGCCTCTTCTGCTGAGATGACTAAAAGGATTTGGATTTTTATTTGAGAGAACTACTTCATGTGCAGTTAAAACAACCCGTTTGTGTTATTTCGCCAATATTGTTCATTGTTTTCCAATAAAACAAGACGAACACTGAAAATATAAGCTGCTTGTCATGACAAAAAAATCGGTATCGCCAGGTCAGACTTTTTAAAAGGTCGGTGATCGGCTGGAAATTTGTGATCGGTGCACCCCTAGAAAAAAAAAGGTGTACTTTGCATTTTAGTATATGTGAGATCAAATGTTACAAATGTGATGCATTACAAATTTAGATATAATGTAAATTTCGCAGCTCACCAAAAATCATTGCCTCGTGAGTTAACGTCCTAAAATGGATCGGAAAGGGGAACAAGGAAACTGCCATAAATTAAAAACATGCGTCTTCGTCACCTGAATTTTTTTTTTTTTTTTTTTTTTAAAAGTAGTTTCTCCAGATAGCAAGAGGTATTTTTTACCACTTGAGCATTTCACAAATGCTTTTGCCACTCTGTGTACATTGGCACGTATCGGGTACGTTTTGTCTTCTTTGTTTTTTGTGATGTCATGTGAGAGGTTCCTGCCTCACACAGCTCAGAAGGAGGTGCACAAATGAAAATTGGCTTTTTGAAGGTGGTTTTGGGGCAACATGCACTCTACAAATGCATGTTACTCTTGATAAATTACAGTGAAGTTCTGAGCGCCTCATTTTATACCATTGCATCATTACTAAGTACTGTATGCATATTATTAGTAAATGGATGCCAACGCAATGTATCATGATTGTACTTTTCTGTGGCCCAAAGGTGACATCAGCATCGGAATCAAGTGCGCTCCTGGCGTTGTGGGGAATGCGGAAGCCGACATCGACTTTGATATTATTCGGAACGACAACGATACGTTCACGGTCAAATACACGCCGCCCGGGGCAGGCAGCTACACTATCATGGTTCTGTTCGCTGACCAAGTGAGTTATAATTTCCGTGCAAAGTTTTCATTCTGTCATGGAAGTTGCAACGATGCGGTCTGAATGCGAGTTTTTAAGACTTATATTGATTTTCAGGCTATTCCAATGACACCCATCAGAATCAAGGTGGATCCTGCACATGATGCTAGTAAAGTGAAGGCGGAAGGCCCGGGACTCAGCCGCACTGGTAAGGGTACCATTTTTTCTTTTTCTTTTTATTACCGTATTTTCCGCACTATAAGGCGCACCTAAAAGCCTTCAATTTTTTCAAAAGCTGACCATGCGCCTTATAATCCAGTGCGCCTTATATGTGGATCAATATTGAGCCGCAACAGGTCTCGCTGTCAAGGCGCTATCGTTGACCCTGCGTGATCGGAGATCCCGCCATCTTGGATCGCTAGCTAATACTAACACTTTACCTCAGAGAAAATAATAAAACAGCTGTTTATTTGTTTTGGGAGTGAATGAATGGAGTTGTCGGAAAGCTGGAATGTAATCTATTCATAAAGTTTGACTGACCTATCTGACTGTTTTGTTGACATTCCCTTTAGCGCAGCACCATCTAAAGGATGCATAATGTAACCCCAGCCTCTACTGTAGCGCCTTATATATGGAAACAAGTTTAAAATATGTCATACATTGAAGGTGCGCCTTATAGTGTGGAAAATATGGTAATTTAAAAAAAAAAAAAATTCATGAAAGTGGCCTGAACAGATTTATGGTATTCTTAGAAATGGCTGGAAAATAATTTGACCATTTGAGACATGATCAACCAAGGCGTGTCCTCAAATTAGCATCACAGATGGCTTCAAACTTTCAATCAGTCGGCCTATTGAACGGGTGACGAAAAATGCTCTGCTACATTTGGCTCAGGGTATCTTGGCTAACAGCAAACATTGGGACTGTTCTGAAGTGAGCTTCGATGAGCCATAATTTAAATCCTATTGAACAGAAGTGGAAAGAGCTGAAACATGCCATATCAAAAAAAAATAAATGCTTCAAACTTTGGACAACTGATGCAGTTTGAGTGGGCCCGAATACCTGCTGAGGTGCTGAAGTCTCGTTGAAAGTTAGAAAAATTGATTGCAGTCATTGCCTCTAAGGGTTGAGAACAAAATAATAGGTTAAGGATACCTTCCATTTTGTATAGGCCTGTTTTTTTGTTTTTTTTCCCCTAATAGTTCTTTGGAATCTCTGTGGGTTAATTTTCATCAAATGTTTAATATTTTAGTCATATTCAGATTTCTGTGACCGTGGGTTTTTCAACAGAAGGGCTATCAACATTTTTTTTTTGTCCATGTATATGATCAATTATGTCAACATTGAGCCATAATGTACTTAAGACGTCCACGTTCAATCTTCTGCCTTTTTTTACTAGGTGTTGAATTGAACAAGCCCACTCATTTCACCGTAACCACAAAAGGAGCCGGAAAAGCCAACCTGGACTGCAGCTTTGTCGGACCCGTCAAAGCGGAGGCCATCAAGGACTTTGAAATCATTAACAACCACGACAATACGCACACTGTGAAATACACTCCCGTGCAGCAGGTAAGGCATCTTGTCGAATGTTGAACAGGAAAAGTGATTCACAAACAATGGAGTCCAGCTACTACTTTGAGCCCTCCATAGTTTAAATCTGTTCACAGGTGTCATCTTTAAGTGTCTTTGGTGAACTCTTTGACTGATAAACGTTATCCCAAAAAATGGTGCCAACAGAATTTGGAGCATTTTCACTCATCTTTCAAAGCAAACCAAATATTGTGCAGTATGACGACATAAATATGGTGGATAGCATATGAAAGATTGGATTCCATTCTTTCATGAGAAAAAAAAAAAAAGTGTTTCTACCTTATTCCGTTTTTTAGTAATCACCATTTGAAATTAGGTCAGTTGAGTGACATAAGCGAAAATACAAAAATATTAAGAGGAAAAACAAGCTTTTTGTGAAAATATATATTTTTTTGCACAACAGTTACTTTGACACTGTTTTTTTGTTTAGTGACAAGGCAGCGCTGCACAAGACGTTGCGCTGCCCATTGAGAGAGAGAGGGAGAAAAAAAAAACAACACAAAACGTAATAAACATAAATTAACGTTTTTGGCGGCATTCATTAGGATTTTAGAAAACGTCATTAAACGTTTTTGGCACTTGAGGTTGACTAAAAACAGACGGACTGAAATCGCTTAATTTTGGAAGGGGCTCTTCTCATGAAAATGAGCCATTGCTTACCTTGCCCACCTGTGCCATTTACAGAGTAGTTTTGTTGAGCCTGAACTATGAAGCATGAATTGTATTTTCACTCACGGAGGCAGCGCTTCATCACCAAGTTGTTGGATTAGTGTTTATTTGACCATAATGAGCGTGACGCTTCTCAGCCAAAGCTTAAGAATATGAATAGTAGCTACTAAGCTTTGTAACTCCGTAAGTGCAAATGATTGTATTTTTAAGTAGGGATGGAACGATATTCAAACATCACGATACGATGTGGCCACAATATGAAAATTGTCACGATATTGTGGGGAGGTTGGCAATACAAAGGTCACAGTACTGTAAAAAAAAAAAACTGAGCTCATATGTACAAAATCACTGCATTGTGTTTTTTTGGTAACAGCAATGCATGTAAACAACCTACAATCTCTAATAACACTTAATATTGAGGCACTTACTTGCTAATGCAAGGGTGCTAGAACTGCACAAATGGAAATCAACCTGACTTTTACAACAGATGTGCTGCTTAACTTTTTTTTTAATTTTAAAAAAAAAAAATCTTTTTTTAAACTGCCACACGCTATCAATAAAACAACCCCATCATGTTTCATTGTAATTCCATACACCGGCGGCCCATTGAAAAAGATACAATGCTGCCATCTGCTGGTCATAATTAGTGGGTGTTTTTGATTTCACAACCCATTGACCAGGCAGCGCTGCACTTAGAATGTTGCACTGTCGATTGATTTGAGGGAACAAAAAACAAAACAAAAAACCTTGGTTGACGTCATTTAATATTTATGGCGGCATACGTTATGATTTCACTAATCATTATTAAACATTTTTGGCGGTCAAAGAGTTAATATCATGACATGACGACAATATATTGTGGCAGTTTTAATATCGCGATGTCATGATATTTAAGAGAACTTAAAGATACCAGCATGTTGTAAGAAGAGACTTTTTTTTCTTTTTTTTTTCTCTTTTTTTCTTTTTCTTTTTTTCAAGAAAAAAGAGGGGGGAAAGAAAAGACTTTTTGACTTCTTGTCCCATTAAGTGTTCGTCACAGCATGTCGTCTTTTTTTTTTTTCTGTCTAAGCCGAACTTCCTAATCCTCTTTTGCAACACCAACTGCCCTGATGTCTTTTTCTTCACTACAGCAATTCACCTTCTTCCTGGCAGCTCCATCCCATCATCCTGCTTCCAATCTATGAGCATGTCCAAACAATTGAATCTGGGCTCAAGCATCTAACCTTGGCTAATCTCTCTTCTGGGCTCATTTCAAATCCTCTCCACCCTGGCCGCATGCCTCAAAATAACCTAATCTTACTCTTTGCCACACCTGACACTTTCCTCCACCTATTCCGACCTGCTTGGATCAGTTTCTTTCTCCTTTGCCGTGGACTATTTTTACCCCAAGTTGTCTATCTTCGCTATCTAAACCAACACAATGGAGTTGTTAAGTTTTCAAAACCTTGTCACCGGCAATGACATGGACGACGGTAACACCTTGAATTTCAATTTCCTTCCCGACATTAGGGTCCTCTGGGGCTTGCTGTGACCTATGGTGGCGACCATATTCCCAAGAGCCCCTTTAATGTTGCTGTGGCGCCCTCGCTGGACCTCAGCAAGATCAACGTCACCGGACTGGGGGACAGTACGTGCTCATCAGTCCCGTTCTAATCCATACGAACAGTTGAATGTTGTTTCCACGTGGTGACATTGTGATTTCCCAACTGGTTTTCAAGCACATTTTTAAATCCTGATCATCTTTCCTTGTTTTAATGTTTCCACAATGTAATGTTTTGTTTTTGTTTTGTTTTTTTCAACTCTGTCTCTGTGCTGGTTTATTGTAGAGATGTCCGTAGGCAAGGATCAGGAGGTGACTGTGAAATCAAAAGGTGCTGGAGGTCAAGGCAAAGTGGCGGCAAAAGTGACGGCACCCTCCGGAAAGCCTGTAGCTAGCAAGGTGGTTGCATGTTTTATTATTTTTATTTATTATTATTTATTTTTTTTAAAGAATATTTCACCAGATCTCAACCAAATGCAAACGTTGACAAAGCAAACGATCTTTTCCAAGGTGGAGCCTGGCCTGAGTCCAGAAACCAGTCAGGTCAAGTTCATCCCAAGGGAGGCGGGGCCATATCAGGTTGAACTGACTTATGATGGAGTCCAAATCCCTGGATCACCTTTCACGCCCGTCGCTTATCCTGCCACAGACCCCTCCAAGGTAATTCTGAAGGACCACATGTGTTATAAATCACAACTGCAGAAATGCAGACCTTGGTTGATAACGCATGTATGTCATCGTCTCGCATCAGGTGCGCTGTTCCGGCCCAGGCTTGGAGCGCGCCAAGGTTGGGGAAACTGGGGAGTTTGTTGTGGACTGTACCAACGCTGGCCCAGCTGAACTGACCATAGAGATCATTTCTGATGGCGGTACAGAGGCCGAAGTTCATATCGAGGATAACGGCGATGGCACGTACACAATCACCTACATTCCGCTCTATCCGGGCTCCTACACGCTGACCATCCGCTACGGTGGCCAGGATGTGCCCAACTTCCCCGCTCGGCTCACGGTGGAGCCGGCCATCGATGCCAGCGGAGTCCGCGTGTTTGGACCAGGAGTGGAAGGCAAAGGTGAAACGACTCTTAATTTGCTACTAGATGCTTTTATGCTTCATAACATTATTTGATTAATTGATTGATTTTATTTGGTGATAACGCACACAACACATACTTCCAATCACTCAGTCAGGTATCACCGAAGATAAAAACACAAAGCCAGAAGGCTTATTTCCATTGGGGGCCTCAACGCGTAACAAAAAACAAGAGACATGAAAGACAACATCATTTCATCAACAAAGATTAACTCATTTACTCCCAATAACGCATAAATACGTTTTTTTTTTAACCTTCCAAGTGTCCCAAAGACGTATTTATACGTTTTTTTGTTTTGTTTTGTTTTATGCTAGAGCATACAGAAGGCTTTGATGCAGCTTCTCAAATGCAAAGAACGGTTGCAGAAATGGTAGTTATTACACAAACGGCCAGCAGGTGGCAGCAGAGCAAAGGAGATCAACCAGGGCCATGTAGAAAAAAAAAAAGCTCAATTACTTAGAATTTGAAATAGATTTGTGAAAACTGATGAAACTTAGCTCTCTTCTGATGCTAAGTGCTGCACAATGGAAACAGAAACATACTTTTTTTCCTGATGAAAGATGAGACTTTCATCTTTCTTTTGATGGGTTCCATGCTTTTATAGTAATAGAACACAATATTCTGTGGGCCTTGCCAAATCAGTCAAAATCCAGTAAAACAGCCGGGAGCGAACGGGATTGCGAAATGTGAAAATGGCGGCGAGTTAATAAGATAAAATTTCAAAAGTCAAACATTCACATTTTAAAACATTACTTTACGTAGCATTGAATAGTTAAGTTACTTTGTAACCATAATTTGAGAGCCATTTTTAAAAACGTCTAAAGATACTCATTTTTAATTCTTTTGGCGGTTTGTTCCATTGTACTGCTGCACTGTACAAAAACAAAACTGTTTTGACCCATTAGGGTTTTAAATTTGAACGGGACAAAATCTGTTGAACCACCTCGTGTGGAATACTGATGTGTTTGGCAAACGAGGGAAAAATAATTTTGCAAGTGCTTAGGAACCTTGTTTGATATAATCTTAAAAGCATTTTCATTATAAATGTGTTTCTCTACCGTGAACCAATGTAATTTTTTAAAATGTTTAGAAAGCAAATATGTACAAAAATGTGTGTGTGTGTGTGTATATAGCATTCATTGGCACTACTTAAAAAAAATAGTCATAGTATTTAGTTTATCTCTACAGCCACAAATTTCCTTCTTACCACTGTACAAATGGAAGCAAGGGAGAGAAAAAAACAATTTCCTCTCCATTTATGTAATGAGCTGTTCCCGCAGCCCTTTTTGATGTATCAATAGTTACCACTAATTGCCATCCTCTAGATGAGCATGCTGAGTCATTTGAGGTTGGGGTGAATGCCTTAACAAGGAAATGACCTTGCATCATGTTTCTTCAGAACTCTTATAGCTCAAACTACTGACGTCAAGAAGCAAATAATACCTTTTTGAAGGGGTTGAGGTCATAAATTGGTCACAGAGACCGACTAGATGGATTGGTTTCAGTGGCTTCCAACCTTAACTCTTTGACTGCCAAAAACGTTTAATAACAATTAGTAAAATCACAATGTGGGCCGCCATAAACGTTAAGTGACAACTACATTTTTTATTTTTTTTTATTTTTTGTGAATATATCAGTGATCAGTGCAACGTCCAATGAGTTGTGAAATCAAAAACACTAACTATGGCCAGCAGAGGGCAGCGGCAGCTGCTCGGGCCCTAACTAGAGCTGCGAATTACAATGGAACATGATGCAATCTGATGAAATAACGTTTTCGAGGCTGACGTGAATGATCAGAGCCTCTGTAACATTAAACCTAATTTGACCGAGTGTCACTCAAATGACCCATTTTCAAATGGTGATTACTAAAGAACGGAATAAGGTAGAAACATACTTTTTTCTAATGAAAGAATGGAATGCGATCTTTGATGTGGTACCCATGTTATTTATGTAGCAAAAGAACACAATATTCTGTTTGCTTCGAAAAATGAGTTAAAATGCTCGAAATCTGCTGGCATTGGGGGTTTCATTCACTCGCCTCCATTTTCACATTTCGCAATCCCGTTCGTTTTACTGGATTTTGACTGATTTTGCAAGGCCCACAGAATATTGTGTTCTATTGCTATAAAAGCATTGAACCTACCAAAAGAAAGATTTAAAGTTCTTCTTTCATCAGGAAAAAAGTGTTTGTTTCCGTTTTGCAGCAAATCTATTCAAAATTGTAAGTAATTGAGCTTTTTTTTCTAGATGGCCCTGGTTGATCTCCTTTGTTCTGCTGGCCGTTTGTGTAATAACTACCATTTCTGCAACCGTTCTTTGCAGTTGAGAAGCTGCATCAAAGCCTTCTGTATGCTCTAGCAGAAAAAACAAACAAACAAAACGTATAAATACGTCTTTGGGACACTTGGAACATGAAAAAAAACATATTTACACGTTATTGGGAGCAAATGAGTTAATAACGTGTGGCAGTAAAAGAGTTAATGATTCAGTGTGCTATCAGGACATTACGACATCACATTTGAGCCTGACAACTTCCATCCATCCATTTTCTTAACCGCTTGCTCCTCACAAGGATCGCGGGGGTGCTGGAGCCTCTACCAGCTGGCTTCGGGCAGTAGGCGGGGCACACCCTCAACTGGTTGCCAGCCAATCGCAGGGCACCTAACAACTTTTTTTTTTTTTTTTTTAAATTATAGGTATTTTCCGTGAAGCCACCACTGATTTTACAGTAGACGCTCGCGCTCTTACGCTGTCTGGAGGCGACCACATCAAAGCTCTTATTAGCAACCCATCGGGCAGTCATACTGACAGTTTGATCACCGACCTCGGAGATGGCATTTATAACGTGGAGTACACGCCTTACGAGGAGGGTTAGTAGAAACTTATCATCTTGTTAAAGAGTCAGTGTGTTGTCATTTAAGGCAGACGAGCTTAAAGATGTTCCCTGTGCATGTTTTTTTAGGCCCACACAACGTGGAGGTCTGCTACGATGGCACGCCGGTGCCAAAAAGCCCGTTCCGTGTCGCCGTCACCGAAGGGTGCGATCCGGCCAGGGTACGCGTGCACGGTCCCGGCCTGAAAAGCGGCACTACGAACAAGCCCAACAAGTTCACAGTGGAGACGCGGTAAATGTGACTTGAAACTTTTTTTCTTTTTTTTTTTTAGCCGAAAGACGAATCGGCAGTTTTGACCGCACGATGACGAGAGCTTTCTCGCTTTACGTTCATCTTATTTGCAGGGGCGCGGGCACTGGCGGTCTCGGGTTGGCCATGGAAGGTCCATCGGAGGCCAAAATGTCCTGCACTGATAACAAGGACGGCAGTTGCAGTGTTGAGTACGTCCCCTATGAGCCGGGCACGTACAACCTCAACGTGACCTACGGAGGACAACCCATCAACGGTACTCAAGAAAAGGAAAAAAAAAAATACAGATCACCGTTTCTCATTTTGTTGAGGAAATGCTGTTGACATCCATCTCTGCTCACTAAAAGTTAGAGCAGTGGTGTCCAAACTACGGCCCAGGGGCCATTTGCGGTCCATTTTTTAGTGGCCCACGACATATGCTAAAAAATGGCATTTGACTCAGTTCAAATAAAATAAAAACAAATGTTTGGAGATGGTCAAAGTAAGATGGGAGGGCATCGAAAAACGGCTGCCATTAAACGTTATTTTAGTTGACGAAATAACTAAAATTCAAAAAACAATTTTGTTAACGAAATAAAATAAACGAAAATGCTTTAAAAAAAAAAAAAAAACGAAAGCTAACTAACTACATTTTATGTTTACAAAATTAACTATAATTATAACAAACGTCCTTCGTTTTAGTCTTTGGTAATTAATTTGATGCATGAGCCTTTGGGGATGATTTCAAATGTGATTTTTAGTAGATTTATTATTGTTTTGATAAAAATCGGAATAATGACGATTGAAAGCATGTCAAACAGAAGTGACGTCATCTAGCAGCAGCCAATAGAAAAGCACCTTCAGATGACATCGCTCGCATGTTTTTTTTTAAATATTGCGCATACGTAATACACATAAAAAAAAAACTAATACTGAAACTAACTAAACTAAAACTAAGCATTTATAAAAGAACTAAAACTAACAGAACCACCCTGAAAACTAAATAAAACAAAACTCAAAATGAAATAAAAACTAAATTAAAAAATTCCGAAACTATAATAACCCTACTGCCATATTACAAATAAATTAGTTTATGTACTGTAGCATTTTTCTAAATATGCAAAAAAAAATAAAAAATTTATGACTAAACACAATTTCTTTTTCATAACATGATGTGGCCCTTGCATCCTTCTGATTTTCTGTATGTGGCCCTCAAATGAAAAAGTTTGGACACCCCTGAGTTAGAGAAACGTGACTTTGTGCGAAATTTCAGGCTGAAACTAAAATGCACCGTTTGACCTCCTTAACTTAACTTTTGATGCTGAACAGCAAAATTCACAACAGATTGACATATCAATAAATTTTCGGCTTCAGTTAGAATTGGCATTTAAACAGTTGTCTTTGTCATGCTGTTCACATTTTTAAAGCCTTCAGATAGAGATCACACCCAAACTATTGCGCAACAACGGTACGTTGCAAGGCCTCAAATGGGATGTTCTCATCGGGAAGTAACCACTGAGCCGAGTGTCAACGTGTCATCAGCAGGTTGCAACGGAGCGCGACGGCGACTTTAAAAAAAAAAAAAAAAAAAAAAAAAAAAAAAAAAAAATGAATAAATGACGCCTTGGAAAATGCATTGTATGAAACAGTCGGACATGCACACTCAATAAATTGCTGGTCAAATTAAGGTCACCTGTCCATTTAGGTGGAACATGCCTATAATGTTTGGTTTGTCTGAACCTTCTTCTGATGTCTTTTTGCAGGTAGTCCTTTCTCAGTGCCGGTCGTTGACACGGTGGACAGTTCCAAGGTCAAGTGTCAAGGTCCCGGGCTTGGCGGCAACGTCCGGGCCAATATTCCGCAGGCCTTTACAGTGGATGCTACCAAAGCCGGAGTGGCCCCACTGCAGGTTCGCGTGCAGGGACCCAAAGGTATGTTGCCATCTTTTCCACACATCTCAATTATGATAAAAGCTCGTGCTTTATAATATTTAAAATACTTTGCTGGGATATAAGTGTCTATTTATTTGTGTTGATCAGGTGTGGTGGAGCCTGCAGAAATTGTGGATAATGGTGACCAAACCCACACGGTCAACTATGTTCCCACTCGAGAGGGTCCGTATTCCATTAACGTCTTGTATGCCGATGAGGAAATCCCACGCAGGTACGACAAATGCAGACTAAACATTATACAGTGGTACCTCTACTTACGAAATGAATTGGTTCTTAAGTAGAAAATGTTGTAGAGACGCATTTTCCATGTAACCGCCCTAATCCGTTCCAAGCCTCCCAAAATTCAGACGTAAATGTTTTATAAAGCATAAAAATGCATCAAAACATGTAACAAATACATGTTACAATTAGATTATTGCACAATAAATGAGAGTTCTGCGTAATGTAAAAAACAAAGAATAGAGTAAAGAATAAAAATGATGCTCATTTACCTTTTTAACTGCTGTCATCGTTTTTTGCCCTCATGTTCTCTGGGTTTTATTTTTTATTTTTTTGCCTGGTGTTTTGTAAAGAACTGATCAATGGATGTTTGCTTTTTTTTTTTTTTTTAGGATTCTTTTAAAAAAAAAAAAAAAAAAAAAAAAAAAAAAAAAGATTCCTTTGGAAATGTCCAAGGCAAACATTAGTGAGCAAACGCCCGACTGGTGAACACTTTTTCTGGGCGATTCTTTTAAACAAATTCTGAAGCTTTATGGAAACTTCCGGTTTGGCGAGGCATCTTTTTCAAAATAAAGGCCCGTCTCGTCGCAATTAAAAACTTACTGTGCCTTCATCAATCACCATTTGTTTGAATTTTTGCTCAAATTTGTTGGCGTTAGTTCATACATTTACAAAAAACTATCGGAACACCTCATGGGCTGCGGGATGAATGATGAGGACGCTGTGTAGACACCGATCTAGTATTTACGCTCATAGATACCTATGGTCGGAAATAGCCATAGCCGAAAGTATGTTGCGTTCGGTAATGCATTTTTACCTTTCGTATCTAGAAATTTCTTTTGTAACAAGAGGCAATATTTTCCCATTGAGGCGTTTCGTAACTCGAAAATGTCGTATGACGAGACGTTCGTAAGTCGAGCTTCCACTGTAACGCTAAACCTAATCATTTCATTATTTTTTTTTTTCAGCCCCTATAAGGTCAAGGTGCTTCCTACCCATGATGCCAGTAAAGTGCGAGCTAGTGGGCCCGGTCTGAACACCACAGGAGTGCCTGCCTCTCTACCCGTGGAGTTTACCATTGATGCCAAAGACGCCGGCGAAGGACTGCTGGCAGTGCAAATCACTGTGAGTTTCGTGACATGCAGGATGTGTAGCTTATAAAGGAAGTGGGAATCATTGCTGAATTAACTGTATGGGGCAGGACCCAGAAGGAAAGCCGAAGAAGGCCAACATCCGTGATAACCACGACGGAACGTACTTGGTGTCCTACGTCCCGGACATGACCGGCAGATACACCATCTTGATCAAGTACGGCGGAGACGAGATCCCGTATTCGCCGTATCGCATCCGGGCGTTGCCCACAGGAGATGCCAGCAAATGCACCGTCACAGGTACGCGCTCACTCAACATTCGCCATAGTTTTGTTGGTTTGAGCATGCCAGCAAGTTTCCTCTGATTTAAACAGGAAGTCAACCCCTCCCACCCAAAAAAAATTCTTGACAATATGTTCTATGCAGCACCACGAGTCTAAATATGGTTTTCTGATTTAACTCATTCACTCCCAGCCGTTTTCGCCTTTTGCTCCCGCCTGTTTTACTGGATTTTGAGTGATTTTTGCAAGGCCCACAGAATATTGTGTCCTATTGCTATAAAAACATGGAATGTACCAAAAGAAGGATTGCACTCTTCTTTCATCGGGGAAAAAAAAAAAAAAAAAGTATATTTCTATTTGTTTACGTTGTGCAGCAATTAGCATTACAATATTGCTAAGTTTAATCGTTATTCACAAATATGTTTAAAACTGGGGGGGGGGGAAAGCTTGTTGCAACATGGCCCTGGTTGATCTCTTATACTCTGCTGCCACCTGCTCACAGTTTTTGTAATAACTACCATGGCTTCAACTGTTCTCTTCAGAGGCTGCATCTGTATGATCTAGCATAAAACGAAACGTATAAACACGTCTTTGGGGCAATATCAATATTTAAAATAAAACTTATTTATACCTTCTTGGGAGCTCAAGAGTTGATATTGGTAGTGGAATATGAGTTAAGCAGCAAAATCCAGCAGTTTTTATCAGTATCAGAAGGCGGCCATTTTACCACTTGTCGAGTGAAAATGATATCACAGTTGCTCAGGTCTCGGGCAACAACCAATCACAGCTCTGCTTCAGAAAACAGGTGAGCTGTGATTGGTCGTTGCCTGAGCCCTGAGCAACTGTGATGTCACCTTCAGTTGACATCAGGTGGCAAAATGGCCGCCCCCTGAGACGGATAAACGGCTGGATTTTGCTTCATAACTCGTATTCCACAAATGTAATATTAATCAGAATGTCATGTTTAGACTAGTGAGGTCACGTTCTAACATATTATGGTCAAGAAATGATTAAGGTTGACTTCTTCTTTAAATCTGTCCAGTATTTGCATTTTTATTTAGCCAAAGTCACTGACTAAGAGCGTGAGATTGCATTGAAAAGTTAGTTCCAGTTGTTATATGGATATTTCATGCTACTCTGTATTTTCATCACCGGGCGACATTGATGGTCGCAGAGCCAACTGCTGTTGGTTTGAAACTCTGGAGCAGTTTGAATGATTGGACAGTTTGACTTGTGCAATCAGCAAGTTTTACGCAAAGAGCAATTCTGCAACTGCTGCTTTATTTTTTTGACAGCTTTTCATGCATTTTATATGCTGAGCTTCTATTGCTGTTACACTCCTTTGACCCGTTCCCTGCTCCACACACGCACACACATACACACGCAGTCACCGCTCCCTGCCTTACAGCCCTTAGCACTGCCCCCCCCCCACCTCAATTATAAATTTTAGCGCACACATTTGCCTCCAATCACCATCACACCTACCTGACTATCTTGTTTGTGTGTGTGTGTGTGTGTGTGTGTCACTTTTTGTCTTTTGCACATCCTGCTTGCCACCGTTCCCACTATCAGTCTCAATCGGAGGTCACGGTTTAGGTAAGCCCATGCAGCAACTTTGTACTGTGGAGGAACTCGTCTTATTTTTTTTAGCATGGAAACGATACTTTAAATCTTGGCTCTAATGCTGTCTTGTCTTATACACTTTCTACATTTCCTCTTTAACTCATTCACTGCCAATGACGACTATAGACGTCAAAAAGCTTTAATTTAAAAATTAGTTTATTCATTGTTTTCATTCATAGTTATTAATCATTGTTTTTATTAATATCAATGATGACAATTTCATTGCTAAGTGCTCCCATCGTGCGTAGAACTGATTCCTGTTACCCTACAACACAGGCGGTCTTGATCTTACTGAGACCACATACTGGGTCTCTGCCTCCAAAAGTCAATTTTAGTTGACTAAAATAAATTGCTCTTTATTTTTGTTGACTAAAATTGGATTCAAACTAAAATACAATCAGGTGACTGAGTTATGACTAGGACTTTAATTAAATTTAGTCGGAAGACTATAACTAAAACTAAATGTCTTTTTTTTTTAATTAAAATTTAAATATATATATATATTTTTTTTTTCAAAATTAACACTGGCTGTTTGCTTGGATTTTTGACGTATATAGTTGTCATTGGCAGTGAATGAGTTAACTGTACGTATCTCAGCATTTCATGTGCTCATTTGTTTACACTAAGGCTAACTCAAAGTTAAGGTTGGCATGCTGAATGACACTTAGAAATATTATAACATTACAAAAGTTGGGTAAATAGTTTGTGAATTTAACATGACTTGACATTTCATCTTTAACCGATTCTCTTGGTGGTGAAAGGTGCATGCTGAATGTTTGCCATCGTATATCATCCACCTGATTTAGTTTTTCGATCCCACAAGGCGCCGGTGTTGGCCCAACCATTCAGATCGGCGAACAGACGGTCATCACGGTGGACGCGAAGGCGGCCGGGAAAGGCAAAGTGACCTGCACCGTGTGCACACCTGAGGGGGCGGAGCTGGATGTGGACGTGGTGGAAAACGAGGACGGCACCTTCGACATCTTTTACACGGCTCCGCAGCCCGGCGAGTATGTCATCTGCGTCCGTTTTGGAGGAGAGCACATTCCCAACAGTCCCTTCCAAGTCACGGTGAGTTCGTTTTCTAGGAGCTGCATCAGCTTTGTATACAATTTTGCCGTGTAAGACGAATGAGCACGACGTGAACGGACCAGATTGGTCAAAGACCAGCCCATTGAACAGTTTACAAACTTTCTTTGAAGGCATGCCAATCGTTGATTTATGTCACACTATACAGGCTACGATGCTTCAAAATTACACAAAAAAAAAAAAACAGCCAAGTCTGAATATGTGACGTGTCTGTCGGGTCAAAATTGGCCGTCATTCATGTTATGTGATTCGGCATCAAAGCGTCTTTGAGAAATAGTTCCATAATCCAGGGGTCTGCAACCTACAGAATTTAGTTCCTTTGGAGCACTTGAAAAAAATAGATTTTTTTTTTTTTTTTTTTTTAAATATTTAAAAAAAATTTTTTAGATGAAATATTCTTTCAAATTAATGATTCAGATAAAAATAGTGAATAATTAAATATTAAAACAAAAATGTCAGTCCAAATTTCTAAGTTGTGGAGCCGAAACGTATGTTTTGTTTTGTTTTGTTTTGTTTTTTAAATTACCTAAAAAAGGAAGAGAAAAAGCAGAGATATTCAATAAAATGTCCATGAAATTGCAAAAAATGTCAGAATGAGAATTTAATAAAAAATAAAGCAAAAAAGAAAATCTTCAAAAAATAACCATAAAATGTCCAAAAATAAAAGGTAAAAAAATTACCATAAAATGTCTTTGGAATTGCCAAAAAGTCACAAAATTTATTTAAGGAAAAAAAAAAAAAAGGCAGGGATACAAAGCATTTCAAAAGTAACTATTAAATATTCCAAAAGAAGAAATCATGAAAATTACCATAAAATGTACACTAAATTGCCCCAAAAAAGAATTTTAGTTTAAAAAAAAAAAAAAAAAGGCAGAAAAGAAAACATTTTAAAATAAACTATAAAATATCCACAACAAAAAAGAAATCCTGAAAATCACCAAAAAATTTATACATAATCCCCACCCCCCCAAAAAAAATGTAATTAATGGTATCCAAAAATGCTCAAAAGGTAACCACAAAATGTCCAAAAAAGTTGCCCCCCCCCCCCGGCCAAAAAACAAAACAAAAAACTTGTCAGAAATTTCACAGAAATGCGGAAAAGTCTAAAGTATAGGGCAAAAATAAAAAACGGAGGACTAACACCAACACAGTGTCTGATTCATCAGAATGTCGCATGTTTTGCACCTGCCGACAAATTATTTATATGGCAGAAAATGGAATCTTTTGACAGTAGAATTTGCTGAACCCTGCTTCAGTCTTAGTTTCTCCCCACAGAAATGTTCAGTGGATCCAGGTGGTCCGTAATTACAACCCCTTGTATTTTTTTTTTTTTCCACCCCAACCTCTTGCCCCCACCCTCAGGCCCTGGAGGGAGCCCCATCAGATCAGCTCATGCAGCAGCGCCAAATCCCCCAGTACTACGCTCAACAGCCCTGGGTACCCAAATACGTACTCTGTCCCAACCCTTTCAGCATTTTTTATTTTTTTATTTTTTTAAAGCAAACGGGTCCCACCTCTCATTTCCATTGTCTTTTTACCCAACTTCCTTCCTCTGCTCTGCACCATGAAACATGTCCGGCGTCTCATTGCAGGTGTCTCACCTCTTGACATTTCTCCTCTTCCGTTTCATTAACAGGGTTCCTAACATGGACAATGCAACAGAGTTGCTCAGTAACAAAGAGACGCTGGACAACATTTAAGTGTCGTAGTCATTTACGCATTCATTACCAGACCAGCAAAAAAATGCATCTTTTGACGTCTTTTTCCGTCAATGGCAGTGAATGAGTTAAGTGATATACACTCAAGCAATTGGCATTGAGCTCAATATCGACACGTCAATCACTGTTGTTGTCCAGTGCTCTTTGACAACTTACTGAAGGGACGAATGATCTGCGTTGACAGTCTTCCATGTGGACGTGTCTTCTGAGTCGCTTGATGCTAAACTGTCCTTTTGGCCTTCCGATGTTTTGGTCCTCATCTCATTCTCAGTTTGTGTTGGTGTCGTCGTCATCATCATCATTATTATGTCAATGATCAACAACAACAACTGTTGATCATTTCATCTCAACGTTTCATTCCATTTTCTTTGCTTGGGTTGATTTTTTTTTTTTTTCTCTCCTATGCTGTGTTGTTGTAACACACCGTGCAGAACAAAGATGTGTAAAATCTCCTCGACATCTTCATCCGCTGACTGTTGGACCTGTGCTCTCTGTCTCCTAGGCAACGGACAGACCATTGGGAATGAATGGCCTGGATGTGACAGGACTCAGGCCGTTCGACCTGGTCATCCCGTTCACCATTCAGAAAGGCGAGATCACAGGTAGGAACAGTAAAGCTTTTCATCTGCGGGCCACATACAGAAAAATGGAAAGCTGCAAGGGCCACTTAGTTTTGTTTCTTTGTTTTTTGTTATTTATTAAACATGGTAAAAATCAATGAAGCAGTTATAAATTGTTGATATAATATAAAGTTACTTATTGAAAACTGTTCAGTCACAAGGCAAATAGTGACCCCTGTGTGCCACTATAATAGATGCGCCTCTCCACTGAACAGCAGCTGAATCCCAACTTGACATTCTGAACCACAACAAGAACAATCGGCCGTCAACTGACCACACTTAACAACCATTAATGTGATGTTTTCACATTTTTTTCATTCATAATTAACCATTAATTAATGTGATGTTTTCACAAATTGGATGTTGACACTAAGAAACAAGTGGATGAAACTATTTTTATTTCAGGAACTGAATTATTAGCTGTAAATTTGTGTCTTTGCGTAGCTAGAAACGTTTAATCCACTTTTTTTTTTTTTTTTTTTTTAACGGCATTGAAAAATTATTTTTAGTATTTTCCACGGGCCACCAAAAATTGTTATGGTGGGCCGCAAATGGCCCCCGGGCCGTAGTTTGGACACCACTGTCTTACTGACCGCCATCTCTCCTGAACGGAAGGCGAGGTCCGAATGCCATCGGGCAAGGTCGCCAAGCCTGACATCACGGACAATAAGGACGGCACCGTGACTGTCAAGTACGCGCCGGTTGAGGCCGGACTGCACGAGATGGACATCAAATATGACGGCATTCACATCCCCGGTGGGTCTTTTTTTTTTTTTTTTTTTTTTTTTTTTTTTTTTTTTTTTTTTTTGTTTTGGAAAAATGGCATTATGGCTTCATGAGATTTCTTCTTTTAATGTTGTCTTGATTGGCATTGATAGGAAGTCCCCTGCAGTTCTACGTGGACTACATGAACAGCGGTAATGTCAGTGCGTACGGTCCTGGCCTCATCCACGGGACTGTCAACAAGCCTGCCGTCTTCACAGTCAATACTAAAGATGCAGGCGAAGGTATGTCGAGGGCGCATGGAAATGCTTGTTTTCTCTATCTGCTGTCACGGTCACAAATGTTTCTGAAGCCAATTAAATGCAAGTTTATTTCTTAACTGATTGCTGACCAGTTACACGTCGGTGTCTGCTGTGGTTTCACTCCAAGTCGGACTGTCGCTGCGGCTGGGACGCCACAGAGTGGAGATTCCTCTACATTTTATGACCAATTCAGGAAGTTCAATTTCATTCAGAATAGGGCTGCACGATATTGGAAAAATATGCGATATACTTGCTGAACATAACGATATCGATATTATTGCGATATTTAACATTTACCTCAAGAAATGACATTTGTATTACCTAATGAAAGAAAAAGTTTTCATGGGGCAAAATAAGCAACCTCCATGTAATCTTAGTTAATTAATTGTAATTATCTCATTCACTGCCAAGACGTCAAAAATCCAAGCAAACAACCAGTGCAAATTTTGACAAGAAATTTGAATTTTGTTTGTTATTCATTGTTTTCATTCATAGTTATTAATCATTGTTTTTATTAATATCAACGATGAGAACAATTTCATTGCTAAGTGCTCCCATCGTGCGTAGAACTGATTCCTGTTACCCTACAACACAGGCGGTCTTGATCTTACTGAGACCACATACTGGGTCTCTGCCTCCAAAAGTCAATTTTAGTTGACTAAAATTGGATTCAAACTAAAATACAATCAGGTGACTGAGTTACGACTAAGACTTTAATTAAATTTAGTCAGAAGACTAACTAAAACAAAACAAAAAAAATTTTTAATTACAATTTTAAATTGCTTTTTTTTTTTTTTTTTTTTTTTCTTCCCAAAATTAACACTGGCTGTTTGCTTGGATTTTTTACGTATATAGTCGTCATTGGCAGTGAATGAGTTAAGTCTTGATCATTTTCAACTATTGAATGGCGATGCACATTTTAGTTAGCATCTGACTGGTCAAATTCATATAAAAAGCATAAAACTCCATATAAAACTTATTGCGTGCCTTTGCGATATGCATATTGCAAGGGCCAATGTCGCGATATCGCTATTTTTTTTCAATATATTGTGCAGACCCAATTCAGGGGGGGAAGAGTTGGCTCGTCTCTATTTATTGCCAATTTGCACCGGTGTCGGCCATAAACTCGCCAAAACACAACAGCCACACGCTTGGCGAACAGGTTTTTCTTTTTCTTTTTTGTTGTTGTTGTTTTTCCGCCTCTCGTCCCAGGCACATATCCACATGCACAGCCGTGGTCTCTGAGCAGGAAGTCGCTTTGCGCCGCCAAACGGTTACCTTCACGGAAACTATCTGGGCGAGGGGGCGGTGAGAGAAGAAAAAAAAAAAAAGCAGTACGCCATCGAACGGACCAATCACGATTGAGCTACGGCGTACACGGATTGGCGACGTGTGCACCGCACACGAGCTTACGCGACACTTAAATTTCACGGCTCGCGTGGATCACGTGATGGACGCCGATCATCAACGCGAGAAGCAAACGTGGAGGCGTAAATCAGGCTTGATGAGTTTGTCGTTTTCACGTTTCTTTCTGTAGGTGGTCTATCTCTGGCCATTGAGGGCCCATCAAAAGCGGACATCAGTTGCGTGGACAACCAGGATGGGACGTGCAGCGTGTCCTACCTGCCTGTTCTGCCAGGAGATTACAGCATCCTGGTCAAATACAATGACAAGCACATTCCCGGCAGCCCCTTTTCAGCAAAGATTACCGGTTAGCGACGATACAAAATCCTGACATGCATTGTGGGAATAAATAATAATAATGTTAATAATAATAATACCGCCATGTTCCTGTCTCCAGGGGATGACTCGATGAGGATGTCCCACCTGAAGGTGGGATCAGCTGCTGACATTCCTCTGGACATTGGAGATTTTGACCTGAGCCAGCTGACGGCCTCGCTCACAACGCCCTCAGGTCGCGAGGAACCCTGCCTGCTAAAGATGCTGCGTAATGGACACGTTGGTAAGTGGAATTGTTGGAAACAAATGGAATGTGCATTTGTTATCTTAACTCATTCACTCGCCGCCATTTTCACATTTTGCAATCCTGTTCACTCCCGGCTGTTTTACTGGATTTTGACTGATTTTGCAAGGCCCACATAATGTGTTTAATTGCTATAAAACCAAAAGAAAGATTAAAGTCTCTTCTTTCATCAGGGAAAAAAAAAAGTATGTTTCTATCTGTTTCCGTTTTGCAGCAATTAGCATTAGAAGAGAGAAATTTCATCAGTTTTCACAAATCTATTTAAAATTAAGTAATTGAGCTTTTTTTTTTCTACATGGCCTTGGTTCATCTCCTCATCTCTTTATAGGCTGCATCAAAGCCTTCTGTATGCTCTAGCATTAAAAAAAAAAAAAAAAAAAAAAAAAAAAAAAAGTATAAATACGTCTTTGGGACACCTAAAACATTTAAAAAAAACAAAACAAAAACATATTTACATGTTATTGGGAGCAAATGAGTTATTAATAGCTTCTAAATCACCGTCTCCGCTTGCAGGCATCTCCTTTGTTCCAAAGGAGATTGGCGAACATCTGGTGAACATCAAGAAAAACGGTCGCCACATCCCAAGCAGCCCCATCCCAGTTATGATTAACCAATCGGAGATTGGCGACGCCAGCCGCGTTCACGTTAGTGGCTTGGGTCTGAGTGAAGCCAGGACTTTTGAGCCCGCCGAATTCATCATCGACACTCGCGATGCAGGTACAAGTTTTCGGAAGCTTCGGAATGTCGCTCGTTAAGGAATATTTGGAATTGCGCTCACCATTTTTTGGTTCTGTTCAGGCTACGGTGGCCTGAGCTTGTCCATCGAAGGGCCCAGCAAAGTGGACATCAACACCGAGGACCAGGAAGATGGCACCTGTAAAGTCACATACTGCCCCACCGAACCCGGCAATTACATCATCAACATCAAATTTGCTGACCAACACGTTCCAGGTGGGAATACAGCAGGACAAGACCGCAACAGTGATGTCACCAATTGCTAAATTTGGCCTTTTTTTTTTATTAAGTGACTGCTGCGGAGCAAAGCAAGTAGATATTACCATCCTAGAAAACGGCCCCGGCGTTTATTATAGCGGAATTTTTCAGAAAAAAATACGGCCCGAACCGTTGAATGTACCGGCACTAATGAGGTATCAAAAGATGCGGCCCGATCTGACTCGGCGGGGAACCATATTTTTTTTCTGAGTTACCATGGCGACGCATTTCCCAAAGAGTCCCATAGGAATGTATGGAGAGGGGGGGGGGCACAAATGAAGCACCATTTTCCAAGCCACGCTGCGCGCACATATATTTACCAAAGTTAAGGTTAAGTTAGCATGCTAATGCTAAGTTGGCATGTTACTGCTAGCTTAGCATGCTAATGTTAAGTTAACAAATTAATGCTAGCTTAGCATGCTAATGCTAAGTTGGCATGTTACGGCTAGCTTAGCATGCTAATGTTAAGTTAACAAATTGATGCTAGCTTAGCGTGCTAATGTTAAGTTAGCATGCTAATGCCAAGTCAGCATGCTACCTGTAATAAGTCAGCATGCTAATGCTACCTTAGCACGCTAAGGTTAAGTTAGCATATTAAGTTTAAGTTAGCATGTTAATGTTACGTTGTCATGCTATTGCTAATGTTAAGTTAGCTTAGCGTGCTAATGCTAGCTTGCTGACTGATTTGAACATTTGAGTCAGCAGTCACATACAAAATTTCCACGGATATTTTTCTCGTTTTTATTTTGTAATTGCATGTACAGGGAGTGCGTTCACAGTAAAGGTCACAGGTGAGGGCAGGATGAAGGAGAGCATCACGAGGAAGAAGCGAGCAGCGTCGGTGGCCAATGTCGGCAGCCAGTGTGACCTCAGCCTCAAGATCCCAGGTAGCAACGAGAGATGATTTTTTTTTTTTTTTTGTCACTAAAATAAGTATTTTCAATGATTCAAACACACGCCTGTTTGTTTGTTCAGAGATCAGCATCGCGGACATGGCCGCTCAGGTGACCAGCCCCTCCGGCCAGGTTCACCAAGCCGAAATTATGGAGGGCGAGAACAACACGTACTGCATCCGTTTCGTGCCCACGGAGACGGGCGTGCACACGGTGTGCGTGAAATACAACGGGATGCACGTGCCCGGCAGCCCCTTCCAGTTCACCGTTGGCCCCCTTGGGGAGGGAGGGGCGCATAAAGTCCGCGCCGGTGGGCCGGGCCTGGAGAGAGCGGAGGCCGGAGTGCCAGGTGAGTGCGGCGGCCGGAGATTGCGTTCGGAGATTCGGCGACTTCCTGCAAAGTCAACCTGGCTTGGTCCTTTTTTTTTTTTTTTTTTTTTCGCGTGTGAAGCTGAATTTAGCATCTGGACGAGGGAGGCCGGAGCCGGTGGGCTCAGTATCGCTGTGGAGGGGCCGAGCAAAGCCGAAATCGCCTTTGAGGACCGCAAGGATGGCTCCAGTGGAGTGTCTTACATCGTGCAGGAGCCAGGTGAGACAAGACGTGCGCATTTCTACAACGAGCCCAAAGAGATGGCGTGCACTTGAAATTTCATTTTTAATTGCATGACTTCAATAGTTAACTTGCAATTAATTGCAAATTTGATGTTCTCCATGTACAATAAAATTATTTTTCGAAGTTTTCATATGCTTGTAAATGTAAGTGGGGAAGAAAGTTAAACTAATGGAAATATGGCTGTATCTTTTAGTTGTTGATATAGTAATTTCAATGTGTTTTTCTGTCATATTAAGAGCCGTCTAATCTTCAACATTACTTTGCAAAATTCTGCACATCTTTAAAATTGTAAAATAGAACTTGACGCCAGTCTCCACAAATGTATGCATTATCAATTTATTACTACTAAATTTTGACGTGGACATGTCTGCTGTCCATTACAGTTTTTCCAAGTCGAGGGCGGTCAGTAATTGCGCATTAAAAGAAAATTAGGGGCATTTAAAGCAACTTGAAATTAACAAAGTAGCAGCATTGTCGTGTAAGGGGCTAAATTTGGGGGCATAGTGGATAAAAAACTGAACTGTGCATGTAAATGTATTGAGTGAAAATGAAGCTTTTTGTTACGGAAACGTATTGCATTCACTTGAAGAAAAAATCTTTTTCTGACTAATTTTTTGGGGAGCTTTTTATTTATTTATTTTTTCTGTTTTACTGAATAATTTTTTTTCTGTCATTAAACAAAAAATACTCCGAGAAACGGGAGAAAAAATAATTTAAAAAAACAGAAAAAAAAATCGGTGCTCTCTTTTTTGGAATAATGTTTTTCGGAGTTTCCCCCCCAGTTTTTCGGAATAATTTTTTTATGACAGAAAAAAATATTCAGGAAAAAAAAAATACTCAAAACAAAGCTCCCAAAAACAGAAAACCTTTTTTTTTTTTTTTTTTTTTTTTTTTTTTTTTTTTTTTTTTTTTCCCCCCCAGGTGAATGCAATACGCTTCCGTATTTTGTTGCCGAATTCGTATCGAGTAATAAATGTGATCTATTGGAATCCTTTTTTCCATATAGGCGACTATGAGGTGTCGATCCGCTTCAATGACGAGCACATCCCCGACAGTCCCTTCATCGTTCCCGTGGCGTCGCCTTCCGATGACGCCCGCCGCCTCACTGTTGCCAGCCTTCAGGTGAGGCTCTGAGAAACGCACACGCCAGGCCGCAGCGCGCTGCCCAAAATGCATCTGCTTGGAAAGTGACCTCGTCCAGTCGACCACTCGGACGCATTTAGAGGGGGAAAATGCAACAATGGACCAGTAGAAGAATCAAACTTGTGGATGTAGTGGCGCTAGTTAGAAGATTGTGATGTTTGATGACGGTACCGTTGGTGGTTCAGATGCAGGCCACTTATCAGCAGCAGCCGCATTATTGGGCAGTGCCGATGGCTTGTGGAATAAAAAAGGACTGTGTGTGTTTCTCGTGCCTCCTTCTAAAGGCTCCCAACAGCCTTCTGCCTCGAAATGCCATCACGGGGCGCTAAAGGGTTAAAGAGGTTTGGAATGGGCTGTCCCCCCCCCCACCCCCTTTCTTTGCACATGCACATTGTTGATAGTAAATATGCACATCGTGACTATATTGTGAGTTTCATTCAGGGGAAATACACAATTAATTGACCTGACTTATTGTTTAAAATTTCCATTAACAAGTAACCATATTGAAGCATGATGTCAATGTTGACATGCACGCGGCTCAACTCAACATTTTAAGCAAACTTGACGTCAGAGGATTATGAGCTTTGAGTCACAAAAATGTTGCTCGGTAGCTGAAAGTTGGATAAACTCATCACAGGCATCCATATTGCATACACAAGGACCCCCCCCCCCCTTTTTTTTTTTTTTTCTTGGTGTTAAATTTCCCTCTTGCTTACTATACAGCCTCCTCTTTAACCTTCTTAGCGACCTCCAGGTAAGGTACAAAATAATTTCTGTGTATGAATGTGGGTCATTTTCATCATGTGATCAATAATTGTAAAGACTTGTCCCAACAAATTTCCTTTTCAAAATGCATTAATTGTACCGTTGAATTATTTTTTCACAAGGTAATGTTTTATATTTTAAAAAAATATAGATTTTAAACTTGATGCCATAATCTCACAAGGTTATTGCTGTTAACAAAATGCCTAAAACTAAAATTGAAAAGTGATTTTTTTTTTTTTTTTTAAACTAAAACCATATTTTACTTCTATATAGATAACTACCGGTATATGACCTTCATTTTTACTTTTGTCCCTTTATTATATAAATGCGAGCTTTTGCAGTCTGTCTTAAACATGTTTATTTTGTTATTACGAAACATCCATGCAGAGGAAAGTGGAACAGTAGTTTTGCGAATTGTAGTCTTCCTTCATGACACCACCACGACCACTTTGTGGCTGAGTTGCTGTCATCCCCAAACACTTCCACATGATTAAATTAGTTAACAGAGGAATGTCAAGGAGCGAGTAAATTTTCCACAGTTGGCAAGCTAGCTAGCTAGTTCCCTAGCAGGTAAATGAGCACCATGGGGGCTAGCTAGCTAGCTAGCTCCCTAGCAGGTAAACGAGCGCCATGGGTCTAGCTAGGAAGCTAGCTAACTAGCACTTGAGGCTAAAGCCAAACTGTAGCAGGGTTTTTACTTTCTGGACCTGAATTTGGCACCACTGTACATTTCACGACTGCACTTGAGGAAAGGTGGCATCCTAGTCAGATTCACACTCGAGTTTACTGATTTAATAGATATCTGTAAAAAGTTAGTCAATTTTATACACCCATGGCCATGCAAATGATTAGAACACCAGATTCCGAATATATTTGGGTGGGTGAGAGAATGCTTTTGGCAATTTAGTGTACATGTGTAAATATACACACGTAAATATGTTTGTATAATGCTGAGCAACCGGGATGGCGAGTTGAGAGCGCAAGTTGTGTTTTGTCGAGCAGGAGTCTGGCTTGAAGGTGAACCAGCCGGCATCTTTCGCAGTCAGCCTGAATGGAGCCAAGGGTGTGATCGACGCAAAAGTTCACAGCCCTTCAGGCGCTCTGGAGGAGTGTTGCGTTACTGAGATTGACCAAGGTAACCACAAAAAAAAAAATGCTTTTAACTCATTTACTCCCAGTAACGTAAAAATACGTTTTTTTTTTTTTTTTTATGTGACAAGTGTCCCAAAGACATATTTATACTTTTGTTTTTTTTTGGTTTTTTTTTTTGGTTTTTTTTGTTTTTTAGCATACAGAAGGCTTTGATGCAGCCTCTCAACTGCAAAGAACGGTTACAGAAATGGTAGTTATTACACAAACGGCCAGCAGGTGGCAGCAGAGCAAAGGAGATCAACCAGGGCCATCTAGAAAAAAAGCTCAATTACTTACAATTTGAAATCGATTTGTGAAAACTGATGAAACTTAGCTCTCTTCTAATGCTAATTGCTGCAAAACGGAAACAAACATACTTTTTTCTTCTTTTTTTTTCCTGATGAAAGAAGAGACTTTAATCTTTCTTTTGATAGTTTCCATGCTTTTATAGCAATAGAACACAATATTCTGTGCACCTTGCAAAATCAGTCCAAATCCAGTAAAACAGCCGGGAGCGAACGGGATTGCGAAATGTGAAAATGGCAGCGAGTGAATGAGTTAGTCATTTTATGAACAGCTGTTGATGTTTTGATGATGTGGCGTCATTTTTCTGGTTTCCTGTCTTCTAGACAAGTATGCGGTCCGCTTCATCCCCAGAGAAAATGGCCTCTATCTAATTGATGTGAAGTTCAACGGAAGTCACATCCCTGGCAGCCCGTTTAAGATCCGGGTTGGAGAGACGGGCCAGGCCGGAGACCCCGGGATGGTGTCTGCCTACGGACCCGGTTTAGAAAGAGGCAGCACAGGTAACATGCTGCACGGTGGAATGGAAAAAAAAAACTTGTGACAATCCCAACATGAATCGTCCTCTATTGTCGCCAACAGGAACAGCGTGCGAATTTGTGGTCAACACGAGCAATGCAGGCACCGGCGCTTTGGCTGTAACCATCGATGGGCCCTCCAAAGTGAAGATGGACTGCGTGGAGTGCTCGGAGGGCTACAAGGTCACCTACACTCCAATGGCGCCCGGCAGTTATCTCATATCCATCAAGTACGGTGGACCTTACCACATTGTGGGAAGCCCCTTCAAGGCCAAAATCACCGGTAAGAAAGCCGACGAAGGCTGCTGGACTTTGAGAATTGTTTCGATCACGCTTGCCCCGCCCCTTGTCCAGGTTCCAAGCTTGTGTCCAGCCACAGTATGCACGAAACCTCCTCCGTTATGGTTGAGCCCGTGACTCGCGCCATCAGCTCCGCCCAGCAAGGTGCTCCCATCCAGTCGGATGCCAGTAAGGTGGTGGCCAAAGGCCTCGGCATCAGCAAGGCCTTCGTCGGTCAGAAGAACAGCTTCAGCGTCGACTGCAGCAAAGCGGGTGCGTTGCGTCTCGGCACCGTAAACGCCGACCGGACCCTGAAAGTGAACCCACCCGGTGATTACGGTTTCCAACTTGTGTCCGTAGGTCGGAACATGCTGCTGGTTGGGGTGGACGGCCCCAAAGTGCCCTGCGAAGAAATCCTGGTCAAGCATTTGGGCAACCGCCTGTATAATGTCAGCTACCAGCTCAAAGAGAAAGGAGAGTACTTCCTCGTGGTCAAATGGGGAGATGATCACATTCCCGGCAGCCCCTTCCATATCATCGTCTAAAACAAATTGCAGCGCCATCAGCAGCTTCTCTTACCACTGTTGTAATTGTTTACAGCTCCTGTTCCGTGTCCCACCCGCGTTAAACGTTTCTCTCGAGCCGATTTCCCATTTGACAAACCTTTTCGAAAGCTTCATCTCCCAAAGATGCAAATATTCTTTCTTGTTTTCACCTTGTAGAGTCAATTTTCTCCCGTTCCTAATAAGCAAATTTCGGGAAGGAGGAGAACGCACCTTTTTTCATGATCGCGAGCTAGCAGTTGAATTTATCGATTTATTTTTCCATCGAAATGCTGCTTAAGGCCTCCCACCGAGTCTGTCCCATATGGAAGTTTACATTTGTCATGAACAATAATGGCGATGAAGCCAAAGAGTGTTCAATGTGCCTTTCCGTGTTTGACCATCAACTGACGCTCTTTGATTGGCCGTATAAAATGTCATTCGCGCACGTTAAACAAGGGTGTTTTTTTTTTTTTTTTTTTTTGCTTTGTTACTGTGGTTAGTAAGTGGAAAATGTCTTATCAATTTGGTAGGTGTTGTATGTGATGCGTTTTTTTTTTTTGATAACAGTTATACCTGCTGATAGTGTGAACCAGTTTTTAGCACTGCTGTCCTTAAACGTCTGCACGTTAGAGTCGATATCTGAAACATTAACTAAAAGCGGTAGATAAACAGGTAGTACGCTAACGCAAAAGCGTGTCACATGCTCACAACGCTGCTTTTCCGTGCGTTTGACTCGGCTGCGTGTTCACAAAAACTCCCTCAGATTCAGGAGAACGCTCGCCTGACGTGTTGCGAACATATCTTTTTCAAAAGGGAAGAATTTATAAAATGATGCTGGACAAAAATGTTGATTCATCATAACCTTTCCAAGATGGTGACCAAAAAAGTTGCTTTTTCTTCAGTGTTTGCGTCTCACATTTTGAGTTGGGTTTGTTTTTCCCCTTTTTTTCTTTTTCTTTTTTTTTTCGCTATCTCTACAGAAACATGACTTGTCCAGAATATATAAAAAAAAAATGCTTTTAAATGTTTGTAAGACAGTATTTTGATAAACAATAAAGTTTTCGTCTAGTACTTTTCTGTGGTGTTTTTGTCCACTAAACAGAAATGTTGGTTCCACACACAAGCTTCATTCAGTAAATTGAAATTTGAACCATCCAGTTTTTAGCAGTAGCGTCTTTTAGTCCGGAAGTGAGCCCAAGGAAGCAACAGTTTTGTGGCTACTGACAAAATTCAACTGTTGGCTATCCTGAGCACAGTCACTACTAAGCTCTAATACACTTGGAATGCAAATTTTCACCACTATTCAGGCAGTTAAATCTGGCGCGCACGTGACTTTTCAGTACGCATGCGCATCTCTGAAGAGACGAAATGTGTGGATCTCCAGGCCCTTGTGACCGTGTGTTGACGTATGAGTAAAATATTGAACCCAACAGTTGCTCCTAATGCTGGTGGCTTCACTAGATGATGGGTAGTCGAAATCTAAAGCGCTTGGAGGGCTTTGTCATGCTTCAAACTGAGTTTACAAGTAAAACATCCCTTTATTAGGCCTGTTTTGGATAGATTTTGGGTATAAAGGTTATATGAAACTGATTGTGCAACGTTCAGAAGAGTGACTCAATTGTGGCCCTTGGGCGACACCTAGAGGACATCAAGCCGAAACTGCATACACACGCACATGCATATTTTATTTTTTACAGTCATGTACCTATTTTATAAAATGTATGGTTTGATCATTGAGAACGTTTAAACGAGAGATAAATGTGAGAAAATGTAAATTCCTCGATGGGAAAAGTGTATAAAATATGTTGTGAGGGGTTTTGAGTCTTCAAACATTTATAATAAATGTAAAACATAAAGCTATCTACTTTGCTGATTTCATATATTGCGGGTATTTTTTGGAACGAACTCCCACGGAAAACGAGGGAACACACACCTAACGCGAATGGCATCATACGTATTTCTTCCGCAAACATAACATACCAGAAATGTGTTTTTTAAAGTGGGACAGAAGTTAGTAAGTAAAAAAAAAAAAAAAAGTAGTTCACAATTTGGTGTAGACAATTAGAATGACGATATTATTTAATATGTCCATCCATTATCCAAACCGATTTTCCTCACGTGTACGAAACATTGTAAATAAAGAGTGATAGAAATTCGATATTTAAACAAAAAACTTCAAATTCAAATTCAAACTCTGTATGTGATAGTTGCGAATTGATTTGTTAGACAATGTGACGTCATCCACTCCAGATGGACACGCCCTCCGCCCTCTTCCTCCTCAAGTCCAAAACTTGTTTGACCGGGACGATTTTTTTTTCCCTCTCCAACGCGGAACTCTTTTTCCCTGTTTCAAAGGTACGTTTGAATCTTGTCCAGTAAGTGTTTTTTTTTGTTTGTTTATTTGTTGCCTTGCGGTCGCTCCATGTTTTCGCACTTCTCTAAACTCGACCATTCCTGTCGATCGAAACGATCACACGTCTCCATCTCTTTCATTGTGCAGAATGTCATTGAGTGACAAAAGCGATGATGAGCTCCGAAAGTTGCTTACCGATTACGGCATCAAACATGGACCCATAGTTGGTAAGAAATGCTGACATATCAACTGAACAAAAGTCATTAAGGTACTTTTTAAAAGTGAATACTGAATTGCATTTCGTAGTGACACCAACAGTTCTGCTGCCATAATTAAGCCACGTTATGGTTGGTTGTGCATATTTTGGCTGTGACGTTTGAAGCTTGAAGTTTGAAATCTGCCTTGCAGACTCCACTCGCAAGTTGTATGTGAAGAAGCTTGAGAGGGCCATGGAACAAATGGCAGCGAAACCCTCCCCGGATAAGACTTACTACAGAGAAGAAGGTAGGATGCTCCAGTGTTCCTCTAATGGCTTTATGGGACAGAAACAAGGAAAGAAAACAAAAAATAATTTCCTGCCGTTGTAACATTTTATATTGTATTGATTTTCAGAAATAAAAAGATTAGATTTACTTGTTTACTTGTCTACAAGCCATTAAAAAGTCAATTTTTCACAATTCTGTATGTTCATTTCCGAATGAACGAATGAATAACAATACAGAATAATACATCTCAGTATAGATTTTCATACAGGCATAAAATGAAATCAACCGCTAAAGCCTTTTTTTTAAATTCACGTGACAAGCATAAAAGTTAGCTAACCAGGATATAGCGTGAGAAGCTAACATCGCGGTTTCCACCTTCACCTTCAGCTGCTGCTTTGTCAAGCATCATCAACAGATCAAATGTAGCGTACCAATCACAGAAGATGCTAATCAAATTCCTTATTGCCTCCAGCTGATAATCTGATCAAGATCATGACAATGAAAGCAAAAACAGACATTAGAAAACTACTCACATAAGACTAGCAACGACAGAGCTAACCATGACCGAATAGAACAAAATACTGTTCGGTCTTTCCAATTGGCTTGAAACTTCTTTGAATGAGTTCACAAACTTGACGGTCACTTCTGGTGCACACCGAATTAGAAAATGTGCCACAAAAGCAAAACACACACACAGTACAGAGTCACTAAGTTTCTGCTAGGTGAATTGAAGGCCCGTTTTTCTTGATAATGTTCGTCAAACTTCAAATGTAACAAGCTTTTAATGCATTTGAGTTCGGTTCGTACCTTTTGTTGGAAATGTATTCCTTTTAAACGTGACGTGATTTTGTTTTCACACTTTAAAACGGTTCCTCGAATGAAATGTCACATGCTTGACTCAAAATGCACGAAAGGTCAACAATTGACCGTTTACAAATCAAAAGAATGCATAAAATGTCTGCTTTAAGCTTTTAAACTGTGATCATGTTCCAAATCATTTTTTTTAATTTATTTTTTTGTATGTCTTCCCAGAAGAGGAAATAACGTACGTGACGTACCGCAGCCCGGTGAGTGCAACCGCTTATCAATTTTTGTTTTTTGCTAACTTCCATATTTTTGACGTAGAGACATGGACAATCATCCTTGCATACATTCTTTCTTGTTATTATTTCAACAGGCCAGACATGAAGTTTATGAAGACGTGTGAGTGTCTCACACACGCACATGGTGCACAGTGTACTCTCACATTTTCTTTTTTTCTTTTTTTCTTTTTTTTTTTGACTAATCCATTGTGTGTCCTGCTGGGTGGAGTAACATGAAAACCTGCCTAAACAAGTTAGCTGGTATAGCAATTAAGGGTGTTTACGAGGTTGTATCAGAGTGGTGCTTCAAGGTAAGCAGAGCTGCATTGAGCTTTCTTCGGGCAACAGCTTAGCGGTGGGTAGCAGGAGAAAAAAAAAAAGTCATGGAAATCTGAACTCATTCATATTTTCACTTGAAGCAACCCCCCTTTCGCTCCTGACTTTTTGTTTTAGTAATTAAATGACAGTAAGCTAAAAACTTTTGCTTCTATTGAATCTAACACTTAACTAAATATTTCCTTTTCAAAATTAAAGTGCAAAATTTCTGCCTTAAATCAAATACTTTTTGAAAGTAATAAAAATGCATTTAATAAAATATTTCATTCATAATGACTGTGGCTTAATTGATCATATGGATGTACAATATTTATAATTTTTGTGAGGATAACAATTGAAATGCTTTAAACAATTCATTAAGTCAATATTTAAAAAAAAAAAAAAAAGGTGGGTTTGGGGAAACTCAAATTAATTCAAGTTTAAATCGTCCACAACAAATAATTCGTATTAATTCAAAAAATCGATATATCGCCCAGGACTGATTTTGCAAGGACCCCAGAATATTGTTTTCTATTGCTATAAAAACATGGAACCGACCAAAAGAAAGATTAGAGTCTCTTCTTTCATCAGAAAACCCCCCAACATATTTCTATCTGTTTCCGTTATGCAGCCATTAGCATTAGAATGCAGCTAAGTTTCATCAATAGTCACATTTTTGGAGAAAACACTGACAAAAAGAGCTTGTTGCAACATGGCTGATCTCTTATACACTGCTGCCGCCTGCTGACTTTTTTTCTTTTTTCTTTTGGTAATAACTGCCATTGCTTTAAGCCACCTCTTCATGTCAGAAGCTGCATCAAGCCTTCTATGTTCTTGCATTAAAAAAATATAATAAAAAAAAAGAAGGTATAAATAAGTTTTTGGGAGTGAAGAACAAAGTAGTAAAAACATTTATGTTTTTGGGTTTGAATGAGTGGAGTTAAAATAAATTGTAAGGGGAGAACATACATCACGACACAACGGAACGTTTGAGGCATATTTTCATTGTAACTCACCTTTGCATGATGTCGATAATAAAGTGAATTGTTTTTCCACCAGGCTGAAAAAGAGATATAACAGCAAGCCGAACGAAGATGAGGAATCGGACGGCGACGAAGAGTACGTCAGGTAAACGTTTCGCATCACGACGAACGACTTCTTCAAATCGTCGTCCTGCGTTCCTGTGCGACAGGCCCGCCCAGCTGAGGAGCAGAGCAACCAATCGGAACGCCGCGCACGCCAAGGAGGCCGTCCGGTCTGGATGCGGAATGTGGGGGGCCATGAAAACGCTACTGCTGCTCGCGGTGGTGGTAGCCGCCTACTACACTTATTGTCATTTGACCAAAGACGAAAATCCTTTCAAGCTTCAATAATCAATAAACGATCACTTCTAGGATGTCAGCTCATTTCCATAACTTAGATCAAACTCTAATTTTGGTATTTGTTGCTCGTCTTTAATGGGTGGTTCATAAGCACACGTTTTCTTATAAAAAGTGGGCCCTGCTATTTTACATCAAAAAGTCTACAGATCATAAACATTTTACCATTTTTTCCCTACCATTTATTTGACCTATGACCCGTTAATCTCTTTCATTCTTTTGTTTAAGGTTCATCAAAGGTCCTAAAATGTTGTCAGGTGGCTCCCATTAAACATGTTTGAATGTGATTGCTTAATTGAGAAGACAAAAAGACATGACAGGGTGTGCACACCTGTGCAACCATATCCCAGATTTATGGAGGTGTCATTTTTTGTTTTTTTCCATATCACAAAAACAGCATTTGAGCTGGGTGGTTTGTATACTTTTTATATCCACTTGGAGAGAAAGAAATGAAAACGAAACATTTTTCATTGTTGGTTTGAATTACTTGCTGTTTTTTTTTTTTTTTGCACACGATACAGTCCATTGTTATACACATTTTCATTGCTTCTAACTTTTTTTTTTCTTGTCTAAAACATATTTGTTATGTACATAATAAATGGCCATCCAAATCATGCCAAACCAAAAATAGTCACAAATTGTATTTCAATATTCCAAACACTACATTTGTCTTCTACTTGTCGCATTGAATCTGGTCAAACAAACAGTCATTCCCAACTAATGTACCATCATCAGGTGTGCTGTGGAGAAGTTCAATAATTTCACATGTTCTGAATATTGTTTACTACAATACTTAATGTATGTTTGTTCATCTATGCCACTGACGTCCATTGACAAGCACAACATTTAAAGCGTTCTCGCTACAAGTTTCACGTATTGAGTAAATTCATTGAGACAAGATCTTTATTTCAGTACATATTGTATATACTTTTTGGGCTGTTTTTGTTTGGTGGTGTACTGTGACACTTTTACTATGTAACGTGCCTTGGTTCAATAAAGTCTTGGTAAAAATGTTCTAAAATGTGCATACAATTTTGTGACCATTGTGACGTCAGGTTGAAGTGCGCCCCTAGCGGTGAGGGGCAGGGCGTCAATGCGAGTGAATTAGCAAACAATCAGTGTGAGCTCGAAAATATTTCAAACAGTTGATAAATCAGCTGCTAATGCTTTGGTGGTCTTGTGCGCGGCCGACGGATGCTCTAATAGCTCAAACTGAGATGAGAACATTCTTTCGGCTGCCAGCAGCGATTCTAAACCAGACGGAAGACGGCGTCGAATGAGAAACGAGCACGATGGCTAACGCGACTGCGAGCGAAACTACGACGCAACTGCTTTTGCGCCCACAAAAAGTACGACGATATGCTCAGATCAGTTTTTATCAGGTAGTTTTTCTCTTTTTCATATACAGCTGGTTATAACATTAACCTCTGATTGTAAATTTGAGGCAGACGTGATGAATGAGCCATATTATCTTTAGTGAAACAATCCTACTTTTTTTTGGCATAAGTATTCAAGTCATTTTGAACAAAAAGTTTAACGATTTAACACGACTATTACAATTAACACTTTAACTCGGGCTTGATTTCTGTTGAGGAATGTGTAGTAAACGACATGCGGTCAGTTTGTTAGCAGCTAGTAAGCTAAGGTAGCTCGAAGACTTCGATATGACACAAACGGACACAATTTAAGGAATGACAATTTACACCATGAAAATCGTGATCGACATACTATTTCAACCAAAAACAACATACCTTAGGCTTCCACTTCCACTTTGCCCCCCAACAAACTCATTTTTTTTTTTTACATTTTTTTTTTTGTAGCTAGCGGCTCCAAACGACTTTTTCGCAGTATTGTAGTGTCCTACTTGGGAAGTTTTTTGTGACACTTGACATAGTTCCCTAAGCTAAGCAGTGACGTCAGCTGGAAGGGTCTATAAAGTATATACTTCAATTATCTTAGGTAAATGAACCAACAACACCAATGAAACAATGAAAATAAGAGAATTTCATTTCATATTCACACAATCATAGAGGCAGTATGTTGAGAGAAAATTATGAATTCTGGACCAATTTGAGTGACAATACAAAGCTCTGTACATGATAAAAACCTGACGTGTGTAACGTGCAAACTGCATTTAGTAACAGGTGAAAAGTGCTGCTTCAAAGAGCAGTTGTGTTGAGTTCAGAAGACTGTGGGGACATCTGTGGCACTGCTTCAAACCTCATTCCCTGTTGTGATGGCCTGGGAAGGTGCAAGAAGGTCTCATCATCATCATTATTAAAGCAAGAGATGCGACCGCTTGTCCGTTGCGTGTTTCGCGGCCTGTACCTGAGAGCGTGTCCCTCAAAGCCCAACGCCGTAATGAAGATGTTGACGAGGACCGTGAAGAAGACCAAGACGGTCGCCACGTTGTTCATCCTGTTCAACTTGGCGTGTTTACGCACGTCATTCAGATCGTACTTCACTGAAAGCGAAACAAAAACGATTACTAAACAGAACAAGAAGACTTGCCAGGCCAAGTTCCGTTCAGTCACTTGCCTATAAAAACGAGCAGTAGGCCCACGATGACTTGCAGTGTGATGGACAGACACAGTAAGACGACGAGGGGGATGTAGAAACGGTACTGAGGCCCCACGTAGAGAACCGTCTTCAGCTGGGACGAGTTGGCCATCAATAAGGCCACGTCCAGCATGCTCTGAGCCGCGCTCTTCTTGGTGGCATAGTGGTTCAAGTTGATGGGACGATGCACTTTGCCTGACGGGGATGTCGCCACCTGTGAAGGAAATCACACAAGTGACAGATTGGAAACCGTGAGGCGATGATACACGACGTTTGTTACAATGTTTGAGTCGAGTACACTTTTTCTTCTGTTCCCAACATCAGGGGGATGCTTGTTTGTTTCGTCGCTAGGCACTTAGATGTGTAGCTACAAAAGGGAGTGGCGCACACGCACAGACAGGCGCGCTGACTCACCTGGCGAGAGAACAACACGTGTTCACAGACACAATTTCACCAGAACATAAGTACTACGATTCTGTTCTTGAGATCATGAAAAATGGGAAGTCATCTTTCACAATAGGTTGGGGGGGGGGGGAAGCAAAGGAAATTTCTGTTTTGTTAGCCTTTGTAAACACACGGTGGCCCAAGGGCATTTTGTCGTGTATTTACAAAACCCTGTTGCACATGTAGGTGTGACATGACACTCAAACTACATTTTTCTTTGAGTAACAACACTCTCATTCATTCCAAGACAACAGTGGAAAAAACTTCACTGAACTGTTTGTCACCAACAGTTCTATCTATCTATCCATCCATCCTCATTTTCCTTACCTCTATGTCATTGTGTTTATTGAGAGCGATGGCCTCCCCGTTGCGCGTGCGTTCTTTGTCCATATTGCTTTGTCTGACAATTTACTTCCCTTTCTTGCTGTTGTCGCCTGAAGTGTGACGAAAGGCGGCGTCAGAGAAACACTCCTGAAACTGAAATGAAAGAAAGAAAGAAAAGAAAAAAAAAAACAATTCGGAGGAGTCAGACAGGATGAGCGAGTCAAGAAGCTTCTCCAGTTACACTTAAGAGAGACGCTCTTTCTAGTAAGGAAGGTCACAGTGTTAAATAAACGTAGCAGGTTTTAGTCCATCCTCTTAAGAGTGTGATCCCGCCCCCTTATTGGTGTTGCTCTAAACGACATAACTCAATGCTTGTAACATATTATTGTGTGGCCCATGAAAGCAAATCATCATACATAATTCTTGTTCACATATGTACCAACATTTAAAATTGTCATAACAGTAAAAAAATTATAATGTTGAAACTTTTAACCATTTTCTTGTTACCAAAGCCCTTAACGTGAACAAACTACTATCCTTGACTTTGGATTTCAAAACTAGATACTTTCATTTCTTTTTAATTATTATTTTTTTTCATTATTAGTTACCCAGGAACGTCACGTTGAGTCTAAAAGTCATCATTTTCAACGGAGTCATGGCTATTTTTAGTTAAATACTAGTGAAGCAGTAAGTAGGCTTATCCAGCATCCACCAATTTGTTGAGGCAATAGACATTTATATGGTTTTAATATCAAAACGGCCCTATATACAATATTTATTGCATTTTTTTTCAAGAGTATTGCATTCAGTTTATTTTTGTTGTCATTTATCTCATAAAATATTTTGTGAATTGTCTTGTTTAAAAAATGGTAAAATAAAGTCATGTGAAGTCATACTTCACATTTAATGTGTATTTTTTTTTAAAATACAAATACATGCATTAATTAATAAATTCATTCATTAATTAAATGTAATAAATTATTGTATTACAATTTAGGTTTTAAATAAGTTTCCGCCAGAGGGGGCAGTGCTCTGGCTGACGACCGGAAGCGGAAGCTCTCTTACTACTTCCGCCAACCTTACGGACCGTTCCTTCTTGTTCAATGGCGTTCTACTTCGCCGTTCGTTTGGCGGCGTGGCGAGGATCTTTTTGTGTACATGCTGGGGCGACGGGAGCTCCGAATGCATTCGTGGGCCTCAGGTACCTTTGTTCCCCAACGGCGCCATTCCAAGAATCCACGGAGGAATATCATTTCGTCGAGCGTCTCATCCCGCCGTCACGTGTCCCCTCTCCGCCCAAGCACTCCGGGCCGACGCCGTCCGGCTGGGTCCCCCCGGCAGAGACCCCGCCGTCTCTCCCTTACATGATTCGCCGCTCCCGCATGCACAACATTCCGGTGTACACTGACCTGACCCACGGTAACCGCAAGATGACTTTGGTCCGGAAAGTGGAGGGCGACATTTGGGCTTTGGAGAACGACGTGAAGCGGTACCTGAAGGACGTGACTGGCGACGAACTGCCCACTCAAGTCAACGAGGTCACGATGACATTGAAGGTGAAGGGACATTTTGAGAAGGAGCTGAAGGAATGGTTGGCCAGCAAAGGCTTCTGAAAGCGCTCGGAAGATGTCGACTTGCCTGCGTCCGACAACCACGTGAGTTTGTCAACAAAGTTTGTCAACAAAAAGACGCCGCTTGGACTCTGAGAACCTCAGCAATGAATTGATGCATGCATGCCCATGAGTCATGCTCTGTCACTATTAGTTGTTGTCTTGAGTTGCTAGTAACGATCCCAGATGTTATATAAAGTGTTAACAATTTTATATACGGTTACTGTGTCGTCTCATTCCATCATCCAAGGACACCATCGTGTAGTTCACTGAGCAGTTTACCAAAGCATTAAATTATGAATAAGCACAAAACTGTTGCAACATGTTAAGGTTTTTTTTTTTTTTTTTTTAATGTTTAAAATGTACAATTACCAATGCACTTTTCACACACTCAAATTTGGAGACTCCTGCAACCAAAGGAAATTTATTTTAATGCATGCTTATTCACACAAAAACTTGCCTATAGAATGTTTTTTTTTTTTGTTACAGACAAAATACTGTCAACTTTAGGCCTGTGTATAAGCATCTGCTGTGAGCCCTTATTTTGGGGTTTACACTATTAATATCAGTACTGTACTTATAATGAATTTTAGGTGGTCGTCAATTCACAGATGTTCACGTCTAGTGGTCGTACGCGAGTATCAGGCATCTGCTGTACTATAAGAACTTGTGATGAGCCGATAATAAAGCAGCAAAAATACATGTTGTCGTCACCATCTTAAACTAATGGCCCAAGCCATATTTTGAGCAAAACAAAACATACACATCTCCTGGTGCTAAAATTGACCACATCCTTTGTTAATCATTCAAATTCTACTACAGAAATTAATAATCAGCAATTGGCTCAATTTTTCAATGGGCCATTAATTTAGGAAGCTGAAAATGTGCCAAAAATATAAACCAGAATAATAAACTCGACAATGTAGCAGGCGACAAAACACCAGCAAATTGCAGCATTTTACATAGCAACATATGTTAATTTTGAGATATGCTAAATACGGTGAAAATGATTACAATTTTAAACGCAATACCAAATGGTTGCAATTTTATCAATTAGTGGAACTTTTCATGCCTACAGTATATGCATCAGTTTACTACAGTAAATGTTGCATTAATGTTGCAGTGCGTGGAAAAACTCATTCTGGATTATGTTTGGCAAAACAAAGTGCATGTACTTTCACTTTCAGCTTAATAGAGCAAAATTAAGGCGCATTTGTATTAAAAACAGCACAAACATGAGTGCTGTAATCCTAACAAGTACAGATGCATCTCATTTGATGACAGTTGAGTGTTGAATAGCTTTTATTTTTTATAACATATTACAGAACAACATATTTACACAAGTACATGTACAAACAAAAGATCAAAAGTATGATAAAAAAAAAATGTACACATTGATAAATGATACATTCATTGTTGCATTGTTGACTGCACAGAAGAATGAAGGCGGGCGACAAAGTCTTTGTATCGTCTGGTTAGTTCGTCCAGTTGATCAGCTGAGAAACACAAAACAATACAATAAAGAATTAAGAAAAGAAAACCTTGAGCTCATGAAATCCAAACCATATTATTAAATAGTCCTTAAATTGGCCTGCTGGACGTATGTACGTGTAGGCCTACATATTTACAGTATTAACAGTTTTTAATGGCTCATACAAATGTCAATCAAAAATGAAAATAATCACCCAAATATATGTATATACACACACCGTACACATAATGCAATCAGAAATTCACATCTTAGATTTGTTTTTGGCTCCTATCCTATTATTTGATGAAAAAAAAATACTACCTCTGTTGTTTTTGTGCTCAGGCCAAAGCAATAATAATAGTTAATAATAATAATAAATAATAAAGCTTCGCAACCAATTTGTGAAATCTTGTTGCTAGGGAAACATGGCTCATGGTATGTGAGGAGCTTCAATTAGATGAAAATTGGTCTTTGCTGCCATCTTGTGGTACCTATATATAGTGTGAAATCTGGGCCTGTTTAGTTGAACACAAAGCTGATAAACAGACATTCAAAGACGCACACAAATTTTCATTCATTTTAGACCAATTAAAACAGCAAACCAAGTGATGTTTCTGAACAACTCAGGTAGGAATATTTCGCTTTCAGATGAAATTTGATGAAGATCTCAAATCAAAATTTAATACAAAGTTAATTTAAACTTCTCTAAGCTTTGAAATGCACAGCCAGCTGTTCAATGTTTCATTACTTTTTGCACAACTTGCTGTTCTCTAAGAAGGAGCAGATCGTCAAAATTCACAACAGATGTTTCTCTTTTTTCTTCCCCCCCATTTCTGTCCGCGTCCTTTTTGTGAGTCTTCCAGCCTCTCTGTTGCAACCTGGTGATGGCATTCTGTGCAAAGGTTACTTGTTCACAGTTGATTAGTTTGGCCATGTCATGGATGGGAGTAAAATTGGATCATTTCATTTTTGCCTGATGAGTTTTCACGGCAGACTGATATGTTACGGCAAGCAGTTCAGCATCACAGCTCTAGTTGGCACAAAATATTGCAAAAAAGAAAACAAAAGAATGATAGGACATAGCGTAATGATGTATAAGACTCACATAAAGTGCCCTTCTTCTCTTTGCTCGCACAACACAGCTTGGGTTGCAGCTGGCTCACGTCGCGCTTCACAGACGCTGACGTGTCCGATACTTGGTTCAGCATTTCCAATTCCTGCAGAAAGACGCGTCCAAGTCAGCTCCTCTTTCCGGACAGGTAACCATCTTGGACAAACCGTGAGTTTGCGTTTGTGTTTGTACCGTGTTGCAAGCTTGCAGAAGTTCATACACCCTCTGGAAGACCTGCGTGTCCGCGCTAAAGCGAGGTGGCTCTCTCGTGCAGCAAACGCTCAGCTGGGTCTCATAGACGTGGCAGAACGTGGTCATCAGCTGCTGAAGGTCACACGCTCCCACTTGCAGCGCACGAGGAGTGAAAACACGGGCGTTGGGCAACTCGTTGGTTGTCAGGAAGTCGCACTGAGTTGAGAAGAGCAGAAATCACATTTAACATTTGAGCAAACGTTGCCTGTCCGAATCAAACTGTACATTCAAGGGGAGAGATTGAGGAAATGTCACTTTTGAATGGCTTATAGAGTGTCATGACTAGGGTCATGCAAGGGTTATGACTAGGGTCATGCAAGGGTCATGCTTACTGTCATGACTACGGTCATGTAAAGGTTATGACTAGGGTCATGCTTACTGTCATGACTAGGGTCATGCAAGGGTTATGCTTACTGTCATGACTAGGGTCATGTAAGGGCTACGTTTGGGTCATGACCGTGAGGTCAAGTGTCTTTTTTTTTTTTAACTGATGTAACCAACATCTAGTTTCAACTGATAAGACGCTATGTGATGTCAGAAGCTACGTGGGGTCAATAATCTTTAATCTCTTTATCTGGTCAACAGCCAATCAGATAATATGTCAGTCCTGTTACCCACATGTTTAGTCACAGCCAATCAGATCGATTCGCTGTCTATATAAGCCTGTCTGAGAAGTCTTTGTCGGATTATTACCTCTCTTCCACTGTGCAGCTCTTGTTGTTTCTCGTCTCAAGTTTGTTCTACACCTCTCAATAATTCTTATTGCTCTTTTTTTGTAATTTTTAAAGAGGGTGTTTGTTTTGTATGCATTTCCCCATATTTCCACACAATAGGTGCGATATGGTAATAACTATGAGCAGATAGTGATTGCAGTTTTGCTAGCATGACTCAGCAGCAGAGTAAAGGTCATACCTCCGACCGCAGCTGCTCCAGCATGGCGCGAGTAGACTGAACAAGGGTGGCAACGCGCTCGGCGTCATCTCTTCTTGGCTGGGTTGATTTGGTACCCTTGTATAAAACCCTGTGAGAGAAATACAGATTGGAAGGGTTGTAGCTGATGAAGAAAACCCACTAAAAAAAAAAGAGAGAGAGAGAAGAAGCGGATTGTGGGAGAAGAGATGAACATACGGGATGTTAGAAAGCGAGGGGTCCATCGAAGGCGTCAACATTTGCGCAAGATGATGACGATTCTCATCAGCAAAAATTGCGTCGAGCAGCATCTCCACATCGTGCACGCTGGACTGACTGCAGTCCGAGACTGCGTCCACAAGTTGCTCTAGGAAATGAAGCTGCTGCGGGAAACCGGCATCACCCTGGAGGGAAAAATTTAGACGGAAACATTACAAGGACAAAACAAGATACTGGATAACGTACGCTGGATTTGTTGTGTCACAGAGACATGATGAAGCAGGCAAGAGGATGCAGTGTTGGCCTCATAATTCTCCCACCTTGATCAAGTCCAGGCTGTCTCCTGTGCACAGCATCAGGTCCTGGCCAAGTGCAGCCATCCCTGTTTAGAAGGACAGAACACATACAGCAGCCATACTAAACCCTTGTTGTTGCCATTGTTTACAAGTAGGGATGAACAATTAATCACATTCTAATCAACATCGCAATGTTTGCAATCATTGTTTCATGAAACATGAACGTTGAAGTGATACAGTCACAAATTTGTTTGCATTATTGTTGTAATATGGGTTAGGACTATCATGGGTCATTTTCATTTATTTAAAAGGGATACTTCACTTATTTAGCCCATTATAACAATAAAAAGTAAATAGTTTGTCTGTAATTAATTTGATACTTTAATTATTTTTCACATACAATTAGTACCTTTAAAAACACATTTTGCAAATTGCTGTCGACTGAAATTGACATCACAAGGGCTCAGGTAACCAATCACAGCTCCCCTGTGTTCTAGGTTTGGTCATGTGACATTCACAAGCTGAGCTGTGATTGGTTACCTGAGCCCTTGTGATGTCAATTTCAGTCGACAGCAAGTTACAAAATGTGTTTTTAAAGGTACTAATTGTACATGAAAAATAATGAAAATATCAAATTTATTATAGGAAAAATATTAACGTTTGAATGCCATAAATGGCTAAATAAGTAAAGTATCTCTTTTAGCGTAAGAGAATTATCTACAATAAATCTGATATTGTTTATTATAAAATACACTGGGAAATGACCTTGAAAAAAATAACTGCACATTAAATCACAACCTCATTGAGGAAAAACAATCGCAACGACATTATTTTTCAAAATCATTCAGCCTTCCACAAACTACCGCTCACAAAAGCAAACCTATTTATCTCATTCAAGGTTGCAATTTTTGACCATGCACAAGTGTATAGTCCTGAAGCTTGGCCAAATGAATAAATGCAAGATTATACACTTCGAATCAAACAATTTAAAGACCAAAAGTGTTACCCTTCATCAAAATATCAGGGTCTTGGATTCTTGATGCCGTCTCGTTCACACTGGAAAAGTTTGGGTCAATACTGGGAAAACATTTGAACACATCATTAGATGTGCATGTGTGCATGGTAGTGACATATGTCACGTTTTCCTAACCTGCAGCAGATCCAGGTCAGTATGGCGGTGCGAAGCTGGGATGGAGTGCAGAGCAGCTGGAGCATGTCGTCAGACTCCTGCAAGTACACACCTTCCAGCAGGGGACATGGTAATGCCTAAAAAAAAAAAAAAAAAAAAGACAAACACGTCATATGATGTTTATCTGGTGTCAGATTTAGTGAAACTGGTGATATTTGCTAATGACACCAAGATTTTATGCTCTACTAGTTGGAAATACTTAAAAAAAAAAAAAAAAAAAAAAAAAAAGAGAGAGAGAGAGAGAGAGAGAGAGACCAAACTGGAAATATGGTTCAACTTCAACAGAAAATAAATAAGTATTAAACTTAAAAAAAAAAGAAAAAAAAAGTTATTTGGTAAATGTAGAACAAAAGTAGGTTTCAAGTACAATTATCAGTAGATGGGTTATAGTTAGAATATTCTAAGAAAACAGAAGACAAGAAACGACAAAAAGACTTCATATTGCATCGAACGCTTGACGTTTTAGCGAAGTAAATAACTTACCAGCAGGCGTGCATAAATCCGCTGAGCCCGCTTCGTCTCATTTGAAACCGCCGCCATTTTCTTGATCACAGCCGGGAGCGCGCATGCGCAGTGGTGGAGGCGCCTCAACAGAACGGAACAGTCCGCCCCCTAAGCGGAACGTTCCTCCCCCGCCAGGCTACGGGTAGTCTTAAAGGACGAAAGTCAAAATAGCGACTTAATAATGGAAAACCGAGTGTATTAATGGCAATGACAAACGAATCTGTATTGCACAAAGTTACAAAGCTTCAAAAACGTAGCACATATAAAACAGACTATTTAGAATCCCGTAAATAGTATTTTAAATGTGTGATATAAATAAAGTTTTTTCTTGTAATGCAAGGAATCAAAGGGCAGGCCTCTCCTCCATCGCTCGTCTGCAGGTGGCAGCATTGAGCACTACAGTTACAGACTACAACTTGCTCGATATTAAAAATTGTACGAAGAAGAACCACTTCCTAGTTGCGCTGTTGTCGCTCGATCGGAAAAGAAACACACTAAAACATTTTCTCAGGCCGTCGTCACGTTTTGGTGCTTAAAAGAGCATCTGTAAGACTGTGGTGGATTCTGGCGACTTGAACCTTTTCGCGTTGCCGACAAGACTGCCGCTCACCTTTTCTACCTTCAAAATGAAGAAAAAGGTCTCCGAAAAGAAACGCCATGTGGTGGCGTGGCTCAACAAAGCGGAATGGGATCAAGTCCGGGAGTATCTTTACTCCAAGGATTCCGCCTTACAGAGGAATGCTCTTCATAGGATTTCGGCGTGGAAAGCAAGGTATGCCAACAGTACTCCTGTGGCGATGGACTGCACCGCGGACCTGGTGAGGTGTCAGGTGCTGGACCGGTCGGAAAAGCTGGACTCTCACGACCTGGTTTTGCTTTACGGGGCGGCCCTGGTGAGGTTTACCAATTTGATCACCGAACGCCAGCAAGGGAAATTTTCCCGCTCATTAAGGAGACTGGCAGGGAACTTAAACATCCCAGAATGGATCGTCAACCTAAGGCATGACGTCACTCATCGCAAACTCCCTGCCTTGAAATGGTGCCGAAAGGGATGCGAGGAGGTTCTGGAGTGGCTCCAGCAGGAGTATTGGTCCAGACAGTTGGGTGGCAGGCCCAGTGCGGAATGGGAGGCACAGTCTGATGGAGAGGATGAAGAGATGGGCATGAAACGGCACGATGATGAGCTCATTGCAAGGCAGAAAGAAATGGAGGCTTACAAGAATGCAAGAGAGCTTCTGATCTCTTACGAAAAGGAGCAGTATGATGCTTGCGGGGGGCTAAATGAAGAAAAGGAGAAAAACGCATGCCCAGACCCTTTGGCTGATATGAGCTGGATACTCGGTGAGGTCAAGCATTTCTCTGTTGACTTTGGTGAGTTGCTGATTGATGTCCTCTTAGAAGATGGCTTCCTAATTCCAACAGCTGATCAGTTGACATCATTAGGCTCTGACACATCTGACAATGATTGGTTTTGTCCCACGGAGCCCAAACTCCCTCCAACTTTCCTGCGTTTCTGGCTGCCCCTCCTCAAAACTCTTAACTCACCCTCCTTCATTCATCTCTTCCTGGAGAAACTCTTCGCTGAATTGAAGCTTCTCTCCAGTGAGCAGAGCAAACACAGGTCGTACTACCTTTCTGGGTGGATCTCGGAAGTAATGCTCTGTAACAGTAACAAAAATGATTATCACTTTGAAACAAAGTCACAGAAGAAAGCCAGGCTGAAGGACAGGATGTTTGTCAATCGCATCCAGCTGAGGTGGCAGCAGCTGCTGTCCGCCTGCTTGGAAGCTCCCTGTGTCAGTTCGCCTCACCTGCTCTACTTGGTCCTAGAGGACATGGAGCATCCTCTTCCTCTGGAAACCCAGCAGAGGCTGCTGCAGCTCTGCTCCATTTACACTCGGACACAACATTCTGACCCGGACACAAAGCAGGAACAGCAGCCGATTTACACACTGGAGAGTTTGCATGAGAAGCTGCAGCGTTCAAAGCGCCACAGCCATTCCTCGTTGGTGGAACCGCAGAAGAAGGGAACAGGAGAAGAGAACAAATGGTCAGATGCGGAGGTGGAAAAGGCAAAGTTGCTCCGAGGTTCCTCGTGGCGAGTGTGCTTTGACAAAGTTTTGTGGAAAAATTACCCTCTCGGAAAAGTCCCCGGCCAGTCAGATGAGCCTTCATGCCTGATGCTGGACAATTACTCACCTATGACCGTGTCTGAGCAGCCAGTGGAGATGGGCAGCAGCACGCCACAGAATGCGACCGGGTCGTCTGCTTCCACAAAGATAGGTGATGGTCTTGTTTGGAGCCACAGTGACCTCAGCAAACTCAAAACTGGACTGCAACTTTTTTGAGTCTCTAAATGTAAAATGTACACATCCAGCAGGGGGTGTTCATCTGTCACTATTCAGTATTCTTTCTTGTTCGATATCGTTAACATTTGTTACAATTTATCACAATTTATATTTTCGTAGATGAGAAATGAAATGATGTGTGAAATGTTAAAAACACTTCCAAAGGCGTTGCATCAAACCAAAAGTCCCAAACGCAAATATTTTCAACTTGAAAATGATATTCTTATGACAAAGTTAAAAGAACATTGAAGAGCTGACACTTTATATGGACTTTCTTTTTAAATGGACATTATCTAGAAAGATAACATCCTTTTCCTTCCCCACATTTAATTCAGTCACACTTGTCACCATGGCAACGTGACAGGGTGTGTGTAGTATTTTCTGTCCATGTGATAAATAAAAATTATGTTGGAACTTGGCGTGTGCATTCAAAATAGATCTATCCATTTGTATTTTATTGATTGATTGATTTTTAACAGCACTTTTCTCATTAGGGTCTTGGCCCGCAGGTGAGCTGTAGCCTTTCCCAGCAAGCTTTCATGTGGACAACCTGGACAAACAACCAGTCTCACTATCAACTTTTTAATTGTTGTTTTTAAATGTGCGAGGAATTCTGTTTGATAGTTTTGTTTTGTGTTTTATTTTAATTGAACATATTGTGGGTTTGACAAATGTGATGTTACATTTACATATTAAATGTACTATTTTTAGTGCGCATGAAGAATACCACATTTGCAAAGTAGCAAAAATAACAATACAAAGAACATATAAAGAATATAGTGGAAGAATTATTTATTATTGTTTTATACATATTGCTAACAAAGCTGAATGGCAAAATTCACAAAAGTATGGCCCATAAGAATGTTTTCCTCTGCTTTTATTTCTGCAGATATTCCAGGCTCTTTTAACAGACATTTCAACCTGCTATTGACACGAAACATATATTGTAAGTGAGTTGATTGAAGCCTTACGTTAGCAAAGTAGTAGTATTTGATTTGTTAGGTGTCGGTAGCAGTGTGCCTTTTGTCAAAGTGTGAACAACATGGACAATTGAATTAACCTATAAAGATCATAGCACGTTTCAGGTTCATCGTCCTGCAATTTAACCTTGAAAGCCCAGTGCCTCCAATTTCATATTATGTATAATAAATTAACCTTATGGGGGGAAATGGAGGCCATGCGTACCGCTTGTACAAAATGATCGTTTTTCCAACACCAGTGCAACCATTCAACATTTTTAATACAGTATAGGTTTAGCACCACATACGTGTGGTGTTGACGCAAACGTACACCCGTAACGATCGAGCAGTTTAAAAGTTAACATAGATGCGAGTACAATACGAGACGTCTGTTCATGGATCCAAACAACTGTAAAAGACTACAAACGTCACTAAACGCAGCACAGCGCCATCTTGAAAATTGAGCTGGGAGGCGTTCCAGACACGCGCCTTCCACCAACACGCCACTTTTGGATGTGCTACGGAGGAAATAATCCGAAACTGACATTTTTATCCAAGATCACATATCTATATCATCGCGACGCTGTCTTCGTTGGAAAGGAACGGTAAATTGGCCGTGAAGATATCGCTGTTTAAAACTGTTGTGTCATCTATGCATTTGGTGCTTCATGGTGTTAAACTAGCTTTAGCAAAAGCTAACAAAAACGTCGTAGTTAGACTCTGTGGCCGCTTTGAAAGGCCGTGTGGTAACGAGTTACATGCCTCCCGTCACTAATTTACCTACAGAGCAAACATCTAAGATTAAGATTTTTTATTTTTTTCGTGGTCTTTTAACTTTACTGACCAGGGCCTTGCTAACATGCTAAGAGCGCTAAAATTGCATCGTGCGACAAACTGGTTATGTTAAATGTATTAGTTGTATTACGACGAAATTGAATTTGTAAAAATGAATAACTAAGGATTTTTAATCGGAATAGACATGTGCTATAGCGGTTTAAAGGACTTTTTGTGTTGTTTAGACTACTTCCGGTTAGAGTTGCGAAGTAACGTAGGTCAGACGTTATGCATGTGCTACTCGACTGCCATTATACCTTTACGTATGAGAACTCCATGTAAAATGGTGGAGCCCTTAAACTAATCGCTTACAGCGTTTACGCTTTTATGACTCGACATTTCTTAACCACTGCGTGCAGACGTGCCAAACCACCATTTTAAGTTTAGGTAGGTTGCGAGCATGACAATTTAACGTTGACGGTTTGTTAATTTGTGTAAAGCGTGGATTGCTGCTACGGGGTCGTCAGACGAAAAATAAAACAAAAAGTACAGTAGTAGGGTTTGGTGATTTTCGGTGGCAGGGGGAAACTCACGATTATTTTTTTTTAAATTGATATTGAAATCATGATTAATGAACGTGTTTGTTTGTTTGTTTTGTATGTACTAGGAGCACGGTGGCCCCTAACCGGAAATGTTCGAGAACAAGCATAAAATTTAGGTGCACACTGTAAATGGGGACGTAAATATTCACATTTCTACTATATTACGGATAAAGTGATTTGGTTTGCCAGCAACTAAAACTAATCAATATTAAAGTAATAAATAATAAAGTACCGTTAATCAAATTTATTGGTCACATGTTTAAGTAGATAGAATAAAGAATACATATTTTAACTCATAAATTTTAGGGCCAAAATGCTATCATTTAGGGGCAGTCTGGAGCCATGAACATTATTATTGATTCATTTCGAAACTTTTTGTTTGTTCAGCTACCATAGGTCAACATTAAGTATAACTGGAAAGAACCAGAACATGAATTAATAATGAAGAAAAATAATACTAATAGTTCAATAAGATAAAAATAGAAGAAGAAAGTTCAGATTGAGCTACATTAATGTAACCTGGGCTATGTTCAAATGACCACCCTTAATCCCGCACCCCTCATTCACTATATAGTAGGGAATGTAACGATGCATTGAAAATCAATTTAATATCGATATAAACTGCTTAAAATATGCACCAATGTAAAAACAAAAGAACTGATTCACAACGCCTTGTTAACTGTTATGCCTTGCACGGTTTTTCATTGTTTCATCTGAGTAGTGGCCTATTTCGGGAATCGTGTGTACATTTTATCGCAGGTTAGGGAGAATACATCCATTTGAGTATTGCTTATGTTACCTGTCTTTGTTACTACAGCATTTGTGAATATTCGCTTTTTGAAGTAATATCACTCGTATAACTCGATGTAAATGCTCTATTAGTCTGTCAACGAGAATTTGCATGTTTCTAAAACGATTCAGCTTTTATTTAAATATACAATGTATGTCATACTTTTGTTTGTATATTTTACAGTAAACTCCCATTAAGTGTTAAACGGTTTAAAGCACACTTGAGATCAATTTAAATTTTATCTCCCTGCCCTAGTAGGTTGCAGGATGCATTTTAGATTTTTTTTTCTAGGGTAAAATAAAGAAGTATGAAATAATTAAAAAGAGTAAGTATTAGAGATGCACAATAATGCTATTTTCAATTTAGAAAGTGCCAATGTCGATAACCTATAAGTAAGCTCATGATTATTTGCCAAATTAACTTGCATGAATACAAATATACTTTTGAGTCCTACTATACTTTACAATGAAATCTGAACATCTACTTTGTTGATCTTTTTTTAGGGATACGTTCTGCAGCTGCTGGACGTCATTCATCTGTCCACTTTCCAACACAATGATAACCAGGAGAAGAGGAAACTGCAACAGTGCGCTGAAGTCCCTTGAGGTTGAAGTGAGCAGTGCTGTGAAAACTATAGAAGATGTCCCAAGTCTACCTGAGGAGTTCCAAGTTGATGACTTCGACAGTACAGGAATGGAGTTGGATGAATTCTTGGGAATTGAAGACCTAGAATGGACTGGAGAATGGAGAGAGTCCACCTCGCCAATTTTTGACATTGAGCTTGGTGACCTTTACAGCGACAAGAATCGAGATTCTGGAGTGGAAGTCGCAGCCGCCTCCTCTCCAGAGAGAACGTCGTCCGCCCTGAAGATCAGGAATAAGCAACGGCAAGCGAGCCAAGTCATTAACAAAAATGCGATCGCCGCGAGGTTGAATCGTCTCAAAAAGAAAGAGTATGTCAACAGCCTTGAAAAGAAATTGGGCATCATGTCCACGGAAAATAACACACTCAAAACAGAAAATTGTCAACTAACCAAACGAGTGGAGGAATTGGAAGATGAGACCAGGTACCTGCGAGCAGTGCTGGCCAATGAGAGCATGTTGGCTCAGCTGTTGTCACGGCTGAGCGGTGTGAATGGCATGAAATTATCCTCCTCGCTTTTCCAGGGCGCCGATTCAAACGAGCACGACTACGCACTGCCACGGAAACGTGTGAAAGTGGAGGAGAAAGAGACATCTGGTGGCGTGTGCCTCCACGTGGACAAGAACCACGTCTCAGTGGAGTTCTGCACTAAGTGTGCAGCGAGTGCAAGCACATCACTTCAAATGTAGGGTCAAGTACTTCTCTGATTTCACATGTTGAGAACACGGCTCAATGTTCCGACCGTCTTGACGGTGGACGAAGACTGTTAATGATTTCTACACAGGGACCCGCTTGATCGTGCATGTGTTTGACATGTGTTGGCTTGGGTTGCTCGTTACCGCTAAACCTTGTTGACAGTTTCTTCTAGGTAATGGTTGCTCTGCCGTGAGGGATGAATGGCTCTCTGAACACCTTAACCTGCTTGACTCCATGGTAAGGATCAGAGCGCAGAGAGTTTCTCAGTTATGTTTAAGACATTTTGGTCGTAGCTAATATCTAAAAGCTGAGTTAAGTCAAACACTCTTCAATACAATAGAGCAGAAGATGTACAAATGATGGTGAAGGTCCACAAAGAGTCGTTTGCTTTCAAATTCCAGAAACGTTGGAGTATTCAAATTGAATGTTTTTCTTTTTCCCAAAAGAACTCTTTGTGAACCAGCACCACGATACAACGGAATCTTTTAATTTAGAGCCACATGTTTTTCTTTATTGCTGAAGTGGATTCTGCTGGTGGAGGTTGAAGAGACTGGACAAGCTGCTGCCAACGTGGCCTGGTGTTTTTTTTTTATTTTAATTTTTTTTTTTTTTTAAGGTAGTATCGGTAACAATGGTATATGTCATTTTATTTTCCTCTTTGCCACAGCTGTTCTAGTCAAGAAATGTTTTTTTGGAGCTCAGTTCAACGGCACTATCACATTTGTGATTTCCATTGTTGTGATAATTGAAATAGTTCATCCAGAATCAGCCGTTTAGGTGATTACATTTCCGTCAGTCAATCAAATGTAAATGTGTACATACTTTGAAAATGTGCCCTTTGAGGTAATTGACCTAAGTTGAACAAATAAATCATATTTTAACTGTTTCATTTGCAAATATTGACATTGTTTTTGTGCGTATTGTTGATATTAATGCATCTCTCTTTTTCTTTCTAAACAGCAAGCTCTCCCCCGATAACTTTTCCTCAACATTTGGGTCAAGGCTGGTAAAGGTTGCAAGTATAAGGCATGCATTGAAAAAGGTCCATATCGATCACTGGTTCACATTTCGGCGGATTTCCAGTTGGAAAGCGTTGAGCGTGTCGTGTCGTTAAATAGTGCCTCGATCCTGTTTTGCAGGTGCTTAAATGTGGATATGTGTGTAGACCTTTTGCACGTGACATCACAGCCTTCGTGGAAACGCCCCCTCCGGCACGCCAGACGGCAAAACGACCACTCGTGAAACCGTTGAAACTCGTAACGCGTGATAGTTCTGTCTATGACCAATTATCATCAAAATTGTCATATCTCGATGCGCGGTAGCTTGTACTAACAGACAAAAGTATAAACCAATCTTGGCGTTGTAATTTTTATGACATACCTGCTGATGAAGATAGAAGCAGTAAAGTTGAAAGGACTGGCAGCCGTCACAATATTCACGGATTTGCAGTTAGCATTTTTACGGACAATCAAAGATTGTAAGAGGTTTCAAACCATAATTACGCCTTTCAAATTACATTAGCGCGGCAAATAATATACCGCCTACTCCAACTGCACATACTGCACCATTAGTTCCATATGAGTTAAATATAGGACGGAATGTGTTAAGTAAAAAAATAAAAAATAGGGACAGTCTAAAAAGCTTAACATGACAATATTAGAAAGCTACGAGCAATTGCCACCAACATTCTTATATTAAGCCACATTGGGGATTTTTATTATTATTATTATTATTATTTTCATTAAGCACTTTTGACATTCCCTAGTTCTTGGTAACTAAGCCATGTTAAATTTTTCTCCATAGTGAACATAAAAGTTGCATTATATTTACCTTTTAACGTAGGTATCTTGTCTTGCTGTTGTGAGAGGATCTCGTCCTGGCGACCCAACAGCGACAAAAAAAAAAAAAAGAAATGGTACGTGTCCGCTGTCCTGGCTTTTTAAGCTCTTCAATCTTCTCCAATGGAAGGAAATGCAGTGTTCACAGTTGGCAATTTAATTAAATAAGTGAACACAAGTAGGCAGAGAATGTAAGAGTCTGTTTCTAAACTAGAGAAATTGTAAACTTGTAAATATTGCACTCTGACCCCCGATTAAATGTGCCACTTGTACCGACAGGCAAACGCAAGTCGAACTAGTAGATGGGCAAAAATAACTTGGAAAAATGTTGTTAAATTGCGCCGTCCCGTCCATTTCAATTCAGCATTAATTCACTTTCAGCGTCCACACTTGTGAAGTCGCGTAATTATGTGACAAAGGTGCAAAAGGTGTATACACAACAAGCACAAAATTGTTGGTAACCTCAGTTAATGAAAGAAAAACTCCCATTTGTCACTGGAATCAAGTGAAACTCGTGGAAATTGTATTATTTTTAAATTTAGTCTTGGTTCAGTTTCAATCACACTCGTCAGTTTTTATCAGTCAAATTCATCCTGTTTTTATTTAGTCACTAAATTGAGCTTTTTGGTCTTTATTTTAGTGCAAAAAACCCATAATTGTATTTGTGCAGTTTTAGTCAGGGCGGCACGTTGGCTGACTGGTTAGCATGTCCGCCTCGCAGTGCTGATGACGCAAGATCAAGGCTTCGGCCTTCCTGGGTGGAGTTTGCATGTTGTCCCCGTGCCCGCGTGGGTCTTCTCCGGGTACTCCGGTCTCCTCCCACATTCCAAAGACATGCGTGGCATGTTGATTGGGCGCTCCAAATTGTCCCTCGGTGTGCTTGTGACTGGATGCTTGTTCGTTTCTGTGTACCCTGCGATTGGCTGGCAACCAGTTCACAATTGTGCTCCGCCTACTGCCCGAAGCTGGCTGGGATAGGGTCCAGCACCCCTGCGACGCTTGTGAGGAGTGAGCGGTTAAGAAACTGGATGGCTTGATAGTTTTACTCAACAAAAATTCAACATTTTAGTCTAGTTTTAATCAGGACAATCATTTGACCTGATTACATTTTTTTTTTTTTGTCAGCTAACATTTCCATCTATCAGAATTAGTGCTGTCAAAGTTAAAGCGTTAACTAATTAATCACAAAAAATGATCGCATTAATCATTGTATTACCACAGATTAATCACACTATTAATTTGGACGGCAGGTGATCGTTTTTAGCCGACAGCCAGCGGATGCGTTCCAGGTAGCTGTTGGAGTTTGAACAATAAACATAACTACATGCATTAAAATAAAGCATTTAATAAATGTTTACATATGCCGTAGATCAGTTTTTCCCATTTTAAATTATGCAAATAATTGATAAGAAAAAGCAGGATGAGCTGTGAGCAGTGAATATAAATTTCTGAAGACGTCCTCATAACATTAAATGTGAAACAAAATTAACACATAACAGGTGCGCTTCAAATTTAGCGGGCAAAATATGTTGGGGGGGGAAAAAAAGCCTTTTTAAGTCAGTGATTAATCAAAATTCTAAGATGTGATTAATCTGATTAAAAAAAATAATCGTTTGACAGCTCTAATCAGAATCTAAAATTATTTCACATTGTCTCTTTTTGATGAAAAACCTCCCACACAATTATTGTACATCAACAAGTGGCTATGACTCCATGCTACAAGTCGTAAGTGGCAAATGAAATTTGTGTATAAGACGAGTTGATAACGTCATCAAACATGGATTGATGCTAAGTGAGGCGAGACTAAAAGTTCGGCCAAATTGAAGCAGATTTAACATCTGTCATAAGGACCTTACAACAAGAAAATTGATTTAAAAAACAAAACAGGATATTGCCTATGATATTTTATTTATTTACTTTAATCTGTATTGATTGTACATTATTTTTGTCTATTTTGTGGACTTGGTGCATTAATTAGCACAAGGTTTTGTTGTGCTATGCGCTTTGACCGCGACATGAAAAAGGAGCAAAAGCATCTCAAAAATGGTTGGATGCATGCAGTCATTCTTGCAATATCAACCAAAGGTCATCAACCTGCGGCGTCTGCATGAAAGTCAAACGCAGATGCCGCTCACCAGAGGTAGGAAACCCTGAACCTCGGGAGCCACTTTTCCTGACTGATTTTCTCCCTTCACCAACACCTGATTCATAAATAAGATGATCATGCTTCCTACAGGGCTTGCTGATCATTTGAGTCAGGTCTGTTGGAGGAGGGAGACATGGAAAACAGGCAGGACTGTGGCTCCCGGGGACCAGGATTCACTACGCCTGCACTACACTCGGTTTCCTGTTCTGACTGCAATCTTTGGTTAAAAAACAAACAAACATCCAAAACGTTCATTACCTGCTTTAACATTTCCCTGGCATGACTATTTCCAAAATCAGTCACATGTCCAGAAATTCCATGAACAAAGTATTTAAAGCACCAAATGTATCATTAAATACAAGACATTTTGAGCCCTCTCTTTTATGTGTATAATGTTTTTTTGTCCCCCCCCCCCCCCCCCCCCCCCCCATGAAAACCCTGACGTATGATCTGACACATGCATTGACTGGTTAATCCATTAGAGGGCAGCATCACCCAGCTTGCGGCTTTTCCAGTGACCTTGAAAGATCGCCCCAGTTGACCTTACCGTGGTACGCTCCGACATTGTGCAGCAAACATTTCCCTCCGAAATTGTTTGGGAAAGATTCGCGAAACAAGAATGCGCTGTAATGGCAAATCAATGATGTCACATCTTGCTTGTGACGTCTCGGTCAGGTATTTTCAGGATGCCGCCATTTCTCTTTAAGCGGGGCTTTACATTTTTTAGTGAAGGGTATCTTCACTCTCTCAGCATGCATTTTTTTTATGAGGACCAAAACTGCCGAAATTCAAAAATAAATGACTAAAAGTGAAAATAAAAATGAATCTAAAAAAATATAATTCGAAAATTATATAAAATATATAAATGGAAATCAATCTGTCCATTTTTATTTTCACTTTTAGTCATTTTATTTATTTAGTCTTTTATTTAGTCATTTATTTTTTTATTTAGTCATTTATCTATTTTGAATTTTGGCAGTTTTGGGCCGTACTGCCAAGTGGAAATGTTATTCAAATGAGGGGGCGGTCCTAATCGCGTCTTGGGTTGGACTCCGCCGTTGCAAACTGCCTGTCATTGGTCAGTGAGCAGTTCGGCCAACAAAGAAGTCTCGCCGGCTTTTTTTTTTTTTACAATGGACGACTATCTTGTGGATCCAGCCTCTTCTTCACCAAAGTCAGGTGGGATAAGCTCCAGCTCACCATGTGACCTTAATAAGAATAAGCATGCACTGTAGAAAATTGACGTATGTTTGTTTCTAATCCAGGCTCAAATGACTGAGTAACAAGATGTCATTCATACATAGTCCAGAACTAAATGGTGATCAAATTGGGCTAACCTGAAATGCAACGATTACATCCATCTCAACGTTTTCTTCCATGTTATCAACATGCAGATAAAATACCCACATTTTTGTGGGAAATAGAGTGAGAGATTTAAAGGGTGAAACTCTGAATACTTTCCATAATTGACTATCTTGCTCCCAGGCAACATTTCTCAATCCTTAGCATGGAGTATCCTAAAATGACCTCGTTACATAAGATGGACTCGAGCAGTCATCAATCTTAAACCATCCAACCTCCCTACCGTATATTTTTGGCCAATATGAATTAATACCACTGAGAATCAACATAAACAAACAACACAGGCTCACACAGACTTGTCAAAGTTATTATTGTAGAATACTTTGATGTATTTTTTTTCTTTCATACAGACAAAAAGGTGTAGGATTTAATTCCCGATAAATTATCTTAGATTTCCATACAGTTTGTCTACAGTATACAGGTGTGTTCTTCCTCATATATATAGAGATATTTATTCGCTTAAATAACAGGCAGGTAACTCTTTAATATATTCAATAGTCTTTGTGTTCCTTTTTTTTTTGGTCTTTTTTTTTTTCCATTTCAGCACAGTTCAGGCTGCATTTTCTGTCTGCAGAACAGCTCTGCATTGTGCAAGAAGAAGGGGGGGGGGGCATCCCGCGCACAAAATGTACAAACCGTTTCATGAATCATGTAAAAGCTCAAATTTCTCCCCCAGGCCGGAAACAGCTGCGGCAGATCTAAAGGAGCAGCCTAAACAAATGGAAGCGTTGCACTACTGCGGTCCCAAGCTCTGCGCGCGCACCCTCCAGCTGACCAACCTCCTTTTTTGTCCGCTTCTTTTTAACATTTGTCTCCCGCTTCACTTGCAAAGTCACCGACGACGGCGGTCGAGGGATTTGAAAACAAAACAAAACATCTTCGGCGGCTGTTCACTGGACAGAAAACGCAGCCCACAGAATATGCTCAGGAGAATGTGCAATGTATGTTTTCCATCAGTGGGGGGCGCCGGTGGAGAAAATCATCAGTAATCATCGTAATGTACAAGTGCTTCTGTTGACTTTTTTCCTCTCCCTACAAAAATCAAAACGGCTAAAAGGAAAAGGGGGCGAAAAGCATCAAATAGAGTAACAGGAACATCGTACCTGTTAAATTAAAGTTGCATGTGTGCAATTTCGATGCAGTTGTACAAGTTCTAATTTGGGATAAATATCACTTTTTTTTCCCACATTCTTGCGTTGCCTTCTGTTCATCAATCTCACAACATCAGAACGTAACATGGCTGAACAGATGGACAGAAAATGGCTGGAACCGCTCCGTCTAATTTACAACACTGTAGATTTGCTCAGGATGTGTGCTGGGCGTGTCTTTTTCGTTTTTCTTTTTTTCTTTTTTGTTTCTTGTAAGAAGCACTGCAGATCTGTGCTACGAGGCAATGAAAGACAATGTTAAGACTTGACCAGGTGTGTGCGTGCGTGTATGAGAGAGAGCGAGAGCAAATGTGAAGAGTTCATTGCACACAGTCGTGACAGTACTCTAAATGATTTACCTACACATAAAGAGTGACATTAATGATACCAAAATGCATGCTTCAAAACAGACAAGAGTAACACAACGCCAACACCCGGATGTGGGTGGCGGCCATGATGATGATGAGCATTCAAGAAGACAAGAGTTCTGTACAGTTACGGGTTTGTTTGTTTGTTTGTTTTTTTGTTTTGTTTTCCCCAGAGAGCCTTGAAGCCCCTCTTGAAACAGAACCAGCAGGACGACGCGCGTTCCTGCTCCTGTTTTTGCATGTGTGAGCATCCCTGTTGCGCTGCAGTTCCAATCCGGGTTACACATGATGGCATGTCAGTCAAGTTGCATATTATCCGCCCTTGCCTTTTTTTTTTATTTTATGGTGGTGGTCCGGTCCGGAAGTCAACAGGACAAAAGGGCGGGCCGGGGGAGGGGAGGGGAGGGGAGGGGGCGGGAGGACAAGGAGGCGGTGGCGAGCGGAGGGCGGGAGTTGATTTGCATTGCGTCGCACTCGGAGGCAGCAACATGGAGTCAGCAGTTCGCCCACACGTGGAGCAACATGGGATACGCTCGTTTGGAATGTGCTTAAATGTTCCGCGCGGATGAATGTGGTGGAATGTGACGTCACCGGCTCACGTGAGCTCACCATCATGGAATAAGAAATATTTGCGCTGCTGTGTTACTCTCGAAAAACGTTCAAAGTCTTTCACATTGTTGCCATAATAAGCGAAGTGCGCATGCGCGAGGGAAAAACCGAGGCTACCAGCCGCCCTATCAATTTGAATGGCGGAGATTCGAGTGGTGACAATCTTTGCCTAACTGTCCACTTTAAAGTTTGCAAGTCAACTTCCCCGATGTCAGTAAACCACATGCTATGAATGTTAATAAAAAAAAAAAGCAACTTTCCGGCCGTTGAAACGTTTCTATCTATTGGATCCAATTCATTTTCAATGACCGTTTGGTAGTTTCGCTTGCCCACAATGCACCACGCCGCTACCCATAATGCACCTTGAATTCGAGATGCGCACTTCGCTTATTACATAAATGGTCTTAGTAAGGCAAACCAAGAGCAAATAACATTAAAACTAATTCAATTACGCCTTTCAAAATGATTTGGAAAGGCTCGGCAAGTCGATGGGACAACTTGTTGCGATTGTGTTACAATTGACCCCAGAGCCTCAAGGACATCGGAAATATCGTTTCGAACTAGCCGACACATTAGAAAGCACACATTTCTGCGAAAGCAAAGTGCCTGTATAGTAGCATAAAAACAGTTTTAACTGTACAAGATTGTATGCGAGTCCGTTCACTTCCCTCCATTTATCAGGCAAGCAACCAAAGTTGGTTAACTTGGACCGGAGTTCACAATGGACCCAAACGCCTCACTATGAGGCAGTAGAAATGCATGATTTGTCGCAGCAGAACAATAATGAAATGTTTTAAAAGAAGTCAAATAAAATATAACAATTTTAAGAAGGAATAATGTAATAATAAAGTATTGTGATTGTGTGTGCAAATTGGCTACGAAAATAGTAACAATAGTAAAAAAATAAATAAAATACAAACTTGTTTGAGGCGGACATGGCCTAAAATGGGGACAATTGTAACACGACGTCATCCACTAAATCTGATTTTAGAGTTGCTGAAAGTCACACTTTATAAATCTGACAAGCTTGTGGGTAAAACGGCGTCAATTTCCGCCTGCTATTGGTTTCCCATTCGGAAATAAGCGAGCGGATTCGTTTCGAAGTGCGCGGCGTCCAGTTTTAAAGCAAGACGACGCTAAGTGTAACGTATGAAAATATGAATCTTCTCGCGCAATCATCAGCCGGTTACGGCACTTTTCTGCCGAATGTGGGGAAATTGAATTGATCAAATCAATCAATCAAACGTGACATACAATGCTCTTATTGGTTTGAGATTGTAGGATTTTACAGGCTTAGGTGCTAACGTTTAGCACTAGGTTTAGCGGCTAAACCTAGCGCTAACGTCTAAATCAATGATGAATATTTGGCTGTTTGAATCATTCACTCTATCTATCCATCTAGCTATCTAGCTAGCTAGCTAGCCAGCCAGCTATCTAGCTAGCTCGCTAGCCAGCCAGCTATCTAGCTAGCTCGCTAGCCAGCCAGCTCGCTAGCCAGCCAGCTATCTAGCTAGCTCGCTAGCCAGCCAGCCATCTAGCTAGCTCGCTAGCCAGCCAGCCATCTAGCTAGCTAGCCAGCCAGCCATCTAGCTAGCTAGCCAGCCAGCCATCTAGCTAGCTAGCCAGCCAGCCATCTAGCTATCTAGCTAGCCAGCCATCTAGCTAGCCAGCTATCTAGCTAGCTAGCCAGCCAGCCAGCTAGCTAGCTAGCCAGCCAGCCAGCTAGCTATCTAGCTAGCTAGCCAGCCAGCTAGCTATCTAGCTAGCTAGCCAGCCAGCTATCTAGCTAGCTAGCCAGCCAGCTATCTAGCTAGCTAGCCAGCCAGCTATCTAGCTAGCTAGCCAGCCAGCTATCTAGCTAGCTAGCCAGCCAGCTATCTAGCTAGCTAGCCAGCCAGCTATCTAGCTAGCTAGCCAGCCAGCTATCTATCTAGCTAGCTAGCCAGCCAGCCAGCCATCTAGCTAGCCAGCCAGCCAGCCATCTAGCTAGCCAGCTATCTAGCTAGCTAGCCAGCCAGCCAGCTATCTAGCTAGCTAGCCATCCATCTATCTATCCATCCATCCATCCATCCATCCAGTTGTACAAGATGGTGTTGACCCCGTAGCATGTGAGCAGGAGCAGGTTTGAGTTGAGTGTCAGTCTTAAAGGGCCATATAGTCTGTGCATTGTGACCTGATGCCATTTAAAGGGATAATGCTTCACAAACGTTCCAAAAAAATAAAAATAACAAATAAAATTGGGGGCGGGGGATAGCAAAGCAAAGCAGGGGGAAGAGGAACAGCCAGACGAGGGCGGAGGAGAGGAAATGAGGGCGCCTTGGATAGGATACGGTATGGAGACATACGCCATACATCATCAGTTCATCGTATTCATGAGGAAGCTGTACTGGATGTATGTGTCGACGTATACATCCCACACAGACGATATCATGTGGACACGGGGGCAGCATTCCAGGATCGGCGACTGATGAAAAGTTCCGTATTGTCGCTTCCCAATTATTAATAAAAAAAATAATATAATATATACATATGTACTGTATATATATTTATATAACTCCTTCCTTTACTAATAGGCTTAAATGAAGGTTATCTGTTTCAAATGTATATACTTTTTTTTTTTTTTTTTTTCCCGAAGAGACAAAGACAACAACGCGTATTGAAAGAGAGGGAGGAGTGACGGTGAACGTCAAATGGGAAAAAAAATAAGATCATGCTGCAGGGACGACGAGAAGAAAGTGAAGCAACGTGGAAAGGTTATGAGCACCAGATCATGTTGAGGAATTGAACGAATCGAGACGAGGACGTCGGAAGCAAAACGAGTTGCTCAAATGTTTTCAATGACAAACCAAGATGAACTTGTGGCGTCGCGGCACGGCGGGCGAGTGGGCGGGGTCATGGCAACCGCACTCAATGAACACCAGGAGGGGAATCGGACGGGATCGGGCCCCTGCGACCACATGACCCGACGGGGTCGGATGGCGCTTTTGAAGGACGGCTTCCGTCTCCGAGCCCGCCTTCGGCAGACGGACGGCGGGCTGAAAAGAAGCGCGAGTGAGGTCAAGGCAGGGTGGGTGGGAAGTGGATGAGGGGGAGGGGGTAGTGGGGGTCAAAGGGCTCGATAGCGTCAATATTCACGTGGAGTCGGCAGCCGCTGCCCCCCCCCCCCCCCCCCCCCCCCATCCCCCCCTCCCGTGTGACAGCAGAGTCTGGATGGAAACGTCACGTGCGCGTCCTCAAGCTCTCTCCTCTGCTCCCATTTTGGACTCTCCCAAACCCACTCGGTTATAAGGTGGTCTCCACGCAGCAGAGGTGGGCTAGGTGAGGGGTCGGGGGCTTCCCCAGCCGGTCCCTGCTAAGATGGCTGCTGCAGTGTTGATGGTGGTGGTGGTGATGATGATGAGCGGTCTGGTTGCTAGGGGCGACGGCGTCGATGCCGTGTTTGTTGGCGTGGGCGACGGATGAAACGCCGCCGCCGCCGCTGTTGTTGTTGTTGTTTCGGTTGCACTGGGTAACCGGGAGGCTGTGCTGACGGTACGGGCGGGCGGGGCGGGTGCGGGCGGCGGGCTGGGGCTGAGCGGGAGGGGGCGGCGGCTTGCGAAGGGCCGGGTGCACGTGCTGATATCGGCTGAGTTCGGATTCGTCGTCCGCGTCGGTGTCGTCGATCAGCGGGATGTTGTGGATGAGGTCGTTGATGAGGAACTCCGGGTGGGCCATGAAGTTGTGGATGGAGTTGCGGGATTCGGGTTTCTCCCGGCCCTCGTACAGCGAACTACGGAATGCTTTCACCACTCGCATCTGCGCGGAAAAGGAAAGGGGAGGCGGGGGAGAAGGCGCGAGAAGAAGAGAAAGAACGAGTCAGACGCTAAACTGGAGGGGAAAAAAAAGTCAAGGGAAACCCGCAAAGACCGACTGGTCTCCTCCAGAAGACAGACAGACACAAACGGACAGACACTCAAGGCCAGGTGGCGTTACGGTTGACTTTCAATGACTCCAAGTTATGCATCTCGACGAGCTCCTTATTTTCAAGCGATTATTATTATTTATTTATTTTTTTTCCAAACTGCATTCCCCACCAAATGTATTGTAACAAGGACACTGAAAACATTTGAGTTTGACATCAAAATATTAATGTGAGGGCAAGAAATGAAAAGTTCATCTATTTACGTCTGCATCTAACAAACAAACAATTCAGAAGAGAACATTAATTGTAACCAGCGGGTCATTTGTCGTCATTTGACTCAAATTAAATATTTAATGTTAAACTTTGTTTCAATGAAACATGTTGAAGTGACAATAATATGCGGTCTTAAAATTGAGTTTTCATCTACAGTAGAAAAAAAAAAGGGTATAATTGAGATGAATCGTACAGAATCGTATTGCATTCACTTGAAAAAAAAGGAAAAAAAAATTCTGAATATTTTTTTGGGGGAGCTTTGTTTTTTTTAGCAATATTTTTTCTGTTTTTCTGAATATTTTTTTTCCTGTTTTACTTAATATTTTTTTTCTGCCATAAATATATATATATATATAAAATATATATATATATATATATATATATATATATATATATATATATATATATATATATATATATATATATATATATATATATATATATATATATATTCAGAAAAACAGAAAAAAAAATTGCTCCGAAAAACAAGGGGGAAAAAAATGATTCCAAATAAAAAGGGAAAAAAATGATTCCAACAAACAGAGCAGCAACTTCTGTTTTTCAGACAGTTTCATGTTTGAACAGCATTGAAATAAAATATTAAGGCTTAATGTTCCATTAATAGAACACATTTCCATGCTTAAGGTGTGAACTCTAACCATAAGTAAGACGTTTTGTTGAATATTTTTCCATCAAAAATGAATGTTTAAAAATCGATTCGAGAATTGTGTGTTGTAATATCACGATATATTGCCGAATCAATTTTATTTTTTTTATTTTTTTAACACCCCGACTAACTCGTGTAAACAAGCAGAATTCTCATCTGAAGCTGTTGAAACCGAACACGCACAATCACTGCGATTTATTATTTGAATAATAAATATGGATCACACGTGACCAACAAAACACGACCGTCAGTCATTTTGGACTCAAATACAAGTTGCTATTTTGTAAATTGTGCGTTGGACCCAACTGCAAATACCTGCAAATAAAAGCTAAAAAAAAATGTCGATCTAATGTCTCGTATTTTTTTGTTTGATGTCAAAAAAATGTTTTCAGCCAACATAACGGAATCGCAAAATTTGGGGGCACTCGGACACAAAGAAAGGAAGTCATTTGTTTAAAAGCCCAGACGGACGAATTGGAAAACAAACAAGTCTGGACGATTCAACCTCCACCGATTATTGGATGTGGGATACGTTCAATTCACAGATTAAACATTCATTCAAGTCCACCTGATCTTGCGTGTCGCCAAAAGATGTTAAAAAAAAAAAAAAGGTGTTTTGAAATGAGTTTGCTGTTGACAAACACGTTATGTCAGTTCTTACACACCAGCATCCACAAAAACCACAAAAGCAGCAAACAGCTCACATAATACACACTTGATGTGCGTGTGTGCGTGTGCAATTGCGTGGGTGTGTGTGGTAAAATACACTCGCACTGCCGCACACACTGGATAGCAAGCATGCACACGCAGGCGAGGCGAAATGCCAGGCACAGATGGAGAAGAAGCAGAAAATCGTGAGTTAGTTGAATGTAGAATCGAGAAATCAGCAAGTGGCCACACGCGCACGCACGCACGCACGCACGCACGCACGCACACGCATGCACGCATGCATGCTGCAGCCGTCGTAACAGAACGGAGCAACAGTTAGATTTTCCCATGTCGTGATTTGGACTAGGGCTGGGTCTAAAATATCAATATATCGATATCGAATCGATATTACTTTTCATAGCCCAATGTCAATTCATAAAACCATGACTCGATACTTTTAATACAATTTTTTTTCCGCCCGAAAATTAATGTGCCGATTAATCGGCCGCCGATTATAATTGACCGATTATTGGCCTTCAAACATTAGCCAAAACAATCGGCCAATTGAGTTAATAGGTCCAATTATTTTCGCCTTAAAACGTTATCGAAGAAAGACGAAGTTTCTGACGCTATGAAAGTAGCCGGAATGTACCATTTTTGGTTGCGTAGCATTAGCAACTAGCAAGTGTGTAGCGTATGTTATTCTGTTGTCCCTAAGCGTCCTTTAAGCTGTTTAAATCATTTGCTCCCAATAACGTGTAAATATGTTTTTTTTATGTTTTAAGTGTCCCAAAGACGTATTTAAAGGTTTTTTTTTTTTTTTTTTTTTTTTTTTTTTTTTTTTTTTTTTTAATGCTAGAGCATACAGAAGGCTTTGACGCAGCCTCTCAACTGCAAAGAACGGTTGCAGAAATGGTAGTTATTACACAAACGGCCAGCAGGTGGCAGCAGAGCAAAGGAGATCAACCAGGGCCATCTAGAAAAAAAGCTAAATTACTTAAATAGATTTGTGAAAACCGATGAAACTTAGCTCTCTTCTAATGCTAATTGCTGCAAAACGGAAACAGATAGAAAAATACTTTTTTTCCTGATGAAAGAAGAGACTTTAATCTTTCTTTTGATAGGTTCCATGCTTTTATAGCAATAGAACACAATATTCTGTGGGCCTTGCAAAATCAGTCAAAATCCAGTAAAACAGCCGGGAGCAAACGGGATTGCGAAATGTGAAAATGGCGGCGAGTGAATGAGTTAATTACCAAAGTTGGAGTTAACTGTAAAATTAAATGCACAACATTAAGAATTACAAACACTGTGTATTTAAATTTAAAAAACATGCTTTGTTTTTAAAACATCGCTAGCCTAGCGCTAACAGGAAGTCAGCATTTGCTAACGGGAAGTTAGCATCGACTTCGGGAGTGTTTATCCTTCAAATAACGAATCGAATTGGGCGCTTCTGAATCGAATCGATTTTGTAAATCTGAATCGATACCCAGCCCTAATTTGGACCATCTGCATGCATTGGGAAAGTTGTTTGTGCACTGCGAGTTCTGCGTCAGTCTTTTTTGCGCTCGCGCACGCGCGCTAAATGTCCTGCGGTCATGCAAGCGGTGAGAAACAAACGGCGAGCAGAGCGGAATCAGGATGATGCTGATGAGGAAGTTTGCTGCGGGACATGAAAAATAAAATTGGAAGAGTTGCAAAAAAAAAAAAAAAAAGAAAAGAGAAAGCTGACATCACAGCAGGTTCTGAGAGCACGTGATCGTTTAGATTGTTCAAAAACAAAGATGCGATTGGCTGAAAGTCATCCGTGTCACGCGTCCACAGGCAGCCAGCTCACGCATGCTGAATCAGTTCATCGTCACTCACACTCTCGCTCGCTCTGCGTCACACCAAAACAAAACACACGGCAGGATGAGGTCCACGAGCGGATTGGGAGGTAGTTGCGTTATGCGGCGTGTGTGTGCGTGCGTGCGTGCTTGTGGCATAGGCGTGCATAAAAAGGCATTCTGTCGCCATGGCGGTCTGGCGGTCGGTCGGTCGGTCGGTCCATGCAACCCTTCCCTCGGGCCCAAACGGAGGAAAAGCAGAATGAGCTCAAAGAAAAAAAAAGGAGCAAGTTGAATGCAAGAATCCAGACAGGCACGAGCACACAGAAACCGTTTGGCTAACGGCTTGCTAGCAACTGCCGCAGCGACTCCACTTTTGAAAGGGTCGATGCTGCAGTTGGCCAAACTCTGACAAGTCTCGACACATGACTCGTGATAGACTGACAGACAAGACAAGACAAATTGACGGACAGACAGACAGACGGTCAAGCAGTAGGTTGAGTGCTTATCTGTTTTTCCAACGAGCCTGTCAGACAGCAGAAAAACACGTCATGCGAGACTGAGAAGGTTTCAGAATGTTACTTCCTCAACTTGGTTTGTTTTCATTTTTTTTTTTTTTTTTGTCCCCGTTTAGGTGGAGTAAACGTTCGAGTATATGTCGCCCGCAGCGTGACCGGCCGAGGCCCGCATGTCGCGGGCGCTGCCGTGTTTTAAACCGTCCCCCCCTCGCTTTCCTTCATCCCCCCCCTGCCGGCCCTCTCAGCGTAGCTTGATGGAAAAACGATGGATGATTAAAAAGTACGAGGAACGAGAGGCACTGGAAGGTTGAGGCTGCTGTGTGAAGAAGAAAAAAAAAAAAAACTGCTGATGGGAAGAAAGTGCAACATAAAGACAGACAGAAGCTGTGAGGTGTCACATCAAATCGTTTCCAAATGATGCGAGCTCGCGTCCTTTCGATATGCAAACTTTTCACTTAAGCGGCAGCTCAGCAGCCCTCGCGCCAATCATTGGCGTTTTGTTCCTGACGCAGTTTAACGTTAAAATACGCAAGAAGGCAAGAAAGAATGAAGGAACCGAGGGCAGACTTGAGAGAAGACTGTCGTCTTTTTTCTGAACTCTGCTGCAAAATATGGAGATGAAACTAGAGGCCAAACATGAAATGAAAACAAACCGGATCCACGACAGGGATCACAAAAGGTCCAGCACAGCTCAGGTGGATGAAAGCACACACAAAAAAAAGACGCACATCTTCCTTCAATAATTGAGAAGTGCCGATGTCGATAACTGATAAGTAAGCTGACTCCAAGTCTAACAAATACACTGAAACATTGTATCAACTTTGCACAAGGTTTCAATGTATGTAAAGCACCATGAAGCTGAATTTTATTGATATGAGCCACAACCACAACAGACGGATCAACTTGGCATGTCTATAATTATTGCTAGTTTATCTGTATGAAATCAAATTGCCGATAATTATCGGCAGATTTCTCTATTATCTGTTTTATCTGTTTGACGTCAAATTGGTCGCTAATTATCGGCCACCGATATTATCGTGCATTTCTAATATATACCCAAGGAGGCATCGATTTTTGAAGCTAGTTGAAATTTGAACGGTGTAAATCGTAAGCATTATGTGGGAGTGGTTACGCGGCAAAATAAGTGTGGAGAATAAAAATCACAATAACATACGTGTGAATGCTTCAGCATTCACCACAATTACCTCTCAGCTCAAATTCAAAAGCCTGGCGGGGAAAATTCCATATAATTCATGATGTACTGTACGGCAATCATGATGGAAAGAGAAGAAATCTTCTCAAAGAACGACTTCTTGCGTCTGTGGAGAACGGCCAAGATCAAAAAGCAGCGTGGCTTCAGCGCAGACGCAAGCCTCTCGGACTACCTCGACATCACCGGGGGGGGGGGTGATTGCGTAAGATGAAGAAGAAGAAGAAGGCAGCGTGGGATGGCAGGAGGTCAAAGGGCATGAGGGAAGGAGCAAAGTTGGAGAGGAGAAGCAACTGAGAAGACCGATGAGGAGACAGCACAAGCATGCGCACACAAAGACACGTCAAAAGCACCGGCGCACACACGCACACGCACGCCAGCGATGACAATAGCGCACGTCAGCAAGCGCGCGCACGCACACACACGCAAACGCAGACACTCGCCGAACTGACATACAGAGAAATCAAGAGGAAACATGAGGTGGGGGGTGCGACGCTCCGCCGGAGATGAAATGGATGAAATCAAGGACGAGGGAAATGACAAAAGAAGGAGAAACAGGGAAAAAAAAAACGATGAGAACATCTAAAGGAATCTTATCGTTATGCTACACACGAGCTTGTATTCAGATCGGGTGCAATCCGAATACATCGAACAACTCGAACTTATGGACCAACAAAAGTACATTTCACAGTCTTTATGTGCACTTGGGGGCAAACAGGAAACCTGTAATATCTCAAACAAAAACAACATACAGCAAAGAGAAAGACTGGAGAAAGAGAACGTTAACGAACAAACGAGACAGACAGGGAGAGAAACCACAAGTTTGTTTGTTTTTTGTTTTGTTTTTGGAGCGCTCAGGACGAGTGGCAAACGTGAGACGTGGCAGCTGAAAGTCGTGTCACAGAAATAATCCATCCACAACACGCTCAACAAAAGTGAGAGAGGAGAAGAAAAAAATGATAATAAAAAAGCTAAAAGGGAAACTGAACTTAGAATGGCAAGTTAGGCAACAGCGGCGTTTTTGAGGGCTTTTATACTCGAAGGTTTACAGCTTTCGAAAATCACTCCGTGCTGATTTTTTGTTTGGCGTCAAACACGCCAACCTGGCTTGACCTCACGGACGCACACACCGGAAGACGTGGTGCAGCAGGAGCTGCGCCCTTTGCTCTGTCAACTTTGATCCTTGACCTCCCCGCCAGAATCTTTGACATCATTTCGATGGCTTTTTTTGCAAATATCCCATCGTCGTTATTTGCGTTAGAAAACATCAGCCTTCCTCCGGCAGGACTCTTGACACACGAGCGCAAAATGGCGAGCAACCTCCTGCACCGCGCTCGACACGCAACACTTAAAAAAAACCAAACACGCTCTGGACTGGGACCAGACCAGATCAGACCAGAATTGCACAGCTGGTCGGGACCGGGTGCTGTTTGAAAGGGAGAATAAGAAAGAAAGAAAGAAAAAAAAAAAAAGAATAGAGGATTCGTTGTACACGCAAGAGCAGCGGGCGAGCTGGAGGGGGAGGGGGAAGGGGGCGGGGCACAACCAGAGACGGTAAAATACTGCAAGTCCACGTGCCGTGCATGTTTGTGTTTGTGCGGGCGCGTGTGCTTGTGTGTGTGCATGCTTTCGGCGGACTCACTCCCTGGGGCCGGGCTGGTATTGGCTGTTGCGGTGGAGAGAGCTACGTGAGAGGGGGTAGATATAGTGTTTACGTCGTGGAGCTGACTGAGCACGGAGGAGCGCCTTCTCACCGCTCCCTGAAACGAGCCGCTTCGCTTGAACGTGCTCACTACCTCCATCTGCAGGACAGAGATAAAACAGTGGCACTCAGTGAAGGCGAGGGGGGGTGAAGGGGGGGCGGTTGCAGAACCCTGTCGGTGCGTGTGTCTTTGTTGTCCACGTTCTTTTCCACATACGCTTTTTAGCAGAGTTTGTTCCTCTAGAACAGGGGTGTCCAAACTACGGCCCGGGGGCCATTTGCGGCCCGCCATACATTTGTTGGCGGCCCGCGGCAAATACTAAAAATAATTTTTCAATGCTGTTTCAAAAAAAAAAAAAAAAAAAGAGGGTGGATTAAACATTTCTAGCTGCACAGACACAAATTTGCAGCTACTAATTCAGTTCCAGAAATAAAAATAGTTTCATCCACTTGTTTTTTTAGCGTCAACGTCCAATTTGTGAAAACATCACATTAATTAATGGTTCATTATTAATGAAAAAAATGTGAAAACATCACATTAAGGGTTGTTAAGTGTGGTCAGTTGACGACCGATTGTTCTTGTTGTGGTTCAGAATGTCAAGTTGGGATTCAGCTGCTGCTCAGTGGAGAGCGTAACTATTATAGTGGCACACAGGGGTCACTATTTGCCTTGTGACTGTTAGCAGTTTTCAATAAGTAACTGCACATTATATCAACAATTTATAATTGCTTCATTGATTTTTACCATGTTTGACTCATTCACTGCCATTTACGGAAAAAGACGTCAAACAATGCATTTTTTTTTTGCTGGTCTGGCAATGAATGTGTTAATAACTAAAAAAAATAAATAAATAAAAATCAAAGTGGCTCTTGCAGCTTTCTATTTTCTCTGTATGTGGCCCTCAGAGGAAAAAGTTTGGACACCCCTGCTCTAGAACGTTGCCGTTTGTCAGCGTCTATGCTGGTGCCTTTTTGCTGTTTCTAACACCGCCTCACACACGCATGCACACGCACACAAAGAACAAATACAGCGGTGCCTTACGAGTGTCCCGACCGACTTACAAGTTTTTCGAGATACGATGCTCGGCCGTTTTTTGCGAGCAATCACTTGAATTGCAAGTAGGGCTGAACGGTTTTGAAAAATAAAATCTCTCTTTTTTTTAAGTTTTGCATCGTGTATTAGCCCCTAATCATGAAGCACATCATCTACAAACTTGGTAGATGATGACACCCAAAAAAAAAATAATGTAAATAGCTGAACTGCTTTTTGGTAGCAGTTGAATTTATTAGTCAACTCTGCTTCTCCTTATCAATTTCTAAAATTTGAAGTCGGCTAATTAAATTTTTTTTTTACAGTGCACTCTCATCTGGCCCATCTGCTGCCGATGCCAGACTATCAACGTTCTGTGGAGCAGCAAAAAAAAAACAGTCAACAAGGCAACACAGTCTTCGTGTATCTGTGTTGGTCCGAAAAGGTATAAAAATAAGATGGCGGTGGATGAGAATAGCGGTTCATCTAGTTAGCTTGGGCTATTCTGATCGCCATTCGTCTTAAAATATTCATCGCAGCTGGGCCACGGGACTGTCAGTGGGGAACGTCGGTAGAGATGTTAAGCGAAGCTTCATCTTCATTGGCAAAATGTGACATGCTGCTAACAATTGTTACCTGTATCCCATCTTACAACATGCTATGCTACTTATTAACTCTTTGACCGCCAAAAACATTTATTGACGTATACTAAAATCCTAGTGAATGCCGCCATAAACGGTCATTGACGTTTACCAAGTTTTTTTTTTTTGTTTTTTGTTTTTTTTTACATCAATGGTCAGTGCAATGTCTAAGTGCAGCGCTGCCTGGTCAATGGATTGTGAAATCAAAAACAGCCACTAACTATGGCCAGCAGGTGGCAGAATTGTATCTCTTTTCATTGGGCTCACGGTGTATCAAATTACAATGAAACATGACGAATCTGATTAATCGAACATTTTCAAGGATGACGGGAATGATCAAATCCTTTGTCACATTAAATCTAATTCACAGGGCGTCAATAAACAAAAACAAAAAAAAAGTGTCAAAGTCACCGTTGTGCAAACAAACAAATCTTTCCACAAAAAGCTAGTTTTCTCTGTATTTTTTTCTATTTTCGTTATGTCACTCAAATGACCTATTTCCAAATGGTGATTAGTTACTAAAGAATGGAATAAGGGAGAAACATACTTTTTCTTTTTGTTTATGTAGTCGTAGCGCGCAATATTTTGTTTGCCTTGAAAGATGAGTGGAAATGCTCGAAATCGTCTGTTTTTTTTGTTGTTTTTTTTTACTTTTGGCAGTCAAAGAGTTAAAAGACAAAATGAGACCGGACCAGCTCTTCAAAGAGAAAAACGTGCAGGAATCGCACTAATTAAAAGAACTACATTTGGTGTAATGGTGATTTATAAATGTCATCATTTATTTAAAATATAATCAAATATGTTTTTATCGTAAATATAAATATATATATATATATATATATATATATATATATAAATATATATATATATATATATATATATATATATATATATATATATATATATATATATATATATATTATAATGACCTTATTTATTTATGTAGTTTTTTTAAATGAATTCGATTCACAATGTTAGCAAAGCTATGTGTACATGCTAGCAAAACAACGTGTGACGTGTTTTTTTCTTTTCTTCGCAGCACAAGCACTATGTAAGTTGATTGGGAAACTATTTTGTGTCAATATTCATACTTTTTACTTTTGTACTTAAGCATATTTCATTCAGTACTTTTAATTTTTTGTTTGTTTGAATCATTTCGAACGGAAGTACAGTTAGCTTTGCCTCTGCTTAAATACAGAGCGCGAATAGTACTTTTGTTTCACTCACTCACTCACTCACTCACTCACTCACACCACAGTACATCTTTACGAACCACCACTTTTAAGTTTCAGGAGAATCACAACGAAAGTCCGAGAAGAACATAATGTCGGCTGTGTTGAAAGAGAAGCACACGTTAGAGGGAAAACTCAACGGCACAGAGAGAACAAACAACAGAGAGGCACCAAATTGTTGGGTTTTGGATTCCAGTCTCATCAAAGCATATACAGTACCTGCGTCTGTATGCGGTTGAGGCCTCGGAACCAGAGGATCTGTCCGCGGCGCAGCTCTCTCTCAGCACAGTCGATCTCCTCTTCATCTTCGGCAAGCTCCTCCCCTTCCTCCTCGCCGGGCTCCAGCCCGAGACCCGCTTCCTTCAGGCACGGCAGTCGCTCCGACGGGACGGTGGCGATCACCTGGATGTCAAAGTTTGTTACCTTTTCGCTATCTGACGATGCCATCCATTATTTAGTGTGGGATGGCACCGGAAAATTCCATATCAAACAGCTCCCGCTTTGCCAGCACGTCATGTTTGGACTCGACGAGCTGAAGAGGCGCTCACCTGACCCCACAGAAGCTCTCCAACGCCCACAAACAGACACCAGAGCCACTGCTCGATGTTGAGTGGCGCGCAGCTGAATGGCTTCCCTCCCCACTGCACAATCACAATCTGCAGGCAGAGAGAGAAGCACGCACCCACACGCAAAATCAGGACTTGACTGTATGACCACAATACACCGCACTGTTGCATTCGCGCTAATATCACATATTAGCACATAAATATACAATTCAGTTTCTAAATGATGATAGTATTTATTAAGGTGATAAAGGCCTGAGAAAGTACAGTAATTGAACCTTGTGACTGAACTCACTAATTAATGATAACTGCCACTGCGAAGGATTTTGGCCCACTCTACTCTTCGCCGCAGACTTGTTTTAATTCCGTTATATTGGAGCGTCTTACACGGCAATCACGGTTGGGTTGAAGCAGGGGTGTCAAAATTAGTGTGTTAATTTAGAGTGAATTTAAAGTTCCTTTAAAGGCCCAGTCTGCCGGTTTCACTCAGGAAAATGCACTTTATAAATACAGGATTTAAACAAACAAAGTACTTCTCAATTTACAGATCAGGGCTTGTCTTCATTTCTGGTGGTGATTTTGTCCTAAACTTGTGTAATAACTACCATTTCTTGAACCGTTCTTTGCAGTTGAGAGGCTGCATCAAAGCCTTCTGTATGGTCTAGCATTAAAAAAAAAAAAAAAAAAAAGTATAAATACGTGTTTGGGAGACTTAAAACATTTAAAATAGAACGTATTTATACGTCTTTGGGAGCAAATGAGTTAATTGGCAAGCCTGTACTGGGGGAATTCCAGTCGCAACGCAGCAGACACTTCTACGTCAAAATTTATCCGGGAAAAAATTGAATAATAATGCATATATTTGTGGAGACTGGGGTCAAGTAGGATTTTACAATTTCAAGTTATTTCATGCTAAAGATTAGATAGCTCTTAAGAAAAGAAAAATGCACTGAGCTGTCACCAACTTCTTACAAATGCAATTATGCCATCTAGTGGCAGAAAAATGACCTCAACACAAATCAATATCACACTCGTTTTTTACAGTACAGTGTGAGTTACATTTTTGAAGTAATGTGATTAATTACGATTAACATTGCTAATCAATCGCTTGACACCCCTAAGTCACAACGTTTACTCGGCTTAGATATTCAGAGGTGGATTTGCATGTATGTTTTTGGTCGTTGTCCCGCTTCATAACCAAAAAGCACAAACTGATAGTCGGATGTTTGCCTGCATGACTTTGAGGGAGACGGGAGAAATAATTGTTCCATAATCACAACAGGTAATGCAGGCGCTGAAAGAGCAAAGCAGCCCCAGACCATCACACTTCCATCACCATATTTGACTGCAAGACCTTTTTTGTATCTTAAAGTGTTGTTTTTCGTTTTTTTTGTTTTTTACACCAGATGTAACAAGCTACACACCTTACAAAAGGTTCAACTTTTGTTGCTATGCTAAATGCTAAATGATCTCGCCAACTGCCATCTATCACACGTTTTATTTCAGACTTTAGTCTTAATCTTGTGTAAAATGAAATGTTGCTCTCTGCCTGAATGAGGAGACAAACGTGTCTTGTCGCGTCAAGTCACATTATCACTCAAGCAGTGAAATTCTGTTATTCACATTTTACAATCGGATCGCTTTGAATTCTCATCAGCAGTTGTTTGTGTTGAGCACGTGCAGCTTGCGGTTACATTTTGATGTTAATTTTAGTATCTAACAAAGACAAAAAGGGGAAATCTTGACCCAGTAGTGAACCTTCCCAGGTTTTGTCCGCCCACCAAAATGTCTCCAAGAGTGTGACAAATGTCTCATAATGAGTTATGCTCTGATATGACATTAGCTGCATGCGTTAATTGATGTCCTGCTACTAGATTCTTAGCATCGAGGCAGTAACGAGCAGACTTACAAAAAGTCACGTTAGGGACTCGAGAGACACAATCTTGTTGACAGCGAAGCCAAGCGTCCTCTCAATTAGATCCTGATAACGTTCCACAAAGAGCGCCGTCCGTCTGTTATCGCCTGCTACCTTTCTCAAGCATCCTTCTGTCTATACAACGCTGACATTTCCCTCAAAATTCCGGCTAGTCGCGACTCTGTCACCCCAAAATCACCAGCATCTCCCTCCTCCTCCTCTCTCGCTCGCTCTCAGCTCTCGTTTCCCCTGGAGAACCAATAAGCACTGGAGCACTTTGCTTTGTTGTTGTCTTTGTCTGCTCTTTCCTGTGAACTCACAATATTCATTCCTGTGTGGTACTTTGCCTCTCTATTTAATTTGGCTGAAACACATAAGACAGAGGTCCTCGAACCTTTTTCAATAATGCATGCCGACTGGCTGTGCTTCTCGGTATGATTTATTGATAAGCAAACTTGTCATTATGGCGTACTTTGCAACATTTGTTTTTTTTTCACAATGCACACTAAGCCAACATTAAGGTTGATGCGAACTGCTTACACGCCTATGACAGACCTGAGTTAGCCTTTTAATGGCCATTTGGATGGTAAACTTAAATGGGTGCTTAAAATGGACGCTATCAGACTTTGTCTAATTGTTTACTTGCTAATTATCACTGTACTTTTTCTTCAATGTGGGTTTTGGGACGCTAACGGCTTGTAAATTGCACCTCACGTTTAAAAAATGGCACAACAAGAATTGTTTTAATTGGATGTTTTGTAACGGATGAATGACTATAGGACTGTCTGCGTCTGCCTCACAGTTCTGAGCTTCTGGGTTTGAATCTTGGCTCCAGTCTCATGCAATTATTTAAACCAGGGGTCTGAAACTTGCAGCTCTGGAGCCACATGTGGCTCTTTAGTCCCTCTCCTGTGGCTCCCTATGGATCTCTTAAAAAAATAAAATAAATAAAAAAAGTAGAAATTAATAGCTGTTGTGTTTTTGTTGTTGCTGTTTTTTTGGTTGTTGTTTTTTTTACATATTTTTTTTATAAATTTTTTTAGACAAAATATTCTTCAAATGATTTTCAAAAAATATATAATTAAATACAGTATTCCAAAAAATTTCAAAGTCCAAATTTTTTAGTTGTGAGAAAAAGATGAAAATGTTTTTTAAAATTACCTAAAGATGTCCAAAAAAGGAAGAAAATCAGAAATTTACTATAAAATGTTTATGAAACTGCCAAAAAATGTCAGAGAATTGAATAAAAATGGCAGAAAAGAAAATGTTCAAAAAACAAAAGGGAGAAAATTACTGTAAAATATTTTTGGGACTGCCAAAGAAGTCAGAAAATTATTATTATTATTTATTTTTAAGAGAAAAAAAGCAGAAAAGAAAACATTCAAAAAGTCCAGACAAAAAATGTGTCCAAAAAAGGAGAGGCAGAAAATGACCACAGTATGTCCATAAAACTGCTAAAAATGCCAGAAATGTAACAGAAAGCCCGAAAAGCCTAAAAATGTATGAAAAAAAGAAGTATGAAAACAAAACATTGAAAAAGTAACTATAAAATGTCCAGACACAAAATAAGAAAGTCCAAAAATGTGTCAAAAAATAGCCATAAAATGTCCAAAAAAGGAAGAAGAGAGGCAGAAAATGACCTTAATATTTCCATAAGCTGCTAAAAATGTCAGATATTTAACAGAAAGGCAGAAAAGCCTAAAAATATATGAAAAATGAAGTATGAAAAATTACACCAACAAAAATTCAAAAACTGAAGACGAAAGTAGAAGAAAATGAATGTCAAGGTATTTTTGGTTATTTATTTGGCTAAAAATGGCTCTTTTGACAAGAAAGGTTGCTGACCCCTGATTTAAACAATCTCAATATTCTCCTTGACAGCATCACAAACCTCCAATGGAATATTCCTTTTAAATGAAGAAGACGTGCATCGTGCACAACACAAATCCATAAAAATAAAAAAAAAGGGATTCTTCATCTTACCTGTACTGCGAAGGTCCCCAGGACGATGGAACAGAAGATGGGGTTGGAAAAGATGCCATCAAAGACGTTTCTCTCCCCGTGGATCTTCCGTGCGTTGATCTCGTTGAACAGCTGCATGAGGACGAAGGTGTTGAAGATGATGGTGTAGTGCTCGGACGGAGGCGAGTGCAGCGGAGCGTTGCGGCCGCTGTCGATGTTGAACATGCGCTCGCCTGAAAGCGGGTGAGGGAAGAGAAGAAAGAGGCGAGCAGCCTGTTGAGTTCACACTAGGACGAACACAAGCGCAACGTCAGGACAAATACCAAGAAAAAAAGAATAAGAATTACATGAACAAACATGCTCATAAAGTACAGTGCTTACAAAATTTAATAATAATTTAATTAATTTCTGTTATTGTGATGTTAATTTACTGTTGAAATAAGAAGTAAAGAATAAGGGGTAGGATTAGATAAGATTTTAACTTCTTCCTACTCCTTTTGAACATTTTCTCATGATTATGAGTTTTTTTTTCTTTTTCTTTCTCTTAATTTTTACTTGCTATTTGTTTGTTATGTTTACATTAGAGCTGTCAAACGATTAATATTTTTAAGCAGATTAATCAAATCATAGAATTTTGATTAATCATGATTAATCACTGACCTAAAAAAAGCTTATTTTCCCCAACATATTTTGCCCGCTAAATTTGAATCGCACCTGTGTTCATTTTTTCGACATTTAATGTTATGAGGACGTCTTCAAAAATTGATATCCACTGCACACGCTCATCCTGCTTTTTCTAATCAATTAATTATTTGCATAATTTAAAATGGGAAAAAATAACCTACAGTATATGTAAACATGATTAAATTCTTTACTTTAATGCATGTAGTTATTTTTATTGCTCAAACTCCAATAGCTAACTTTAATGTAACCATCCACTGTCGGCTAAAAAGGATCATCTGCGGACAAAATTAATAGTGTGATTAATCTGTGGTAATACAGTGATTAATGCGATAATTTTTGTGATTAATTAATGAGTTAGCGCTTTAACTTTGACAGCACTAGTTTACATGTTCAATAAACTTCAAACTTCACTAATGTAGAAGCTCTTTTACAAAAATGATACTCTGAATGCTTAAAATATAATCATTATTGGTATCCATCAATCTTCGAATGTACTCTTTTACAGAGAAAAAAAATATCTATAGTGCATCATTATTATTTTTTGATGAAGTCAAATTCAAGTTATTTCCAGAAAGAAGTTGGCTAATATCAATGTAAATATAAAATGTTGCATTGAGTTTGAAATGTCTCATTCCTGCAAAAATGTTTTTTTGCACGTGTGCGCGCACCAATGAAAAGCAGGGTGAAGATGATGACCAGTTGGTACACTCCATGGCCCAGGATGTTTTTCATCATGGTGAGGGAAATGAGCGGGTTGTTGCGACCGTAGGGTTTCCGTAGCAACAGGGCCTCAGTGGGGGGCTCAGTGGCCAGGGCCAAAGAGGCAAACGTGTCCATGATGAGGTTCACCCACAGCATCTGCACGGCCTTCAGAGGAGAATCCTGCAAAAGGGGGACGGAGCCATCCGATCACAAAAACACGGACGGTCAGCAAACCGCTCCGTTCGATACGAGGCCGATTCCGTGGTCACCTGAGTGATGCAGGCGCCGGTGAAGGCGACGATGACGGCCACCACGTTCACGGTGAGCTGGAACTGCAGGAACTTGGAAATGCTGTCGTAGACGTTCCGCCCCCACATCACCGCCTTGACGATGCTGCTGAAGTTGTCGTCAGTCAAGATGATGTCCGACGCCTCTTTCGCCACGTCTGTCCCGGCGATGCCCTGGCGGAGTTTGCGACATGCGCCGAGTCACGGCATGAATCATGGGAGCGTTCAAGCATTCTAATCATTCTGGAGAGTTACTGCCTCAATGCGATGTTGTTCCCCTCCAAGTCTTAGCAAGCTGGCATGAGTAAAAAGATGGGGCCCGAGACAAATGCACGCGACTGCGACTAAAAATTTCAACATGTATTATTTATAATGGGGCAGCTGAGGCAAAGCTGCTTTTTGACAAGACACGTCCTTCTAAATGAGGGGGAAAAAAAAAAAAAAAGTCTCATTTAACACATCATTTACCAATTTGCCTTTGTGTATTCAATATGCAGGCCATATTCTTTCATGAAGAAGCATACTTGTCTACTTTTGTTGATAATAGTTGCAGCTATGTTGACATTAGGAGTGTCAAAATGAGTGCGTTCATTTTGAGTTACAGTCAAACCTCGGTTTTACAACGCTTCTGTTTTCAACCCAATCGGTTTTCAACCGGAAAATTCGAGAATTTTTTGTCTCAGAACTCGTTCAAAAATTCGGCTCTCAACCAAATTGGAAAAAAGCCGAGCGTACCTGAACGCGACTCACTGTGTTTTTAAAGGTACTAATTGGACGTGAAAAATAATTAAAGTATCAAATTAATTATCGACAAAATATTAACTTTTTATTGCTATAATGGGCTAAATAAGTGAAGGATCCCTTGAATAATTGTAACTAAATTTGATGAATTATTGTGAAATGACTGTGTAAGTGAGTAAAAGATGCAGCCATATTTCTATTAGTTTAACATTTTTTCCACTTTTATGTTAGTAAGAGTATGAAAAGTTAGAAAAAATATTTTATTGTACATTTGGAACAGATATAAAATTGGCAATTTCACTGAAGCAACCCCCTTAGCTCGCGGCTGTTTTACTGGATTTTGCAAGGTCCACAGAATTTTGTCTTCTATTGCTATAAAACATGGAACCAAGCAAAAGAAAGATTAGTCTCATCTTTCATCACGAAAAATTTGCATTTGTTTCCGTTTTACCGCAATTAGCATTCGAATATAGCCAAGTTTTATCAACATTCACATTTCTGGTGAAAACATTGACAAAAAGAGCTTGTTGCAACATGGCCCTGGCTGATCTCTTATACTCTGCTGTCACCTGCTGGCCGTTTTTTTGTAATAACTACCATTGCTTGAAGCCACCTCTACATGTCATAAACTGCATCAAAGCACGAGTTAACTATTGGACTCATGCGATTAATTACGATTAAAAAATGCTCGCCACCTGACACCCCTATATCAACATGAAAAAAATGAAACTGATGAATTTGTTATTACAGTAGTTACACAGAACTCAGACTTGATCTAAATGGCCATCGTTACAGATTCCTTCGTGAACAGTAGAATTTGTAGGAGAAGAATGAAATCAATAGTTATAATCAATAGTTACCATAGCAAAGCCAACATCAGCCTTCTTCAAAGCTGGTCCGTCATTGGTTCCATCACCTGTCACTGCAACCACCTGCCTCTGTTCCACAACGCTACTGTCAATGATGCCTAGCGGGAGAAACAGAGGTTAATGTAAAAGTGTGCGTTTGAGTTCATCGACCCCTAACTCACCTTTGACGAGGGTATGTTTGTCTGTCGGCGAAGAGCGAGCCAACACGCGCAGTTTGGGCCAGATTTTGTCAATTCGCTCCTGTTCAATCTGCATGCAGATGGGGAAAATGGCGTCGTGGTTAACGTTGGTCACTTGTTTCACTGCTTCTCGTGTACGACTGGAAAAGTGCAAGTCCGCTGCCGTGATGAGAAGCTCTTCATCCCATTAAGCAGTGCACTTAGCTAATAGAAATATTGGCTTCGGGCTGTGCTTCTCAATTATTTTCTGTTTACGTTTATTACGTTTTGGTTTTTTTCTCTCAATAGGCCGCGCAACGTCTTGTGTAACGCTGCCTTGTCATTAAACAAAAAATATTAGTGTCAAAGTCCCTGTTGTGCAAAAAAATGTATATTTTCTCAAAAAGCTTGTTTTTCTCTTAATCTTTTTGTATTTTCGCTTATGTCACTCAAATGACCTAATTTCAAATGGTGATTACTAAAGAATGGAATAGGGTAGAAACATAATTTTTTTTTTCATGAAAGAATGGAATCCAATCTTTCATATGGTATCCACCATATTTATGTCGTCATACCGCACAAAATTCTGTTTGCTTTGAAAGATGAGTGAAAATGCTCCAAATGGGCTGGCACCGTAGGGGTTTTTTTGGATAACGTTTGGCAGCCAAAGAGTTAATGGCATTTTTATTTGGCCCGTGGTCGAAAAGCGCACATGAATGAGTGCACTCGAGAGACCCCAACTCACCTCTCCTTTCTCGTTCCGGATTCGTCGGTTGAAGTCTTTGCCCTCGAGACAGATGAAATCATCCCCGGGGTGGATGATTCCACATTTGGCAGCAATCGCCCTGGCCGTGTTAATGTTATCGCCAGTCACCATCCGCACGGTGATGCCCGCACGCTGACACTTCCGGATGGCCTCGGGTACCTTGGAAAAATTGCGTTCACGGAAACATGATGAGATCGTGTTTGGAAAACATTTCATTCACGTACTTCCAGAACGGCGCACGCCCACCTCAGGTCGGACCGGATCTTCAATCCCAACCACAGTGACGCAGGTCAACTCTGTCACCATTTCTGCCTCGTTTTCCCAGTCGGGCTCGGGATTGGAGGGCAGGTCGCGATACGCAATGCAGATGGTCCTCAGGCCCTCGCATGCCATCGGCTCGATCACCTGTTCAGTAAAATCACCAATAAAAGAACGGAACAACTTAAATATTTGTGTTTGTCTTGCAGTTTGACGTTAACTCATTCACTGCCTTTGACAAGTATACTTGTCAATTGTATTTTTTAGAGCGGTGCTAAATGGGGGCGAATCTGAGCATGCTCCACTGTAAATATCAAACTTGGAAACAACTTTACTGATGCCCAACCACCGGTAGATGACATCATTGCCCCATTTTATAGGAAATAAACACAGTTTCAGAGTCCATGGGAGAAATGGCTGTATTTTGGCAAACTTACATTTTTCTGCTGTCAATTATAAAAGAACGGGACGGGACAAAAAGTAGGGAGTCTATTCTGTTATTTGGTAGATTCGGTTTATATATAATTATTGAATGTAATATCACGTGAGTATTGGAAATGTAAAAATTTTCTATAATGACTGGCAGTGAAAATAATGTCTGGCGAGCTTTTGAGCATTTTTTGCTGGTATTCTTTCTGACAACGCTGAGAGCTGGAAAGCCCCCCCCTTTCGCCAGACAAGCGCGGACAGCAGAGGAAGACAATATGACGAAGAGCTGGCGTGGCATAAAGCTGCCACAATGCGAGCAGAAGAAGTGAGCCGGAATCCAGTTGTGTAAGGACAAGAGCTCTTTTTTTTTTTCTCACGGCGTAAGCTGAGGTCGCCGTGAGGCAGGTCAGCCCGCCTGTCAGTCAAGGGAGGACTTGCTCACACTGCTGCACAATCTCATCTGTTGCTGGAGCAAAAATACTTGCTCTTCGACGCTCAACGCTTTTGACTGATCGAGCAATCGCGGTGCAAAGCGGGTAAATGCTGACGGGTGACGGCGCAATTCACATTAAGTCATGTTACGGGAGTTTGGGTTTGGTGGGATCGTAACTATGCTTTTGACGTCGGTTGTGGAAGCAAAAACATGATACTACCCCTGACTAGGCTATTAATTAGGGACGTAACGATATCCAAACATCACGATACGATATTATCACGATATGAAGGTCACGATACGAGAGCTATCATGATATTGTGGGGGCGTTGGCGATATTTAAAAAAAGATCACAATATTGTAAAAAAAAAAAAAAAAAAAAGAGAGCTCATACTTAAAAAAAAAAAAAAAAGCACAATATTGTGCTTTTGTACATAACAGAAATGCATATAAACCACCTACAAGCTCTAATAAGAATATTGAGGCACTTACTTGCTAATGCAAGCACACATTGATGGCTTCACAAGTAAATTAGGTCCCCCTCATCTGACAATTAGCATAGATGTTAAACATAGAAGGCCAAAACATCCCTAATGAAAATTAAATTGCACTAATAAACTAGCCTCTAGCGGGTGCTAGAACTGCACAAATGGAAATCAACCTGAGTTTTGTTTTGTTTTTTTAACTGATGTGTACCTTTTAAATATTGTGAACATGACGACGATGATATTATAGCAGTTTTAATATCACGATATTGCCCTTATCGTTACATCCCTACTATTAACGTACTGTATCAGCCTTCATGCTAAGATGCGTCGATACCATATCGGGACGCTTGCTCCAAATTCAGCATGCAAATATGAAAATAGGGTTTGTAATATTTTATGTTATTCAAAAGATACGGGAGGGAAAAAGGGTTATTAGGTAATGTTGTTTGTGGTTAAGATAAAGTCACATATTAAAGGAGCGCTATTATGGAAAAATGTTAATTGCTTGTATTTGGTCTCTGCCCTTCCATCAAGTGTGAAATTAAACAACTGAATTAAACTTTTTATTATCTGCCGCTTTCCGAAATTGTCTGTGAGCGAGTGATTTCAATTTCAGCCCCACTGCCGCACAACAGTGACACAAGTTGACATAAAAAAAAAAAAAAACACACCAACCACTGAATTTCTCCACCTATAACATGGCAGCTAGCACAGGCAAAGATCTGCCATTTTCAAATCAGCTGTTACATGGAAGTCAAAGCCGAAAGGTAAGCAGAGCTGCAACGTTAGCACAGATAAGCCAGTGGTGTATTTCCGAAAGCTTTGAGTAGCCGTGAATCAAGTCAGCTGTGTTCACTCCCACGACAGCGCAAAATACACATTTTTAACTGTGCCAAACTGTACACTTGTGCTTGAAAGTTGGCATACTTATGAGCACACTGGATGGTGAGCAAAAAGGTTTAATGCACATAGAATCAAAAATACTGTGGCAATTGTTTTGATATTTTCAGAGGTTAAAGTTGACATAAGTAGAAATGTACATGTGAAATTTGGTCATGATTCATCACATAATTGAGTCATTAAATGGCCATTAGCCGTTAGCATTTGTACAGCTACAGTTGTGCTCATAAGTTCACATAACCCAGTGCTTCTCAAATAGTGGGGCGGGCCCCCCCCCAGGGGGGCGCGAGGCTCCATCAAGGGGGGCAAGTGACCTCGGGGAACATGCTTTTTTATTTTTATTTTATTTATTTTTTACTGTCCTCGAATAAAGTGCAATTGCACCTCCAGTACATTAGGGGGCAGTGGCGCTCTCATTATTGGCAGAGCGTGTGTAGATGTTTTGTTTGCACTGAGCATGCGCGCTTTGCACACAGCAAAAAAATAATAATAATAATAAAAAATCAGCACAAATGATTTTATATATTTTTGTTTTGCAGGTTAAAGTTTTGTTTTGCTTTTTTTAAATTGTGCTCCTGAGTTAATGTTGGTGATCAATTTGAATGCATTATTATTTGTTGATTTTATGTCATTTTATTTTTCCGTATCATATGGCTTGACATGGTCAGTCGAAAAATGTTTATAGTTTAATTAAGGATTTCATTTTATTTTTTAATTTCAGATGCACTTTAAATCTTTTCTGTTACAGTTAATAAAGCTATTCTTTGTTGTAAGTTGGTCCATATTTCTTTCTTTTTTTTAATTCTCTTACACATTAAATATGGATACAGTGCTATGCAGAGGTGTGCTTAGAACAATTTTATCGACAAATGATACTATTTATTTATTTATTTATTTATTTAGGGGGGAAGATGTTTTCTTCTTCCTAAGGGGGGCATGACAGAAAATAATTGAGAAGCACTGACATAACCCAAGTGTATGAGAACTTTCAAGCACAACTGTATATGCATCTGGGAAAACACCAAAACTGTCAGATTTATACTGCATCTCGCGCTACACTCGCACAAGGAACGTAAATAGAACCATATCGCTCAGCAATTCAACTCTAAATTGTTTAATCTGCTTTTGCACGTTTTCAGCATGAAACATCATTAATATATTGAGAAACTAATCAGTGAAATCTCTTTACAGGCTCTTTCTGTCAAAAGCCTTACTCAGCATTTGCATGAGACAGTATGCACAATATTTCAATAACATCATTGAGCAATATTTCCGTAACATCATTCACCTGTTTGACCATCTCATCTCTGTCCCGTGGGCGGAAACTACGAGGTTCTCCGTTGGCATCGAGGATGTAAGAACACCTGAGGAGAGAGAGGGAATGCTAAAGTGTAGCACAGAAGATAAAACGTATGACAAATATGAACCGATACATTTCCTGCTTTGAGCTCTTCTCTTCCCTTGCACTCACTTTTTCAGCATGATCTCAGACGCTCCCTTGCTGTAGAGACGGAAGGAACCGTCTGGCAGCTTTATCACCGTGCTCATGGATTTACGCACCGAGTTAAAGGTATACACCTGCCGGGAAATGAAGAATTATGATCATTATTCACAACAATGTCTCCAAGCATTGGGCAACTCTGCGCATGCTTGTAGTATGTAAGTCTCTGTAAGGTGCCTTCTGAATCACAAAGCTGACATCATTCCATTTCTTATTCACAGTTGTGAGTCACTTCCCCGCAAGAAACCCAACGAATCATGAGCGTGGCATTTCTGCCACGTAAGCAGGTAAAGATAGATGCCGTGTTCCCTACTTTGTAGAGTCTCTCCTCGGGGATCTGCTCTCTGACGGGAGTATAGTCTTGTTGGAGGTCTAATACGAATCCCAGCAGGCCGCACTCCGTCTTGTTGCCCACCTGCTTTGCCAGACCTCCCTCCACATCCGGTGGCTGACAACGAAAATGGCAAATGAAATGCAAGCAGAGGAAATCTACGTTTAAAGTTTGTCTTTTTTTTTCTTTTCTTTTTTTTCAGGAACAATACTATATGACTCACTAAGATCTTGGAAGTGTAGGCACTGTTGATGGAGATAGCATTGACTAACAGATCCAACGTCCGGGGGTTGATCTGTCCAGGGTCAGGGATCAAGCGGTGGTGTACATCACCTGGGCAACGACAAATGAAAACATCCCAATAACTCCAAATGCATGGCAACCTGAGTGGATGGAGGTGAAAGAAGTAGTTAGTTAGTTGCTCCTACATTTTGTTAGCGTTAGCGAAGATGCTCATGTTGACATCTCGTTTACTGTTAGAAAGATACCGTGTTGCAAATCAAAATGTGACCTGCGTGCAGTATTTGTTTATTGCATCCCCTTGTGCAGTTGAAGAAAACCCAAGCACGGGAAGATCTTGCAAAACGAAACCTACTGTATATAACATAACTTCGTTTGATTTGCGTTTGCGCACCTACGTAAGCCTGGACCACAGTCATTCGGTTGGTGGTGAGCGTGCCTGTCTTGTCGGAGCAGATGGCCGTGGCGTTACCCATCGTCTCACATGCATCCAGGTGGCGTACAAGGTTGTTGTCCTTCATCATTTTCTGCAAAACACAACGGGATCAAGGGCAGATTGAGTTTAGTCAGATGATTAATACTTTACTATGATGGTTGGCATTGGCTAGATTTATAGCTAGCAAAGGTAGCATATTTAAAAGGGATAGACCGATTATCGACCTGGCCGATTGTCGACATTTTGGCAAATATCGGCATCGGCTTTTTTACGAATCTGAAGGCCGATAAAGCTGGTAGATATCTCAGTGAGAGGTGAATGCTTGCGAACGTAGCATGAACATGAGGTGTTCCGATTTTCGTTTTTCGTAAATGTATGAACTAACGGTCAACAAATTTGAGCAAAAATTCAAACAATTGGTGATTGATGAAGGCACAGTAAGTTTTTAATTGCGACGAGACGGGCCTTTTTTTTGGAAAAAGATGCCTCGCCATACCGGAAGTTTCCATGAAGTTTCAGAATTTGTTTAAAAGAATCGCCCAGAAAAAGTGTTCACCAGTCGGGCGTTTGCTCACTAAGGTGATGTTTGCCTTGGACATTTCCGAAGGATTGTTTATAAAAAAAAAATAAAAAAAAAATAAAAAAAAATAAAAAAAAAAAAAAAAAAGCAAACATCATTGGATCAGTTCTTTACAAAACACCAGGCCAAAAAATAAATAAAAAAATAATAATAAAAAAAAACACTTCTGAGAGAGGAGAACATGAACCAAAGAGGATAGCAGTTAAAAATGTAAATGACCATCATTTTTATTCTTTAACTCTATTCTTTGTTTTTTACATTACGCACAACTCTCATTTATTGTGCAATAATCTAATTGTAACATGTATTTGTTACATGTTTTGATGCATTTTTATGCTTTATAAAACATTTATGTCTGAATTCTGGGAGGCTTGGAACGGATTAGGGCATTTACATGGAAAATGCGTCTCTACTTACAAAATTTTCTACTTAAGAACTTTCTTCCTGAACCAATTCATTTCGCAAGTAGCGGTACCACTGTACTTTCCTTTCATGTTTATGTGCTAATTATATTGTATAGAGAGGAATGTGAGGCCCATTTTGACAATTCCTTGCTTATGAATTGCCAGAGGTACAAAACCATCATCCTACATTCAATCAGTTTATTTATTAAAACAAATTCTAACGGTTGCCACCAACTCCAAGTGGCTCCAACTTGCAACAACGAGTGCCATCTTCACAACACTTGTTCCGCGAGTGTCCATTGAAGATTCCAGCTCACCTTGACGGAGTACGCCAGAGAGATGGTGACAGCGAGAGGTAACCCTTCTGGGACCGCCACCACCAGCACAGTGACTCCAATAATGAAAAACTTGACAAAGTACTGGATGTAGACCGGAGTGCATTCTGTCACCCACGCGTGACCTGCAACATAACATGTTTAACTTTTAAAGTTGGGCTCAACTCGACGCTAAAGATTGTCTGCAAAAAAAAAAAAAAGTGCACACACGGACCTTCAACAACAAACGTGTCGATGACAAAGTAGAGCACCAGGATGATGACGGTGATTGCGGACATCACCAAACCTATGAAAGAATTGACGGTTAGTTAAAGGGATACTTTACTTGTTTAGCCATTTTTGGCAGTCAAACATTAATATTGTGCCCATAATAAATTTGATATTTTCATTATTTTTGCCATGTACAAATTGTACTTTTCAAAACACATTTTGCAACATGCCGTCGACTGAAAATGACATCACAAGAGCTCAGGGAACCAATCACAGCTCAGCTTGTGAATGTCACATGACCAAACCTAGAAAACAGGTGAGCTGTGATTGGTTACCTGAGCCCTTGTGATTGTGTCATTTTCGGTCCACAACATGTTGCAAAATGTGTTTTTAAAGGTACTATTTGTACCTGAAAAATAATTAAAGTATCAAATTAACTCTTTGACCGCCAAAAATGTTTATTGACGTATTCTAAAATCCTAATGAATGACGCCAAAAACGTTAATTTCCGTTTTTTTTTTCTCTCAATGGTGCAGCGCAACGTCTTGTGCAACGCTGCCTTGTCACTAAACAAAAAATATTAGTGTCAAAGTCACTGTTGTGCAAAATAATAATAATAATAATTATCTTTTCACAAAAAGCTTGTTTTTCTCTTAATATTTGTGTATTTTCGCTTATGTCACTCAAATGACCTAATTTCAAATGGTGATTGCTAAAGAACAGAATAAAGTATAAACATACTTTTTTTTCACATGAGAGAATGGAATCCAATCTTTCATATGGTATCCACCATATTTATGTCGTCATTCCGCACAATATTCTGTTTGCTTTGAAAGATGAGTGAAAGTGCTCCAAATCGGCACCGTTGGAGTTTTTTGGATAACGTTTGGCAGTCAAAGTTAATTATAGACCAAAAATTTACTTTTTATTGCTATAATGGACTAAATAAGTGAAGTATCCCTTTAAATAGTCAGTCTGTTAGAGTATGGTCGCTCCTGAAAGGATATTTCAGACGAAATACAAACACATATTTGCTATGCTATGTTTTGTGACCATGTCTCTTCGCATCTCGAAAGGTTCAATTCCTGTTTTCAGTCCAGACTTGAAAGTGTGTCCTTACCTGCTTTTCCAATTTGAACCGCAAGTTTGGTAAGCTTGCCCTGCAGGACGCTCTTCTCCTTTTTCGGCACGTTGGTCTTCTTCTTCTCTCTGTCCTCTACTTCGCCTCCCTCTGCGCTCTTTAGGGGTTGCATCTCCATGGCGACACCCCCGTCCTGCTTCTTGGCTAAATCGCACAAACAAAATCAAAATCAGCACTTTAAGATTAACTCATTCACTCCCAGCCATTTTCACTGAAGCAAACCACCTTCGCTCCCTGCTGTTTTGCTGGAGTTTGACTGATTTTGATTTGATTCATCAGGTTAAAAAAAAAAAAAAAAAAAAAAAAGTATATTTCTATCTGTTTCTGTTTTGCAGCAATTAGCATTAGAATATAGCTCAGGTTCATCATTTTCAGTTTCACAAATCTGTTTCAAACTGTGGGGAAAAACAGCTTGTTGCAACATGGCCCTGGTTAATCTCTTATACTCTGTTGCCACCTGCTGGCCGTTTTTGTAATAACTACCATTGCTTTAACCATTATCTTTAGTTTAGAGGCGACATCAAAGACTTCTGTACACTCTAGCATAAAAAAAATAAAAAAACCTATAAATATGTCTTTGGGACACTGGTGATATTTAGAACGTATTTATATGTCATTGGGAGCAAATGAGTTAACATCCCACGTACAACTTCCAAATCTTGACCTTGGCCACAGGAGCACATGGAGAACTTTTTTTGTTTTGTTTTGTTTTGTTTTGTTTTTACCTTTGTTCTGGTTGTTCTCCACCGCGCCGTCAGGTTGTTTTCCTATGAAAAACAGAGGGTGAGACACAAAGACGAAGGTTGCAGAAAGATAGATTGGAGTTAAAGTGTGCTGTCATCAACAGTTCAGCTGCTGTGTTGACGGGCAACAACACATTTCCAACCCACACAGAAACAATATTGAGAGGGAAGAGTATTAAAGACGCACAACATTGTCCAACACTAGTGTAAGTCCTTCATGGATGATTGACACTGTCACGCCACGATGAACTGGGGGATCTGTTTACTTGCTAACGTGGGGGGCAAAGAGGGCAGGACAGACAACTGTGCGCTCACATACCATTGGTGACCGTGCTGTAACTTGCATCTGTGGAGATGAGCAACTGAGTTTTGTCCTCTGTTTGGGGCATTGTGCGGGGAAAGAAGGTGTTGAGGACACATGAGAGAATTTGGCAAAAAGGGGGAAATCAAAAGAATGAAAGGGAAGGATTAAAAAAAACAAAAAACAAAAAAAACTCATATAAAAATGAGTCTGTTTGCAGATTAGATTCCGTTTAGGGCCAAAAGACGCACATGTGTAAAACACGAGCGACAAATCTAAAAGAAAACACCAAGTGCATGAGGAAAAATCAACAATTCATGATATGACGTCTACTAAATAATACATTAGCTTTGCTAAATGACTGCATGAATGGTTGAGGCTTCAAAGATTGCTGCCTCATCTGCACCACTAGATTGAAAACAAGTATAATTGTGATTTAAAAAAAAAAATAAAATCGTTGCAGATTGCTACCTGTAGTTTCTCAATGTAAAGGATTCAGATCACGTCTCGCGCATTCCTCCGCACTCGCGGCGGTTATGGCGAGTCGCGTGGCGTTAGCGATATTATCATTAACTCATTTGCTCCCAAAGACGTATTTATTAGGGGTGTGCCAAAAAAATCGATTGATAAAAGAATCGAGATTCTCATTTATGAATCAAATCGATATTAATATCCAAAAATCGATGTTATTTAAATTAGAAATGAAGAAGAAGGGGAAAAGGCAGTTGTAGCCCACATGCTGTTTTTGTGGAAAAAGACACTTAGAACACAAAATTAATAAATGTTTAAAAAAAAAGAAAGAAAGACACTTTAATGTCTCTATTTGTCATTTTGTCTTGCAAAGCAGACTGGAGTCGATCATGACAATGTTGTGCATATCTGTAAATTGAAGCAGAAATCATTTGTCAATCAAATCATTTTGAATCGAAAATCGTTTGAATCGAGAATCGAAAATCGATTCTGAATCGAATCGTAGACCCCAAAACCGTAATCGAATCGAATCGTGAGACAGTCAAAGATTCCCATCCCTAGTATTTATAAGGTTTTGGGTTTTTTTACTGTTTCTTTTTATGCTCAAGCATACAGAAGGCTTTGATGCAGCCTCTGAACTGAAGGAAACGTGTGAAGCAATGGTAGTTATTACAAAAACAGCCAGCAGGTGGCAGCAGAGTATAAGAGATCAAATAGGGCAATGTTGCACACACACAAAAAAAACTCTCTTCCCCACTGTTTTAAACAGATTTGTAATGAAACTTTGCTATATTCTAATGCTAATTGCTGCAAAACGGAAACAGTTAGAAATATAGTTTTTTTTCTTTTTTCTTTTGGAAGATTCCATGTTTTATAGCAATAGAACACAATACTCTGTAAGCCTTGCAAAATCAGTCCAAATCCAGTAAATGGGTCGCTTCAGTGAAAATGGCTGGGAGCGAATGAGTTAAGTGCTTGTGAAAGTACGTGAAGCCTCAGCTCGGACCTTCAGCGCGGCAAACAAACTTGAGACGCGGAGACTAATGCTTTCACGTCTTTGACCAAGCAACACTCCTTTTCCAGAGTGTCTCCGGCTCCCTGCGCTCTTTCAATAATTGATTCAATCTGCAGCCTCTCTCTCGGATTAAGGGGAGGCAAAGCAGGGGAGAAAGTGAAAGAGGGCAAGAGTGGCGGTAAACAAGTAGGTAAGAGCAAGTAAGAGAAATAGAGGAAGACGGACGGGATAAGCAGCGGAGAGAAGGCGTGACAACGTGAGACGGCAAAAAGGGAAAGAGGGAGTGGAGAAGGATGTGGGCTAAATTATCCATGAGGTTAAACTGGCATGCTTCCTGCTGAAGCTCTTATCTCAAATCAGTCGTGGGCCCTCATCTCGATCTCTCTCTCACATAATCTGTGCATGCTCACTGATTTTTAAGAGCAGGTGAAAATATTCATGTCTTGAGATTAGAGATAGACCGATAAGGTTTTTTCGGGCCCGATACCGATACCAATTATTAGTAGTGAAGGATGCCGATAATTGATATTTGGAGCCGATATTCAATTTCACTAAAAAGGGACATCAAAATTTGAAAAAAAATACAAACTCCAGCTCTTATCTTTTTATTTTTTTGTATTTATTTTTTTATTTTATTTTAAAGCTTATGTTTATTGAGCAACTTTTAGGGTTAGTAAAATATTTTCAAGTTTTTTTTTGTTTTGTTTTGTTTTTCAAAATCTTAGTCAACAAACAAGTTCTGGGATCTCCCAGGCGCAGTAGCATGTTTTCAAAAGTTAAATAAAAACAAAAAATTATTTTCTACACAAAATAAGTCTTCCAAAATTTCAAAAATATCCAAAGTATTAAATTTTTACTTATCTTTGTTTTAATTTCAATCAAAAACAGAAGGTGCAGAGAGTTCCCAGGGTCGACAAAAATAAATATAAAAACTTTTTATTTTTTTAAAATTTACATTTAAATTAGTTCCCTGAAGTTAACACTTAAAAAAAAAATGGATCTATTATCGGCCATATGATTCTTCAAAATGGCCGATTCCGATTTTTCTCAAAATGCTGAATATCGGCGCCGATAATCGGCCCAGCCGATAATCGGTCTATCCCTACTTGAGATTCGACTAGTTTATCTCAGAATGTGTGCAAATTAGCTCGACTTGCATCAGCGGTCACACAACAGCAACAAACTCGTCACTGTGTTGCTTTTTATTTTTCTTCTACTTTTTCGACCCACCTTTTTTTTCTTTCCCATCTTCCTCCACTTCGCCAGCCCCCAGCAAGGTGAAGATGATGCCCGTTTGCGAGTTGACGCCGACAGCCGTCACCAGCATGCGGCCCGAACCCTCCATCACGTGCGTCCCTACATGTCCGGAGAGATTTCGTTTCGTCAACTGAATATTGCCATCACAGCGCCACGGAAACTTTGCTTAACTCATTCCAACCCAAAAACGTGTAAATACGTTTTTAATACTTTGCCCTTCCCTCCCAAAAACGTATTTACACGTTTTTGGGTTGGAATGAGTGAATACAAAATGTCCATTTTGCTAGCAAATAGTGGCAGACAGAACAATTAACGTGAAAATAAAAATGTCATAAATTTGACACGGCACAGAATAGAATGTTGATGGTTTGAGGGGAAAAAAAAATAATAAATTCGGCAAGTATATGAAATCAAGACTTCAAAATGGTGAAGAACTGAGACCTAACCGTTTATGGACATTAAACCTTCTTCTTACCATACAGTGCACTCACAAATTTACATAACATACACCTAGCCTACGTTATGTAAACTATCAAACTAGGGCTGTCAAACGATTAATTTTTTTAATCAGATTAATCACATCTTAAAGTTTTGATTAATCACGATTAATCGCTCAATTAAAAAGGCATTTTATCAACATTTTTTGCCCGCCAAATTTGAAATGCACCTCTTATGTGTTAATTTTTACGGCATTTAATGTAAAGAGGTCTCATCCTCCTCCTTTTCCAATCAGTTAATTACTTGCATAATTTAAAGTGGAAAAAAAATGACCCCGATAGTTTGACATCAACAAATATTCTGAATGTTACACACAAACATTTATTAAAATGCTTCACTTTAATGCATGTTATGTTTATTGTTCAAACACAACCTGTGCTACCTTTAACTCATTCACTGCCATTGACGGCTATAGACGTCAAAAGAACCATTATTAAACAGGTCCAGACTTTACATTGAGCAAGTCAATTTGTGAGTACAGACCATCATTTTTTCGGTATTCATAATTTTTGGGGACAGTTTTGTTTTGGTGGTGTGAGATCTTTCTAACGTAAAATGGGTGTATGTACCAAGTTACTAACACAATCAAACAGTGAAGAATTGTGCCTTGCATCCAAAAGCAAATCTTACGTATTCCCGTGACAGTAGTTCATTTTTACAAGATGTGAAATATAAATCTAATATATTGATGACGTGGAATATGCCACACTTTTATCATGTTTTCATTACAGCACAGCTCAAAGGCCGTTATTAATATGTGGCCTCATTCATCTGTCCAAGCCCTCATTGACAAAAACAGCTTTCATTAGCGACCACATCCCGGCAACCAAAACGTTTACCAAAATGTAGCAACCTTGAATGATAGTAAAAGGCACAACGAGTAAACGTGCGCAAACCAACCTGAGAGCAGCATGGGGTCCTTGTCCACAGATTTGCGTACATGGTCCGACTCTCCTGTTAGGGAGCTCTCATCGATCTTCAGATCGTTACCTTGAACTAAAATGCCATCGGCTGGCAGCAGGTCCCCTGAAAACAGACAAGAGCTTCGTTCATTTTATTACCCTCACCGAGCTGATTATGTTTTAGATTTTTGTTAGTATGGTTAAAAATTCTTCATTATACTCTACGTTCAACTTCTACATCAGGGGTGTCCAAACTTTTGCATTTGGGGGCCACATACAGAAAATCAGAAGGACGCAAGGGCCACATCATGTTATGAAGAGAAATTGTGTTTAGTCCTAAAAATTGTACAAATAATTTATTTGTGCTTTTGCATATTTAGAAAAATGCTACAGTATATAAACCAATTTATTTGTAATATGGTTATTATAGTTTTGGAATTTTTCATTTTAGTTTTTATTTTGTTTTGAGTTTTGTTTTTTAATTTAGTTTTAATTAGTTTTCAGGGTGATTCTGTTAGTTTTTTTTAATTAGTTTTAGTTCTTTAATAAAGGCTTAGTTTTAGTTTAGTTAGTTTTCAGTATTAGTTTTAGTTTTTTGAGTTTTTGTTTTTTTAATGTGTCGTATCGTGCGTAATATTTAAAAAAAACACGGGCGCAACGTCATTATTCAGGTTTATATCAAAATAAATCTACTAAAAATCACATTTAAAATCATCCCCAAAGTCTCATGCATTAATTAACAAAGACTAAAACGAAGGACGTTCGCTATAATTATAGTTAGTTTTAGTTAGTTTTGTAAACATAAAATGTAGTTTCAGTTAGTTTTCTTTTTTTTTTTTTTTTTTAAAAAGCATCTTCGTTTTTATTTTATTTCGTTAACGAAACTGTTTTTAGAATTTTAGTTAGTTTTAGTTAACTAAAATAACCTTTAATATTACCTGTGTTTTTCGACACCTTCCCTTCTGACTTTGACCATCTCCAAACATTTTTGTTTTTATTTGATTTGAACTGAGTCAAATGCCATTTTTAGCATATGTTGCGGGCCACTAAAATATGGACGGCGGGCCGCAAATGGCCCCCGGGCCGTAGTTTGGACACCCCTGGTCTAAGGTCTATGTTACTTTCTGTTATTTGTCGTTTCTGTCATACTTTACGTTGTTTTGATTTAGAAAAAGAAACATTTAATTTTGCTAAAATAATTACTCAAATAAACGTAGTTTCGGTATATGAAAACACGTACTGCACACTGTAGTTGGGAGCTAGGAACGCGCTTACCGTATTTGACCTGGGCCATGTCTCCCACCACCATGTCAGCCACGGGAATCTGGATGACATTTCCTTTCCTCACCACGGTGAACTTTTGTTCCTGCTCGATTCGACTCTGTAGACCTCGGAACTGCTTCTCTTTGGACCAGTCATTGAATGCCGTCACCAAGACGACGCACGCCACAGAGAGTAGAATGGCGGCACCCTCGATCCAATTGGCCCCCCCCTCACCTTCATCTTCCGCTCCCGCCGACACGTTGCCACAGGCTGGAGAGACACAAATGCACGGCTCAAGGAAATAGAGACTCAAAGTGGAGAAAAAGAGTGAACACACGTCAACATGTGTTTCTATAGAAGCTTTTGTATATCTCTTTCACATTATATCATCACACCACTCCAATATTGCAAATCAAAAATACTATTTTCGTGGACCTCTGTCAGTAACGTACAGAGGTGACATGGTAGAAAAAAAAACAAAAATAAAAACACCGCGTTCCCTCGCAATCTTTGCGAGAGAACGCAGTTTTTTTTGCGAGGGAACGCAAAGTTTTTTTGTTTTTTTTGCCTACCATGTCACCTTAGCTGCGCCGTAAACACTTCCGGGTCATGTGACCAAAAGCGACGTGTAAACAAAGCAGTGGAAAAATACATGCTCCATCCTAGTCGCTTTGGGAAAGCTTTCCCACCGTTTTGTTTCATGTTTACAAACGTTCCATCCTCGTCGCTTTTGTTCACATGGAAGATGACCCGGAAGTGTTTACACCGCAGCAAAGGGAACTCGCAATCTTTGCGAGAGAAGGCAAAGTTTTTTGCGAGGGAACGCAATTGTTTTTTTTTCGCCTACCATGTCACCGTAGCTGCGCCGTAAACACTTCCGGGTCATCTTTTATGTGACCAAAAGCGACGTGTAAACAAAGCAGAGGGAAAATACATGCTCCATCCTAGTCGCTTTGGGAAAGCTTTCCCACTAATTTGTTTCATGTTTACAAACGTTCCATCCTCGGCGCTTTTGTTCACATGGAAGATGACCCGGAAGTGTTTACGGCGCAGCTAAGGTGACATGGTAGGAAAAAAACAGCAACTTTGCGTTTCCTCGCAAAGAGAACGCAATCTTTGCGAGGGAGCGCATTTATTTTTATTTTTTATTTTTTAACCATGTCACCTTAGAGCCTCCGTAACGCGTCCTTAGAATCGTTATCGCTTTTCTCCACATTACGTCAACCCCCCCGTCCCCTCCCTTCTTCTTACACTCTGAATCCTCTCCGGGAGGCTGGTAAAAAGAAAGGGCGAGGGAGATGATTGCAGCAATCTCCAAAATGATGAGCGTGACGTCTTGCAGGGCCTCCCACACGAGCTCAAGGAAAGTCTTGGGCTTCTTTGGGGGGATAAAGTTTTGGCCAAAGGTCTGACAGCGACGCTCCAAGTCGGCTGGATCCCCGCTGAGACCTGACAGAGAGAGAGAGAGAGAGAGAGAGAGAGAGAGAGAGAGAGAGAATGGCGGGTGAAGACGGGCAGAAGCAGAGGAAGGGAGACACTTTTGAAAACACTATAGCATACCTTGATAAAATCCCACACGACATGGATGGTAACTGGCTCACACAAGAACCAGACGGGCAGACACAAATGAGACACCTTGTACAACCCAAACAGCCATCAATTACACCGTGTGAGTTGGAGCCTATCCCAGACGACTTTGGGCAAAAGGAGGGCTACACGATGGACTAATTAATCTTCCATCAATCGCAGGTCACATATAGACCAACAACCATTCACACTAATGGACAATTTAGGGTCTTCTATTAGCGTAAAATGCATGCATTTTGAATGTGGGAGGCAACCGGAGTTGCCGGAGAAAAAAACGACACAAGCATATGAAGAACATGCAAACTCCACATGGCAAGGCTGCAGCCGAGATACAAAACTTTAACTTCAGAACTGTGAGGCCGATTTTTCAACCCAACGTACTGCCAAAGGCATCTGGTCATTTGTAGGCCCCAGCGGAGCGCAGAATCCGTCTGCCTGCACCGAGATCAAATCCACCACAATCACGTTACAACTACCTGCGCCACAATTTAGACGTGTTTTTAACTGGTCTGAGTTCTATCTGCTTTCTGTCACCAAATTGTCGGGTTTGACAGGGGGGAGTAAAACAAACTCCTGGTCCACCGGAATGCCCAACAAGGCATAGCGTGGTCTGTCCGATTCCCAAACATTGTAAACAAGACTTGACCTGGCACAAAAAACAAGAAGAGTCCATTTTTATGCTGAGCGCACGTGCGCCTGTCGACGAAAATAGAGCCCAAGGTCTTTAACAATCTTTTACAATTACTTGACAGCTTAAGTTGCTGCTTACATAACTGTAAATGTTCTGCTTACCCTTTTCCAATGAATAATATTCATCACCAAAGATTATGGATATTAACATCTATCATCAACTAAAGTGTGAGTTTGAGAACATTGTTCTATTTTCTGAGGTCAGAAAAGGCCTTAACTCATTCGCTGCCATTGACGGCAAAAGACGTCAAATGATGCTTTTTTTTTTTTTACTGGGCTGACAATGAATGTATTTAAAATACTTCTTGAGGATTATTAGCTAACAAATGAATCATCTATTCTCAATGTTTTGACAAGAAAATTAATTCGCCTGGGGCCAGGAGCTGATTTATTTACTGATAGAATTATTGAAATGTTTGAAGATGTCACAAATAAACCAATAACGTTTATATAAACGACTTAAATAATGTTTAGAATTATTTCATGACTACGCTCACAAATTCATATAACTATTGCAAAAAGATCACAATTCATGGACAAAGCAGAAAAAAAACACTACTCATAATCCTTGGATGACAAATGGGTTGAAAATACTTGTAAGAAAAAAATATTCTGTTCAGAATGTTTCTCAAACATAGAACGAAAGAAGTCTATCTAGGTATATAAAAAAAAATATCGAAAAAATAAACTTGTATCCATCCTAAGATGACGAAAAATGGATTACTTCACCAAATTATTAGAGAAAAGTAAATGTAGTGCAAAAAAAACATTTAGGGAATCATACCAAGCAATATGAACAGTATTTTTCTTGAGGCCGTACAAGCTAGTGAATTTTTCAACATAGTTCAAAATGGAATATGACTACTTAAAAAGTAGAAAACAATATATTGAATTCAATTGTAGATAATTAAAACACAGTTATGTAACGTGGGTGCCCCAGCGATCAATGAACATAGTTAAAAAAAAATTGCGAGTAAAAAAAATAAATAATCAAACGATTACACAGACGTGAATATGTCACTAATAAAGCAAATCGACGTAATTGTAGAGCCTTTCTTGTACATTTGCAACTTATCATTAATATCAGCAATTTTCCCAGAACAAATTAAAAAAAAGAGCTAAAGTAGTCCCACTCTTCAAAAAAGGAAGTTAACTGAAGAAATTTGCACAGCCACGGTTAAAAAAAAACATTTTAGTAAGTGTCTTTTTGATACTTTAAGTCAGGGTTCACAAATTCAAAAAGAAAAAGAAAAAAACGAGCGCAATGATGATGACATGTTGACTCAGGTAGGCTGCCGAATGAATAATACTGAGCTCTCAAAAAGTTTGGTTTTTTTTCTCCCGCCAAAATTTCAAGTCGTTCTGCTTTCCCTTCAACCTCCCACCAAAGTGATGCAGTTTCCATGGTGATCAGTATATCAGGTCCCAGGCTTCCTGTCTTGAACACGTTTCTGCCCGGCAACAGGTGATGCAATTCCTGCAATGTGCAACGTTTGGACTTTTCTTCTGTTTGCGTGATACTTTTTTTTTTTGATTGGTTGTCGTGGAGGAGAACAGCAATGCGCCTGCGGCGGTCGGCTTATAACGATGACACTCGTTTGCGTACGTGCGCTGTTTGCAGATCTCGCGCGCCCGCTGCGGCGACTGCTTGCTGCCGGCCTCGAACAAACAAACGTGCGACAATACGACACCCGACAGGGTTCGGGCCAAGGCGACGTGCACAGAGCGTGAGGGAGGGAAGCGAACAGGTGATGCTGACTAATGGTCGCATAGTCGTTTCCTCTCCCTCCTCTTCTCTCTCTTTCCGTCTCATCCATCCCTCCATCCTTTCCACGCTCATCCTCTCTCTTTTTCCTCCCTCTCTCCATCTCCCCTTGATGTGTCCTTGACAATGCGGCAAGCTGTTCTAGCGTTCTCTCCTCTCCCCCCATCGCACGCACGGTTCTTTCTCTTCCCCGTTTTTTTTCCCCCCCATAATTGCTCCTCATCCTCCTGCCGTTCTCTTGAATGTGGATCATAATGGTCTCGCACTGCAGCGCCGGGTGTCCATATCAGAGTGCGCGCGCGTGTGTGCTCTCCTCTTCGATATCGTATTACGGACCAGGTTGTGAATCATCGTGTAAGATGCGCAGGGATACATTCGCCATGTGGTTGCACCTTCTTGCTCAGACCTGAATTTGGTCTGTTCATTATAACTGCAAAAGCTCACAGTTGTTGTCTGTGATTGCCGTTCTTGGGATAGTGCGAAATGTGCAATGTGCAAATAAATAAAAATATTAAATGGGGAGGCGGGGTCAAAGGCAAAATGAAGTTTGCCGTAAACCAGGGGTGTCCAAACTTTTTCATTTGAGGGCCACATACAGAAAATCAGAAGAACGCAAGGGCCACATCATGTTATGAAGAGAAATTGTGTTTAGTCCTAAAAATTGGACAAATAATTGATTTGTGCTTTTGCATATTTAGAAAAATGCTACAGTACATAAAGCAATTTATTTGTAATATGGCAGTACGGTTATTATAGCTTGGGAATTTTTCATTTTAGTTAGTTTTTATTAGTTTTCAGGGTTGTTTTTATTAGTTTTAGTTCTTTAATAAATGCTTAGTTTTAGTTAGTTTCAGTATTAGTATTATTTTTTTAATGTGTATTACTTGTGCGCAATATTTAAAAAACGAAGGACATTTTTGCTATAGTTATAGTTTTAGTTATTTTGTAAACATAAAATGAATTTGTTAGTTTTCGTTTTTTTAAAAAGCATTTTCGTTTTTATTTTATTTCATTAACAAAATAGTTTTTTGAATTTTATTTTTTTTCATTAGTTTTAGTTAACTAAAATAACCTTTAATAGCACCTGTGTTTTTCAACACCCTCCCTTCTTACTTTGACCATCTTCAAACATTTTTGTTTTGTTTTTATTTTATTTGAACTGAGTCAAATGCCATTTTTAGCCTATGTCGCGGGCCACTAAAAAATGGACGGCGGGCTGCAAATGGCCCCCGGGCCGTAGTTTGGACACCTCTGATCTAAAGGGTTAGGAATCCTCTTCATTGTCGTTTGGCAAACTAGGGCCCCAAAAGAGCATGAAGCCCCCCCATGAAGCTACAAACGGCCCTGCACATGCTACAATTTACACTTATATGTGGCAAGTGTGTAAACTGAAGTGAAGTCCTGCTACAACCACCACAAATGAAAAAATAATACCAAAGTGCTCAATTTCAACGCAAAGCCAGGAAAAGGCTGTTGGGAAAGCTGTACTGAAACTCAGCATCAACAAATGCTCGACGCATCAGAAGAGTGAGGAAGCTTTACCCGACTTCAGGTTGATCAAAGACTTCATGACGCTTGTTTGTCGAAATGTGCACTGCAGTTGGCCCAAAGTCAGATGGGATCGGATCCAACTCACCCGTGACCCCAATGCGGGAAAGAAAATGGATGGATGCACGATAATGCTATTTTCAACCGATACCGATAAAGCAATCTTTTAGAAAGTGCCCATGTCCATAACCGATAAGTAAGCCGATAAGTGTTTGCAAAATTAATTTGAATACAATTGAAATCAAATTGGTCGATAATTGCAGATAACTTTTGGCAAATTTCTTTATTACCTGGTTTATCTGTATGATGTCAAATTGGTCGATCATTTTTTGGAAAATTTCTTTATCTGGTTTATCTGTATGAAATCAAAATGGTCAATAATTGCCGATAATTTTCGGCAAATTTCTTTATTATCTGGTTTATCTGGATGAAATCAAATTGGTCAATAATTGCCGATAATTTTCGGCAAATTTCTTTATTATCTGGTTTATCTGTATGAAATCAAATTGGTCAATAATTGCCGATAATTTTCGGCAAATTTCTTTATTATCTGGTTTATCTGGATGAAATCAAATTGGTGGATAATTTTTGGAAAAATTCTTTATCTGGTTTATCTGTATGAAATCAAATTGGTCAGTAATTGCCGATAATTTTCGGCAAATTTCTTTATTATCTGGTTTATCTGTATGATGTCAAATTGGTCGATAATCGGCGATAATTATCGGCAATTTTTTTTATTATCTGATTCATCTGTATGATGTCAAATTGGTCGATAATCGCCGATAATTATTGGCCGATTTCTCTATTATCTGGTTTATCTGTTTGAAATCAAATTGGTCGATAATTGCCGATAATTATCGGCCACCGATATTATCGTGCATCCCTAAAGAAAATGGATGGATGGATGGATTTGTGCTTTGGCTGCTTTGTCACACCAGAGGACCAAAAAAAAAAAAAAAAAAAAATGCAAAATAAGAAAGCGCATTGAGGGCAGCAAACTATGTTTGTGCATTTTGCATGTACAAGGAGTATTGACCAGCTGTGGACAGTGGATATGTGTGCGTCTGCGTGTGCAGGAGGGAGAGAGAGATGTATTGAATTACAGTAAGTTACTGTAAGTCTCTGTTGAGTGTTGTTCATTGGATACTACAACCAGGTCAAACCAGCGCTGAAATGCACTACATAATCAGATACACAAAAACATACGAAAATGCATTGCCCAGACACAACATTATGACCACGACAAGATCTGTATCAAATGAAATGCCTTTGAGTGTTGCTAGCTACTCATATTTTTGGTTAGCATAGCATGGCAGAATGAAAAATATTGGACAGTAGGGATGGAACGATATCCAAACATCACGATACGATATTATCACGATATGAAGGTCACGATACGATAATGATTAGGCACTGAAAAATGGACGGCGGGCTGCAAATGGTCCCCGGGCCGTAGTTTGGACACCTCTGATTTAAAGTGTCTCTGATTAATCCCAAATAAAGCTCAGGAGTTCTAGTGTGTTTTTCAGGACATTTTTGTCATCAATCCTTCAGCACAAACTAATGAGATACATGAATACAAATAAATAAGTTATTTATTTAACCGTTTTTTTTTCTTTGTTTTTTTTTTTTTTAGAGGAAACTATTATTGCAGCAACAAGCAACTACAAGAAGCTCATGTAAATGCTTGGTGGGCTGGATTAATGAACAGAGTCCAAAATTTTGTTTCTCTCTTGCGGAATTTCCCAGCTAACGTTTTTTTTTCTGTGCTGTCGTGTTGCTAGGCCACAAACTAGTTGACAAAATGGAGGCGTACCACATGTAGCTACACCCTCGCCAATCATCCACGCTTCATACTGATGTTTTGTGTGTTTTATTCTCCAAGCAGTTTTAGACACACAGTCACTGAACACCACGCCAGACCGTGAAAACTAAAAGGAAAAAAGGAAAATTAAATCAATAATTGCAATAAAGTATAAAATGTAGTCAATATACATGCTGTTACAAAAGTCAATATGCAACTCGTTCCAAAGCATCTAGCAACATATACGTTCCTATTGTAGACACAATAATAGCAAATACTGTCAGTATTAACCAAATATGAAATTAAAACTCTTTTATGAAATAAAGACAAAATCTTTTGTAGCGCAAAACTTTTGTTTACAGCTGATACAGCATGTGATGTCTCAATTGCTAAGCTTGAACTTCCTAGCTGAAATACAATGTGTAAACGAATTCACTTTTACTAAACAAATTAGCATTTCAAATTACAACCATTTAATATAATGCTCTTCAAATAAAGAAATTATTTACCGTGTGCGCCCTTGACCAGTTGTAGAATTATTTTTACTGCAATATTATTTCTTCTTCTCGATCGAGTTGCTCTCGCTTGGATCTCCTCCCGCTCTCGTGTCGACTTCCGCACTGAACGGCGCGCGCCGCGCAACATCCGCCCAGCGAAACAACATCCGGGCCAGTGGCCTTCAAAATAAAATACATGAATTCGCGATTCTAATCCAACAACATTTTACAAATTTATGCGATCATTTACACCACACCCGCGTTCGGATACAAGTGTGCAAATGCATTGTTGCTGCCATTAGAGGCAAAGCTCATTTATTTAATTGATTAAATTCATAGTTTTGATTTGGTAGTAAAAGAAAAATAAAGAGTCATTATTTTTATGTAAAAATGTTAAATAAGTCACAATATTCAGATAATTTCATTTGAATTAAAAACTTTATTGAAAAGGGGAAGAGACTTTTTGTTCCATCATACGTTGCTAAGGGACACTGTTAATTGACGCACAGGTGGACGACAAGGACGGAGCTTGTCTAGAAGACGTGCTTTTTGTTATTATTCCTTTTGAGTGAATGTGGCCAATGAGGTAAATACTCATTTCATTTCTTAATTGTTTATTGTGTGAAGCCTCTTTATTTTGTGTGCTAATTGAGCTTATTTTCGCTCTTTTCTTAGTTCTGACGGCATTGTTGGTGTGTTGTTTAACATGTACAAGAAGACATCTAGACGACATTAAATGTCTGTTGAAACCAAAGAACGAATTTGGGCCTTGATTGAACTCAAAGGGAGTAACATGCATTCTGAATGAGTGAGCTGAAATGCGCTACAAAATACCCAAAACTAGTCCTGCAAACCATTTGTCAATATTCGTGTTTTAATAGAAACGAAATAGCCGATCAATTTAGAAGACCAACATACAAGTCGTGTCTAAGTTGATGTTTGAGCATCACAAGATGAATCAATGATGAGAGCATGAAGTGCAATTTCCCACCATAATATCCTCCAACGAGCAAGCGCACGCTCACTCATCCACGTATTGATTTGGTCGATCAGCTTTCCATGACTAAAATCCTTTCATCCATTCATCAGTCAATGCACCCCCGCATGTCCTGCGTGCGCCCAACTTAGATAAAGCCGCTTTCTGGATTACACTGTGTCAGCGTGACGACGAGGTTTGATTATTTTAGTTTTTTTTTTTTTTTTTTCCATTCACAATGTGTTTTGTTTTTCCCATTTATTTTCCAAAATCTTAAAAAAATAAAATATTATTTAAAAAAGATGATTCCAATTATGTCAACACAGAGCACCAAATCTCATGTGACCACGTGAGCTCACAAAAACAAAGAAGAACCGACACTTCCACAGGGTTTTTCCTGTGTACAAAATTCAGAGGCGGCCGCCTCCACCTAATTTGCTGCCCACCTCCAGCCTGAGCCAGTCTGAGCGTTCCAACTGTGTTGATTGAGCTCGGCAGGAACACATTTTAACTGCAGTCGCAGTGTTGCGCCATTATGGAGGCGCTATATCAACAGTAGTGCACCGGAAAGACCAGTAAAGAAAAAACTAAAATTCAAAAAACAATTTCATTAACAAAATAAAATAAAAACAAAGATGCTTTTAAAAAAAAAGAAAATTACCTGAAACTACATTTTATGTGTACAAAACTAACTAAAAATAAAACTATAATTATTGCAAAAATGTCCTTTGTTTTAGTCTTTGGTAATGAATTGAATGCATGAGCCTTTGGGGATGATTTTAAATGTGATTTTTAGTAGATTTACTTTGATATAAACCAGAATAATGACGTCGCGCCCATGGTGTTTTTTAAATATTGAGCACAAGTAATACACATAAAAAATCAAATAAATAAAAAATAAACTAAAACTAATACTGAAACTAACTAAACTAAGCATTTATTAAAGAACTAAAACTAACAGAACCATCCTGAAAACTAATTAAAACTAACTACATTTAAAAAAACAAAACTGAAAACAAAATAAAAACTAAAAAGAAAAATTCCAAAACTATAATAACCCTATTGCCATATTAAAAATAATTTGGTTTAGATACTGTAGCATTTTTATAAATGTACAAAAGCACAAATAAATGATTTGTGTCATTTTTAGGACTAAACACAATTTCTCTTCATAACATTGTGGCCCTTGCGTCCTTCTGATTTTCTGGATGTGGCCCTCAAATGAAAACGTTTGGACACCCCTGATCTAAACCTTGACCTTAGATCCTCAACAAAATTGAATGGCTTCTAGCAGAGTGTCCTTCATTTTTTTTGGCTAATTATTTAGAGTGACCAACACAGTGGTTAGCGGTTAGCTAGTGGTTAGCATTTGGAGGTGCTTGTGCAAGTTTTTCCTCCATGTGCCCCAACTTTTTCCCCACATTCCAAAAACATGCATGTCCAACATTCATCAATCAAGTCGCCATTCCATCTGCGAACTTTGCTTTGGATTTCATCCACCAACCAAAGTTCTTACTCACCATCAGTGGTGCTGGATTTTAGTCTCTGGCAGAGCCCGTCTGTGTCTCCGTAGCTGTCCTGGATCTTCTGCAGGGCCTCGCCCCCCCTGAGCTCCATCAGCTCCCTCAGCTCCTTCAGCGTGACCCCGAAGTCTCCGCCTCCGCGGCTCCCGTCTTCCCTCCCTCCTCCCCGACTGGCTTTGGGGTAAAATTCCACCGCGCTGTTTGCCATTTCGCCCATTGTCGCCGTTGTGGACATGACACGAGGTTGTTGATTTTGTGTTGCGTCCGTCCGTCCGTCCGTCCGTCCGTCCGTCCCCACCTCCTCCCCTCGTGCGTCCTCAGCTCAGTGACCCGCTGACAGCTTGCTCATGTGTTCAACAGCCGCCGTCGCGCGCCTTCCTTGATTTCTTATTCAAAATTGTATAATGATTCTCATACGCTTCAATGGCCTTTTGTTGAATAAAGGGGCGCTGATTGTGTTGTTGTTGTTTTGTTTTGCTTTCTCCTCAGTGTCTCAGCCTGGCCTTCCGCTGCTCCTTCACTTCTCCATCACTGGAGGAGGAGGAGGAGGAGGAGGAGGAGGGTGAGGGGGGTGAAGAAGAGTGCGCAGGAGCACTTGCGAAGCGCGGAATCTGAAGGAATCCAGCTTTCTTGGTCTTGGTCTTGGTCTGTCCGGTCTCCCTCCCTTACCAGGTTCACAGCCAGTCCATGGACGGGCGGGACGGATGGCGCGTGCGTGGGCGAGGGGTGACAAGATGGAGAGAGGGGGCAAATGGACAAAGTCGGATGATCAGAGAGAGGGAGCGGGTGCGGATGTGAGGTAGGTAGCAGCTACTGCTGCGCCGCAGAGACCTGCGAGACAAGAAGAAGCAAACATGATCATGAGTACCGACGACGAGTCCAATTATAGCTCGAAAGACATTTTCAGCATCAAGCACAAAAGTATGCCTGAAGACTCACAAGACTGCTCATGTTTAGGGATAGACCGATTATCGGCTGGGCCGATTATCGGCGCCGATATTTAGCATTTTGAGAAATATCGGCATCGGCCATTTTGACGAATCATATGGCCGATAATAGATCCATTTTTTTTTTTTTAAGTGTTAACTTCAGGAAACTAATTTAAATGTAAATGTTTAAAAAAAGTTTTTATTTTCATTTTTGTCGACCCTGGGAACTCTCTGCACCTTCTGTTTTTGGTTGAAATTAAAACTGAGATAAGTAAAAATTTAATAATTTGGATCTTTTTAAATTTTGGAAGACTTTTATTTCGTGTAGAAAAAAAAAACCCGTAAAAATATTTTACTAACCCTAAAAGTTGCTCAATAAACATATGCTTTAAAAAAAAAAAAAAAAAAAAAAAAAAAAAAGATAAGAGCTGGCGTTTGTATTTTTTCCAAATTTTGATGTCCCTTTTTAGTGAAAATGAATATCGGCTCCAAATATCGGTTATCGGCATCCTTCACTACTAATAATTGGTATCTGTATCGGGCCCGAAAAAACCTTATCGGTCTATCTCTACTCATGTTCTCACTATACATTTACTTTACGGCCACTTGAGGGCAGTGAAGCAAAACTCGCACTTCATCGAAGGACAAACAAATGGCAACAAAAGCATGTTCTCCGAGGTCAAACATGCCCCCCTTGATGGAGCCCCGCCCCACTATTTGAGAAGCACTGCTTTAATGGAAGCGTCATTCAAATACAATTACCATTTTAATTTGAATCTAATAAACCCAACAAACATTTATTTAAAGGTTTCATTTATTCCAAAAATAATTCCTATGCAAAATGTTCAGATGACAATAAGATTCAAAATCAGTTTGAACGCAATAAAGTGAACATTCATAAGTTTGTGCTCAAACGCCACAATGAAGTCGTCGGTAGCGAATGAAAACAAGCAATCTACCACTTGTGCAAAATTACAACTCACAAAAACTTTTTTTTTTCTCCCCCCAAGTCTTTGTCGGATCATCGCTGCTGTCACGTCCCCCTTGTTATGATACTTGGAAGGAACACGCGTCCATCAGGGTGTGTCCACTTTTGAGAAGCTCGCGAGGCCTTGAAACTGAACTGCTCTCGTCGTCGAACGCACTCTACATAATTTCCTACTTGCGGAATTCATGTTCATGTTTCCAAACCATCTCTGGAGATGATTTCATTCAAATAAATCTGACATCAACATACAGTGTTCCGTGTTGCTCGCGCGATCCCGAAGCCTGCTTCGTCCCACGTGAGCAATTAGTGAGGCTGAATAATGTCAGCATCACACACGAGTCTGATGAGGCGATTTTACATCAGCAGAAACATGAAAGGGGGAGGAAAAAAAAAAAACACAACTGAAGCTTCTAAAGCAGGGGTGTCCAAACTACGGCCCGGGGGCCATTTGCGGCCCGCCATACATTTGTTGGCGGCCCGCGGCAAATACTAAAAATAATTTTTCAATGCTGTTTAAAAAAACAAAAAACAAAAAAACAAAAAGAGGGTGGCTTAAACATTTCTAGCTATGCAAAGACACAAATTTGCGGCTAATAATTCAGTTCCAGAAATAAAAATAGTTTCATCCACTTGTTTCTTAGTGTCAACGTCCAATTTGTGAAAACATCACATTAACTCTTTTACTGACACACGTTATTAAAAAAAAAAAGAGTAAATACCCCCATTGCCAGCGAATTTCAAGCATTTTAACTAATTTTTCGAAGCAAACAGAATATTGTTTTCTTTTTTGCTACATAAACAACATGTGTACCACATGAAAGATCGCATTCCATTCTTTCATTAGAAAAAAAGTATGTTTCTACCTTATTCCGTTCTTTAGTAATCACCATTTGAAAATAGGTCATTTGAGTGACGTTGAGCGAAAATTGAAAAGAAAAGATACATTTTCCCCACAACAGTGACTTTGATCCTAATATTTTTTGTTTCGTGACGCTCCATCAAATTAGGTTTAATGTTACAAAGGCTGTGATCATTCAGGTCAGCCTTCTCTTTCATCCGATTGCGTCATGTTTCATTGTAATTCGCAGCTCTAGTTAGGGCCCGAGCAGCTACCGCTGCCATCTGCTGGCCATAGTTAGTGGGTGTTTTTGATTTCACAACTCATTGACCCGGCTGCGCTGCACTTGGACGTTGCACTGACCACTGATATATTAAAAAAAAAAAAAAAAAAAGTAGTTGACATCATTTAACGTTTATGGCGGCATACATCGTGATTTTACTAAACGTTATTAAACGTTTTTGGCGGTCAAAGAGTTAATGGTTAATTATTAATGGAGAAAAAAAGTGAAAACATCACGTTAATGGTTGTTAAGTGTGGTCAGTTGACGACCGATTGTTCTTGTTGTGGTTCAGAATGTCAAGTTGGGATTCAGCTGCTGCTCAGTGGAGAGGCGGATCTATTATAGTGGCACACAGGGGTCATTATTAGCAGTTTTCAATAAGTAACTGTACATTATTACAACAATTTATAATTGCTTCCTTGATTTTTACCATGTTTAACTCATTCACTGCCATGGACGGAAAAAGACGTCAAATGATGCATTTTTTTTTGCTGGTCTGGCAATGAATGTGTTAATATATAACTAAAAAAAATAAATAAATCAAAGTGGCCCTTGCAGCTTTTTATTTTTCTGTATGTGGCCCTCAGAGGAAAAAAGTTTGGACACCCCCGTTCTAATGAATTCTTCTGAAGTCTCCTCCCTCCTCTCCACTCCTCATCCTCCCTGGGCTCTGTCATGCATCGCTTCCCCCTCCCGTTTTTTTTTGTTTTTTTTTCCCCCTCCATCCTGACCGCGAGTGTTAGTTTATGACTGAGTCACCCCCGCTTCCTTCAAGTTTCCTCACTTCCAGTACCTGCTCGTCCAAACGCACATGCATGCGTATCGTGCTCGACGGTTTACTCATCTCTCCTCTTTGAATTCCTCCGATGTGCTTCCTGCCATTGCAATCATTTATTTACTCCTCCCGTCACACTCTTTCTTCCCAGCCTGGTCTCTTACTCACTGATTCTGTCTGATTTCATGAAGCTCACACGAGAACGGAGCTGCTGCCGCAACAGCATTTTTTTTTTTTTTTTTTTCCCCACTGCTGGGCTCATTCCGAGCTTCGACGTGTGCAATCGCACACGCACGTAAGTATCCGCACGTTGAGGAGAACTTGCGCAACAACGTTGCTCACGTTCTTCATTCTCAAAATAATAAGCACGGCACCCATGTCACTTACGCAACTGTACGCATCACAGATATACGCGCTCGTGCCCGGAGTCATCACACAATCACATCACAAAAATGTGTCTTTGAGCACGGGCCTTTCTAAATAAGAGAGCGTGACAGGCGGAGAGAGAGAGAGACTTCCATGCATGGCTGAGATGCGTTTCAACATGAAAACAGTCAAATAAAAGGTCAACACAGTCATTTTTCGCGTCTTTCCCTCTGGTAAGATTTGAATTTGTTTTAAGGCACTTGTTGAAATACTTCCGTACATCAGTTTCAGAAAATTGGAAGTCAACTTTAAACATTTCTTGACAATAATATATGTTAAATATGACCACACATAGCTAAAGATGACATTCTGGTCAATATTACATTTGTGGAATACGAGTTACGCAGCAAAACGCAGCTGTTTTTATCCGTCGCAGGGGGGCGGCCATTTTGCCACTTGCTGTCAACTGAAGATGACATCACAGGTGCTCAGGGCAACGACCAATCAGAGCTCACCTGTTTTCTGAAGCTGAGCTGTGATTGGTTGTTACCTAAGAGCTGAGCAACTGTGATGTCATTTTGTGGAAAAATGGCCGCCTTCTGATATTGATTTAAAAAAAACAAAAAACAAAAACTGAAAACACAATATTAACCAGAATACCATCTAGGGCTTCACAATATATCGAAAAAATATTGATATAGCGATATTGGCCTATGCAATTATGCATATCGCAAAGACGTGAAATAAGTTTCATATGGGATTTTATGCTTTTATCTGAATTTGACCAGTCAGACTGTCAGGTTTACCTGTTTAACGTTTATTAAAGATGACAAAAAAGTAGAGACACTCACTACTGCACTCTCTGAAAAAAAAAAAATCTCCTCCTCACCCAGTCTTATTATTTGGTTTCCACGCCCCGAGTTCCATGGGTGTTCCAACCCTAATAATGCAAATGCAAAACATCGTTGGAACACGGTGTACTTACTTATCGAAAATCTGCACTGCCATCCAATAGTTGAACATTATCGAGAGGTAATTACAATTAATTAAGAATACACTGAGTTTATTTTACCGCATAAAAAAAAAGTAGATCTTTCATTAGATAATAAAAATGTCATTTCTTTAATTGCATGTAAAATATCGCGATAATATCGATATCGCTAAATTCAGCAACGATAGCGCATATCGCATGTTTTTCCGATATCGTTCAGGCCTAATACCGTATTTAGACTAGTGGGGCTGCATAGAACATATTGTCAAGAATTTTTGAAGGTGGTTGACTTCCCCTTTAACTCATTTGCTCCCAACATATAAATGTTTTTTTTTATGTTCTAAGTGTCCCAAAGACGTATTTATACGTTTTTTGTTTTGTTTTTGTTTTTATGCTAGAGCATACAGAAGACTTTGATGCAGCCTCTCAACTGCAAAGAACGGTTGCAGAAATGGTAGTTATTACACAAACGGCCAGTAGGTGGCAGCAGAGCAAAGGAGATCAACCAGGGCCATGGAGAAAAAAAAGCTCATTTACTCACAATTTGAAATAGATTTGTGAAAATTGATGAAACTTAGCTCTCTTCTAATGCTAATTGCTGCAAAACGGAAACAGATTGAAACATACTTTTTTTTTCTTGATGAAAGAAGAGACTTTAATCTCTCTTTTGGTAGGTTCCATGCTTTTATAGCAATTGAACACAATATTCTGTGGGCCTTGCAAAATCAGTCAAAATCCAGTAATAAAACAGCCGGGAGCGAACAGGATTGCAAAATGTGAAAATGGCTGTGAGTGAATGAGTTAAACGTGTTCTTATGCCAGTTTTTTTTTTTTTTTTTTACTTATTATACAGCCGAAGGTGCATCATCCATTTGAACTTTTCCATGTAAATGACACAAGACGAATGCTGGTTTCCAGCAGTTACAATGTTGACCGCTAAGAGAGAGCAATTGTCGTCCTGGGATTTAATTCCGGGCCAGTGGGCCTACGTGTGCTCTGTGACTGTGCGTATGTGCCAGACGGGTTAATCCAGGCTACGCACACACATACCTGAGCTCTTGTGACATAACTCAAATGTGTGTGCTAGTTCCGCGTGTTTGATACTTCGAGCTTGGGACGCCGATGTCGGCCATTGTATCTGGCCCAAACTTGCCGTTGTTTTAAGGTATTGGTACTCACGACGGCAGCCGATAGCAGTATCGGCGGCCCTTTTATGATCAGTAACTCAAAAATTAGCAGTATAGAAAATTCAATTGACATTAAGTTCATGCAATTTTAACAAAAATGCTATATTGGGATATATATAGTAGGGGTGGGAGAAAAAAATCGATATTGCAATATATTGTTGCGCTCTCTGTTGCAATAAATTATCGATACACTGACAATAGATATCGATATAATGTGTCCAGTTGTGCAGTGTTATGTTATAAATGTTTATGCATTTTAATTTGTCTCACTTTACAATGTTTACAGTTAAAAGGCTCAGAGGCAGCGAGGAACTTGCAGAACTGAATAAATGCATAATTAGACATTTTCCCTTTTATGGGCATTTTTTGGCTTTTTCAGTCACATATTGTGATATATTGCAATTTTTTTTTTGACAATATATCAAAAATCGTTGATATCGTGATATTATTGATATCGTGAGCCAAATATCGTCAGAGTATCGAATCGTGGTTTACTCGTATCGTCCCACCCCTAATATATAGGTATCTCTAAATTATCGGCCATTATTTTTTGGTGGGGGAAATTGGTAGTGGTGGTATCGGCACTTGATATCAATTTTGGTGGCTACTCACTGGTATCGGTCTTAAAAAAATAAAATAAAAAAATAAAAAGTGGTATCGAACATTCCAACTTGTAGTTGTTGTTGTGTGTTGCTCGTAAACAGACCTCTTCGCTTCACAACTTTAAAGCTGATCTGCTGCATGCCCTGCATGTGTATCATGTGATATGAACTACATTTGGAAGCAGCCCAATCGAGCTTCGACACAGTGTCAACATCTGAAGGTGAGCTGACACAAAACAGCTGCACGACTGCGTCGCACTATAAAGCAACTAGAAAAAGATAGATAGATAGATAGATCATGTCTCTCCCTCGTGAGCCTCAGTTCACCCTCCACTCAAAGCCACGCTCACATAATACTTGCTAACGGTCTAGTCGACTGTTCTGTGCAGCACCGGTCCAGTTCGAACACAAAATGACCTTTGCTGGTCACCTTCAGACGTGCCTGAGCATCATCCTCATCCTCATCCTGCCCTTCATCATCCTCACCACATACAAGGCGACGATATCAAACATAGCACACGAACTGTCCTCAAGTCAACCTCCTTCAAATTCAACCGGAACGCGTGCATGCCCCACCCCCCCCCCTCCCGCCTCACCGCAAGGTTACCGGGCCCACGCGACACAGTGGCTCCGACCGGAGATCGTTACCGGATCGAACCGACATCCCCCGTGGGTGCATGCTGCAGGTGCGACGCGCTGCGCGGGAATAAAACAAAAAACAAAAAAACAAAAAAAAAACGACGCGATGGAAGGACTGCGAGGACGGACGAGGACTGCTGGTGCTCGAATGTAGTGCAGCAGAGGCCCGTGCAGCTACAGTGGTCACATTGGACTGCAAAACCTTTCGCCCAACCATCCGCGGAAGGATGGACGTGCACGGCGTGGAGCTCCGCAACCGCGCACGCGCTCTCATAATGTCATAACGATGTTTACCGGGCTATTAACGGCACATATGACCGACTGTATTGCTATTCTGGTATAGCTCCGGAAGGCCCGCGACGACACACACACCAGGCCCGTACGCCGTTTCAAAATGTGTCTTTTAAAAAAATAAATACATGAGTCCCACGCGTGCTCTCCCGCAATCACACAGCAAGAGACGCGCGTGGGGTAAAATAGGAGTCACGCAGCCGTGCACGCCAACACGCACGCGCGGACGGACGGACGGACGGACTCGCCACTCACCGTGCAGGCCGAGCTCAAGGACATCAGCATCAGCATCAGCATCAGCATCAGTGGGCGGGCGGGCGGGCGCATAGCCACACAATCCCCAGTTAATCTTGCGTGAGCGTGGAGCGGAGAATGTCCCGGCCCGGATGAGAGAGGATGCACAGGAGGGCGGGAGGAGGAGGAGGAGGTGGTGCGGGAGGGGGGGTTGTAGTGGCGGCGGTGGAAGAGGAGGAGGAGGAGGACCGTGAGCGGGCTGCTGCAGCCTTACAGTCCGATGGAGGAGACGGGATGAAAGACGGCGCTGATGAATATTCCACTCCGCGTTGTCACCTGACCGTGGGTCGGCCGAGTTCTGCGGCTGACGGAGAGAGAGAGAGAGAGGAGGAGGAGGAGAGAGAGTCACCGGGTTTACCTCGCTTGCGGTGGGGGTGGGGGTGCAGTATTTGCCGGTGCTTACCGCCTGTGATGCTGCCGCCGCTGATGACGATTAAAAGGACGGGGACCAATGCAGTGAAGTGTCAAAGAAAAGAAAACGAGTCGGAAATTGGTGCGCTGGCAAGATGCTCCTGCGACATCTCATGAGGTGCCGCGCGAGCACAGGAGCCTGCAGCTCGCATGCAGCATCCACAGGCAAGAGGAGGAGGAGGAGGAGGGGGTGCCTACGTCACTACCTCCCTCCTCATGCACTCCTCTGCTTGGTGACGACAGCGGACACGCCGCATCACAGTGAAGGGTATTGCCGGTATAGCCATCTTAATTAAAAAATAAATACATACAAATCAGCGATCACAACAAAAGGATCATGTCCTCAAATTGTCTTTCGTGACTGTAAAGCGAGAGGTGCATCCATTTTGAATCAAAGTAAACAGGACACTGAAATGAAAATGAGATTTGATTCGAACAATATAATGGAACATATTTATCATTATATTAATGAGGATACAGTTTGTATGTAATAGTGGAGTGTACCTCACTGAAAATTCCTGCATACATTCAAAACATGCTAATAAATTACAAACACAGTCAGGAAGACTCAGGTCAAATGGGGTAGATGCCACGGACTTCCGACTTCCGGGTTTAGCAAATCAGCGCACACAAAAAAAAAAAAACCGAAAAAAAAAAAAACCGAAAAAAAAAAAAACGTGCCGGCAAGGGCGTCTCAGGTCTCTGAAATGCTTCGGACAAATTTAAACTGAGACAGACAACGGGAACTGTTGCAACTGAGGGGCACAAAGGCGGAAGTGCAAGTACTGGGACGTCGCAAGCCGATGTGGGAAAACCCGGAAGTCGGAAGTCCCGCCTCATCCATCCATGGCATAGACTCCATACAGTGGCGTTGTGGTGTTTCAAAGCAAACAAGATTATTAAGCAGCGTTTAGCCGTTATGCTACACACAAAAGCAATAAGCTGCCGACAAAGTCAAATCAGCCCCAAGTGTGAATGTTTTTAAGTCCAAGTGATTTCTTCGTTCGTTCTCGTGCTCACAATTGAGCTCTTTTAAATTATTTTGCAATCTACGTTCTTTGAAGCAATATAGTCTGCGACATTTTTGCCGCACTACACAATATCACAATATCAGTGGGGCTACTACATATAAAGAAATATAACCAGAAAAAAGAAAAAGAAAAAAAAGTCTGACTTCTTGTCTCCTCCCCCTCTTATTTGTTCCGCGCAACCACACAAAGCAGGAGCCCAAGGCACTGGCCGTGGTGCTGCAAGCGAGTGCTGAAAAACAAGAGATCATCACTCCTTTCACGCATGACATATCCCTCCGCCATCAACAATGTATATTAGGGCTGCACGATATTGGAAAAACATGCGATATGCGATATACTTGCTGAACATAGCGATATTGATATTATTGCGATATTTAACATGTACCTAAAGAAATTACATTTTTATTACCTAATGAAAGAAAAACATTTTCCATGGGGCAAAATAAGCAACCTTCAGGTAATCTTAGTTAATGAATTGTAATTATGTCTTGATAATTTTCAAATATGGAATGCCGCTGCACATTTTAGTCAGCATCTGACTGGTCAAATTCATATAAAAAGCATAAAATTCCACATAAAACTTATTGCGTGCCTTTGCGATATGCATATTGCAAGGGCCAATATCGCGATATCTATATTTTTTCTATATATTGTGCAGCCCTAATGTATATGTATAGCTACAATGAGCTAAAAACTGTCACAACTTATTATGCAGTCAGGAGAAAGAGGAGACGTGTATTTATAGATCAATCAGATCAACTTATAAATAGATATCCTACTCTGGACTGCAGACACACCACACAGACACGCTCATGCATACACACCTTTATTTATAAAAATAATAATAAAAAAAAAGCTTTCTTGCTGATTTGATCTTTCTCTGCTCTTATCATCACATCATCTCCCACAGGCGTATTAAAATATCTGAAACGCTTTCATTCGGTTTCAATATTTCCATAAATAAGTACAAAAAAAAATAGTCCAACATTTTAGGAGTAAAAAGGGTGGAATCATGAAAAGTGTGCGCGCTTGTCAAGTCACATGCAGTGCAGTATAACCTTGAATGGACGATAGTTACCAAAATGGGAAGATTTAGAGCAGTGGTATCCAAACTACGGCCCGGGGGGCCATTTGCGGCCCACCATCCATTTTTCAGTGGCCCGCAACATATGCTAAAAATGACATTTGACGCAGTTCAAATAAAATAAACACAACAAAAATGCTTTTAAAAAAACGATTAACTAACTGAAACGACATTTTATGTTTACAAAACTAACTAAAACTAACTATAATTATCGCAAACATGTCCTTCGTTTTAGTCTTTGGTAATTAGTTTAATGCATGAGCCTTTGGGGATAATTTTAAATGTGATTTTTTTTTTTTTTGTACATTTATTTTAATATAAACCGGAATAATGAGGTTTGAAAGTATGTCACACAGAAGTGACATCATCTAGCAGCAGCCAATAGGAAAGTATCTTGAGATGACTTCTTGAGATGAATATGATTTTAAATATTGCACACAAGTAATACACTTTTTTTTTAAACTAATACTAATACTGAAACGAACAAACTAAACTAAAACTAAGCATTTTTTAAAGAAATAAACTAATAAAAACAGACCCACCCTGAAAACTAATAAAAACTAACTAAAATGAAAAATTCCAAAACTATAATAACCCTACTGCCATATTACAAATAAATTGGTTTATATACTGTCGCATTTTTTTTCTAAATATGCAAAAGCACAAATCAATTATTTGTCCAATTTTGAGGACTAAACACAATTTCTCTTCATAACATGATGTGGCCCTTGCGTCCTTCGGATTTTCTGGATGTGGCCCTCAAATGCAAAAGTTTGGGCAGCCCTAATTTAGAGAAACTCTACGACTGTGCCTCAGCAAACAAATGAAAATGTATGAAGATATTGCACTATTGTGATGTATCATGAAATCATGACTTGGCAAATCAGATGCGCTTTATAAAAAGGCACAACAAGCTGTGCCAATTTAAAAAAAAATAAAATAAAAAATGTCTTCACTGGACCCGCGTTGAGGGCAAATCATTTATTTGCCTCAATATATTCAGACATGCCTGCTTGGTTTTCGTTACATAAACAGAAATGCCCTTGAAATCAACTATTTTGAAGTGAACGCCTCAGGACTTTCCACTTTTGAGGTCACGTGCACGTGTTGCGGCCAGCAGTGGCCTTTTATATATTTATTTTAATTCCAACACAGTTTAATACCCCCAAATGAAACGGGACAGCACTGACAGAACATATTTCATGTCAAATATGCCAATAAATCCCGTGTCAGCTCAGCACCGCCTCTAATGGCCTGCAGGGGGTAAAAAGGCAGTCACATTGACGTTTTACGGTTGTTTTTTAAGTCACGTTGGCTCACTCAGAATGAATACGATGTTTAAAGGGGAAGTCATCCACCCCCAAATATTTTTTGACAATTACATATTCTATGCAGGTCCATTACTCTAAATGCAATATTCTGGTTAATATTGTGTTAGTGGAATATGAGTTTAAGCAGCAAAATCCAGCAGTTTTGATCATTATCAGAAGGCGGCCATTTTGCCCACTTGCTGATGTGTGAAAATGACATCACAGTTGCTCAGTTCTCAACCAATCACAGCTCAGCTACAGAAAACAGGTGAGCTGTGATTGGTCGTTGCCTGAGTCCTGGGCAACTGTGATGTCATCTTCAGTCGACAGCAAGTGGCAAAATGGCCGCCTTCTGATAATGATAAAAACTGCTGGATTTAGCAGTGCTTAACTCATATTCCACAAATGTAATATTAATCAGAACGTCACGTTTAGACTAGACATTATTGTCAAGAAATGTTTAATCGTGACTTCCCCTTTAAGAATAAGAGGAACTGTGTAAGATGTGGCTGCTTGTGTCATCACCATCTTGGTTGACCAAATGTTAGTGGTGGTAAACAGCATGACAGATGACCAATTGAAACACAACATAAAATGGACACACAAATGTCTTTTTTTTTTTTTAATTGCTGCCTGTGATGGGGGGGGGGGGGGGGGGGGGGACAACACAACTAAATCATACGACTATGTGGTTTTATTCCTCCACCTGTAAAATATGAATCAAAATCAGATTTCTTGGCCAAGTACGTAAACACCCACATGGAATTTGTCTTCAGTCACAACACAGAAACGTAAAAAAAATAATAATGACCAACAGAGGGCGACAGAACGGGAAACTTGCTGGTTTGCTTATTAGTCGGGATGTAACGATATCCAAACATCACGATACGATATTATCACGATATGAAGGTGACGATACGATAATTATCACGATATTGTGGGGGCATTGGCGATATTTAATAAGGATCATAATATTGTAAAAAAGAGAGCTCATACTAAAAAAAAAAAAAAAAAGCACAATATTGTGCTTTTGTACATAACAGCAATGCATATAAAGCACCTAAATCTCTAAGAACAATATTGAGGCACTTACTTGGTAATGCAAGCACACATTTATCGCTTCACAAGCAAATTAGGTTCCCCTTTATCTGACATTTTAAACTTAGAAAGCCAAAACATCCCTCATGAAAATTAAATTGCACTAATAAACTAGCCACTAGAGGGTGCTAGAACTGCACAAATGGAAATCAACCTGACTTTTTTTTTTAAAACAAATGTGTTCCTTTTAAATATTGTGAACATGACGACGACGATATTGTGGCAGTTTTATGACGATATCACGATATTGCCCTTATCGTGACATCCCTACTTATTAGTGCCGCGAGTTGCTTAGATGTAAAAAAAAAATAAAATAAACATGGTGATGAAATCCCAGTTTAAACAAGCATGTTGGCCTGACCTTTGTTGTAAAGCGACAGTATGTTTATGGTCATAATCCATCCGCACGGAGACGTGCCCCCCCCGATCAGTTTTGGAGCATTAGGCCGGCTGTGAGAGTGGACGATAGACGGGCGGGTGTACCACACAATTCATCATGTTACTTCCTGTCAGCAGACACACGATCAATAAACACCAGTGAGCCCGTTCTATCATGTTTACATATGATTTTTTTTTTTTTTATTATTATCATATCTTTTCCTTTTTTGTCTCTTCCCATTATTGACCCGTCTATTCTTACGGGCGGCTGTAGATTTTGTCGACTTGTCCTGTGTGTAACCTCTTGACTTGCCCTCAAGCCAGTGAAATAAATAATTGAGAAGCACTTCCTTTTAAGCCCAAAGTAAACTAAGAACAGATAGAACGCGACCAGAGATGAAAAGCAGGTTGCAAACTTTGAATGTGTGATGCAACAAACCACCTTTTAACTCATTTTCTCATCTCAAATGTTGTCGTCCCTTGTGCCACCCCCAAATCTCATCAATCCATATCACTCTTTCTTTCCATGCTCCTGACTCTTGCAACCCACAGTTCTCCTTCCCATCTGATGGTTAATTCATGGAGTCTGGCTGAACATGCTTCCTCTCCATTATTAATATAACATTAGGGAGACAAGAGGGAGGAGGCCGGAAACGAGGAGAGGGGATGGATGGGAAGACGAGGAATATGGGGAAGGAGAAAAAGAAAAGAAGACTGGAATGGGACGAGAGAGTCTTTCGCCGCCCCAGTGCGAGAGGAACAGACGAGCAGACGAGGAAACGTGTCAGCAGGAGGGAAACCGGGCGGCGACGTGACGCCATCGCAACGCACGCGACGTCTTCCTGTCCCGTGGAAGAGAAGCAACAAAAGCACGAGGAGGGCGATTTGTTCATTCTTTTCGCACATATACGCACTTAAAAAAAAAAAAAAAAAAAAAAAAAGGAGTTTTGATCAAAGAGAACTCCAAAAAAGGGATATGAGGCCAGGCGACGTTTTGTCCCCCTTTTTCAAAGCGAGGAAAATAAGGAAATGCAAGCGCAGCGGCAGCCTTGCCAGATTTCGGTGTTCGCACAGTTACACTTGAGTCTCCGTATTCCGCTCGATGTGAAAGCAAGCAGGGTGTCCTCAAATAACCTGCACGCAAGGCTTATTTCTCACACTCCTCTGACAGTACGTGTGAGCGTGTTTATAATCGCTCAGGGCTGCAACCTTGCAGCCCTCGAAAGCCGCGAGTCATTTTTTGCAAGGGAATCCTATGAATGTCCTGAACCACGATTAAGCACACGACATTTTAGGGCTATTTTCTCCTACTTAATGTAAAATTATGTACATCATGAGATTGAATAGAACAGCTGCAAACTAAATACCACAAAAACACTAGATTGCAAACTGATACAAGATGTCACTGAATTACAATACAGTGGTACCTCGACTGACGAAATGAATTGGTTCCGGAAGAAAGTTCTTAATAGGGATAGACCGATTATCGGCTGGGCCGATTATCGGCGCTGATTATCGGCCATTTTGAAGAATCATATGGCCGATAATAGATCCATTTTTTTTTTTTAAGTGTTCACTTCAGGGAACTAATTCAAATGTAAATTAAAAAAAAAATTAAAAATTATTTTCATTTTTGTCTACCCTGGGAACTCTCTGCACCTTCTGTTTTTGATTGAAATTAAAACTAAGATAAGCAAAAATTTAATACTTTGGATATTTTGAAATTTTGGAAGACTTTTATTTTGTGTAGAAAATAATTCTTTTTTTTTTTTATTTAACTTTTGAAAACATGCTACTGCGCCTGGGAGATCCCAGAACTTGTCTATTGACTAAGATTTTTGAGAAAAAAAAAAAAAAAAAACTTAAAAATATTTTACTAACCCTAAAAGTTGCTCAATAAACGTATGCTTTAAAATAAAATAAAAAAATAAACAAATAAAAATAAAACGATAAGAGCTGGAGTTTGTATTTTTTCCAAATTTTGATGTCCCTTTTTAGTGAAATTGAATATCGGCTCCAAATATCGGTTATCGGCATCCTTCACTACTAATAATTGGTATCGGTCCCGAAAAAACCTTATCGGTTTATCTCTAGTTCTTAAGTAGAAAATTTTGTAAGTCGAGACGCATTTTCCATGTAAATGCCCTAATCCGTTCCAAGCCTCCCAAAATTCAGACATAAATGTTTTATAAAGCATAAAAATGCATCAAAACATGTAGTAGTTTGGACACCCCTGCTTTAGATAATGAAGTATCGAGCTCTGACGGTATGTATCACTGTTGCGATCAAAATGTCGGTACTTGAAACCTGAAGTTGGCCCTCATATAAAACACCCAGTTGGATGACCCTCAATGTAACGAGGAACGGGAGCGACCCCGGTTCATTCTCATTCAATCCAGTCAAGTATGCTGGAGAGGAAAGCAAGCAAGCAAGCCGGATGTGGTGGCCATGTGCGCTTCTCCTTAATGTCCGCTAATGATCTGCTGCTAATTAAGGATTCCTAGGTGGGGATGTGCGGGACTTGCGTAATCATGTGACTCACACCAACATCTCCCTTGCGCCAGAGGGGGGGGGATACTGTTGATCATACAACATATTGGTGAAGCAGTGAAGGTTTGTACAGTGCAGAAGACAATCGGCAAGATCATCTACAGTGTCGCCGACTGAGGCGAAGGAGCCTCCGATCAACACGTGGGAGCGAAACATCCAAGACAGAAAGCAGAATGCCATTGTGGGCACGGCAAGTGACAGAAAGTTGACAGTAGACCTGGAGAAAGCAACTGATTCCCCGAAGACATCGTGTCAAATGAGAAGGAACAAAACTTGTGACACATCTTTTTGCTTTAGCATTAAAAAAAAACCAAACAAACGTATACATATGTTTTTGGGCGTGAGGAACAAAGTATTGAAAAACGTATTTATACGTCTTTGGGTTTGAATGAGTTAAATAAGCAAAAATGCCATAAATTCTGTATTCATTACAAATCAACTGAAATATTGAAAGCCTTTTATTGTTTTAATATTGCTGATTATGGCTTTTTTTTTTTTTTTTTTTTTACTTGGTCTGAGGAAATATTCTAATATTTTGAGATAGGATATTTGAGTTTTCTTAAACTGTGTAAGCCATAATAATCAGCAATATTAAAACAATAAAAGGCTTGCAATATTTCAGTTGATTTGTCATGAATTTATGGCATTTTGCCTATTTAATTGCATTATAGAAAATAATGGACTTGATCACAATATTCTAATTTTCTGAGTCAGTCCTGCAGATTTGCTGAGACTTCCTAAACGGGTAGCGGGGAAATAAAGAAATGTCTCCCCGTAGTGCTGAGCCTCGGTAATGCAGTTTGTGTGTTTTTTTGGGGGTTTTTTTTTTGGTCACAGCTCTGTCTCGTGTGCAAACTTCCTCACGCACGAACGCACGGCCAGTTACCCACAGGAATGACGCAGCGGCGATTAAACACGCCCGCAGCCAGCACCCGCAACCGGCGTCTCGCGTGCGCAGGTCCGCCCGCGGTGTCCTCAGATGCACTTGGCCTCCATGTCGTACAGTTGGAGAAGGTCCGAGATGACGGCATCGATGTCCGTTTTGGTCACACCGTCGCAAAGTACCTGCACACATGCACATGTCCGGCCGGGCTCAAAGCGTGGACTTCAAACAACCGATGGGAGATTTTCTTTCCTGGAGGCCGTTGGAAACAGGAAGCATAACAAATCTGGATTTTTTTTTGATGTTTTTTTTAAGAATTTGCATTTAAATAGAACGCCTTGCAAAGCAGCGCTTCAACAAAAGAGACCTGATTAGTGAAATTGCTCGACAATGGAACATTTTTAAGTGCACCGCCGTCCAATTAATATAACAGGATGAAGACTTTGAAGACTGACTGCAGCATCTTGGTGGATGTTTTTCTGATTTTATCAGGAACCTTTATCAAGATGACAAAATGATTTGTACAATACATTTCTTGGCACTCTGCCATTTCGCTACTATATTATTATTATATAATTAGAATATTATTTTAATAACATCTATACCAGGGGTGTCCAAACGACGGCCCGGGGGCCATTTGCGGCCCGCCGTCCATTTTTCAGTGGCCCGCGACATGTGCTAAAAATGGCATTTGACTCAGTTCAAATAAAATAAACAAAACAAAACTGTTTGGAGATGGTCAAAGTAAGAAGGGAGGGTATCGAAAAACAGGTGCCATTAAAGGTTATTTTAGTTCACTAAAACTAATGAAAAAACTAAAATTAAAAAACCAATATTGTTACCGAAATAAAAGAAAAACGAAAGTGCTTTTTAAAAAACGAAAACTAAGTGAAACTACATTTTATGTTTAAAAAAACTAACTAAAACGAACTATATTTGACTGTTTTACTGGATTTTGACTGATTTTGCAAGGCCCATAGAATATTGTGTCCTATTGCTATAAAAACATGGACTCTACCAAAAGAAAGATTAGAGCCTCTTCTTTCATCAGGAAAAGAAATGTATTTCTATCTGTTTCCATTTTGCATCAATTAGCATTAGAATATGGCTAAGTTTCATCATTATTCACTTTTTGGTCTTTTATACTCTGCTGCCATCTGCTGGCCGTTTTTGTAATAACTACCATTGCTCAAGCATTCCCTTCAGTTCAGAGGTTGCATCAAAGCTACATCGTATAAATACATCTTTGGGAGAATGGTAATATTTAAAATAGAACGTATTTATACGTTTTTTGGGAGTAAATGAGCTACAAATGAAGCTGGGTTTACCAAATAATTCAAAGCCAATACCACACCTGCCACCACAATTTCTCCCCAACAGGCAGCTCCACTCCGTAGCTGTTGAGAGCCAAATACAGCGTCGCTATGGCGATGTGTTGGGGCGTGTGGCGGATACACAGGCGGCCATGGTAGCAGTCTCGGAGCAATGCCCAGGAAGTCTCGGCAACAGGGCATCGAGACCAAGCGTGGCGGTTCACAAGTGACTTCACAGACGTCAAATAGTGGAGGAGATACTACAGAGAGGGCGAGAGGCAAGACCAACTCAATATTGAATATTATTTTCAGAATCGCCACACGGACCATAATTCGTAAAGCACACGGGTCCCGACCGTGACGATGCATACAAGGACTCTGTGACAATATCACACGGTGTCACACTAGGAGCATGGACGCTAATTAGCTCATTCACTGCCAGCCCAGTTAAAATTTTATCTTTGACGTGTATAGTCGTCAATGGCACTGAATGAGTTAGGGAGGACGTGATTACTCACTCCGGCACACGCGCATACGCAGGCGCAGACACACCTTGTGCGGGTGTTCAAAGGAGACTTGGAAGTTGAGCTGTCGGAGGATGAGGAGCTCACACTGCACCACACTGTCCCTCAGGTCCCAGAACTCCTTGTCACATTCCAAAGGGGGGCTGCCACTGTTGAAGTACCTGGGAGGGGAGGTGGGAGACAATATTATCCATCAGGCAGAAGGATGAGGGGCCACAAGAAGATGTTTCGATGTGGTCTTGACCGAAACAGTTCTTGACCTCATAAGCATAACCTCTGTTTACCTGTGGCTTACGTTGATGATGTCACGGGTCCTGACGTGCTGCTCCTCCACCTTGCCTGCCAGGTACATGCAGCTCATGGCCACCAGGTAAGGTTCATACACACTCAGGCTGACATATCGGAAGAAGTTGTGGTACAGCACACACGCTGTAGCAACAGGCACCGAGCGCATGCCCAACTTCACTCCTGAGCGAGAGCGGTATTGTCGTTATATTTCATGTGTTGATTTATTCTAACAGATGCGTTTTCATTTAAGGTGATCTAACCGCATGCCTTCCTTTACGGGGGGGAAAAAAAACAAAAACAAAACTGTCAGCTTGAAAATGTGATTGACAAACATAACACTTGTGCTCAAGGCCCATTTGTGATATTTAAATTGGACAAATGGGCCAGGTCATTTGTAATTAAGGTAAATTTATTATTTAAAAAAAATAAAAATAAAAAAATAAAATAAAATAAAAAGTTAAAATGAGTATGTAAAATGAGTACTTCATTCTAAATAAGAAATTATGTGAATAATTAGATTAATTTTGTTTATCTTTATTCTGTTTCAATGTTTTGCATTTTTTAAATAAGAAATACTGTACATAAATATTTAATTCTCTCTTTTTGATTTGTATTATTCATAAATTATTTTTATTACTATCATTAAACCAGATATTTAACCAACTTAATAAAACACTGCTAATATATATGTAAATGTATTAATTGTATTTATAATATCAATTCTTTATAGTAAATAAATCAATTAGCCAATTCCGTGATACTATAAAATAAATGAATACAAACAAAACAATAAAACACATTTAAATTTGGCCAATTTAAGGGAACAACTGCTGGGTGTGAAACGGTTGGGGTGAAAATCAGCACCTCCAAGTCAAAGAGACCATGGAACTCAGTCGGAAAAGGGAAGATTGCAATCGTCCAAGTGGGGGGATGAGATCTGGGCCCAAGTAGAGGAATCAAGTATCTATTGAGATCTTGTTCAAGAGTGAGGGAAGAATGGACTCGGAGATTGACAGGCAGATCAGTCTAGTATCTGCACTGATGCAGACTCTCTATCAGTTTGTCATGTTGAAGAAGGAACCGAGCCAAAAGGCAAAGTGACCAAAGTTCAATCAATCGACATTCCTAGCCTCAACATTGGTCCAAAGCTATGGGTTGTGAATCTTGACCGAAAGAACAATATCCCGAATACAAACGGCAGAAATTAAGTTTTCGACGCAGGGTGTCCGGGTTTTTCCGTTAGAGGGTGACTAGCTCCGTCATTCGGGCAGGCCTCAGAACAGAGCCGCTGCTGCTCCTCCTCATGGAAATGAGTGAAATGAGGTGTCTCATGCATGTGTGGTTAGAATGTGCCTCCTGTTGAAGTGTTCCGGGCATGTCCCACTGGGGGCCGGCCCCGCGGAAGACCCAGGACATGTTGGAGAACCTGGCTGACCTGGTAACATCTCAGGATCTCGCTGGATGGAAGAGTTGGACAAAGTGGCTGGGGAGAGGTAAGTCTGGCCTTCCCTGTCAAACCTGCTTCCCCCTGGACTCAACCCCAGATAAACAGAAGAAAATGGCTGCGTGTAGGGCAAGGACCCTTGATCATTTAAGTAAGTAGGCCCTATCTGAATACTTTGCCAACCTCTAAGCGAAAGTAACCAAAGTATAGTACAGGAAACACACTACTTTTACATTTGTGCAAACTACAACTACAGTTTAGAGACGAGTTGATGGTTACCTGCTTCCATTATGAAGCGACACACGCGAAAGTGTGTTTTGATGTCCAGAGTAACGTCCCCCTCTCCAGCCTCGACAGAAGAGCTCCCGGCAGCTGCAACCACAGGTTGATCCCCGGCGCCAGGAGAGCGAGACGACGGACCCGGTTCCATGTCTTCTGAAACATTAGCACTTCAGTAACTATACGACTAGTCCTCGCAGAACAGCTCACAAGACTAGGTTACACACACGCAAACAGCGACTTTGGTTAAGTCGGTAACTGTTGTTTGCCATAATAGTTAACGGAACACTTGGCGTGAGTGAATGCTTGAACAAGCTTGCACCACGCGATAGCTAACAGCTAACGGAAGTAAACAATAGAGCATCCGGTCAACTGCCTTGATAGCGGAACGAAAACGCGATCAATTTTATGCATTAAAATAGGCTAAGTCTGGAATCGTTCACTCACTCCATTACTCCCTAATCACTATAGGAAAAAAAAAGAAAGTTTTTTTCCCATATAACTTTATTGAACAATTTTAAACAGAATACACAAATTGTGCACAGTACGCTACACAACCACGTCAGAAAAACATACAAACAAAGAAACCAGGGGGGATATTTAAATGAAAACATTAAAAAAGGAGCATAAAGCCACAGTTCTCATCGCTTTCTTGTTGATGGATCTCAATATCATAAATGTATTATTTGGTTTCAATTTCAAAAACTAAAAACAAAGGTTTTGAAAGACTAAATTTTGATTTATTTATGTATATGAAAAATGAAACAATTACTAAATAAAATAAAGAAAAAATAGTTTTGGAGCATTTCTCAGGCGCGCTGTTAACTACGTCATCGCTGTCGAAATTACAACGCACTGATCATACGTAATACATTTGAACAAAATAATGTGTTGTAGTGATCAGAACATAATTCACCCACGGAACGTTGGGACGAAGGGGGAGTTTGTTGGGATGAAAGGATGAAAGGATGAAAGGATAAAAGAACAAAATGTTGGTAGGTCTGTGAGCCTCGCGCAGAGTGAGTTGTTGTTGCTGTTAAACGATGAGAAGCTGATATCAATAAACCGCCGGTCTTTGGCTCCGGACTTCAACACTCTGCCTCCGACTCCCGTCACTGCTCGCTACAGTGTAACAAATTAATCAATGGTTAACTTCCCAGTATGTTTTGTATCGTGAAATGTGGGTTTTAACATTTAGCTGATTTTTATTCATCGTTTTTGATATTCAGCGATTTAAATTAATTTAACTAACTAACAAAGGCAATTTATGGAGACGGACTCGCAGGGGAAAAAAACTCCCTTCTGACAAGCTGCCTGTTTCCCATTACTTTTACATGGTATTCATCACTACAAAGTCAGCAAATTCACAAAATTATGCTATAATGGCGTAAGAGAATCATTGTTCAGTCATAAACCCAAGTTGAGACATCTCCAAGCGGCACTGAATGCGACATATTCGAGCATGGCTCTACTTTTCCACATCCAATATGGCGCTGACGTCGACGTTCAAATCGTCGTTGAATACGGTGTCCACGTATGTATGTCTCTAATCGATGGTGACGATTGTCCTACACAACGTGACAGGTGTCACGCTTTCAAAGTGAATAACATTCACCCTTGAGTAAGGCCCAATATAAATAGAAGTTATTTTCTAAACAGCGATACATTCTACATTCTTATGCTACAAGAGATTTCAGTGGTACCTCGTCGACGCTACCCAAGCTTTGTAGACTTTCGACGGAAAGACGTCACGTGGTTGGGTTGCTACGCAACAAACAAGTCCGTTCAACGGGCTGGTTTGTAAACAGTCGCAGCAATGTCGTCCAGTTTCACAGCAAACCAGGTAAATATCGACGCTTTAAAACTGAACGTTTGTATTTCTCGCATGAACATTGTCACCTTTCTTTCTTCAGTACGACGATGCCTTCAGGCCTCAGAGGCTGCAGAACTGGTGTCTGGCGAAGCAAACCAACAAGGTCGCTAAATGTATCAGCAATTTTGTTGTTATGTTGGCAGAAACGTTCCAAATGCAGCAATGTCACCATCAGAATGCAGGAGTGGCCAAAGTTTTTATCTAAAAGACACATACTGAAAATCAGAGGTGGCGAACACAGGTCCAGAAAGTTAAAAAACAAAAAAACAAAAACTACCACCTTCTTCTCACCCGGAAGGTAATTTGCCGGTTGAGTAGAAGCGCCACCTGTACCAAAAACCCAAACATGTAATTGCTATGTAAAAAATACATGTGTAGTGTAGGTAATGATATGCTAAGCAATTCTAAACGGTCTGCATCACATACAGTTAAATATATATTGCATTTATTATGGTATTTTTCTATTTTGTTAAAGAAAAGAAAAAAAAGCAATGTGATGAAACGAGAAGTAAAAGATTTTCCCAAATTTTTTTTGGCCTTGCATCCCACAATATTATTATTGGCCCTGTACTGAGATTCATTTAGAACAACTTTATTCATAGAGCCAAAAAAACAAAAACAAAAAAAACAATCCTCATTTTTTCACACCCACTATACGAAGAAAGTAGTAAACTGTGTCAGTCATTTAGTAGCGTATGCCGCAGGCTGCAAACAAAAAATAAAACGGCCCCTAGCCATAGTTTTAATCTGTTATGATTCTGTTTGTATGTTTTTAGGCACCCACAACACTGACTGGCCACACCAAGTTTATTGCAGATAACAAAGGATATCTGCTCCCTGGAATAGTAAAGGTAAACCAAACCCTGAAAGCTTATGTTATGCATATTTATTGTTCAAAAATGATCCCAATGACCTGATATGGCGTCGTGTGTCATCACGCACCAGAAAGGCAGCGCTTGGCCTGACTTTAAAGGGACATGGGATCTACCTGCTCGGATACCAGCGCAGAGAATCAACCCCACCAGTCGCTCTGTGGAGGGTCTTGAGCGGCTCAGGGCTTGGGGCTTGGATCCTGAATACACAGCCAACTCTGGGCCACTAGGAGGCAGCAAAAGCACTCGTGCTTCACGGGAGACGAGCAAGCAGGTTCGGCCTTACTTTGTCGACAGCAGCTGTCTCATGCATGGACACACAGTTTATTCTTTTACTGTCCACATGGGGGGAGATTATAAAATTAACTATAACAACAACATTGTCTTTGACAGACACAACATTTGAGCTTGATTTCAATCTGAGTTTGGGGCAGTATGAAGAAAAAAGGCTCTTCGAAAGAAGGAGAAAAGTACTGTACATAAGAATTTAGCCTTTCACGCTACAAGATACTAAAAAAACAAACAAAAGAAATCCACTATGCAACTTTAAAAACGTTATTAATTTATATATATATATATACAAAAAAATCTTACCATAAAACCACGTAAAATTCACCTTTCATGAGGTTTAAATCACTGCTTGCACGGCTTAAAAGACGTCGCGAAGTCGCAACATTATTGTATTTTTTTTTCCCCAACTAGACCGCTTACTTCAAACTTTGACCCTGACCGAAACGCGCCTGCAGCGCCACCGCCAGTTAGTGGCCAAAAATATATCGCATCGGTACTGCACTAAGCATACTATTGAAAGTCAATGGGAAAGAGTTAAGGCCAGTTAAGTTCAACTATCTACGGAGTCCCCAGAAGAGGTGACATGGTAGAAAAAAAAAAAAAAAAAAAAAAACTTTGCGTTCCCTTGCAAAACATTTTGCGTTCCCTCGCAAGAACGCAGATTGCTGCGACGTAAACACTTCCGGGTCATCTTCCATATGAACAAAAGCGCCGTGTAAACAAAGCAGTGGAAAAATACATGCTCCATCCTAGTCGCTTTGGGAAAGCTTTCCCACTGTTTTGTTTCATGCTTACAAACGTTCCATCCTCGTCGCTTTTGTTCACATGGAAGATGACCCGGAAGTGTTTACGGCGCAGCGAAGGTGACATGGCAGGCGAAAAAAAACAACTGCGTTCCCTCGCAAAAAACAAACTTTGCGAGGGAAAGCAAAGTTTTGTGTTTTTTTCCTACCATGTCACCTTAGGGGCTCCGTATAAAACAACTTTGCGTTCTCTCGCAAAGATTGCGTTTGCGAGGGAACGCAAAGAAGTGGCCCTCAACCCTACAACCTGATCTGTTTCTACCAGTGTCCCCATATTTGCAACCCGTTCAAATATGTACTTTCACCCTCATTTCAGAACAGCGTCTCAACCTCCCGGCCCGCATCCGCAGCTGACTCGTCTCGGAGCCGTCCCATTTCCGCAGACCGCACGAGTGGCAACCAGGAACGGGACACGCGCGCGGATGAGGCGTCGTCTGTCACTCTGCCCGCCACGGACAGACAAAACGACGGCCGCGCCATGTCGAGCAGGCCGCCGAGTGAGAGAGCAACGTCAGCTTTGCGGCCCATGACGGGAGAAGGCGAGCGCTCGAGGCCGAATCCTGGTTCGGTGTCAATCCTTTGCCCCGAGTCAATATAAATAGTAAACACATGTGACCCCCACCTTTTCTAAATCGGGACGATTGTACGGATGCACCAGGATCAAACTACTGTATAAATATATTATTCTGAGAAGTGTCTTTTAACTGTGATCGCTCTCTGGTTTCTCAGCTTAAAGTTTGTCCATGTCGAAATCTGGAGTCAAATGTGTCAAATTTCAATCCACAAAAAGTATTGTTGTAAGAGCTTGTTTTGCAATTTAGTAACTCCTACATTAGTATTTACAAAATTAAAGTGAAAAAAAAAAAGTAAAGAAGCTGCATTTTATTTGACAGCCAACAAAAATGAGAGGCCAGCACACGATTAGCCTGGTTAAATATTTTCTTTTTCCTCGTAGAAGGAAAAAGAAAGCTCATGTATCTAAATGCATCTTAAGAATTTGGAGGGGAAAAAAAACAACAAAAAACACAGAACAATCCCCTGAGCACAGATTGGATGTCACCGCATGACTTGTGAGTCAACGCAATGAAGCACATGAGTCATCGTATCCTCACACAATCCACATCTGCAACTTTGGGAATTACGAGTACTGGATTATAAATCAAATTCTTACTGCTATTCGACTAAATTGCTTCAATATGTTGGCAATAGAAACGTAACTTGTTTTTTTAAGCGCTATTTCTCATCAGTCAAAAAATACACAGTTGAATATGGAAGCCCAAAAGTGTCAAAATTCATTAAATAAAAAGGCCTTTTTGAAATAACTATTCTTTTGATAAATAACAGGCAATTATGTAATATGGCTATTAAATTTTAAAATGAGGTGTTAGTATTATTATGAAAAGTGTTATGCTGTTCTTTAATATGTAACATTTATATTTTGGTTAAATATTACATAATGATTATTTTAACAACGTCATACTTTTTAAAAAATGACATTTAATTTATTTTCAAGGTTTTATAAGATAAGAAAACGTTGTTTTACAAAGTCAGTTTTTATTTCATAATGTCCTTTTCCACAATGGTCTTCTTTTACATTAATGGCGTTTTACAGCCGAATGAGTTGGTCTTATTGAATTTTGACACTTTTGGGCTTCCATAGTTGAAATCTTCAGATTGAACGAATCGATCGAGTGCATGGCGTGGATAAAATAAACGGTGGCTGTCCTGCGATGAATATTACACATTAAATCAAATATGATTGGACACGTCATAACCAGATATAAGACAAAAAAAAAAAAAAGAAGCCATTTTTAATAAGTGCAAATGTCTGTCCTTCCATTGAAACAATGTCTATCACAATATATTCATAATTCATGTTCAAATGTGTCACAAACTCTATGAGTGGAACAATAAAAAAAAGAAAGAAATAAACCACATGGAAATATTTATCCACATAAGCATCAGGAAACATTCTGGCCATTTCTAACGTACACCTGTTGACAATTTCAAGTGTTGCGTGACGCGACGCCGTCGTAAGTGCAGCTTCCTGTCTGGTTGTGGCTCCAAAAGTTTTCAAACAAAAAGGAAAAAAAATAATAATTTTGTGTACTTTTTGTTGAAATTTCAAGAAAATGTAATCAACTTAAAAATGAAAAATGTTCTCAGAAACTGGCTGCGGATGGTGACCCAGTTTGAGAGTCAATATTTTTTTTCTCCCCCTTTTAGAATGTTTGCAATATTGCACAACACAGAGATGACATAAACGACTTTTCTCAGATTTGTGCCGTTGTTTGCATATGAATGCATTTGGTACAGCGAATAATAACCGCAGAGAGAGAAACCGCAGCAACATCCTCCAGTTTGTGACATAACTCAGACCAAAAAAAAAAAAAAAAAAGAAGCCCTTTATGCCCTTAAAATGCATCAGTTTCCAATAAAGTGGAATGAAATTAGTTTCAATTTTGAAGCCATACCTGTGACGATAAATAAACAGTATAATATTATAAACCACTTCAACTGCTATACGAACTCAAACCAGAAGTTCAATTGGTTCACTTTAAAATACTACAGTAACATAATTAATAAATATTTGTTTCTTCCATGTCAAGTGTGGCATCTGCTTTTACTGGAAGTGATCGGACGGTAAAAATAAACGGACATAACTTTTCACTTTTTTGTGAATTCTCGAGTGTGAGCACGATTTGAAAAGTTTTGTTTTTTTTTTTTTTTTCAAAGCTAACAGCTGATCCTTGATGGTGTCCAACGTGTTCCTGAAATTTAACGAGCGCCTGTTTCCATCTTGTTCGCCGCTCTGAGGTCATCCTCGACGTATGATTGCTCATTTGGACCAGTTTTTTTTTTTTTTTTTTTGCATGAAGGCAGTGGGAAAAAAAGTGTAAAAAAAAAATAATTTGGTCTATACTTCAGTGTTTGATGTCCATATAAAAAAAACAAAAAACGTAAAGCCGAGTCAACCGTGTCAGTAGACAAATATTCAACAATCACCTGTGAACAAACGGTGAAGGGCTACATTTAGTTATAGCACAGTGTACTTTTTTTTTTTTTTTTTTTATTAACTGGCTCACATCACACTTCCTGTTCCACGATTTCAGATAACAACCCTGTGCTAGTGCTGCTTGTTTTATAATTTATTTTTTTCCCCTGAGCCACTGCACCTCCCTGTGAAATTGTCCAGTGCCCCGCCCCCCTCAGGGGTTGAAAACCACAACGCGACCTTATTCCCGAGCGCTCTCACGTGAGAAACAATTTAGGGAACAACTTCCTGGAAGACACCAGAAGCAGCTGGAAATCATTTGTTATGATAGCTTTTTGTTTCCCTGAGTGTTTTTTTTTGCCCCTCCCCTTTTTTTAAACAGTCATAAGCCTCATTTAAAAAAAAAAAAAAATGTCTTGTTGGTGGTTATACTATCCAACAGAAAAAAAAAAGAAAAAAAGAAAAAGAAGTAGAATCTGTCACTTCAAGAGGAAATGTTTTGAATTGTGAATTCATATTTATAACTGCCATGCAAAGCGGACTGGCACAACCAGTTACTACGTAAACAAAACCCGACGATTCTGGTTCAAACTGGAAGTCGTTCCCACATTTCATGCAAATGCTCCGGAACGGCAAACGGCGGTTTCACATGGGCTTCGTCGCGATTCGGATTTTGCGAATGACAACCCAGTCGTTCTGCCCGGCCGTGACTTGGAGCCTCAAACACGACGAGGCGGAAGCGTACGTCTTGTCCACCTCCCGCATCGCGAAGCGGCCATCTTTGAGCGATCCCAACACGCGGAAACCCTGGCAGGTTTTCCGTTCTGGCGGGCCGGCGACCGCGCCGTGTCCGAGCTCCACCCGCGCCGAGCCCAGGATATCTTTCCCGTCCGAGCCGGTCTCCACGGTTATTCCCGTCACCACTCTCGGCTCCGAGAAAACCGCCGTCCAATGGTTGCCTTTCTCCGGCGAGCGACCCCAGAAGAATCCGTTCCCGGCATCCCAGGCCAGTTTGGGGAAGTGTTTCTTGTAGGTGGACATGTCGGAGAAAACCTCCGCCGGGGGGTTGGAGTAGACGCCCTCCTCGAAGTCCTCGTCTTTGAGTTTGTTGTAAGTCCCTCGGAAGGAGGAGAAGGTTCCCACGTGCTGGAATAACGACGGCTTGACGCGGATTGGCTCCTTCTGAGTCAGCAGCAGTCGGAAGTGAGACATCAACCAGTCGCACGGCATTTCTTGATAGAAGAGGAAGAGGAAGCGGGCCAGCAGGGGAAGGTGAGCCGACTTGTAGAGTTTCCCGATGTAGCCGAGGGCGGAGAACTCAAGCGTCGCCCACGTCGTCTTCTTGGCTTCCTGCTCCTCGACCGACTTCTTGATGGAAGAGTGGAAGTTCTTTGCCGAGGAGACGTCGTCCTCCAGTTGGAGGTAGTACCTGCCGAGGGCCGAGCTGTAGTGCACCAGGAAGGCGTAATCCAGGTTCTGCTTGGAGCGGAACGATACCCGGTCGGGCGAATCGTTGTAGTTCTGCTTCAAACCTGTGGGGGAGTCAAGAGAGACGGTTCTCGAGTAGCCCGAATCCAGCTCGTTTCCTCACGTCTCCCCCAAACCAACACAGCTGAAGATTAGGATTTTATAGCAGTTTTTGTCAATATTTTTGCATTAAGTTCTGCATCTGGACAATCATGTGATCATCGTGACATATCACGTGCGTATTCACTCATTTGCTCCCAATAACGTGTAAATACGTTTTTTTTTATGTTGTCCCAAAGACGTATTTATACGTTTGTTTGTTTTTTAGAGCATACAGAAGGCTTTGATGCAGCCTCTCAACTGCAAAGAACGGTTGCAGAAATGGTAGTTATTACACAAACGGCCAGCAGGTGGCAGCAGAGCAAAGGAGGTCAACCAGGGCCATGGAGAAAAAAAGCTAGATAGATTTGTGAAAACTGATGAAAGTTAGCTCTCTTCTAATGCTAATTGCTGCAAAACTGAAACAGATAGAAACATACTTTTCATATTCGGCAAAATGCTGGATATCGGCTTCGATAATCAGCCTAACCGATAATCGGTCTCTCCCTACATTATAATGTGGCACATGAGGATGGTCACCTTAACAATAGTGATAATTGTAGCTCACGTGCGCATGTTGTTGGTAATGCAAAATCAGTTTTTATCCAATTAACTCATTTGCTCCCAATAACGTGTAAATACGTTTTTTAATGTTTTAAGTGTCCCAAAGACATATTTATACGTTTTTCTTTGTTTTGTTTTTTTTATGTTAGAGCATACAGAAGGCTTTGATGCAGCCTCTCAGCTGCAAAGAACGGTTGCAGAAATTGTAGTTATTACACAAACGGCCAGCAGGTGGCAGCAGAGCAAAGGAGATCAACCAGGGCCATCTAGAAAAAAAGCTCAATTACTTACAATTTGAAATCGATTTGTGAAAACTGATGAAACTTAGCTCTCTTCTAATGCTAATTGCTGCAAAACTGAAACAGATGGAAACATACTTTTTTTTCCCTGATGAAAGAAGAGACTTTAATCTTTCTTTTGCTTTTATAGCAATAGAACACAATATTCTGTGGGCCTTGCAAAATCCGTCCAAATCCAGTAAAACAGCCGGGAGCGAACGGGATTGCGAAATGTGAAAATGGCGGCGAGTGAATGAGTTAAAAGGGAAAAATCCCCAAAAAAAGTAAACACACTTGTCAATGAATCGGTGTCAAATGTTTCACCTGCAGTCGGCGGATAGCATTCCTGCGGAACGTGAATGACCAACAGGTGACCTCGCTCCAACTCGGAGGAGAACTCCGATTTGATGTCGGTCACGGTGGTCGTCCGCCAGCGGGCATCAAAATCCGCGAGCAGCACAACCACCACCGTGGAAGAGCGCTCTTCAGAGGACGACTGGGAGAAGAGGGACACCAACGTGGGCATCAGGTAGCTGCCCTTCCTCCTCTGCACCGATGACAAGCCGATACAGAGAAACCCTGTCAGGGAGAAGGACACGCTTTTGAAATCGAGCCATCGCGGAAATAATGACTAATATCATGAATGAGTTGTTCCTCTGAATTGACGAGTCAACATCAAGGTTATTTTAAAGTTAACTCATGGAAAAAAATAAAATTCAAAAAACAGTTTCAGTAATGAAATTAAATAAAAAGAAAAATGCTTTCTAAAAAAAAACAAAAAACTAACTGAAACTACATTTTATGTTTACAAAACAAACTAAAACTAACTATAATTAGAGCAAAAAGTGTCCTTTGTTTTAGTCTTTGGTTATGTAATTTTATGCACGAGCATTTAGGGATGATTTGAAGTAGATTTATTTTGATATTAAACGGAATAAGGACATTTGAGAGTGTGCCACATAGAAGTGACGTCATCTAGCAGCAGCCAATAGAAAAGCACCAAAAGATGACGTCGTTCCCATGGTGGTTTTTTTTTTAAATATTGTGCACAAGTAATACAAAATTCCTTAAAATAAAAATAAAAACTAAAACTAACACTGAAACTAACTAAACATTTATTCAATAACTAAATCTATTTTTTTTTAAACTAACAGAACCACCCTGAAAACGGTGTTTTGTTTTTTTAAATATTGTGCACAAGTAATACAAAATTCCTTAAAATAAAAACTAAAACTAATACTGAAACTAACTAAACATTTATTCAACAACTAAATCTATTTAAAAAAAAACTAACAGAACCACCCTGAAAACTGTGTTTGTTTGTTTTTTTAAATATTGTGCACAAGTAATACAAAATTCCTTAAAATAAAAACTAAAACTAATACTGAAACTAACTAAACATTAAATAACTAAATCTAATTTAAAAAACTAACAGAACCACCCTGAAAACGGTGTTTGTTTGTTTTTTTTAAATATTGTGCACAAGTAATACAAAATTCCTTAAAATAAAAATAAAAACTAAAACTAACACTGAAACTAACTAAACATTTATTCAATAACTAAATCTATTTAAAAAAAAAAAACTAACAGAACCACCCTGAAAACTGTTTTTTTTTTTTTTAAATATTGTGCACAAGTAATACAAAATTCCTTAAAATAAAAACTAAAACTAATACTGAAACTAACTAAACATTAAATAACTAAATCTAATTTAAAAAACTAACAGAACCACCCTGAAAACTGTGTTTTGTTTTGTTTTAAAATATTGTGCACAAGTAATACAAAATTCCTTAAAACAAAATAAAAACTAAAACTAATACTGAAACTAACTAAACATTTATTAAATAACTAAATCTAATTTAAAAAACTAACAGTACCACCCTGAAAACTAATAAAAACTAACTAAATGTAAAAAAATAAAACTCAAAACGAAATAAAAACTAACTAACATGAGAAATTCCAAAACTAATAACCCTGGTCAACATGCAAAAATGGAGGTAAGCGGCAGAAGTAACAATTCCAGATAAAAATGTTCTTTGTGACGTGCTCAACACATGCAGCGCTCAGATTTTCGTTATCTCGTTCGACTGTCGGAGGCGGTGACGCGCGTGTCAAATTGTTTCCAACTGTCGAGTCGAGAAGAAAAACATTGAACAATATGGCGAAAATCATGTGAGGCTACAAATGTAAAAAAAAAAAAAAAAAGGAAATATTTCAGCTAAGTTCTGCATAATGTGACGCGAGCGTATATTGAGGCTAATGTTGCAAAAGTAGCCGTTTTTGAGCGGTCGCTGATCTTTGGCAGACATGAATCAAAACAAACTTACTGGCTTGAGCGGACGGCGCACCTGCAAGCAGCCGATAGGTGACGTTGAGAGGCAGGTAGTCTCCCTGTTCCACCCACGACTCCATACTGACCATCCTTTCCGCCTTCCACGTTAAGTTCAGCGACACCGACTCCTGCCAAAGGAAAACAAACGTGGCGAAACGATCATCTTTCATCGAGCGGGCGCTTCATCATCTGCGTGCTCACGGTGCCGATCGGATGCGAATGACGAAGCAAGTAGAAGCCGCCGGCGAGGAGCAGCAACAGCAACGCTGCGTGTTTCTTCTTCGAATGACGTCGCATTTCATTTCCTGTCGTGTAGACTTGCCTGTAAACGTGCACGGTCAGCACAACAAACAAACAAACAAACAAACAACAAGTGGGACTCGGATACGATATCAATCAATCTTTATTTATATCGCACCTTTCATACATTTAAAATGCAACTCAAAGTGCTGGACATCCATAATACAATAAAATAGGGGTGTGAATTGCAGAGTACCTGACGATTCGATTCGTATCACGATTCACAGGTCACGATTCGATACCGATTAATCCCGATACGGATTTATAAGTCGATTGTTGCAATTTTTTTCATTCAAATTTAGAAAATACTAATCAGTAAGCTTGTAGAGTGTAAGATTTGTATGAAAATGTATTATTTATTTATCTGAAATTTCAGTCTTATAGAGGTTGTAATCTGTTTCATGTTTGAACAGCATTAAAATAAAATATTAAGGCTTAATGTTCCGTTCATATAACATTCTTCCATGCTTAAGGTGTGAATCCTAAAAAAAATAATAATAAAAAAAAAAAAATAATAAAAAAAAAAAAAATCGATTCTGCCGATTATTGAATCGATTCGAGAATCGCGCGATGTAGTATCGCGATATATCGCCGAATCGATTTTTTTTAACACCCCTACAATAAAATAAAAGAAAGAACCCCCCCCCCCCCCATGATCGTACCCACAGACACACCCAAAACCCAACAAACACATGAAAAACCACAACACGGCGGGGCACAGAAGTACCCTGTAAGGAAAAGCACCCTGGAGGATATTACAGAACTGGAATAAACATTGCCAAACGACAAGATAGCGATTCTCTTTGCAATCATGGGTTGGGATAAGTGACTAACTCAGACGTCACCACGCAGGTGCTTCTCAATTAGGGTCACCCCAATGGCAGACTTTTGGTTCGCCTGGACCTCTCGTTTGGGAAAACCGGTGTTGATAGAATAATTGTTGCATTAAGAAGAATTAACTAACAAGTGTGATTTGCAGAAGCCGATTTGATTGATTTAACGATATTGTTTTTAATCATACATTTTGCTAAGTTTTCAGAATCATTCCAATTAAATGTTCGTGTTTGCAGCGAGAGCAAAACTGCTCTCGAGGATCTGCGGACCAAAATGACGCATCGGTTGGCAATCGAAAGCGACTTTGCATGGGACGTGATGTTCATCGAGTTTCTGCAAAGTCCTGCTCGAACGTCAAAGAAGAACCTGGAATGGAGAAGATGAGCGCTTTCGCGCTCGCTTGCCCCCCCAATTAGTATTTTGAGTGTCAAGCAATCGGAATAAAAAGTGAGGCTTCAGAGGGACTGTTTTTAGAAGCGGAGGTTTGAATTGTATGACACAGTTTCTCCTCGCGAGCGTGTTAAAAGGTATGACGGTGTCTTTCTCTCCTTGTTTGGTGCCCGTGTGAAATTATGATAAAAGTGTCAATATTGATGAACCTGACATGCGTCAAATGCTAATTTTTCTGTCGTATTATTGTGAAAATTAAACTGGAAGTAGGGAAGAAGTCAAGCTGTGATCCTGTTGTGTGTTTTCCAGTCCACCAACAACATTCATTTTTAAAGGCAGATTTCGTTAAAAAAATAAAAAATAAAAACCAGAAATGTTTGGACAGTGACACAATTTTCATGATTTGGGCTCTGCGTGCCACCACATTGGATTTAAATGGAAACAACTACAATGGAATTGAAGTGCAGACGTTCTAAGCTTTAATTGAAGAGGTTGAACAGAAACATATGATAAGCATGTAAGAATTGTAGCTATTTTGGTGCAAAAATGCTCCTTATTCCAGGGGCTCAAATACCGTCCAAATAATAATAATAATAATAATGTCCAAATACTTTTTGGGCCCAAGTGTACCGTATGTCTTCATATTTACTTGCGCTTATAAAAGTTCAATGAAAGCGAGTCAATATTAAAGCACTTGAGATGCCAAACTTGACTGGCCTCATAAGCTCGAGTTACAACGCGCCGAACGAAATGTTGAGAGGACATTTGGAGGAGTCACGAACAGGAGCGAAAATAGAAACGAGGCGCCTCAATTTCAAGATAGACGGAGAAACAAAACCAAAAACAACAGACAAACAAGCGTTAGCGTTCTTATTTTACGACAGGTTCGCTCGACGATGTGAATTAAAACACAGCAGGCAATGACCATGAACACAAACAAGCGTCGCGACAAAAATGAAAAATTGCCGTCCAACAGGTGGACTCACCGACACGTTATGAACTTGCGTCCTGCTCTTCGGTTCCCGTCAGTCAGTGAAGGGAGCCGAAGTTCGACATCCTCGCGACCGCCGGGTCCACGAAACCAGACACCAGAAACTACTTAACCCACTTTACGTACGTCGTCTCGTACCACGAGCTCAGCCGCGATGCTCTTTTATTTCTGTAGTTACCGGCACGTACTGGCCAACAGTGAGTAGGCGACAGAACGCATCACAAGTTGGAAGTTGAAGTTCGTCAGCTCTGCAGCGCTCCCGTAGGTCGGGCATGCGCAGAAGGGGGCGCATGCGCAGAAGGGGGCGGTCCGAGCCAGCGCGCACTCGACAAGAAAAAAACAAAACAAAATGGATTCTAGTCAGTGATCAAACAATGTTGCCCTTTTGTCTTTTAATGGATCATTCAGTGGTGTGACCGTTCGTCAAGAAGTTTCGGTCCTTACTAGGGGTGTTAAAAAAAAAAAAAAAAAAAAGAAGATTTGGCAATATATCGCGATACTACAGTACGCAATTCTCGAATCAATTCAATAGGCAGCCGAATCGATTTTTGACATTTTCAACATTTTTGATGGAAAAATACGTCTAACTTTCGCGCCTTAAGCATGGAAGAATGTTAGGCATTATTGTGACCGGTTTTTGGCTTTTTTGATGGTTCTGACCAAGTCATTTCAAAATAAGGTAACGCCCAGGGGGTTTTAATGGAACATATAGCCGTAATATTTCATTTCAATGCCGTTCAAACATGAAAAATGTTGTTAAACATGATTGTTACATACAGTGGCTCACAGTTATAAGATCATATATTTTCATAGAAATCTTACAGTGTACATGTATACGTTTACCGAATGGTATTTTCTAAATTTGAGTAACAATATCGCAACAATCGACTTGTAAATTCGTATCGGGATTCGTCGGTATCGAATCGAATCGTGATACGGATCGAATCGTCAGGTACTCGGCAATTCACACCGCGAGTCCTTACCTGAAGTTACTGGCAATGAGGTGCGTTTGCATTTGGACTTGGGCTCCATCCGTTCTCTGAACCGCAGCATGTAAATGGGAAAGAGGCGGGAACATCCTGAACTGGTCGACAGCCAATCACAGGGCACATTATAAAAAAAATAAAAAAAAAAGCAGTCATTCACACTTAAGTCTTACGTCATAGGTGTCAAACTGAATCCCTCGAGGGACGCAACCCGACAGGCTTTCGAGGCCTCCCGTTTTCAACACAGCTGATTCATATTTAAGCTCATCAGCAATTATCCTGATCATCCAATCAGGTGCGTTGGAGCAGAGAAGCCTAGAAAACATGCAGTGCTCCGGCCCTCGAGGACCAGATCTCGACACGTGTTTTACACTCTAAACCAGGGATGGGAAATCTCGGGCCGCAGCCGTGCAGGTTTTGGATGTTGCCCTTCTCCAACACAGCTCCGCGTTCGACTGATGACGATCCCATTGATTGGAAACAGCTTGTGTTGGAAGAGGGAAACCTGCAAAAGCTGCAGGGCTGCGGCCCTCGAGGACCGAGATTGCGCATCCCTGCTCGAAACAGATGGATTAAAAAAAAAAAAAAAAAAAAGGTTACTTTTGACCCAACTGTCTAGAGCAGGGGAGGGCAAACTCGGACCTTGAGGGCTGGAGACCTGCAGGCTTTGGAGGTTTCCCTCTTCCAACACAAGCTGATTCCAATCAACAGAATCATTTTATTAGGCTTATGTATAGCTTGCCGATGAGCTGATCATACATCAGCTGTGTTGGAGAAGGGAAACATCCAAAACCAGCAGAACTCCTGCCCCTCAAGGACCGAGTTTGCCCACCCCAGGTTTAAGCGCGTACCGGCTGCCTCTTCAGGATCGTATCGATTATTCACTCTGACAAAATGTGTTTTGTTACAGCAAAAAGCAAGTCCAGTTTGGTTTGTTTACATTCTGTGTACGTTTGCTCTTGATGCTAAGGACAGAAATGCTGATTTGAAAACGTGTTCAACTGGCTCCTCTTCGCTTATTCGTTTATGGTAATATAAAGGACTGTCTCCGAAAATGAGAATATTGTGGTAAAGTCCATTATTTTCTGTAATGCAATTAAATAAGCAAAAATGCATTCTGGATTCATTACTCATCAGCTGAAATATTGAAAGCCTTTTATTGTTTTAATATTGCTGATTATGGAAATTTCAGCCAAATATCTTATCTCAAAATATTAGAATATTTCCTCAGACCAAGTAAAAAAAAAAAAAAAAAAAAAAAGCCATAATCAGCAATATTAAAACCATAAAAAGCTTGCAATATTTCAGTTGATTTGTAATGATTCCAGTATGTATGGCATTTTTGCTTATTTAACTCATTTGCTCCCAATAACGTATAAATACGTTTTTTTAATGCTCTAAGTGTCCCAAAGACGTATTTATACGTTTTTTTTGTTGTTTTTATGCTAGAGCATAAAGAAGGCTTAGATGCAGCCTCTCAACTGCAAAGAACGGTTGCAGAAATGGTAGTTATTACACAAACGGCCAGCAGGTGGCAGCAGAGCAAAGGAGATCAACCAGGGCCATGTAGAAAAAAAGCTCAATTACTTACAATTTGAAATAGATTTGTGAAAAGTGATGAAACTTAGCTCTCTTCTGATGCTAATTGCTGCAAAACGGAAACAGAAAGAAACATACTTTTTTTTCCCTGATGAAAGAAGAGACTTTCATCTTTCTTTTGCTTTTATAGCAATTGGACACAATATTCTGTGGGCCTTGCAAAATCCGTCAAAATCCAGTAAAACAGCCGGGAGCGAACGTGATTGCGAAATGTGAAAATGGCGGCGAGTGAATGAGTTAATTGCATTACAGAAAATAATGGACTTTACCGCAATATTCTCATTTTCTGAGACAAGCCTGTATATTTCAATGTACTGTCGTTTTTAACTTTTAAAATGAAGAGAATCCACACAAGCACAGGAAGAAGAAGCTGCAAAATCCACGTTCGCGCTTGAGCGAGTGACGCATATTCATCCGGTCTCGGCCGACAGCGTATGCAGCACAGCGGTGAGGATGGAGAGGAAACCCCTCAGAGCTTCGTCATCTCGTGGTTGCTGCTTCACAGTCACTTTGACTTGTGCTCGTCGGCCGTCGTCTCGTTCCAACAACTCACTTCCCGACGCGTCTTCCTCCTCATTATTTACTCGGCTCTCCGTTTGTCCTCCCGCCGCTCTTTTATCTGCATTCCGCCCGTCAGCGCTGCCCTCCTCTTCATCTGCCTTCCCGGTATAAAGTAACTCTGCCAGTACGAGCGTGCCGCGGGGGGGAGGGGCTTCAGTGTGCGTGTACAGGTAGACCCTCCAGGGGAGTTGTTGCGGTGGCGTGAAGGCCATCGTTTGGATGTTGACCAGCTGCATTGCAGCCTGAAAGCTTTGCGGCGAACAATGTAAGACGTTGCCGCACTGGACAAGTTCTGTCGTACTGACGCCTTCCTCCTCTTCCTCTGCATGTTCAACACCTAGCGGAAGAAAAAAAAAAAAAAAAAGTAAAGAGTCAAATTAAGTTCACTGTAAATAACAAATTACACAATCTCCAGTTATGCAGTGAAATCTCAACTCTTTTTAGATTTCTACTCTTTCGGACATGCCCGAAGGTCTCACCAAAGCTCCGTCTAAATACGAAAAAAAAAAAAAGTACAATATTTGCTTTATTTGGCAAGAAAATATACGCTTAGCCTGTTTTTTTGTTTTTTTTTAAATGGATGTTACAGAGTCTCTTCGGCACATCTACACAACCACATCAAGTACTTTTTTTTTCCGTCTGAAAGAAATTTATTTTTAAAGCTATTATTAACTCATTTGCTCCCAATAACGTGTAAATACGTTTTTTTAATGTCGTAAGTGTCCCAAAGACGTATTTATACGTTATTTTTGTTTCTTTGTTTTTTTTTATGCTAGAGCATACAGAAGGCTTTGATGCAGCCTCTCAACTGCAAAGAACGGTTGCAGAAATGGTAGTTATTACACAAACGGCCAGCAGGTGGCAGCAGAGCAAAGGAGATCGTTTTTGGGACACTTAGAAAAAAAAAAAAAAAACGTATTCATACGTTATTGGGAGCAAATGAGTTAATGGTGAGAAAACATCCAATCAGATTGCTGTCATGTATATTTGCTCATTAGAGGGTTGCTTTCGATGACTGTTACAGTCAACAATTTGACAATTCGCAGTCTTTTGAACTTCAGTCAGTGACCGCATCGACACAAATTTCAATGTTTTATGATCGCACTTTGATGAGAAAACACGAAAATATGATTGCATCCTGTGAGCAGTGACACATTCTATTGTAGTTTATACATTATTATCCTACAGTTTTTACCAATTGTGTTTTTTGGTTTAACCTAATAAAATGTAAGAAAAAAAAAAGAGAACTTGAAGGTAACAGAAATGATATTGCGAAATGTAGCACACAACACAGATAAGCTGTTATAGTACATTCTATCGACACGCAGATCTTCTAATCTTTTCACAATGTCCCTTTTGCACAAGCACAGCGACACGTTTGTTGAGCCATGAAACACAAGGCGCACCTTTCATGAAAGATTGATAGAGGAATCAAGGTGCGACGCAAAAGGTTGGCTCATATGACGGCAAAACCCTTCTGAGATGATGATTAACTCCAGTTGCAAGATTTCAACAATGAGTTCACAAGTTGTTTGAGGACAGAACACACCTTGACCTTCGTTCGGCACGTGACCTCGCAGCCACAGACGCTCAAACTCTCCCGGAGTTAAAGCCGGAAGCAAGTTGAGCGGGACGATGGCGCCGGTGGACAGGACGTCTGCGGGAAACGGGGTGTGGTCACTGCCGCTCTCTGCAGGACACACATGGGAACAAACGGAAATGTTGACATTCATCCACCGGTACTGTCGAGACTCGTACTGTAAAACACAAAAAGTCAAAGTTGAATCAGTGTTGGCAATGAAATGCTCAGCAATTATATATCCTTTTAACTCATTTGCTCCCAATAACGTGTAAATACGTTTTTTTTTTCAATGTTGTAAGTGTCCCAAAGACGTATTCATACGTTTTTTTGTTTTGTTTTATTTTTTATGCTAGAGCATACAGAAGGCTTTGATGCAGCCTCTCAACTGCAAAGAACGGTTGCAGAAATGATAGTTATTACACAAACGGCCAGCAGGTGGCAGCAGAGCAAAGGAGATCAACCAGGGCCATGATGTTGAAAAAAAAGCTCAATTACTTACAATTTGAAATAGATTTGTGAAAAGTGATGAAACTTAGCTCTCTTCTGAGGCTAATTGCTGCAAAACAGAAACAGAAAGAAACATACTTTTTTTTCCTGATGAAAGAAGAGACTTTAATCTTTCTTTTGATAGTTTCCATGCTTTTATAGCAATAGAACACAATATTCTGTGCGCCTTGCAAAATCAGTCAAAATCCAGTAAAACAGCCGGCAGCGAACGGGATTGCGAAATGTGAAAATGGCGGCGAGTGAATGAGTTAAATAATCTGGTGATGAAGCAAAAGGTCAAAAATAATTCTGGATTCTCTTTTGGGGCGAGCGGTCACCTTAGACCAGGCGTGTCCAAACTTTGTTCATTTGAGGGCCACATACAGAAAATCCGAAGGACGCAAGGGCCACATCATGTTATGAAGAGAAATTGTGTTTAGTCCTCAAAATTGTACAAATAATTGATTTATGCTTTTACATATTTAGAAAAATGCAACAGTATATAAACAAATGTATTTGTAATATGGCAGTATAGTTTTGGAATTTTTCATTTTAGTTATTTTGTTTTGAGTTTTTTTTTTTTTTTTTTAAGTTAGTTTTAATTAGTTTTCAGGGTGGTTCTGTTAGTTTTTTTGTTAGTTTTAGTTCTTTAATAAATGTTTAGTTAGTTTCCGTATTAGTTTTTTTTTTTAATTTTTTTTTTATGTGTATTACTTGTGCGCAATATTTAAAAAACACCATGGGCGCAATGTCATTATTCCGGTTTATATTAAAAAGAAAAATCTGCTAAAAATCACATTTAAAATTATCTCCAAAGGCTCATGCATTAATTTAATTACCAAAAACTAAAACAAAGGACATTTTTGTTAGTTTTATTTTAGTTAGTTTTGTAAAGTTTTGTAGTTTCAGTTAGTTTTCTTTTTGTTTTTATTTGATTTTGTTAAAATTGTTTTTTGAATTTTTGTTTTTTTTTGTTAGTTTTAGTTAACTACACCTTCACTTCTTACTTTGACCATCTCCAAACATTTTTGTTTTTATTTTCTTTGAACTGAGTCCAATGCCATTTTTAGCATATGTCGCGGGCCACTAAAAAAACGGACGGCGGGCCGCAAATGGCCCCCGGGTCGTAGTTTGGACACCGCTGCCTTAGACAAAAGGTGGCAACAAACTATTGTCATACTTCTTCATTGTCAAACTCACCTGCCTGAACACTTTGTAGCCGACACGAGTCAAGGGCGTCAGCGAGGTCAGAGTTGGGGTCAAATGCAGCGCGTTGACAGCTTCCGATGTTTGCTGTGTCCGCCTGTGAGATGTTTTGCCCGAGAGGCTTCAGTGTGTTGAAGATGTGAGCCCATTGGCTCACAGGCTCTGCGGGACGGCCAATTAGAACGCCGAGGGAGGGGTCCGACCTCCGACCCCCGAGCACCTCGCGCGTCTCGTCAATCCCGCGTTGCAAGAGGCGGTAGTAGAGAAGTGCCTGGTCACGCACACACAAGTCCGTCTCTTCCTCTGTAAAACGCAAAATTGGAGTCGGAAACTGCGGAAATCTTCTTTTCCGCTCGTGTTGCGCGTGCACGCAAACGCACCGATGATGTCATGCAGCAGCCTTCCGAGCATGTCCTGAGTCTCGGCGGGACGGCACAAAAAAAGCCTCAAGGTGGCAGTCAGCAGCTCCATCTTGACCGCGGGGGACGTCTCGCTCCTCACTCTGTCGATGAACACCTCCAGCGTGTAGGGGGCGCTAGAGACTCTGTCACCATACGTTCCCAACAACCAGAGCAAGGCCAGTTTGCCCTGGCAGGATGAGGAGCACAAGCAAAAGATTTGTTTCTCATTTATCACAACGTACCCAAGTCGTCACCAGGGATGTCACGATAAGGGCAATATCGTGATATCGCGATATTAAAACTGCCACAATATCGTCGGCGTCATGTTCACAATATTTAAAAGGAACACATTTGTTAAAAAAAAAAAGTCAGGTTGATTTCCATTTGTGCAGTTCTAGCACCCTCTAGTGGCTAGTTTATTAGTGCAATTTAATTTTCATGAGGGATGTTTTGGCCTTCTATGTTTCAAATCGATGCTAATTGTCAGATGAAGGGGAACCGAATTTGCTTGTGAAGCGATCAATGTGTGCTTGCACTAGCAAGTAAATGCCTCAATATTGTTATTAGAGATTTAGGTTGTTTATATGTATTGCTGTTATGTACAAAAGCACAATAACATGCTTTTTTTTTTGTATCAGCTCTTTTTTTACAATATCGTGATAATATCGTATCGTGACGTTTGGATATCGTTACATCCCGAGTAGTCACAAAATGTGACATGTCGGGTTCAATTTCAATTGATTGTATTTCATGTATATTTTCTTGCATTGGTTTTTTTGAGATGAGGTCATGGGGTCAGGTTGCCCTTACCTGGCTATCGTGCAATATCTCTTCACACCCGTCCAGTGCCGAACACACGGTTTCACTGCACTGAGGACATACCCAAACGAGGTCTCGCATCGTCTGCACCACAGCTGCGGAGTAGGCGAGCGGATACGAGACAATTACACAAGGCTGACAAAAAAAAAAATTCAACAAATGAGTGGACATAATAATTCAAATGACCAGAAGTGATGTTGTCTTGTTTAAGCCCGAGCAGTCCAGTGAGAATCGTTAGACATCTGTCGCTGTAGCTCCGCCCAATACGACCTGCAAGTTAAGTTACTCCATATGTTAAATAGAAAAATGCATGACGACAGTTGCTCATACTGTGTCGGGCTGTGCAATTCACCAAAATTCAATTACAATTTCAATTATTACACGCCACAAATACAAAATCAGCAAGATTTTTAAAACTAGTTTTGAGTTGTTTAAATTTATACATTTGGACATTATTTTATTTCAAAATAACAAATTTAAACAAATTTGTTTCATCCAAAGGGAACTTGTATAATTAGCCTATAGTGTTTAAAAGATTATTATTTATTTTTTTTTTTACGTTTTAAGATTTTCTTGTTTTGTACCAAGAAATACTAAAATAATCACGATTCATTCACTCATTCACTCGCCGCCATTTTCACATTTCGCAATCCCGTTCGCTCCCGGCTGTTTTACTGGATTTTAACTGATTTCGCAAGGCCCACAGAATATTGTGTTCGATTGCTATAAAAACATGGAACCTACCAAAAGAAAGATTAAAGTCTCTTCTTTCATCAGGGAAAAAAAAGTATATTTCCATCTGTTTCCGTTTTGCAGCAATTAGCATTAGAAGAGAGCTAAGTTTCAGCAGTTTTCACAAATCGATTTAAAATTGTAAGTAATTGAGCTTTTTTTCTAGATGGCCCTGGTTGATCTCCTTTGCGCTGCTGCCACCTGCTGGCCATTTGTGTAATAACTACCATTTCTGCAACCGTTCTTTGCAGTTGAGAGGCTGCATCAAAGCCTTCTGTATGCTTTAGCATAAAAACAAAAAAACATATAAATACGTCTTTGGGACACTTAAAACATTTAAAAAAAAAACAACAACATATTTACACGTTATTGGGAGCAAATGAGTTAAGAGGCTGCATCAAAGCCTTCTGTATGCTCTAGCATTAAAAAAGAAAAAGAAAAAAAAAAGTATAAATATGCCTTTGGGACACTTAAAACATTTAAAAATAGAACATATTTATATGTTTTTGAGAACAAATTAGTTAATATTTTCTTCCTAATCGAACATCCCCAATAGCGGGCATATAGCAGAACAGTTGTTGAACAAAACAATAAGGATATTCCAAAAATAGCCCATGTTGATATATCATGTGACTCAAGTCAACCTGTGACCTTTGCAAAAAACATCTGCAGCGGAAACTGATCAATTACGAAATGACTTCGATTCATTTGGTAGCACAAAATGGACGCTTCACTGCAGGTTAAAATTCCCTCAGGTACGAAAGGCAAAGTAACCAACCAACGTCCACACCTTGATGCTACGCAAAGCGAGTGTCTGTTTACCGACAGCCGATATCGCAGCCTGGGCAGAGTCCGCGTTGACGTCGGTGCAATATTCCTTCAGTTCATCCAGTAACATGGCAACGTTGTCATCGTTGACCAGCTCGACCAGCACCTGCAAACGCAAACGGTCGTCATATTACAATCGTGAGAGACGACTTGGCTGGTCCTATTGACGAAATTGAGTCTCATTGTGTCCACGTACTCCGTATTTTATGTACAAATTCAGATAGATATGCACAGAGAAAGAGATATTCAGAGATTGATGTTGTTTGGACCAAGTAGCTCTTCCTCTGCTAGTGTGGACCTTGGTCCACTAGCACCTTATCTCAGGGACTGTGTCATGAATTTGGGTGTTAAGTTTGACCCTGATTTTAAATTGGAGAAGCAGATTAGTTCTGTTGTACAGAAAAGTTTTTATCAGCTTCGCCAGATAGCTAAGGTGAAACCAATTTGATCAAGACTGGACTTGGAAAGATTGATTCATGCTTTTATTACAACTCGTCTTGATTATTGTAATTCTTTGTATGGAGGCATTAGCAAGACTGCTCTTGCCCGTCTGCAACTTATACAAAACTCTGCTGCTCGTCTGCTTACTCAGACACGTAGACGTGAGCATATTTCTCCTATCTTAGCATCACTGCATTGGCTCCCTGTGCACTATCGAATTAATTTTAAGCTTCTGTTGTTTGTTTTTAAATGTTTGAATCATCTTGCACCTCCCTATTTATCTGAGTTGCTTCACCCTTATAGCCCACCCCGATTACTAAGATCAGCTGACCAGAAGCTTACCCCGGGTTTTCACCGGATGCGGTTGCGGTGCGGTTGCGGTGCGGTGCGTCTTGACTGCGTGCTCCGGACGGGTCAATTTTTTTGTCAATCCACACCGGCTCCGCACAGCTGCGGTCCGGCAGCTCCGTCGCCGCCCACTTCCCAACGTGTCTCGCGGGACCGCGCGCGCGCGATCATGTGGCATTTCACAACGAGAGGTGGACTTCTTTTGATTGAACCTTTTCTTCTTCTTCTGCTATGATATTCCATGCAGCATCCTTTTTTTGGTTGTCCTTGTAAAGTATATTAATAACGAGAGTCGGGTCAGTGCGGGTCCACTCTTTATTTCTGTCTTCCGGGTCCGGCTGCCGCTCAGTACGGCAAGCGAGACGGGCACAACAAGCAATCGCGAACATCAAACTCACAATACATTACAGTCCTTATAAAAAGGATGTGCCGTGTCATATATTATTTTGTGGTTTTCCACCTCCAATATAAACCTCTCCTCGTCCATGTTCGCTGGTGTCTAAACCGTGAATGAGCACATGGCCCGGCGACGCCCACGTCACGTTTTGCTGAAAAGCTTGCGAAATAGGAGCTGGCGAGTATTTTATTCTGAAAGGTAACCGGAAATTTATTTTGAAACTGCCTCGGTCTTCCTGTCCCGCTCGATGTGTTTTGTGCTAGCTTGCCATTTGCCGGAGGCCTACCGCTGCGGCGTCCGGCAAAAATAGAAAATAGGCTATCCTTGCGGAAGGCTTGCGGCACGCCGCAGGCCTTCCGCAGTCGACACGCAACGCACCCGCAAGCGGTGTAAACTGCACCATTCGAATGAATGGAATCTAATTGCTTGCGTCGCCGGACCGCACCGCAACCGCACCGCAACCGCACCGCAACCGCATCCGGTGAAAACCCGGGGTTAGGGGTGACAGAGCGATCGCGACTGCTGCTCCCAGGTTGTGGAATCAATTCCCACTGTATGTTAGACAGGCCACTTCACTCCTGGTTTTTAAATCACGTTTAAAAGCATATTATTTTTCCCTGGCCTTCAGCACAAAGTATTACTGATATTTACAAGCAGTAGACTGGCATGAATTTGTTTATATTATTTTATGTGTTTTGTGATTTCTAAGTATGTTTTTATATTTTATTTTCTTATTTTATGTGCAGCACTTTGGTTCCCTTGTGGATTTTTAAATGTGCTATACAAATAAAGTTGATTGATTGATTGATTGATGCGTACCTGCATCTTCCTCTGCTTGATATATGCCGGCTCAGCATAGCCACAGAAGAAACGTTTGTAGTGTGCCGCCAGCAAGTCAGGGACGGACCGCAAAAGCAACTGCAATGGGGGCATAAGATCAAACATTTGTTCTTCCCAAAAATGTCAAACCTTATTTAGCATGCACAGTAACAATATAGAATTGAAAAACAAAAAAACAGTTCCACTCAAATAGGGCTGGGCGATATGGCCAAAAAAAATAAAATCTCGATTTTTGCAGTCATTCAGGACGATTACAATTTCAATCAATTTTAACCTAATAAATCCAACAAACGTTTACCTAAACTTTTGGTTGATTCACAAATAATTCCTGCGCAAAATGTTCAGACACCAGTAACGTATTCTAGATCAGTTCTAACACAAAATGACATCACATAAAAGCATTTGGATGTAACAGAACATAAGAACAGCTTTTAATCATCCAGAAGACAAAATTCGATTTCACGATTGAGCAAATTTTCAACGATTCGATTTTTCTAAATGACGATGTATCGAATTACTTCGATTTATTGCCCAGACCTACACTCAAGTATGCATTGCTACACGACCGTGAAAATTTTGCCCCCTTCCTGATTTCTGTGGTGTTGTTTTTTTTGGCACATTTCTCACTAGTTGCAAAGGTTCCATTTCATCAAACCAATTTTAATATCACGCAGAGCCCCAAGCCAAGTATAGATAAAAAGCAGTTTCTAAATGATGATTTGAATTCCCAAGTTGGGGGGGGGGGGAATATAAACCTATCTGACCCTATGTAGAAAACAAAATAAAATAAATTGGTCAATAAATTTGCATTTTATCTATCCTTGGGTTCAGTGTGATATCTTTGAAAAAGTCTGACCTGCCGATCCCGATTTTTTTTCATTACAAGCAGCATATACCTTCAGTGTTCCAATTTTGTTTTACAGGAAAACATTGAACAATATCGGTGAAATAAAACAAAACGGGTTGTTTTAACTGCACGTGAATTGGTTCTCTCAAATAAAAATGGAAATCCTATTAACTCATTTGCTCCCAAAGACGTATTTATACGTTTTATATGTTGTTTTTTTTATGCTAGAGCATACAGAAGGCTTTGACGCAGCCTCGGAACTGAAGAAAACGCTTGAAGCAATGGTAGTGATTAAAAAAAAAACAGCCAGCAGGTGGCAGAAGAGTATAAGAGATCAAACAGAGCCCTGTTGCAAAAAACTTTTCCCCACTGTTTTAAACAGATTTGGGATGAAACTTAGCTATATTCTAATGCTAATTGCTGCAAAACGGAAACAGATAGAAATATACTTTTTTTTTTCCTGATGAAAGAAGAGATGCTAATTTTTCCTTTGGTAGATTCAATGATTTATAGCATTAGAATACAATACTCTGTGGGCCTTGCAAAAGCAGTCAAAATCCAGTAAAGGGGTTGCTTCAGTGAAAATGGCCGGGAGTGAATGAGTTAATCATCCCGGCAGAAGAGGACAGTGGCTGACTTTTTCAAACCTCTGAGGATGGAGATGAGATTGGTGGAAAAGATCGGCTTATTTCTAAGAGATCGTCCGGTCACCGATCTTCCGAAATGAAGGAAATCGGGGCCGATAAATCGGCCGGCCGATTTCGATGGATCGGTGCACCCCTGTGCTGCAGCATGTGACTGCATTTCTCCTGACCAAACACGCACACTTGCCTGGATGTGACAGAGCACAGTGAACCTGATTTCTCTGGACGCACTCCCACAGGCGGCCAGCAGGGGCCCCCGTACTCGCTCCAGGGCCGCCAGGCCGACTGCGGGCAAGGCGGAGCACAGGCTGAGGAAGAGGCTCAGCGTGGCGGCCATGACTGGCGGGTGGGGGCTGACCAAGCGCTCGTCCAGCGCGGAGAGGATGTCGAAGAGCTCGTCCTCACACTGAGGTTGGTAGCGCTGGAGGATCTTCAGCACATCGCTCTGACCCCACACGTCGCAGTCCTTCAGCCTGCGTCGACACGCGCCAAAGAGGTCAACAAACCGCTCACGTTGTGCAATTTTCATCGCTAATGTAAACGGGCTATTTGAAGTGTTGGCCAAACCTGTTGAGGAGGTGATGCGCGATGGGCTTGTTGATAGCAACTCCTCCTTCCTCTTTCAGGATCTCCTCCAAAGCTCGGAGGCAGTTGACCATCACGACAGGATCCGTGTCCCGAAGAAGGCTGTACAACTCATTCACCACCGCAGCATCTGTCCAAATGATTAACCACAAGAGTTTTGCAAAAGATTAGAACATTCATTTTCATGCGCAGACAAAATGAAATTGTGCTTTCATGTCTGGACAATAGATACACATTCAGATGCACTCCGAAGCTGGAAAAACATCTCATTTGGACGTGAATTATTTCTGAGATTTTATTGACACTTTCACGTATATTTGCTAACTCATTTACTCCCAATGACGTATAAATACGTTTTTCTTTAATGTTCTAAGTGTCCCAAAGGCGTATTTATACGTTTTTTGTTTCATGCTAGAGCATACAGAAGGCTTTGATGCAGCCTCTTAACTCATTTGCTCCCAATAACGTGTAAATACGTTTTTTTTAATGTTCTAAGAGTCCCAAAGACGTATTTATACGTTTTTTTGTTTTTTTTTTATGCTAGAGCATACGGAAGGCTTTGATGCAGCCTCTCAACTGCAAAAAACGGTTGCAGAAATGGGAGTTATTACACAAACGGCCAGCAGGTGGCAGCAGAGCAAAGGAGATCAACCCGGGCCATGTAGAAAAAAAAGCTAAATTACTTCGAATTTGAAATCGATTTGTGAAAACTGATGAAACTTAGCTCTCTTCTAATGCTAATTGTTGCAAAAGGGAAACAGAAACATACTTTTTTTCCTGATGAAAGAAGAGACTTTAATCTTTCTTTTGATGGGTTCCATGTTTTTATAGCAATTGAACACAATATTCTGTGAGCCTTGCAAAATCAGTCAAAATCCAGTAAAACAGCCGGGAGTGAACGGGATTGCTTCCGTGAAAATGGCGGCGAGTGAATGAGTTAATGTTCATGCTACCAACTAGTGGTGTGAATTGCCTAGTACCTGACGATTCGATTCGTATCACGATTCACAGGTCACGATTCGATTCGATACCGATTAATCCCGATACGAATTTATAAGTCGATTGTTGCGATTTTTTTTCGTTCAAATTTAGAAAATACTAATCAGTAAGCTTGTAGAGTGTAAGATTTATATGAAAATGTATTATTTATTTATCTGAAATTTCAGTCTTATAGAGGTTGTAATCTGTTTCATGTTTGAACAGCATTAAAATAAAATATTAAGGCTTAATGTTACGTTCATATAACATTCTTCCATGCTCAAGGTGTGAATCCTAACCCGAAGTCAGACGTTTTGTTGAATATTTTTCCATTAAAAATGGAAGTTTAAAAATCGATTCACACACAAAAAAAAAAAAAAAAAAAAAAAAAAAATCGTTTTTTTTTTTATTGAATCGATTCGAGAATTGCGCGATGTAGTATCGCGATATATCGCCGAATCGATTTTTTTTAACACCCCTACTACCAACATTTGTCAGTTTCTGCCTTTTCATCCAAGTACCCCTCACCTATTTCAGAATTGGGTTGAAGATTGTACAGTTTGGCCCATCCGAGCACGGCGACCCGTCGCACGCAAGCCGCTCTGTCTCTTAGTCCCGCGGTGAGGGGCTGCTCCACGTACTCCACCAAACTGGGCAGCCTGGAACACCGACACAAAGTCAAGTGACAAGTCAGACGTTTTACACGATCGCCACATCCAGGAAGGAAGGAAGGGAGGGAGGGACGGCTCGGATGGGCTCAAGAGCGCGTGAGTCACCTCAGGTTGGTCATGTTCCTCAGGGCCAGGCTGCGGATCATTGGGTTTGGATCCTGACAGTCCTTCCTTAGGGTGTTGATGACCAGAAGCGACAGCTCCGGGTTCAAAGAGGCGTAGGAGCACAAGAAGACGTAGACCAGTTTCTTCTGTACAATGTCTACTGTGGCACACGCTTTGACCATCTCACTGAACAGGTTGGATACATCCACACCCTGAGACATCAGCCTGAGACACGGGAGGGGAAGAAAAGGGGTGACGCATGGTGTGAGGATATAAAAAAAAAAAGTACAGCATCTTATTGATCAGATGACTACTTAACAACATGATTGAATCGTGATCAAGGTCAGGACAGATTATCTGCCCTTATACTGTACGGTAGGCCTGCTCGGTTATGGAAAAAATAATAATCACGATTATTTTGGCAATAATTGAAATCACGATTATTCAAAACGATTATTTATTTTTGGTACAAAACAAGATCATGTTTAAGCATTTAAAAAATATTAAGATCAACTAAAAAAACAGAAATACTATAAATATGTATAAAAAAAAAAATCTATATATATATATAAATATTTTATAAAATATTTATATTTTATATTAAATATTAAAATATTAAATATTTTATAAAATAAAACAACTTTGCCCTGCGATTGGCTGGCAACCAGTCCAAGGTGTCCCCCGCCTACTGCCCAGAGCCAGCTGAGATAGGCGCCAGCACCCCCCGCGACCCTTGTGAGGAATAAGCGGTCAAGAAGATGGATGGACGAATATTTTTAAAAAACTATAAATACATAAGTTCCTTTTGGACCAAACAGAATTTCTAATCATATATAGTTATAATTATATATATATTTATTTATGTTGAAGTGCAGAATGTGCACTGTGCAGAAGGACAATCTTTTTTTTTTTTTTTTTGGTACAAAACAAGAAAATCTTTGAAGGTAAAAAACAAATAAAAAAAAAATATTAAGACAAATAAAATTATTTGGAAACACTAATTATGCAAGTTTCTTTTGAATGAAACTAAATTTATTAAATTAGTTATTTTAAAACGTTGCAATTGTATGCATTAAAAACCTCAAAAATTAGTATTAATAATCGTTTTTTAACGATTTGCTGATTTTGTAATTGTGGAGTGTAATAATTGAAATTGTAATTGAATTTCGAATAATTGCACAGCCCTGCTGTACAGTATATATAAAAAAAAGGGTATTGTGATTGAAACATGGTAGTTAAGTATTATTTTAAACCTAAGTATCTCACAACATTTCAAAAACTTGTAAAAAATTAAAGCATTCTGAATATTTCAAATACAGTACTTGCATATGCATCACTTTATCATTGTTGCAAATACTATTTAAAAAGTCAACTTTTTTTTTTTAGTGATGTCAACACTTGATGAAGTACATCTGTTGACGGTCAATGGCATAATTGCTATAATTGTCATTTTTAACTTATTGTCACAATATTCTTTCTCAAAAATACCAATGCCCTTTGGTTGCTAAAAATCTTTTTTTTCTTATGTCATTGTCAATTCTCTGTTACCCCGTTTTTGTTTTTTTGTTTGTTTTTTTGTAATATGCTTAGGTTGAATGAAGGCAACTGGACACTTCTTGTTTGCTGAATGTATTGACCTCATTTTGAATCTAATCTGAAGCCTAAAACAAAATATGCTGTGACTTCAAGAACAGACATCATCATATCTATGAAGGTACAGTACACAGATACGATATGGACAATGTAAAATACACACACACAAAAATACAAACCTTTTTGCCTTTATCCAAAAAGAATATAACACCTGCAGAAAGACCCTATTGGGAGTTACTCCCCATTACAAAGTTAGAACTGAAGAGCTTTATTGGTGAAAATGTAAAAAAAGTGAGTGTGAGCCCTCCGCCAACCTGATGACTTTGAGAATGGCGTTCCTGTAACGCAGCTGGTCTGACTGGACGTGGGGGTTGGCCAGAGCTCTCCTCAGGTCCCTCACCGTGTCCTCATTGCCCAGATATGGCATGGTGGCCGCAGAAAACCTATCAGATGGTCACAAATCATTACTGTGCAGCCTATATTTTTCAAACATACGACAGTCAGTCACATACAATTGGATGGGTCCGAGTACGAGTCTCAAATTAAATATAAAACTATCCGCAGCGCAAAAGCTTTAAGGCAGGCACTTTATTGAACTCACAAAATATAACCGTTTACGACACGCCTTGATAGATGTTTGTTTTCTTATCGATTGGACTTCCGTGTTTCTTCTTCTGCGTTTCCTGCTGCAGTCTCTGCCGCCCCCTGGTGGTGGTAGGACGATTCGAAGCAAATATTCGAGCATCCCAAATGAGACATACGAAGACAAGACGCTGTTGCTTTTCTGGGGTTTACAACAGCACACGTAGAAAGCGATTCCATCTATGATAGTGATTTATTGCCGCCAGGCCAGCCACGCCAAATACAGTGTTGCTAAAGCAAACATTACGGTAACACCGGAAAACGAGGTGCGTGGATGCCTTCAAAATAAAAGCTTCACAAATAATACATGAACTTCAAAGTTTTTGATTTAAAATATTGCATCAATCTGTCTGTTAATAAACAGTCAACTTCTGTGATAATTTCAACCGTCCCAGGTTTGTACGTTCACAAGTTTGTAAGTTCACAAGTTGCTTTATAAAATTTATATTCACTGTACCCAAAACTATCACAGTCGGTTAGTGCAGTCCCCGCCCACCCCCAAACAGTTCCCATTTTACACTACAGCAATCGCACTCATCGTAGTAATGGAAACTTTAGCTGCTTTATTACTTGCATTAAGTATTAAACCTTCATTCTTGTAGTTATGGCTTGCATGTACTGAGACGTTTGTAAAGAAAATTCTTCCATCCTTGGCCGTGAGTTCATCTGGGTAGGAGCCAAACTAGTATTTTTTCCCCCCTGTAGCAATTAAAAAGACTGTTGTTGCGTCTTTTGGGGACTAATTTAAGATTACAATACTCTTTAATAACACTAACAACAAAAGTTCTTTTGTTGAATGTGCTTCTATGTCACAACAGAAAAAAAGAAAAGTGGACGTTTTTTTTTCCATTATTTTTTTTTTTAATTGATTGTAAAAAGCAGAAAATCTACAAACAGCTTTAGCCCTCCAGCAAGCCAAGTCTGCCTCACCTTTCCAATGACAAAGCATCCACTCCACCTGGCCCCTTGGCCGGGGGTTTGTAGGGCAGAGTTTCATAAACTGGAAGAACGTGAGCGACTTGGTGCTGGATGACCAATCAGCCGAAAAAAGGCCATCTGTACCCGGCGCTGCTTGTCCGGAGGAAGCTGCTCAAGCCTTCCTCTGGACTGTCATGCCTGAGCCAGGCACAAGACAGATTCCATTTGTTGAATAAATTCATTCACGACACATTAACATCATCCCCTATTCCAATCAAGCCAACAAAACATGGTAGCCCACGTCACATAAAAAAACAACAAAACAAAAACATCCATACACACTTCCGCTGGATATTCATTTCATCGGTTTTGGAATGTTACAATCTTCACTAACATATCAAGGTCGAATACATCCTCAACACACACAGTCTACGACACATTCGGGCCAGGCAACGGGCTCGCAGAGTTGTTATCCTGACTGGCCACTTGGCTCCCTCGTGGCGGGACCTCGATGATGCGGGGCTTGTCGATGATGCGAGCGCGACGGTCTCCTTTCTCGACGATTCCGATGATCCAGGCGCCCTGACCTCCACCGGCCCCCGACGAGCTTTGGCTCTTCATCTCGGAACAAAATTTGGCCGCCTGCTCCCTGGGCAGACAAACCAGCAGTCCGCCTTTCGGAAAGGGAGAGAGAGGGCGTGTCATAAAAAAGCGCTCGGAATGCCGGATTACACCGTCAACAATTTCAGTCTTGCCGTATGTTTCCCTAGCAACGGCCGTCTTGTTATTACGTGTGCCTGCATTCCTACCTGATGTCTCAGACGATGTGCCCTGAATCAAATTGAATATGCTTCCACAGGCTTTGCTGACAGCAGCCATTTTGGCTATGATGGGAAGGTTGTGGATGACGAAGGCCACGTCGTTGCGTTGCTGGCTTGCCAGGTTGTTTGCGTGCCCCAACAAACCGAAGCCCGTCACGTCCGTGGCCGCGTGGGCCTGGAACTTGTGCATGAGGCCAGCCGCTGCAGGCAAAACATCACGCCAGTGATTCAGATTCAGATCCACACATACTCACAAAAAAAAAAAAATATGACAACGCTCAAATCAAATCAACTGAAGGAAACAAAGTTTAAGGTGAACAGAAAGACGGGTTGAAGTCTGTCCAAAAACAGATCAATTGACGCTGCATACCAGTACGATTTAGTGTTGCCATTGAAAACATAGCTTCTTGATAGGCCTCTTTAACTTCCTTCTTGGTGATGACAAGCTTGATCCTGTTCCACCGATCAGGCTGGTTCGACATAAAGGGAGGAGGAGCAACGTCAGAACGCCAGCAGAGGGCGTCAAATCCGATTTGGCTGCGCATCGAATTGCGACTCACTGACCTGTTCCAGCCACTGGTGAGCATTGACGGCCACCTGCGTGCCCAAAGGTTTGGTGAGGACCAGGACGTCGCCCGGGACGGCACCGTCTGGCCTGGAGGGAGAGTGAGAGAGACCTTCAAAATGTGACACCTGTCAGTAGGCCTTGTGCTCTGTTGGCCCAGTTGAGACAAATTCCTTTCAAGCTTGTTGAAGCACAGCATTATGCACAAAAAATAAATAAAATTTTAAAAGGTGCACTGAACCGTAAAAGGGGAACTCTTTATATTAAAAAAAAAAAAAGAAAAAAAAAAAAGTATGTTAAGGCATTAAATCAGTCATTATGACATGCAAGTAGTAGCACGTGATAATTATGGTTTGAGGGGAAAAAAAATACCATTTCATGCATCTACTTTGAAATACAAAAAAATAAAAATAAATACAAAATAAATATGACACTTGATGAGGAAAAACAACCAATTGGAGACACATTGTGTGACTTAAAAATGTAAAAAAAAAAATAATTAAAATTTGCTGTTTGAGCACAACTTTACTCAATTGCACAACATATGGGGCTGTCAAGGGCAAAGCTATTATAGTTAAGAAAAACTTATAAAATAACTGACAACAATTGAAAAAACAAGAACATTTTTGCTCACAAAAAATAAAAACAGAAATAATTTTAAAACTAAAAGCCAACTGAAACAGCATCTTACATTTATAAAACAAACCATATTTATCGTGAAAATGTCCTTCGGTTTAGTTTTTGTTAACTAATATGATCGCACGTGAGCATGAGAGGTTAATTAATTTTCAATATATTCATTTCGTTATAGCCGTATGTCAAAATAGAGGGAGGAAGGTCAGTTCTTTGAGAATTGGACTTTATTTTATAACACTAATTATTAGTGGGCTTTACATAAATAAATAAATAAATAAATAAATAAATCTAACACGAAAACTAATAAAAACCCCAAGCATTTAGAAAAAACAAAATTAACAAAATTGCTCTAAAAAATAAAACTAACTAAAACAAAAACATAAAACCAAGCTAAAGACAAACTATAATGAAAACCCCCAAACTATTATAACCGTGGTCAAGAGCAAGCCTTGACGCCGACTTACATGACGAAGTCAGTCGGCTGGCAAACAACTGAGGCCACTCCCCCTACGATAATCCATGGATTGATGACCGTCTGGCCGCCCGTCACCGAAGTCCCTCCCTCCTCGGCGGCATCGCGAAATCCTCGAATCATTAGCGGCATCACGCGCCCGCGGTCCTGCGTCATGTTGTGACGACGTGAAGGACCGTTAGTTTAACAACATTAAACATTGACAGCGAAATAAGTAACTTATTACTTTGTCGTTCATCTTCTGGCTCACACTGAGCAGCATCAGCATGTTGTCGCACTCGGTGATGCCCATGGCGTAGAGATCGCTGAGGACGTTGGCGCATGCGATCTTGCCCTGGAAGACAAAGACAAATTGAAAGTTCGGTTCACCTCATCAAAAAGTTGTTGTTTTTTCTTCAATCCAATAAACAGTACAGGATTTACATGTTCAAAATGCACAAAGGTCAATGCAGTTTCACTGTTAACTACTTTCTTCTCAAAGGTTTGTTGCGACATCATGATGTCTCTGATGTTAAATGTTGCATAATGTGCACCTCCATCAATTGGTAAATAGCATCCTGTTTCCAACTTCCTGGAAAAACATGTATTGGGGTTAGGCATGAGCGTGAAACCTGAAATTTCAACTACAGCTATCAAATAGTTCTAGAATAAATTATTTCACTGATTATCCTTTTAACTCATTCAGCCATTTTCACATTTCGCAATCCCGTTCGCTCCCGGCTGTTTTACTGGATTTTGAATGATTTTGCAAGGCCCACAGAATATTGTGTTCAATTGCTATAAAAAGAAAGATTAAAGTCTCTTCTTTCATCAGGAAAAAAAAAATGTTTCCATCTGTTTCAGTTTTGCAGCAATTAGCATCAGAAGAGAGCTAAGTTTCATCAGTTTTCACAAATCTATTTAAAGTTGTAAGTAATTGAGCTTTTTTTTTCTACATGACCCTGGTTGATCTCCTTTGCTCTGCTGCCACCTGGTGGCCGTTTGTGTAATAACTACCATTTCTGCAACCGTTCTTTGCAGCTGAGAGGCTGCATCAAAGCCTTCTGTATGCTCTAGCATAAAAAAACAACAAAGAAAAACGTATAAATATGTCTTTGGGACACTTAAAACATTAAAAAACGTATTTACACGTTATTGGGAGCAAATGAGTTAATTGGATAAAAACATGCGCACGTGAGCTACAATTATCACTATTGTTAAGGTGACCATCCTCATGTGCCACATTATAATGTAGGGAGAGACCGATTATCGGTTAGGCTGATTATCGATGCCGATATCCAGCATTTTGCCAAATATGGGCATCCGCCAATTTGAAGACTCATTTGGCAAATAATAGATCCATTAAAATAAATAAATAAATAAATAAATAAATAAAAAAAATAAGTGGTGGTGGGGTATCGGGGATTGTTTAACTTTCATAGATGCTTCTGACCCTGGGAACTCCGCACCTTCAGTCTTTATTTTAAATTAAAACTAAGAGAGGTACAATTGTAATACTTCAGATATTTTGAATTTTTAAAAAACTTTATTTACTGTAGCAAACAATTAAGTTTTTATTCAACTTTTGAAGACATGCTACTGCCCTTGGAAGGTTCTTGAACTTTTTGTTCGATTTCTAATACAAAGATGCCTATTGACTTAAGATTTTTTTTTTTTTTTTTTTTACATTGTTCAATAAAAATATGCTTAAAAAAAAAAGAAAAAAGAAAAAAAAAAAAAAAAAAGGGAGCTGGAGTTTAAATTCTGACGTCAATATTTCCCCTTTTAGTGAAACTGATTATCAGCTCCAAATAGTGGTTAGCGTACTTCACTACTAATAATTGATATTGGCCCTAAAAAAAAAAAATCGTATCGGTCTATCTCTACTATAATGGAAGAATTGCAGTATGTTTTAACTGATCAGTTTTAGGCTATATAAACCAGCATTAATACTTGTGGTGGTACCTCAGTTCTGCTATGCAGTAGACTCAATGTACTTTCTTTTCTACGTGTGCATTGTGATTGGGGATGCAGGTGAACTGGAGACTCTCAAACGTCAAACTCCCCACGCCCACCACACTATTTGATAAGACTCTTGGAAGAAACTCCTCTCACCATCATGTAGGGATCCTCCACAAGTGGGTAAAAGAAGTCTGTCGTCTGTACTAAAGACAGACCGCCGTGCCTCAGAGGAATCACGCAGCAATCCATCCCCACTCCTGAAAAAAAGATTTTGGTAGACAAATTTGCTGTATTACATGTTACAACAGTCACACAAGCAACGTTTGTACTCATCAATTAACCTCCAAGTAACGCCGTTGGAGAAAAGAAACATGACGCAGACGCAAAGCATTACCGTAGCCTTTTACGCCCTTTATATATTTCAAATTATGCTGACTCATACTACCTTGTCAATTATGCTTTTTGAACTACTGCATTTTATCTGTCTTTTCTTCTTCTTTTTGACTATATAACGTGGGCGCTTGAATAGTAGCCAAACGTTTACTATTCATTCTTAAACGTTTAGCTAATTTGCGCAAGTAGCGTATGCGCACACGTTAGCTAGCCTGTTTAGCTACGCCAGCTAACAAAATCACGAATCGCGAAGCTAAACCTACAAAAACGTTTTCCTACCGAGCCGAGGGCCGGCTGGCAACTGTTGCGTGAACTCGGACGCCTGGTCTCCGTCCTTCCCTGGCCCGTCGGTCCGGTTCGGCTCGAGTCCCGCCAGGAGTTTGAGCAGAGCCTCCTGCGGGACCTTGCAGCCTCATCCTTTCAAGTCCGAGTAGGCTGTGAGACGAAATCCGCGATCCAAGCCGTGTTCCTCGGGGTTGAATGGCTTGTACCCTGGGGGAAAACACGCCTCGGTTCCCATCGCCTCTGTTTGGGCTGGCGGCGAAGTTGAATCTGACATGCCCGTCTGAAGACCCCTTCAAGCTCACAGCTCGGGCTGAGAGTGAGACAAACCCGAGAGCGAAAAACCAGGATGAATGGAGGAGTGGTGTGGTATGCGCCAGTTTGACAGGAAACGGTAACACTACTCCTTAAGATTATACCAAAATAAAACAGAAATAGCCACACAACAGAGAGCCGTCTGTTTTGTCTCGGTTATGCGAACGGCTCCAAAAAGTCGCGGACAATATAAAGAATGTTATTGTTTTAATGGTCTTAAAAAACCCCGAAACAATCCCAAATCTTAAAGGACCTTATCTCTTATTTTGAAAACAATGCTTACGATTTCTGATCTCCAGTTACTTACACACGTAAACACTTTAGCTTTGACTGAGTCTCCCAAACCACCGGAAGTCAAGAAATTGCGTTGCCAAAGAGCCAAGAAAGAAAGAAAGAAAGAAAAATTACAGAGTAGAACAGTGGTGGGCAAACTCGGTCCTCGAGGGCCGGAGTCCTGCAGGTTTTGGATGTTTCCGTTTCTCTTCTCCAACACAGCTGGTATGATCAGCTCATCAGCAAGCTCTGCATAAACCTGATAACGATCCTGTTGATTGGAATCAGCTTGTGTTGGAAAGGGGAAAACCCCAAAAACCTGCACGGGAAACCTCAAAAAACATTTAGGAGCAGAATTTGACACCCAGACCTGCTTTAGAAAATAAAAATGTAACCTTAGAAGAGATGAACCAATTGAACACAATGAAATTAACACAACTAAAATGGTGTCCAAAAATGAAGCTACAGATTCCAGAGGGTTTGTGGAACTCAAACTGATGTGAATGAAACCGCCGGGTAGATGTTTTTCTCAGCAGTTCAACTGCATCATTCACGTGTGAGCCAATGAACACGTGATTTATTTCGGAACTTGTCAACAGATTGAAACGATTTCCGTTACACCAACAGAGAGCATCCATTATTACAGACAATAATAATCACAAAAACGTTCACCTCGATGCTCTTACATTCAGATAATTGAAAGCTACAGGGAAGAGCACACAGTAAAGGTCCTCAGTGATACAGAAGCGATGATGTCGACAGCATACACAGACACAGTACAAAGAGGATGGCTACTTTGTTCACTAAGAGTTCAACCATCTCCAGTACGGAAAGATATGTTTTGAGGTAATGCAGACATTTATGACCAAAACATACCATATTTGAATATACACCTTAATTTAAAGCTCACTAGGTTATCCGCTCACTTTTACCCTTCAGGTAGATCAGAAAAATGACTTTACTGTTCTTGTGTGTGTGTGTTTTTTTTTAAAGATATATCATCTTAGGTCCAAAGATTAACTATTGATAAATAGCATAATTAAAGAACAGGTTTAATTTCACACACGTCAGCTGTTCCTTCCTTAGGATCCACTATCGCTGCAGAGTGAAAAGGACAGAATTAAAGAACAAGCTACAGCAGAAAGTGAATGGGTGGACCAGGTCAAGAGGAATACGATGCTTATCGTTCTTTCATTCGCAAGAACTGTCCTTTGTTTGGCACATCTGGATTCCGTCGTAGTCATTTGAAGCGTCCATATCCTATTCTATTAACTTGATTTAAATGTGTGTGGCATTTAAGTGCAAGTAAGGTGCAACTACAAAATGTTTAACCCCAGCTACACGCTGAACTGGAGAGGAACCCCCGCCCGTCCGTCCGTCTATATCAATCAGCCATATCATTATAACCTTCAGATTAATACTGTATAGGAGCTCTGACAAGAACGTTGACAGGGTGTCGTGACGCCAAACGATGAACATCAGACTGCTTGCAGGTGTGCGTCCGACTTGGTGCCGACCGACCGGTCCATCTGAAAGAACCTCGACTAGATTGAAGTGAATGGACTGTGGATGCCAAGTGAACACCTGCAACTTGGTGTTCCACACACCCAAAAAAAAAAAAAAAAAAAATCCACATTGTTTGACATTCTTGACATACTATACACCTGTAGCACTGCCTGGCGCATGATCCCTCGTCCTGTTATAGAAATAACACTGAGAGTATATCAAACGCTCCAATTGCGCAGCAAAATTGTTCTGGCGTGAAGAGGCATACTGAGCTTCCGTGCTGCATGGCTAAGCATCTGAACAGCACAGGTTATTTATAAAACATAAAAAAAAAGTTTGTGCTTTAGTTACCTTTGCGTGGAACAACAAGTAGATTTAGCGCCCACCATCCTGGTGTTGGGTCACTGGCTGTCCGTTCTCCTCCAGAGATCCCAACAAATAAACTGAGGTCAAAAATGGCGACCTCACTACAGTCTAAAATCTTAAATCAATGACAGGTGCTATTGTAACAAGGTAATGTTATTCAATTCACATATCAGTGATTATAATGGTATGGCTGGTCGATGTACGATTATTGAAGGGAAGGCTGAATCTGTTACTGTATACAGTCCATAACATGGATCTGCAGTGTGTCCATATCTGGGGCCTGGTACTGGCACTTGGGACAACATAAATCTGGCAGATCCTCAACTCCTGCTGCTCCTTGATCGCCAACCTGCACCAATCCGGGATTGCGGTACGAGGATGGAGGGGGTGCTGTGTTGAAAGCTCCGGCAGAAAATCCACCTGATAATAGAGCATAAGCAGTTTCCTCTCCATGACACACTTTTCTTTCTTTTTTTTGCTGTTATACTGCTATATTCTCTTTCAATCTTAGCAAGTAAACTTGTTCTATCGCAAACATCCCCGGTTGAAGTATATACAATTTACAACTGAACAGTGGTACCTCCACTTACGAACGTCTCTTCATACGAAATGTTCGAGTTACAAAACGCCTCAACGGGAAAATATTGCCTCTTGTTACGAAAGAAATTTCAAGATCCGAAAGGTAAAAATACAGTACCGAACGCAACATACTTTCAGCTATGGCTATTACCTAGCATCTTTCTGGCATCCCATTGGTTAAGAGGAACCTCAACCGTATGTATCTATGTGCACAGATAATAGATAGAAAATAGATCGGTGTCTATGCAGCATCCTCGTCATTCATCCCTCGGCCCATGAGGTGTTCCGCTAGTTTTTCGTAAATTCATTAACTAACGGCCGACGAATTTGTGTAAAAATTCAAACAATTGGTGATTGATGATGGTACAGTAAGTTTTTAATTGCGACGAGACGAGCCTTTTTTCTGGAAAAAGATGCCTCGCCGTACCTGAAGTTTCGGAATTTGTTGAAAAGAATCACCCAGAAAAAGTGTTCACCAGTCAAGCGATAGCTCACTAAGACGATGTCTGCCTTGGACGTTTTCGAAGGATGGTTAAAAAAAATAAATAAATAAATAAATAAATAAATAAATAAATAACAAAAACCAAAAACAAAAGCAAACATCCTTAGATCAGTTCTTTACAAAACACCAGGAAAAAAAACACTTCTGAGAGAGAACATGAACCAAAGAGGGCAAAAAACGATGAGGACAGCAGTTAAAAAGGTAAATGAGCATCATTTTTATTCTTTACTCTATTCTTTGTTTTTTTTTAAATTACACACAACTCTCATTTATTGTGCAATAATCTAATTGAAACATGTATTTGTTACATGTTTTGATGCATTTTTATGCTTTATAAAACATTTATGTCTGAATTTTTGGAGGCTTGGAACGGATTAGGGCATTTACATGGAAAATGCGTCTCTACTTACAAAAGTTTCTACTTAAGAACAAGCTTATTTCGTAAGTAGAGGTACCACTGTATTGTGTTAATGTTACTTTTTTTCTCTCATTTTTAACATTACTTCAATTTCTACAGGATGTCTATATCTTTACTTAGTGACGTACCTTGTGGAGGCGGAATGTGTGGAACCCGTGCTGAAAAGTCCTCTTGATGCCTCAGCTTCATCTGCTCCATACGTGCCCTGAAACAGTGGAAGACGTGGAAACCTTCATGAACCTGCTTCAAACGTTACTTTCCCAGCATAATGTAGCAAATGCCGATGCTTGATCTAATGTTGGCGACTGCAGTACTGGAAAGCTGGATGCTGGTACAGCATCCGTCCTTCAAAATGGACATAGGAGAAAATACGCTTAACATCCTCAAAGTGCGTAGACACATTTGCACCACAACCACAGTAACAACTGCACTCTTCAGGACCAGATTCAACCAAGGAGACAAGCAGGCTTTTTTTTTTTTTTTTTTTTCCATCATTCACTCGCCGCCATTTTCACATTTCGTAATCCCGTTCGCTCCCGGCTGTTTTACTGGATTTTGACTGATTTTGCAAGGCCCACAAAATATTGTGTTCTATTGCTATAAAAGCATGGAAATGATCAAAAGAAAGATTAAAGTCTCTTCTTTCATCAGGAAAACAAAGTATGTTTCTATCTGTTTCCTTTTTGCAGCAATTAGCATTAGAAGAGAGCTAAGTTTCATCAGTTTTCACAAATCTATTTAAATTTTTAAGTAATTGGGCTTTTTTTCTAGATGGCCCTGGTTGATCTCCTTTGGTCTGCTGCCACCTGCTGGCCGTTTGTGTAATAACTACCATTTCTGCAACCGTTCTTTGCAGTTGAGAGGCTGCATCAAAGCCTTCTGTATGCTCTAGCATAAAAACAAAACAACAACAACAACAACGTATAAATACGTCTTTGGGACACATAAAACATTAAAAAAAACAACAAAAAAACAACAACATATTTACACATTATTGGGAGCAAATGAGTTAAATGGAGCTATTCACCGGGAAGCAGCTTCCTGTTTGTGCCGATCAATCTCAGCCAACGCATGAGTCAGCTGATCCTGCAGCTCTTCTTTCTTCTGGTTTAGTTTTTCCCTCGCTTCTCGTTCTGCAAGGAAGTCGGCCTTGTAGATCTCAGCCTGAACACGGATGAAGGAGGAGCAAAAGCAAAAGGTTAGACAACCACATTCCGCTACGTTAGTTTCAATTCAACATGCATGCGCAGTGTGCCACTTGTAGTGACTGCCTGGGAACAGAAATGACAACTGATGCACGGTTTCAAAGCCATGTCGGCCTGCAGCGTGCAGGATATTCAACCTAGTGCACATACCAGCACACTAATACACATCATCTGTTGAAACACAAAAGCTAACACATGCACACCAACATACTCATATCTTGTGTTGCTGTGGTGTATTAACTAACTTATTCAAGGTCAGCCATTTTCAGTCCCAACTAGATAGCATGTGAAAATGTCAAATAAATAAAATATCTAGGATAGAGAGTCTGGATTCTTAAAAGACATGAAAAAAAAAAAAGTCACTGGCATTGCATGAGTTTTAAGAATAATAACTTTTTAGAACATACACTGCAATGAAAACTCCAGATTTATTTTTGCTAATTTATCACACTTTTTTTCGGCACGTTTAAGTACTGTTCATGCCAAGACTAGTAGAAGTAGAAGTAGACTTGTTTCTTGTTCCTTTCTGAACCTAAAATAAAGACAAATTCAATTGTTATTATTATGTATTATATTAATTGGTGTCCCTAAAAGGGAAAATTATCTCTTTATATGTTCCCCTTCATAACTTTATGATTTAGAAACTGTTGTAGTTCGACTTGGACTGTCTTTATGATAGACTACAATTCGTTTGATGATCTGAAACATAACATAACATAAAAAAATAATAATAATAATTTTAAAAAAAGCAGCTATCAAGAAGGGGACAAATGTTTTTTCATGCCACTATAATTCATGGTAGGCTTCAAAAATGTTAATGTACAGTATTGTTATTGAATTTGTGACAAAAACATTTTACCATGGTTGCATTAAAATTAGACCACTGCACTATTCTCACATTCATTAGGGAGAATTGAAGATTTTTTTTGGACCAATTTTTTTCAGGTTTCCAAATTTTTCTTTTTAAGGCAAAACATCACAAAACAACATTGCGTACTAACGCCCACGATGACGCAGGATTGTGCGAACGTCATGCTTTGGATCTCTGAAATGTTTCTACAGCCGTAAATGGATTCTACCTGTAGTAAATTCAGTTGATAGGACATGATTTGGAAAGGCACATGCCTGTCGATATAGGTCCCACAATTGTCAGTCCATGTCAAACATTAAGAACACAAACCAAGTATAGAATATTATTTTTTTTTTCACTCACTCACCCACTCACTCACTCACTCACTCACTCACTCACTCACTCACTCACTCACAGAAGCTTACATGTGTTAATGAGTGAGTGAGTGAAAAAAAAAAAAAATCCGTGCGTGCTTTCAAAATGCTGTGGGAGTGTCGTCATGCAGCCGACACGTTCGCCCGGCCCGTTTGCGACACGCCACCCCCTCGCTCTGCGATTGGCTGGAGGGGTGTAAACACCGTCTTTCCACAGAAACGTTCCGCTGTTTACAAAACAAACACAAAATGGCAAAATACAGGCTGGGGGTGTGGGGAGTTTAGGACAAAATCACCACCAGAAATTAAGAAAAGCCCATATCTATGAATTGAAAAGTAGTTAATTTGTTTAAATCCTGTATTTAAAAAGTGCATTTTCCTGAGTGAAACCGGCAGACAGCCCCTTTAAGGAATACTAGTATTTTTTATTTTTTTTTAAGCAAAAAAAACAAAGTTCTGTGACTACTGACTACTCTTTGGATTCTAACTGCACACCTAAAACAAGAAAAGAATGTCTTCGCAAAAAGAAATGAAACCCAGCTAGACCAAAATCAAAGCGAAAACAAGGCTGGGCAACCCTAAAAGACTGAATGATCTAAATAAAGACAAATGTGCAATTAGTTTTAGGCCAAAGTTGAAGAGATGTTGAAAACCAAGTTGTACAGTCATGTGTCAGTTCTACAGGAATGTAAAACTAATGGTTTATAAATGGAATAAGATCATTCAGCTGACCGATGAGTGATCAAGCAGGGATTTTTTTTTTTTTTTTTACTTAGTTGATAACAAAAAAAAAAAAAGAAGCAAAAAACAAAACTTATGACAAGCTTTGACATACTGTAAGATTTTGGAGCTTTGTACCTGCGCAGTGAGGACAGGAACCGTCTCCAGGGAGCCCTTTTGTTGCTCGACCTCCTCCTTCAGTTTGTCAATCAGGTCCTGCTTCAGGGCCAGAGCTCTCTCTGCCTCCTCCAGTCGGCCGCACAGATCTCCTCCCTGGAAAACACGGGTGGTACATTCAGATGCGCGGGAAAACATTAACCTGGTTATAAGTAGAAGAACTCACAGGGGTTTCGCATTCATTCAGTGTAACTTTACCTCACTCTTGAGTATGGAATCGTAGTCTCTAAAGAGACACGTGTAGGCATGCTGGAGCTGTGTCAGTTTTTTTCTAAAAAAAATAAAATAAAAAATAAAAAATAAAGATAAATGAATACCAGCATTTTTTTGGGTAAATATACTGCTTTTTATATAGCACTTTTAACTACACCATATGGTGCCCAAATTGCACTAAAAGGGATACTTGACTCATTTGGCCATTTTCAGCAGTAAAACGTTAATATTTTATTCAGAATTAATTTGAGAACTTCATTATTTTTCTTGCACAATTAATACATTTAAAAAGTTTTTTTCCCCCGCTTGCTGTTGACTGACGATGACATCACCTGAGGTAACAAGCAATCATGTTGACCTGTTTTCCGGGTTTGGTCAGCAAACTGATCCATGATTGGTTGTTACCTAATTCCTCAATACAGGTGATGTCATCTTCAGTCAACAAACAGCATGTGAAAAAAAAATAGTTAAAGGTATAATTTGTCCATGAAAAATAATGACGTTATCACATTCATTTGAGACAAAATAACTTTTTACTGCTGAAAATGGCTCAATGAGTCAAAAGTATTATTAAAAACTCATTCACTGCCAGCCATTTTACAAAATTTAAAAATTTTCAATACCCACGCGATATTATGTTCAATAATTATATATAAACCGAATCTACAAAATGACGGAATAGACTCCCTACTTTTTTCCTCATCCCGTTCTTTTATAATTGACAGTAGAAAAATGTACGTTTGCCAAAATACAGCCATTTCTCTCATGGACTGTGAAACTGTTTATTTCAGTTAAAATGGGCCAATGATGTCATCTCCCGGTGGTTGGGCATCAGTAAAGTTGTTTCCAAGTTTGACATTTACAGTGGAGCATAATCAGATTCTCCCCCATTTAGCACCGCTCTAAAAAATACAATTGACAAGTATACTTGTCAAAGGCAGTGAATGAGTTAAATCCTCAAATTCACCCATTCACACACACACACTCAAGGCGCTGCCAGGTCCAAATTGGGGTTTGGCGTCTTGCTCAAGGGCACTTCGACATGGTCACCAAGGGTGTGAATCGAACCCACAACCTCACTCTACCACAGAGCCATGCCGTTCCCAGCTAAAAGGGAGTTTATTTATTTATTTTTTACATGAATGTTGAACATGCCTCAAGGTTTGGGTTTGTCCATTTGTTTCCAGTACACCTAAACCATTTTTTAAACTGACAACCTGGCAGGACGTGGTTCAGTAAAAGCAGTTTTCATAGGAATGAGTACAATTAGTAATCTGAATGCTTTCTGAAATGTGTGCGTGTGTGTGTTTCCCCCACTTTTCCACAGTGACAACATGTCTCTCTGTCTTGAGGGCTTGCTCCAAGCTCTGAATCTGCAACATCAGCTTGTCCATGTTCACGTGATGCTGACTCCTCTGCTGCTCCAGTTCTTGCTCCGCCACCTGCAGGGCTTTCACCTTACTACACAATCTGCACACAAGCACAGCAAAGTGCATGATTATGAACATCATACGACTCGTCTTTCGAAATCTCAAGTCCACCCCGAAGCGGATTGCATACTTGTCGTCCAGCGTTTTGCGTTCTTGCTCGCTTTTGTCCAGGCAGCTCTGCCTCTCGTTCAGTTCTGCTAAGAGAGACGTCGCCTGAGCTTTGAGAGCCTCGCAGTCCTTGTCCTTTTGCTTGAGCAGAGCTTCGGTTCTGTCGCGCTGAGCAGAACTCTTCTGCAGGTAGTCGAGCTTCTCCTCGAGTTCGCGATACCTATTCATTATTCAATCAGAATTAACTTCCACGCTTTAAAACAAAAAAAACAAAAAAAACAACCTCTACTAAAAATCCATTAGATATACTGTGCTAACAAATCTAATGTTTAGTGAAATCTAATTATGCATATATTATATGACTTGTAAAGAAATTAAAAAAACAAAAACAAAAAAAGACGTGTTAGAAATGTAATTTTGAGGTCATACACATTTTTGTCAAGATGTAAAAAATTGTAATCATCACGTTTATTGATCAGACTCAGGTCCATATAACAAACACACTTAACATATAAAAGACAAAAGGATAAAAAAAAAAAAAAAATACAAATAATAATAATAATAAAAAATAAGATAAAATAAGCGAATTTACACCTCAACAGATGAGACAATTGTCCCAATATGACCAAAAATTGGATCCATATCATACAGCACTGAACTTTGAATTTGTCAGCAACTGTATGATACCATTCTGTGACCCATTTAGCCTACACATAAATCTATACATCAAGTGCCTCATTAAACCCTCAAATGAGTTAATTCTGGCTGTACAGAACAAGTCACTAGCACTACTCCACCTGGGCTTATTTAAAAATGTAATGTTGTATTGTAATTGTACCTCTTAACTCAATGTCTTGCGTCGTGCCCAGCTAAAGGATGCTGTGGCAAAATAAAAAGGCGTCTTTTGGGCTTGGGCTTAACTGTTGACACCGTTTGCAAAAAGAAAAAAGAAAAAAGCCACACACAGACAGAAGCGGTTGCAACAGCCACAGTGCAGAACAGAGAAGACGGCAGCGAGAGTTCACATGCATTTGACCGGGAAGAAAAAGCCACACAGAGCTTGTGGGCTCACCTGCCCTGCGTGGCCTGAAGCTGCTCTGTGAGTTTAGCCAGGCTAGAGCTGGTACAAGGAGCGGGAATGAAGGGAGAAAGAAGGAAGTAGATATAGCAAAAAATAAGCTTTTGATTACAGGAATAAAAACCGACATGACAAGCACGCTTACCCAGAGTTTATATGCGCATACATAGTTGAGATTAATTGAACAGAGCTGCTGACATTTTAAGACATTTTAGTAGTGTTAAGTGAAACCTTGAATTAGTCAAGTCAAGTCAAGTTTATTTATATAGCCTTTAACTCATTCACTCGCCGCCATTTTCACATTTCGCAATCCCGTTTGCTCCCGGCTGTTTTACTGGATTTTGACTGATTTTGCAAGGCCCACAGAATATTGTGTTCAATTGCTATAAAAGCATGGAACCTATCAAAAGAAAGATTAAAGTCTCTTCTTTCATCAGGAAAAAAAAAAGTATGTTTCTATCTGTTTCCGTTTTGCAGCAATTAGCATTAGAAGAGAGCTAACTTTCATCAGTTTTCACAAATCAATTATTGAGCTTTTTTTCTAGATGGCCCTGGTTGATCTCCTTTGGTCTGCTGCCACCTGCTGGCCGTTTGTGTAATAACTACCATTTCTGCAACCGTTCTTTGCAGTTGAGAGGCTGCATCAAAGCATTCTGTATGCTCTAGCACAGGGGTGTCAAACATACGGCCCGCGGGCCGGATCAGGCCCGGAAAGGGGTTTAATCTGGCCCGCGAGATGATTTTGTAAAGTTTAAAAAATATAAAATAAAAAAAATTTCATATAATATATAAAATGTGTAATTCCACAAGCAGTCCTCAGATGAGCAATGCAACTTGTACGGGGGAAATCGTCCTGTATGTTATTATTTTACACACAAGTTAAAGTTACGGTTTGTTTAATTCTTCTTCTTCTTATTATTATTATTATTATTATTATTTTATTATTTTTTAATCATAGACCAACATAAAGGTATTAAATACAACACAAATTGATTTACTGTTAACAAAAATAGATATGACAAGGATTAGCGTCCTTAAAACGTCATTAACAGCGCCACGCAATGCATTCTGGGAACAATATATATGCAAAACACGTCTGGAACGTATACCGGCAAAGCGTTGCCGCGTTCCATTTGCATTCGTGTTATTTTTCAGAACAACATGATTACAGTTGAGCTCCGTAATTTAGGGCTGCTCCACGAAAATCTGCATATAAATGACGCTAATTGTTTCTAAGTTATATACCGTTATTTTCCCGATGCGGCTCACTTGGTAATATATTTACCTCCATGCGGCCCCTGAGCTAACATGAATTTGACACCCCTGCTATAGCATTAAAAAAAAAAAAAAAAAAGTATAAATACGTCTTTGGGACACTTAGAACATTTAAAAAAAAACGTATTTATACGTTATTAGGAGTAAATGAGTTAATCACACAAAAGTCTCAAAGGGCTTCACATGCTCACAGTTGACAAATAGTAACGACATCCCCTGATCAAACCACAAAAGGGAAAGGAAATACTAAAAAAAACCATCAGTTTAAAAAAAAAAAAGTCAATTAAAAAAAACCCAAAATGTCATAAAACATCATACCAGTCAGAGGAGTGCTGGGCTTCAGTACGATGTGGACCAGCCTCCTCAGTAGCGTTGCTTGCCTGTTCAAGACATTCATTGTAAGCCTTTTGGGTCACACTTATCCCACCTTGATTTGCAATAAGTAAAGCAATATTAGAAATAGTTTTATTATAAAAATAAAAATGGACAATTGAAGGAAGTGGTAGAAACTGAATGATTACATCCACCCATCCATTATCTGAACCGCCAGCTGTGGATAGTTTTTATTTGTTGACATCACCATAGTAGTGCTTGTAAAAAAAATTAGAGCTGTCAAATGATTACATTTTTTAATCAGATTAATCACATCTTAAAATTTTAATTAATCACGATTAATCGCTTAATTAAAAGGGCTTTTTTTATCAACATTTTTTGACCGCCAAATTTAAAATGCACCTCTTATGTGTTAATTTTTTCTGCATTTAATGTTAAGAGGACGTCTCATCTTCCTCTTTTTTCTCATCAGTTAATTACTTGCATAATTTAAAGTGGGAAAAACATGACCAAAATAGTTTGACATGAGCAAATATTCTGACTGTCACACGCAAACATTTATGAAATGCTTTACTTTAAAACATGTTACGTTTATTGTCCAAACACAACCTGTACTACCTTTAACGTAGCCATCCTGTGTCAAGCTAAAGGATCATCTGCGGTCAAAATTAATAGTGCGATTAATCTGCGTTAATACATGATTAATGCGCTAATTTTTTTCTGATTAATGAATTAGTTAACGCTTTAACTTTGACAGCACTAAAAAAAATACATTTATACATTTATGTTATTGTCTGCATATTTCTGACAAGGTGATGTTTTTTTGCTGAATGCAGTTTGTAACATTTGTACATGCAAAACTCACAATACTTATCACACTAACACTATATTGTTTTCACATGTCACACCACACTGTAGTAATGTCTAACTAAGACACCTCATATGGGCATGTATCGAAATAGCACAGCTGTGAAATATAACTGAATTTGCACCCGCTATGATAGGCTTGTGTCAGTGTGGAACTGTACTTATGTTAAGAGTTGCTTGTTTTAAATGTGTGTGGATTCTACTAAGCCACCCATTTTTACAGAGCTTATGTTAGTCGGAGTTATTACCAATCAATCACAGGGCACACTTATTCTCGTTATTATATACGGTAAGCTTGATTAAAAAGATTTCTTGTTTGCCACCGGATATTTTGTACCTCACCTGTTCACTAGTTCATAGTAATGTGAGGACACCAAGTATCTTCTATTAAAGCAGTGTTTCTCAATTACTGCATTTTTTTTTTTTTTGGTTACGCCCCACCCAAGAAGAATACCCTCCCCAAAAATAAAAAAAAATAAAATAAAAAAAAGCCAACTCGCCACTGTGATTATAAATAGTATAATTTGTCTATAAAATTGTTGTAAGTAATAAGTATGCCTACACGGAGGAGCTAATACTCCTTGCGCACTTCCCTGACAATGAAAGCACCACTGCCACCTACTGTAGTGGACGTGAAATGACTTTGTTCGAGTATGACGAAAAAATAATAATAAATATGAAAACGGTTCCACTCATATTAACCATTTTAGCCCTGAAATGAAGCCACACGTCAATTAAAAAAAAAAATTATTAAAGAAAAAAAAAATGTAAAAAAAAAAAAAAAAAAAAAAAAAACAAGAAAAAAAAACCAAGAAAAAAAAAAACAGACTCATCCTGACAAACTTGCCTTAATCAATAAAATCAAATAATAATCTGGACCGACTCTTACCTGTACTTGTGCCAGTTTGGCCGCCAGCTGATCAATGCAGCGCCGCATCCGCTCTCTCTCCTTTTCGCCCTCGTCTTTCTGCCTCTCCAGCTCTTCATTTTTCTTTTTCAGATCTCGCATGCCTTCCTCCAGCTTTTCTTTGTGGTTCTTCACTTGCAGAAAGTCATTAGCACTCTCGACGAGCTGCAGAGAGGCATGCAATGCAATGGAATTATGGATGAGCAGATACAAGGAGCCGTTACTAAAGAAGGAAAGTGGATTAGAGACGAATCGGATGCTCATGATGAGATAATGGGACAGACGATACAAAAGCATTGCTGCTGTATATTTAAAGGACAAACCAGAGGTTTACGTGAGTAAACAGAGAAGCAGAATTCACATCCATTAGTGTCAGGCGTCCATTCATATGAGAGACCTCGGCTTGTTGCAACACCAGAAATCCCCACAAAGCCAAAATGGAATTTTGCTGGATCTATAGCACTATTTCTCTCACATAAGATGGCACCGGTCGTGTAGCAGTACATGCTGATGAAGAAAATTAGTGTCAGCAGAGCTAACAGCAGAGTGTTCCATTTTGTGTCCCCCTTGACAGGCCATTCTTTCATAATTTTAGGCTCAAGGATGCCTAATTATGTTGTATAAAAAGATCATCTCGAGGCAGGCGCAGCAAAGAAGATTAGATTGGAAAAACAGGGTCGTCGTGCGCACTCTCACCTGGACATTTTCCCTGCCCACTGAACCCCCCGATACCTCTGTAAGCGAGGTAGGGGGGGTTGGGAGGGCACTACTCACGGAGCTACATACACTTGCATCACCCTAGAACAGACATGCTCATTAGATGGAAAATAAACAAAAATATTTGAACCCAGAGCGCATGCTGCAGGTGTCCACTCAAATCTTACCAAGCTACGGGGGGGAGTTGTCTGTGTGTGCTGATCTGCTTCCTCCACTATCTTCTTTTCCCGCTGATCCAGGATCTGAAAGAAAATTTATATTAACTCATTCACTCCCCAAAACGTACTTATACGTTTTTTTAGGTTTTTGTTTGCTAGAGTTTTTGTATGAAGGCTTTGATGCAGTTTCTGACCTGAAGTGGTCGCTTAAAGTGATGGTAGTTATTAGAAAGAAAGAAAAAAAAAAAAAGAAGGGAAAGAAAACGGCCAGCAGGTGGCAGCAAAGTATAAGAGATTAACCAGGTCCATGTTGCAACAAGCTCTTTTTCCCTGTATTTTCAACAGGTTTGTGAATAATGATTAAACTTAGCTAATTCTAATGCTAATTGCTACAAAACATAAAATATATAGAGTACTCTCTTTTTTTTTTCTTTTTTTTATGGCAATAGAACATGAAAATGGCTGGGAGTGAATGAGTTAACGAATTAACCTTAAGATTTTTACTGCGGCCTACGTTTTGTTTACTTTTCTCTGGGTTTATTCATGATCAAATCGAGACAGGTTGGTACCGCAGGGAAGTCCGTGGGCAAATTTTCAGATCTTGGGTCTAAGCTACTTGGTTCTCTGTTGACATGATTCCGTCATGGAGGGAAGAAAATCACTCCGAGGAGCCGCTTTTCTTGCCTAACAGCATTACATGGAGAGCTTCTAATATTTTTGACTCTCTTATGTCAACAATTATAGACATAAAAAATACAAAACACAGCTTGCAGTATAGCATAGATCAGGGATGGGCAACTTAAGTGATGGAGAGCCAAAAGTTTTCATCAGTGCTACACATTTTTCAGATCTTGTATAAAATATCCAGCCCAGCCCACAATATCACACACTTAATGGATGTGATTATTTTCCCTCAGTAGGACATTCCAGTAGCATGAAACAAGCTAAGACCAGAAACACCCGCCCAACCATCCTCACCTTTCTACCGGAAATTCTGAATGTGTTGCACTATGTGCACGGACATTTTAAATGAACCAACCTGTGGTGCATCGAGGGGGCCATTCTTTGTTGGAAAAGAGCCTTCAGTCTGGCTGGAGCTACAGCAGTGGCTGGATGAGGAGGCTGGTCCATTCACCAGGCCTTGTAAAGAGTGGTTCTCCTGTGCCAGCCTTTCCACCAGGGCCCTGGCCTCTTGGAAACGACAACTGAGAAATTCCCTATCCTCCCTCGTCTTTCTCTGCCAACCCTCCATCTCTTCACAGCGCTGACGCAAGGCTTGGTTGCTCCGCCGCAAGGCCTCTGGACGACAGTGTGATAGGGAAGGGCACAAGTTGTGAAACGGAGGCACATGAAAAATTCAATCGGTAGAGGTGATTGATCGAAATGTCAATTTGGACAGGTATTGCCTGAATTATAGACCTCATAAACGTATTAGTCCAATAACTGTCGATCACAACACACCAACCCTCTTAACACACATTTTCTGCAATGTGTTATTTATAGTGCAAGTACTGTATTAAAATCACATTTATTTTGAGCTGTAATGAATGCTATAATTTCTAAAGTATTAAGCATATCTAATACAATGCAATGGTGCACACCATTTTTTTAATTTGCATCCATTAAGGGAAGTGGGATTTTCCTGAAAGACAAGTTTAAAAACTGTAAGTTGTCTGCCATGTTTTCAAACATTCAAAGATTAAAATATCTCTCAGCAGCACACCACTGGTACAGCACACAAACCTACATTTTTATAAAAATGCTGAGTTAGTTCTATACATCAGTCTATCATCATGTTTGCTAATTTATTTTCATTTTAATCTTGATTGTAACTGTCTATTGCATATGAGTATGTGAAACATATGCACAATTTATTTTGCAACTCACAATACAGCACTAAAATAAACAAAAAAGAGTGAACTAAATCAATAAAACTTTTGCTAAGAAACTAGAAGTCAAGCTGATAACAAATATAGAATTTCTCTGCCAAAAAAAAGTCTGGTATATGATGATAGCGCAAAGTGAAACAGAAACAAAAAATGCATTAATACAACATACACTACTATTATGTTGTAAGAGATTCAAACTAACGACAATAGGAATCCTATTACACCCAAAAATAAGATGCCGCAGCTTCGTGGGAGTGAAAAGAAAACGTGGAGTTGATCGCCATCTGCCAGGACACAACCTTGTTTGCTTACTGGACATATTATTGCAGTACATACCTCTGAGCTGTTGGTTGTCTCCAAGCAACCTGGTGACCACTTCATTGGCTGCCAGCTCAGGTGGGACCCTGAGGGCCCCCCCACTATCCTCGCCTGACATGTCCCACTGCAGTGGGCCATCAGGTTGGGGCTGCACCATCCCTACGCGCAGGTGTAAACACACACATCAAGCCCTCATCTTTTCCGTCCAAACAATGGGTACTAACACGACACGGACACCTTCGTGGAGTTTAAAAACCCTCTACTACACCTGGACTGGATGTCTAAACCACACCGTTGTAACGCTACCATCCGTACTGTGCCAACATGGATACAAAGAACGCTGTCAGTGACCGCAAGAAAACATTACGTCATTCCAAAAACGATGGGGTAAAAAAACGCGGCACCGGGAAATATGGATTTACAGATTCATCCTGTTTTTACACGGAAAAAAATAGAGTAAATAAATAAAATGACACATTTAATATACTTATATTAATGAATCTCTGGACAGGCGTGTCAGTTACGGCTCGATATGCATCATGTTTCCCCACAGTACTGAGACAAGGTATGCACTATGTTTAAAAAACAAAACAAAACAAAACATGAGGAATACATTTATGAAGATACAGTGTGAGATTTCGTGTTACCTTTTATTCTTTTCCAGTGTTGTTATTCTGAAAAGCAGGGAGCAACCAGGGAGTCAGTCGCTTGCTAACAATCTGAGAGAAACCCAATAGGAAGGCAACTCGGGCAGGCTAATGCTACACAGTTAGCAACTTAGCTTACACAGCTAGCCGGGAAACGACTACTTGAGTTCTAAAAAAACACTTGTTCACAACGCAAGAACCGGACATTAACAAAGTCAAGACCTCCGTTTAATCGTCTGCTTCTATATTTTCTTGTTCTGATAAAACATACTGCGTGGGTTGACGTTAACCGTAAAACACATGACGAGGCCAGTGTTGTTAGCTAAGGATCAATAGTCAACCCAGAGTTTGGACTCTAAGGCAGAGCATTTTCGAACGCAACCATAATCAGAATAACATTTGTTCAACAAGCTTCTTATCATGACAATTGGGAAATAATGTTATTTCATTTTGAGAAGGCGTCGTTTATGGTGTGTTGTTGTATAACCGCAATATAAGAACACCACTGTTGTGTTATACTTTGATTGTTGGTTCCTTGACTTTGTGAAGAGACAAAACTCAGGGAAAAGCTAAAATTGACTTTCAGGAATTCCCCTTCCTCCTTCCGCATTAGGTGCCGACGTCACTAGCAGTCGCAGCGATTCTCGTCTGCAGTCTGCTCTTGCGGTGGAAGACGTTTTTTTTTTTTCCTTAAAGATGCTCGCTGCCACTACACTTGGAATTATTTTGTTCACAGCTTGGATTCATCCAAGCAATGCACTCTATTTCCACATAGGAGAAACAGAGAAAAAATGCTTCATCGAGGAAATCCCAGACGAAACCATGGTTATCGGTAGGACGTCGCGGCTTTGTAGCTCGTTAAAAGATAGCCTAGCTTTGAAGGCAACCAGCTGGCTTTATTCGAGGCACGGAATGTATTCAGATGACTGTAACCGTCGATAAATATTTCCAAGTCGCGATACCATATTTCCATAAACGAATTCCCATCGTTTTAAATCATTTGCACATACTCGCAATTTGTGCACTTGACAGTCCAACGAGTGATTCAGTGTAGATACTGTACTGTAAACGACTACCGGTTTCGTGACATTGCGTTTGACACGTGGATTATCCGAATACCTGCGAGACAATTATCCACTGAAGCCGTGTGTTTACACGTCATTAACAATGATTGTTGAAACTCGGTGTTGTGTTTGTCCTAATTTATTGAGGTAACTTCTGAATGAATACAGACTTTAGTTTTAGTCAATTAGAAATGTGATGTATTTCCAGCTCCCTCTCTTGTGCAACTAGTCCAAACATACAAGTTGTTACAAAAGTAGGTACACAGTTGTAAAGCATTATACCGAGTTGTTAATTTTAATCGCCTTTATTCATTTCGTTTTTGATATATGGTATGTATGCATACAACTATCACCAGACCTCTCAACCCAGTGAATTTCTTATTTTTGGGTGCAAAAGGTAAAAAGTACGTATTAGGGATGTTCGATACCACTTTTTTTCATACCGATACCGATACTCAGACCCTCAGTACTCACCGATGCCGATACCAACTGCCGATACCAGTAGTACATTTTGACAAATAAAAAAAAATCACTAAAATATATTTTTAAACAAATATATTTCCTTTAATTTTTACCAAAAAAATAAATAAAAAATCACCACAGTCACTCTTCAATAGTCTTAACGCTCAAAATAAAACACAAAAATGCTCTTTTAGTTTAAGATTCACAATTTTGGAGTATTTCCAAACCGGTGAAGTTTTGGTGAAAAACTGCTGCAAGCTAGCACCAGTTACAGGCAATGAGGACTCACTTAACGCCTTCCCCCTCTGCCATTGGTCGCTTGTACTCGTCTGCGTCACGAGTACTCGAGTACTTGAAGAAAGGCTGGTATCGGCCCGATACCGATACCTGGTATCGGTACTCGCCCATCCCTAGTACGTATATCCAAGAAAATCACCAATGTTGATGACATATAAATTCGTATTAAAAAAAAAAAAAACATACAATAAAGAGCCTTGTGTGTATAAAAAAAAAAAAAAGTGTGCTCAGTTGTGAGTGACTTGATAAAGCATTTTTTCATAATAATTACATACTGTGACACAATTCCCTCCCACTTTATTGCAGGTAGTGTGGAACAAATACTATATGCTATTTCCACTACAAGGCGTATACAAAATACTTTTACAATCATTCTGGGGTATAACTGGCCATATTTTTATTCGGTAGAAGAGTGTCTTCTTAGCAAAAAACAATAGGGTTTTTAGTGGCATGATTTCTTATGATGTAGCACTTTCTAGACTGTTCCATTGTTTTAAATAATCCTATTATAACCTAATAAGGTGTTTTTTGTCTCTCAACAGGAAAGTACCGAACTCAGCTTTGGGACAAACACACAAATTCCTTCCTCCCATCCACACCTGGTCTTGGGATGCATGTTGAGATTAAGGATCCTGACGCAAAGGTATGAAAAGAACGCTAAATAGGAGGCAGGCTCAAAAACGTAGCTGCTTTGCTGGCATCTCGAAAGTCTAATAACAAGGTTGCCACTGGAAATATGTCGAGCGAATTCATTTGTTCCAAGTCGTAGGTCATAATTGTCAGCACTCGTCATCACGAAATCCTTATAAACTGTACAGGACATGTTATGAGAAGAACCATTTTAATATTCTCAACTGCCATCCAAGGGAAACGAATACAGCTAAAATAACGTAAAAGCACTCACCTTTTGAAGATGGATGACAGAGGCATATCAGAAAAAGGGAACTGAAAGGCGTGGCATCTCAGAAAGTTACGAGAAAAGCAAAATATTCCTCAAATTTGTGGAATTAGTGACGAAGACAGTCGTGTAAATCGTTTGGATACTGATGTTGCATGTTGTCACCATTTTTTTTGTGCGACCCTTTCAGGTCATCCTGTCTCGTCAGTATGGGTCAGATGGCCGGTTCACCTTCACATCTCATACTCCAGGCGAGCACCAAATATGTCTGCACTCCAACTCCACCAAGATGGCGCTGTTTGCTGGGGGGAAACTGGTAGGACTTTTTTGTCATTTTGTTGCCATTCCTCAAATTTTCTTGCTTTTTAGACACCTGGTCTGTTTGTTTTGTTCACTGTAAAAAAAAAAATCAAGTGAATCAAAATGTGTCCTGTACCTCAAAGATGAAGAATTTTAGAACCTTGAACAGCCCTTTTTTTTTTTTTTTTTAAAAGATATTTTTCAAATATATACACAGCTCCACTATTAGGGGTGGGAACCGCTGGGCACCTCACGATACCATACGATATGTGATACAAGGCTCACGATAATGATTATCTCACGATATGATGATACTGCGATTATCGATATATCAGTCAGGTAATAAATCCACGATAATCTACGATAAAACTACTCCAAGACATAAACTGTTTGTTTTTTTTCCAATAAGAAAATAGTTTCTTTTTGTACCATCACTGAAACACAATATTAAAAACTGGCGTGTTCTTCACAGTGAGTGCTTTCGTGTATTGTTTTTATTTTTTAACAAATACCAAAGACCACTTTCTTTGAACAGATTTGTTTTTCTTAAACACAGTTGTCATGCAACATGTCAGTCAGTTACATAGTCAATTGTTTAATTTTATAAACAGTGACACCATTTTTTTTTTTGTAACATTGCAAAAGTAAAGAAATAAATATTAAATCCAATTAAATCAATAATATTCCTTACAAATTGTGTGCTTCACAAAGTCGAAACATAAAATGTTTTAAAATGTTAAAATTGAAGATATAATACACATTTTTCATAGAAACTTGTGCAAAAACTGAGTCAGTTGAGTTTACACAAGTAAAAGTATCTTCTTCGCCTGAAGACTTGCGCCCCCTAGCGGCCCGCTCAGTAATTGCTCAATAAGTACTGAACAATGGAGCCGTTCTAGTGGCTGTATATTAACTCATTCACTCGCCGCCATTTTCACAGAAGCAATCCCGTTCACTCCCGGCTGTTTTACTAGATTTTGACTGATTTTGCAAGGCCCACAGAATATTGTGTTCTATTGCTATAAAAGCATGGAACCAATCAAAAGAAAGATTAAAGTCTCTTCTTTCATCAGGAAAAAAAAAAAGTATGTTTCTGTTTCCGTTTTGCAGCAATTAGCATTAGAAGAGAGCTAAGTTTCATCAGTTCTCACAAATCTATTTAAAATTGTAAGTAATTGAGCTTTTTTTTTCTACATGGCCCTGGTTGATCTTTTTTGCTCTGCTGCCACCTGCTGGCTGTTTGTGTAATAACTACCATTTCTGCAACCGTTCTTTGCAGTTGAGAGGCTGCATCAAAGCCTTATGTTTGCTCTAGCATAAAAAAAAACAAAAACAAAAACAAAAAAACGTATAAATACGTCTTTGGGGCACTTAAAACATTTAAAAAAAACGTATTTACACTTATTGGGAGCAAATGAGTTAACTACAAATATCGCGATACTTGCGTCGGCGTATCGCTAGAGAAAGTATCGCAATTTATCACGATATCGATACATCGTCACACTCCTATTTGCACTGCTGTTTTCGTTTTAAACGGCACGCTGAAGATGATTGTAATTGTATTGCCTTTTGTTCGTCAGCGTGAATGTCCCCTTTATGCCTACACGCAGCCCAATTAGCTTGTACGTTTCTAACCGCAATCTTTCCAATGGCGCAGAGAGTGCATCTGGATATTCAGGTTGGAGAACATACCAATAACTACCCCGAAATCGCGGCCAAGGACAAACTGACTGAGCTGCAGCTGCGCGCCAGACAGCTTCTGGATCAGGTGGATCAGATCCAGAAGGAGCAAAATTACCAGAGGGTGAGTGACGCTTTAAATTAAAAACGAGCCGGCGGCTCGACTTTTGGCGGCTTCAAGGGATTTTTGTCTTTGTGCAGTATCGAGAAGAGCGCTTCCGTATGACCAGCGAGAGTACCAACCAACGCGTCCTCTGGTGGTCCATTACCCAGACGCTCATCCTCATCGTCACGGGCGTATGGCAGATGAAGCATCTCAAGAGCTTCTTTGAAGCCAAGAAACTGGTTTAGCCGGAGGCTGACGGGGAGCAACAGACAAGACACCTTTTGGAGACAGACTTGAATGACTGGAATGAAGACTTGTTTTGGGCAAAGATTGAGGCAGAGACTTTTTTTTTCTTTTTTTTTGGGGTATCGGCCATGGATGATGAAGGAATGTGTCAATTCTAAAAAGGCAACTTCTATATCTTTTATAACAGGACAACTTCTGAGTTGCATTTCTTTTTTGCGTTTTATTCACTCGACAAAAGCGCACATATTTTGGTTATGCATGAAGCAGGTTTTACGCTACTTTTTAGTGTCGGAAATGTCTTCTTTGGGCTTTTGTAACAAGTATCCATTTCACCATTAGAAATATTGCTATTTTCCAATATCTAATTTTTGATACTTTCTGTATTGTGGGGGCATTTAAAGGTTGTGTAGACGTCAGCGAAAGACAAATAGGCCACGCCCACATTCTTAAACAACTACAAGTACATAGTACTACTACTGATGTTTAAATCCTTAACGGTTTGTCTGGCAACACAACTGCATATATTTCTCTCCAAATATAAGGGTTTGCGATGTTTCAATTCTTTTTGTGTCCTAATGATTGATTATACTGTGGCTATAAATCATTTACCTGGTGTTCATGCTGCATTTGTTTAAACGCTTGTTGGTATGTGGATTTTGTTTTTTTTCTGTCTTTTTTCAGTTATGTCTAATTTATTACTGTTTGGAAATACCACAGGTTCAATTTATCTTTGCTGGACGATTGTTCAATGGGGGCAGACTTGATTAATGAAGTCGTGTATGGATTCTTTTCAGTTTGAGGCTTCGATTTAGAGTTCCCTGTATTGTTGTTTACGAATATGTTCCATTTAAAAAAATGTCCAGTTCTGACCATGTTCCAGCATTGAAGTCATGTGGAATATCCCTATACCTTAATAAAAAAGCATTTGGTCTAAAATAGTAATACTAAAGAAACATCTCATGCTTTAAACCACTACTTCACGAACGAGCTACAAAGAAATACGACGTACTAGCAACAGAGAAAAGTCAAGTTTATTACTCTGCTTATGTGTCTCTCAGAGTAAGATTTTAATCACGGTTTGAAATGCTTTATTAAAGACATATTTCCACTAATATTTAATAGTTTTTGACAATGACAGCCTCTATCATTGAGAAACACCTCCTAGCATGCCGCGTTTAAAACGGTCCCGTTGCATAGCTGACCTCGCACCGCATATCACAGCTACTGCCTACACAGCATTCCCTCTGATTCACTTTTTGATTGGCTCCTTTCAATTGACAGTATGTATATATATTAGGGATGTCACGATACCAGAAATTTAGTAGTCGATGCCGATACCACTGAAATTCCGCGATTCTCGATGCCATTTCGATACCACGGTAAAAATAGAAAATAAGCAATAAATTGTGTACTTCAACATACACTCCTTTATTAGGAGCGAACAACAAACAATGATGCTGTGTGCTTAAACAGAACAATTGGCATGTAGCTTTAAAGCATTGAATTAAAATACTGTGCATTAATGTATTGAACAATGGAGTGAACAATAAAATAAAAATACTGTGCATGTACTAGCTAAGTACAGTAATAGCACAAATAATGTATAAAGCTTACAACAATCTACTCTGCCATAGTATTCAGAAGCCATTTGAAATTAGAGAGTCCTTATATGACATAAGGGGTACAAGTCTCCACAAAAATAATAATAATAATATTCAAAATAAGAAATATTAAGCAAAGGTGTGTTTCTGTAAGAGGTGTTCATTTGTGGAATCGTTTTGGTAATGACTTGAAAAGATGCAAGTCAATTGTTGAGTTTAAAAAAAAATGTTTAAAAGTAAAGTTCAAGAGCATTATTGTAATGAAAGTGTAATGAAAATTGTATACGTGAGTATGAGGATGTATTATTGTGTATGCCTAAGAAATTCATGTACATACGCTACTGACTAATGTACGTATGTTAGTGTAATTGTCTACACGAGCAGGATTACACATTCTTTTATTGTAATGTATTAATTTACTGTATTTAATAATGAAATAAGTGAAAGATACAAAGAATAAGGAGTAGGACGAGATAAGTTTTTGACTTCTTCCTACTCTCTTTGGACATGTAAACCATCACAAATAATTGCTATGAGTTTCTTCTTTAAATTATTATTTGCTACTTGTTTATGTTTATATGTTATGTGTATATGTTCAATAAATAAACAAACAATAAGTACTACACTAAAAAATACTGTAAAATGCATCACAGAGCATGTAGCATTAAAAAATAAAAATCTCATACTGTGCTTATTTACCAACCAGTTGCAGCACGTAGCCTCACACACACAAACAAAATAACGAATAACGTTTGATATAGTATTTGATGGTTGTTTAATGTTGCTTTAGGTGATTCAGTAAATTAGCTGCCCGGCAACTTGACCGAACTTTATTATGCGGGACAGACGAGGCTGAACATAACGCTAACGTTAAAGCAGCTATATGGAAGATTTAAAATTTCAAATCTCTACTGCCACCTGCCACTAGTTCCGTTTTCGCGACTACAGGAAACAACTGACGAGAACGCGCATGACGTCACATCCCGCAGACAGAGGGCGGGAAATTCGAAGGATTCGGACCGGACGCTTCCTAAATAATGTTGGCCAGAGGCTTGTAGGAGTACCCACTGTGAACAGCTAAGATGTTGATCTACTAATTAGAATATGTTTCAGTCATAAATGGTCAAATAAAAAGGCTATTGTTAAGATATTTTTTTGGGGGGAAATCCTCCATATAGTAGTTTAACGTTACTTCGCAAAGCAGCTCATTGAGTGTGGGGTCATCATACGAACGTTATTAGTTTAGATATGGACAACAATGATAAGACGGGAATTCAAATGCACTTGCCTTGAATTCTGGGTACAAGTCTGGATGTCCATGTTCCGCTAAATTGGATGCGTTCCCCTTTCGTCTGGAAACGGTTTCGGCATCTCAATCCCTTAATTCGCATCAACCTCAAATCCAAAGTACTTCAATACGCGACTTTGGTGTTTTTTCTTCTCAACTAATTGAGGGCCCGCTGCAGTTGAAGACGACGCAGATGTCAAGTTGCGCGCATGTTACTCTACTTCCTTGTTATTGTAGCAGCACGTGACGTCACGTGACGTCATTAGACGTAACGTGGGTTGCCAGATAAGCGGCCATATCCACCCAGTTTACATGATGTAAGCTTGTGTGAGTGAGTGCGTGTGGGATTAAACATTAAAAACAACACAAAAGACGGGACCAGATATGCCGCCTCGATACCAATCGGTACTTCGGGTATTGTAGAAAAGGCAGGACCGTCACATTTTCAGAATCTTGGCATCGACTTGCCAGCGAAGTATCTGTTCTTGTGACAACCCTAATATATATATATATATATATATATATATATATATATATATATATATATATATATATATCCTCATCACTACACAAAAGCCATATAAAGGGATGAGAGATTTATTAAAGTTTGCTTCACCTGCACAACAAAAAGGTAAACAGATGTGAGATGACAAAGTAAAGCACACATTGAGTTGGATTAGTAGAAGTCAAAATACCCACACAACATTTTTTTTCTTTTCTCCATCCATCTGATGGACAAAAAACAAATAAACAAAAAAACCTGAACATTTTATTAATCGTACGGTTGTCTTGTAACTTCTAGCACAGCTTTAAGTACCATAAGGTTAGCAACAACAGTTAAATGGGAGTACGCTACCTTTTTAGTGGCAAAAGATAAAAAATATACCATTTTTAAAAATATGCAACAATTTGTCAATCCTAACCGGCCGGGTGTGGGAGGGTTTGTAGCGCTCTTCTTAATTCATTTCACATTTTACAGTTGTATTGTTTCTCTTACAAAGGAAATTGACAACTTGTTAGTGATCCGATTCAGACTGTCAGGTGTTGCATTTTCTTGGCGGCCTCTTCTGACACCTGCTTGGATGTTTTCTCCGGGCTGGGTGCCGGACTGGGCGCGGGACTAGGAACCGGAGTGTTGGCTGCGCTGTTGGGATATTCCCTGTTGCCGAAGATGATGCTTCCCACACGTACGTTAGTTGATCCAACCTCGATCTGCAACGCCACAGCATCAAAAATGATCAAGCAAGATAAGGTATGTCACATGATAGAATGCTTAATAAAATCACAGTGTGACGTCAAAATAAATTCAAAGGGGCCCGAGCGGTCGGGAAAGGGCCCTGCATTTCTATTTCGTCCCTCCCGACCGCCAGGTGGCGGTGCTGTAACCAGCACGGAATTCCCCTTGTCGCGACAGCGTCATCGAGTAAGAATGACTAAATATGCCTGTCAATGGGTCCGGCCGACGTAATCCCGTGTATAAAAAGGGAACGTCGCCAGAACACATCCTCTTTAACCTTTCTCGCGCAAACCAGCACGAGGGTTCTGAGTGACAAGCAATGCTGGCGGTCGTTGATTTCTTTCATGCATTTTTTACATTTGAGCACCATCATGTGGCAAGTCTTGGGAGTTGGACAAAAACAAAAGGATCAGGGCTAAATCACTTTTCATTTGTTAGATAATGAGTTAGTAATTTGTGCTTGTTTATTCAACAGCTGCAAGCGATAGTTCCGATTTTTTTACATGAATCTCAATTTCATCCTCACCTCCAGTGTATGCGATCACGAGTTACGTCCGGTGTTGGTCGAGAGAAAAATAGTCCAGCAAGTTGGCTTGGATCACGGAAATAACGCGTTTTTCTTCTAAAAAACGATTTGTGTTCAAAAGAGTGATACATTTTCATCGCTAAACTCCCTTCTGAAAAAAAGTCAGACGCCATTATCGCCGGGCACTATTTTTCTGTTCGTTCGTATCACTGCGCGGCGCCCCGCATACAGCTGACAGACGCGCACTAATCTTCAAGTTGTTTGGCGCCGCGCAGTAATACGAACGAACAGAAGTGCCCAGCGGTAATGGCGTCTGACTTTTTTTTTTTCAGAAAAGAGTTTAGTGATGCAAATGTATCACTCTTTTGAACACAAATTGTTTTTAGAAAAAAAACCCGCTTTATTTCCGTGACCCAAGCCTGGACTACTGTCCTCTCGACCAATACCGGACCAGAACTCGTGTCACAGAACGCTGTCAGGGGTAAGTCAGTGATGATCGCACACACTGGAGGTGAGGATTAAATAGAGATTGATGTCAAAAAAGCCGAACTATCCCTGGAATATTCACTTGAAGACCCAAACTTGTGATCACGTAGCACAATTACAGTGGAATCAGATTGGCAACACAGGTCCAGTTTGTTTTCATTTTAATAACCAGGACAACAACCATCTCATTTCCTCTTTAAGAATGGTATGATATCCATTTTTTTTAAGCGTTCACTAAGATGAAGTCTTTGTACTTTTAAAACTCTAGTGTGCATTTTTAGCACCACCTAGTGGTGAACTAATAATTCAATTTGAAAAAACAATTACAGTATTGATTCCATAATATGCAAAAAATGGTTCAATCACAACATAAATTTTTTTTTTGTATTATATATAATCATAGGTCTAGTTGTCACTAATTTTATTACATGGCTGAAGTTTCACCTTACAAGAAGATGAATGTTTCGCCGCCATCCTCCTGCTACGGATGCCCAGTGGTCAACTTTGCGAATGTAGTAGTTGGCCCTGGTGACGCTTACATCAAGTCAGGTGGGGCCTGCAGGTCAGGTGATCGTCGCCGAGTTCCGTGATTCGGGCTCCTGTCGCTTGTCACCTTTTGCTTTGCTCTCGCAAACTTTTACTAGATTTTTATTTTTATTTATTTTTTTAAGCAAGCTTCTCCTGTTAGCCGCTCTTGCTAGCCACTCCAACCTACGGCTCCTGCTAACTCTATGGAATCAGATTTGTGCCAAAAAGAATCAAGCAAAACTTCTTGAAGCGTAAACAAAAGTAAAAGGAGTCAAGCAAAATTGCTTGAAGTGTAAACAAAAACTTTTAGTTTCAAGTAGTGATAGACCGATATGGTTTTTTCAAGGCCGATACCGATACAGAATATTTGTAGTCAAGTCGGCCGATAACCGATATTTCAAGCCGATATTCATTTGCAATAAAATGGGGAGGGGGGGGGGGAATTCTTTCAAACTATATATAATTTCTCACTGAGTAACAAATTCATGTGAATGTAGCTCATTTGGGGTTTTTGTTAGGGTTCGTAAAAACGTTTCAAAAAGATTTTCGCGGTGAAAAATTGTGTGAATATGTTCCAAATGTGTATTCGACAAATAAAAACTGACTGCGAACATCTTACAAATCCTGATGAAAACCCCAAATTCGCTACGTTCGCAAGTATTCCCTGCTCAGTGAGCTTTATCGGCCTTCAGATTCAAAAAATGGCCGATGCCGATATTTGTCAAAATGCCAAATATCGGCGCCGATAATCGGCCCGGCCGATTATCGGTCTATCCCTAGTTCATGGTCTGTGTTTCCAATAGGGGTCGCCATTGTAGAGTGACGTCACATTGAAGTGGGATTTCTGAGTTCAAAGCAACGTTCCTGGTTTGAAGTCAGAAAAGTCCACGACCTTCCACTACGCTCGAAATGCAACAGAACTGACACATCTAAAAAGAAGTCTTTCGTGGTTGTTACTCACCGCGTGTTCAAAATCTGTGGACATACCCATGCTGAGCTCCACCTCGTCCAGAGGTAGCTTCAGACTGTCGCAAACCTCCTGCCGCCCACTCAGAAGCATCTGCGAGCAAGCAAACATTTCGGGAGAAAGTGGAGGAGGACAACAAACGTACAAAATCCAACTCATCGTCAGATGGGATGAGAAAGTGGAAATGTGACACAAAACAAGCATTTTGTCCAAAGCCCGTGCTTGCACCTGAAAATCTGGATTTGGGCCCAGGGTGAGGTTGTAGCCGTAGCGGCCAATGGTCATGAGTCCTGAGAACTGCAAGGCGGCGCACTCAGACACGATGTGCTTCACAGCGTTGACCGTTTCCTCTGGTGGGAGGCCGTATTTACCTACGTTTTTGCACACACACATCAAATCTGTGACAACGCGTAGATCAGGGGTGTCCAAACTTTTGCATTTGAGGGCCACATCCAGAAAATCCGAAGGACGCAAGGGCCACATCATGTTATGAAGAGAAATTGTGTTTAGTCATAAAAATTGGACAAATAATTGATTTGTGCTTTTGCATATTTAGAAAAATGCAACAGTATATAAACCAATTTATTTGTAATATGGAAGTCGGGTTATTATAGTTTGGGAATTTTTCATTTTAGTTTTTATTTTGTTTTGAGTTTTGTTTTTTTTATGTAGTTAGTTTTAATTAGTTTTCAGGGTGGTTCTGTTAGTTTGTTCTTTAATAAATGCTTAGTTTTAGTTTAGTTAGTTTCAGTATTAGTTTTAGTTTTTAGTTTGTTTGTTTTTTTATGTGTGTTACTTGTGCACAATATTTAAAAAACACTATGGCCTTAATGTCATTATTCCGGTTTATATCAAAATAAATGTACTAAAAATCACATTTCAAATCATCCCCAAAGGCTCATGCATTCAATTCATTACCAAAGACTAAAATGAAGGACATGTTTGCTATAATTATAGTTAGTTTTATAAACATAAAAGGTAGTTTCAGTTCATTTTATTTTTTAAAAAGCATCTTTGTTTTTATCTTATTTCGTTAACGAAATTGTAGTTTTGAATTTTAGTTTTTTCGTTAGTTTTAGTTAACTAAAATAACCTTTAATGACACCTGTGTTTTTCGACACCTTCACTTCTTACTTTGACCATCTCCAAACACTTTTGTTTTTATTTTATTTGAACCGAGTCAAATGCCATTTTTAGCATATGTCGCGGGCCACTAAAAAAATGGACGGCGGGCCGTAGTTTGGACGATGGGGCAGGGTATTGCCGCCAACCTCACGATACGATACGTATCGCGATACATACGTATCCCAATACATGATCTTCAAGGCGATACTTATCCCGATATTTTGCATTAATTTACTTGCATATGTATACCTAAAGCATATGTTTATTATGCTGGATGACAAAAATGTTTTTTTGTTAGTAGCTCTTCTGGTTTTACCACCAAGCGGCATGCCTGGTTTTTAAATGTGTACGAACTGCAGAGCAAGGAGCAGCTTTCACAGACACACCGGGAAAATTTTTTAATAGGCATGAGCCGATATGAGCAAAAATATCAAAGTATTAAAATTACAGCTCTAAAATGTTCTTATTTGAAATATTTGGTCAAATAAAAACAGCATTTATTTTCATGGAACGCATTTTATTTCATTTTTTACACAAAATTTAGGAAAATTGGTACATTAAGAGTAAGACGTGCCATATTACGTTTATAAGTAAATAAATGTTGATATTCTTCCTCTGCTTTCATTTTTCTTAGTAAATCACAGTGTCCAATCACTGGTGAGCTATTTTTGCATTAATTGAAGGCAATTAACTTCAAGGCTGCTTTTTCTATTATTATTATTATTTTTTAGGTACAATTCAAGCTGCAAAGGCAAACGTTAACTGCCTATTTAAAGTTAACGAGCAATATCGATTCTGACGCCTGCGTATCGATACGTGTATTGTAATGAGGCCCGCAACGATATATTGCCGTATCGATTTTTTTTTTTTAGCACACCCATAGTCGACGACACAGCTAAGAAAACCGAGACTCACTCTGTTCACCACTGGTGTTGATCTGAACCATGACCTTTAACCTCTGCGTGCTCGCTCCTCTGATACGCAGCCACGAGCTGTTGACCTTGTCAGCCAGTTTTGCCGAGTCGACGGTCTCCACCAAGAACAAATTTGGCACGCCTGGGAAGAAGAAGGTGAAACCAACCAAATACGTTTTTGTTTTTTTGTTTTTTTATAAACAACTTACAGCAAATAGGAAAGTAAGTTAGCCTTCACTCACCCAAGAGTTTGTTGACGTTATTCTTCTGTAGATGACCAATGAAATGCCACTTGATTTCAGGACATGATTCTAAAATCTGAAATATGGGATCATTAGGCAAAAACGATGATACAGTAATACAAAGAATTTGCCTCATGAAAACATGTCAACCCACCAAAGGATCTGAAGCTTTCTCCACAAGTTCATTAACCTGTTGAGATACAAGCATGCGGTTGATTTGCACCAATCACAAGGTTGGGATGCGGAGCGGGCGTCGCATTACGACGTACTCACATAATTCTCTCCAAAGTTACGCTGGCCTTGGTTGTAGGCCTCCACCACCATCTCGGGAGGTTTGGTTTTGCTGACAGCGACAAGCCGAGGCGGCACAGCCGGTAGCGTCTGGAGGAAAAAATTTTTTTAGTAAAGTACAGTCGATGCGTGCAGCAGCGGCACCTCGATGTTATGAGAGCACAAGCTTAGTGTTGTCGTTTCCGACTCAAGTGCTGTTGAAGTTCAACTCATAAGGCAAGCGAACACTGTAACTGTCATCTTGTGATGGCGGTTTTGTCTATACCAGTGGTGTCCAAACTACGGCCCGGGGGCCATTTGCGGCCCGCCGTCCATTTTTCAGTGGCCCGCGACATATGCTAAAAATGGCATTTGACTCAGTCCAAAATAAAATAAAAACAAAAATGTTTGGAGATGGTCAACAGGCGCCATTAAAGGTTATTTAAGTTAACTAAAACGAATGGAAAAACTCAAACTAAAATTAAAAAAAACAATATTGTTACCGAAATGAAATAAAAATGCTTTTAAAAAAAACAAAAACTAACTGAAACTACATTTCATGTTTACAAAACTAACTAAAACTAACTAGAATTATAGCAAACACGTCCTTCGTTTTAGTCTTTGGTAATTAATTGAATGCATGAGCCTTTGGGGATGATTTTAAATGTGATTTTTAGTAGATTTATTTTGATATCAACCGGAATAATGACGTTTGAAAGTATGTCACACAGACGTGACGTCATCTAGCAGCAGCCAATAGAAAAGCACCAAAAGATGACGTTGCTCCCATGTTTTTTTTTTAAATATTGCGCACAAGTAATACACATAAAAAAACTAATAATAATACTGAAACTAACAAACTAAACTAAAACTAAGCATTTTTTTTTAAAGAACCAAACTAATACAAACTAACAGAACCACCCTGAAAACTAATAAAAAGTAACTAAAATGAAAAATTCCAAAATTATAATAACCCTACTGCCATATTATTTCTCTTCGTCCTTCTGATTTTCTGTATGTGGCCCTCACATGAAAAAGTTTGGACACTCCTGCTCTATACAGTACGTGCGATCCCTAATTGTGATTGGCTGGCGACCAAACGTTATTTGATCGTATTTTTGTTTTGGACACAACTCCTGTTGAACTCTTCACTGTTTTGCTTAAATTCTGCTAGTTTAAAACACAACTTTGATCGCTAACGAGCACACGCTTTACATATGGTGAATAGAACAGTAAGGATTGTTTTTATTTCTACATCAACATCACTACTTGGCGGAGATTAATAACGTGCGATGTGGATGTTTAGTTGCCCTTCATCACAGCACAAGACTACAAAAACCGGAACGGCCATGACAACAACGCATCAGCATGCATGCAGGCGCAAATAGAGCACGCGTGTTGTTGTCCCTCATCCAAAGGTTGACAATCTTACATAAGCGGTCGTGGCAGGCAGCACAGCGCCGCTTTGCACAAAGCACCGCGAGAGCTGTGCGCTTCCGCTGGGACTCACCCGGGCCCGAACGTACCTTGGGTCGCCGGGACGCAGCCTGGTTGACCCGCTGCACCACCGACCGGAGCGCCTTGCCCACCTCCTCCGACATTGCTATTTTCCACATGACGTCCGAGAGGCTGCGGCGTAGCGTAACGCGTCTCCAGTGACGTCAATTGCCTTTCAAAATAAAAGCTGAATGGAGCAGGCAGCATCATGGTGTAGCGCCCTCTATCGTCCCGGGGTGCCCATTGCCACTTCTCTTGCTCTGATTTTGGAGCGCAGTCTCGATCAAATGATTAGAGATGGCCCGATTTCAAAAGAGCATGAAAACACAGCACTGTTTTGAAATATTATTCATTTACTAATGTACAGTTAACACCTGAGCAGGGATTACAGAAGCTAACCCGACTTTCTTTGAAACCTGTAAAACTAATTTATGTTCTGAGTGTCCATTCGTGGCCAATATTTACGACACTAGCAAATGTTGATTTCATGTCAGGCTTCGTTGACGTTCGCTAAACAAAAGAGCATTAAAACGCCAGGCAAACATTTGAGGAACCTTTGAGGAAACCTTCACAACATTTGCAAATGTTCGATGTATCGTATGATAGCGAGAGTAGATATTAGCTAGCAGGCCAAACATTTTGGAAAGACCTGTGAGAAAATATTATATATATAAAGGTTTGGTTTCAAGTCGGTTCTTTTAGAAGAGGTTACTATGCCACCACCAAGATGTCTTGTGAATGACCTGCACTTAGCAATTTATTTTTATTTTTTTTAGAAACAAGTATTCTAACAAATATGCAATCATAGTAATCTGAGAAAAAAATAATTTTGTATTATTTAAACAATTAATGCATGACAGAAACGAGAGGCCTGTTGAACAAACTAATTGATTTGCTTTTATTCTTGAAAAACAAAACAAAACAAAAAAACAAGTATTAATTCCAGCTCTTGGTTCTACAACCGAGAAAGGGGAAAAAAATTAAAAAATAAACTTTCAATATGTTCTATGCACCCATACTAGTCCAAACACAGCATCCTTATTAACTCATTCACTCGCCGCCATTTTCACATTTCGCAATCCCGTTCGCTCTCGGTTGTTTTACTGGATTTTGACTGATTTTGCAAGGCCCACAGAATATTGTGTTCTATTGCTATAAAAACAGGCAAGAGTCTCTTCTTTCTTCAGGAAAAAAAAAGTATGTTTCTACCTGTTTCCGTTTTGCAGCAATTAGCATTAGAAGAGAGATAAGTTTCATCATTATTCACAAATCGGTTTAAAACAGTGGGAAAAGAGGTTGTTTCAACATAACCCTGGTTGATCTCTTATACTCTGTTGCCACCTGTTGCCGTTTTTGTAATAACTACCATTGCTTCAAGCATTCTCTTCAGTTCAGAGGCTGCATCAATCCTTCTGTACGCACTAGCATAAAAATAAAACAAAACATAAAAAAACGTATAAATACGTCTTTGGGAGCATGTTAATGTTTAAAATAGAACGTATTCATGCGTTTTTGGGAGTAAATGAGTTAATATGCGTTTGTGAAATCTGAATTAAGCAATAAAATACTGTAGACCGATTTCATCCATTTCAAGGTGCGGCGACTTGCTGTCGACTGAAAGGCAGCGCAACGTCATTCTCAAAATTTGGACACGACTTCATCTTGAATGCGTCATGGCCATTCTGTGCATTTCAAGCAAGAATAAGAAAAAAACTCAGCATAAAAAATAAAATAGACATGATATGTATACATACAACTAAATGTAAACAAAATGTAATTCCAGCCCATTTGTAGCTGTAATCACGAAACAAACTTCCAAAGGCGCCTCGGTGAGGTAGATGCAGACTGAGTGTGACTTTTTCTTGACGTGTTTACAAAAGTCCGTGATTACAATGGAGAAAAGTCAACATGTCGACATGCTCAGAAATAAGACTTGCCCTTCGTGGTGACACGATGTTCCCAGTAGCGGAAAACAAACGCTCCGATGGCGCCAGCGTCGCCGGGATACCCAAAAAGCACTTGGCCAGCTTCGCCAGGGTGGGATATTGCGTCGCGTTTCTTCTCCACCACAGCAGCGGATTGTCCTTCTTGGAGAGAGGAAGTTCTCCGAAATACCGCAAGACTTCCTTCCGCACCGCTTGGCTTAGCTGCTCGCCCTCGTCCTCCTCGTCGCTGGCGTCCGAGTCCGACGACGATCCCAGAATCGTGTTGGCGAACGTTCTGTCCTTTGGAGCCAAACGGCCTCCTGACTCGGCGGCGGCTTCACTTCCGCTTTGCCGTTCTTCTTTTTCGACAGCGAGCGCCATGGACTGGATTGCACTTTGGACCTTGAGCACATCTTCGGCAGGCAAGAACTTCAGATTTCGAAACCTCGGGTCCAACGCGGTGGCGAGGAGGACGGTGTTGGCAGCTTCCGGCTGAAATAAAAACACTTCCTGCAATCTCTCCTCAATCTGTTGGACCACTTGGGCCTGGAATTCCTTGACTGGTGCCGTTTCAAACGCTGAGCTCAGCGTTGCTCTCTTGAGGTTGTGCACCAGCTGCGGAAGAGAAGACAGAGTGACGTATTGTTCCCCGCGCAGGAACTCCGCCACGCTTACAAACGGCCCGAGGACCCGAGTCAGTTCCTCGCTGAGGTTCCACTGCTCCGGCTTTAGATCCAGGGAATGAAGTCTGCCACTCGAATGGACTGCCGGGTCGGAAAGAGCCGCCGCCACGGGCCATCTTTGCCCAACGAGCCTGGAAAGCATGTGGTACGTGCCGTTCCACCTCGTACTCGTGTCCCGGATCAACATCAGCGGCGGCATTCCCATTTGTTGCTGCATTTCTTGGAGTTTGCCGCAGGCCAGTTCACTCTTCTTGAAGTGTTCCACCAGGTTCCTCGCGGAGGCCACGCAAGCAGCGACGCTTCGACTGTTTTGAAGCGCGCTCTGGACCGCCACGTTCAGAATGTGCCCGGAGCATCTCAAAGAAGCCCAGCCGTGCCGCTCTTTCAAAATGGCCGCCGCCGCCGCCGCGACATCGCTCCCGTTGTCATGGACGACCGCCTTCACCTTTTGGAACGGAATATGAAATTTGTCGGTGATCTCTTCCAGACAGTCTGCGATATTGGCGGCGGCGTGACTCTCTTTGATAGACATGATGGTCAGGGAGAAGGACTTCATCTCCCAATCTTGCCCCAAAAAGTGACACGCCACCCTGAGATAGCGCTCCGTGCCCACGCTAGTCCAGATGTCCGTGGTTAACGCGACGCACGGCGCGTCCTGAAGGACAGTTTTCAATTTTTCCATCATTTGTTGCCGCTTGTTCTCCATCAGACTCGTGAAATGAGGTCTTCCCGGCATCATGTACTTTGGGTTGAAAGCTGAAATCATCTTTTTAAATCCCTCGTCTTCCACCATCGACAGCGGGCGCATATCGGCGACCAGCATTTTCAAAATGCTCTCCGTGAGCACGGCGGCTTCATCAACGGGGCGTGATGGAGCGAGGCCAAGAATGTAGTCCAAAGGCTGCTGCGATGTGCTGGGAGGGAAAAACAAACAAACCATGAATCTGCATAAAACCTCATTTGCTCTATGAATGAAAAAATAAGGTTGAAGTTGACGTAACAAAGCCCTATACTCACTTTAAGTAAAACTTTTTGGAATAAGTGGACTCGCATCGCGGTTCGCAAGCTAAAATTCCCATTTTGCACCTCACACACACACTGAAACGCAAAACTGCAAGGTCGACCATGTTTCTTTAAAAAAAAAAAAAAAAAAAAAAAGTCATCAGCATGGCTGCTCCAAGAGCTTTTAGTTTTTTTTGTTCGCTAGCCAATTTAAATAATTGATTAGCAAAATTGCTCCTGAAAATAAAATAAGTTATTTCAAGCCTTGCATAATATATTTTTGTGAAATTGCAGCATTGACCCGTTTTGCAGCTCTGTGAAATTCTGTGCTAAAAAGGCCACACGAGCCCGCGTTGCTCACTGCACATTTCTTAGTTGTACTGCACATCTGTAAAGAAATGATCGTTTTCCTATCAGTCTTGTTAACACGAATTAATTTCCATATATTAACAGTCCCAACGCCATCAGGCTACAATAGATATACGTTCTAGCTAGCGGTGGCGGGCTACGTTAAATTAGCAAACATCACCTCCACGTTCAACGATACCTTGTATCGGCGAAGTTTGATGAGCCGATGTTAAGGAGATGCCTTCGTAACAGATGTTGCATCATCGCGGACGTACTGTTGTGAAAGGCCAGTTCTGCGTTGCAGTGGACACATTGCACTTTTCTGTCTTCTTTTTTAAGTTTGAAATGATCCCAAACTTTGGACATTTTCTGTCTTTTGTGGGCTGTGTCCTGCTGAGACTCCGCCATCTCGCCACTTTGATTCAACACGCCGGATTAGTGTGTGCGTCTACAATAACAGTCCGTGTGGGAAAAACAAAAAGACACGCCGTATTAGTGTGTGCGTCTACAATAACAGTCCGTGTGGAAAAAACAAAACAAAAAAAACACGCCGTATTAGTGTGTGCGTCTACAATAACAGTCCGTGTGGGTGGAGCCACATCGAATAACGCGACTGAAGTCCTCGACCTTTTTTAAATCGAATTATTTGAGTTATAACTATATGCTACGACATCTATTGATTTTATGCTGCTCACTTACACGTTCTACTGGAAGTTTTTACCCCCCTAAAGTTGAAGTCGGAAAAAAACAAAAAAATAAAACCTGGCTGTGTTGCGTCCGCATGTGCAGTGCTAACTTCCGATATAGGGCACTTCTCAGTTTTGAGTAATAATGAGTAAATACCATATTCACAAATGTAAATGGGTAAATTGTTTTGTTTAAAATTGAATTGCAGTCACATTTTGCTTCCTTGTCAATCTTGAATACGGACTATCATTTGTGAAGAGGTCTTAATATTATTTTCGTTTTTGATATGTGAGGCTGAACATAGTTGGCTTGTAGGAATGTAAAAATGTCTTGTTTCTTCTTCATTTTTTGTTTGCAACACAAATGTTATCTCCCAGCGAGAGTTTGTGTATTTTTATTTTTTTTTGTGTGCCACAAATAAAATACGAAGTCACGTCGATGTTCGCATGCGTGCGCCGCGAACCGCCACGCTCAAGCGGCTGAGCCAGACTAGCACGTAATCAGCATGGTTAGCTGAGATGATTCACATGCACGTGTTTTCTGCAAAAAATAATAATAATAATAATAAAACAAACGAGAGGGGTAATGAACAATTTGCTGAATTAATATGATTTAAAAAAAAGGAAAATGCAACTGAAAATTGATCCGATGTTTAAAACAGAGTTGAGGCTGATGCAAATAAGTTTGTGGAACACCACCCATGGACCCTGGGGGAAAAAAATTATGGTAACCCAGACTCAGAGCAGGGCAATGGGGGAGCCATCCTGCTAGAAGAGACAGCAGGACCTTTCCAACCACATCAAAGTACAGATGATGGTGCTAGCCATATTGTGTGTAAATTCAACATATGCACAGAGACTACAAAGAAAATGATTTATTCACAAAGCCATGAAACATTAGACATCGTACACAATTCAAAAACAGTCGTGTTGCTTCAGTTTAAGCATGAAAAAACAAAACAAAAAGTGTTATCTATCCACAGGCCCTGTGGCCATTCTCATACTCTCTCCAAGGCTTCCAACATGATGATGCTGTTACCTCGGATGACCTAAGACATAAAAGAAAAAAAGTTACAAACTTGAGCAAGACGAGCAACAAAGACCCCCCAAAAAGGAGAAGTCACGCTGAACGGGTACTGACCACCATGCCGATGGTATGCTGTTGTCCTCCTGGTCCCATTTCCAGGCAGTCATCCACCACCAGGTTCATGAAGGGGTCAAACCCGCGAAGGATGCCCTGCACATGTCTGCCTCCGTTTAACTTCACTAAAACACATGGACAAAATGAAACTTTTTTAATAATATTCTCATTACGACCACTACAAATGCTTTAAATACAAAATCCCACATTTCATTGCTGGGCGATTAATCAGTTTTATTAAAAACATCATACCCATTTTATGCATTACAAAAGCAATAGGTTAACGACACGTTGGAAATTTTAACCGGCGGTAACTGTATGAGAATGTTTTGCATGCAGTGAGGGAGAATGTATGTGGACCCTTTCGAATTCCTTCATTTCTGCATAAATCCATCACAAAAATCTGGTCTTAATCACCGAAATCCTAAGAATGAACATTACATCACAGGGACCACACACAAAAATTTTACCCGTCTCCACATTTTTAGAGAGCATAATGCATAAACAGTGACATGACAGTGAAGACAAAGGAAGTGAACCTTCGAATTTTGCAGATCAGGATGAATTTTGGACGATTCCTTTTTACAAAACTGTTGATGTTCAGCAAGACTAGTGGGATGTCTGACATGAAGAGCTGTTGATGTCAGGACTTCAAATATAAAACTTGTACAACATTGGAGACGTTTACAAAAGTATCTGTAAAAGTCCTGACACTCTTCTGTCCATTTACTGTTGCTTCTCTTTTAATTAAGGAATGGCCGTTCTGTAAAGAATACCCCCCCCCCCCCCCAAAAAAAAGGAAAATAATACCCATTGAAGTAAAAAAGAAAATTAAATTAAATTCTTAAATTCTGTGATGCCTTCAGAAAAACTGGCACATGCCAACATCACTACTGGCAAAACCAAACATATGTAAAACACTTATTTTCACACAAACGTGAAAGCGATTTTTCATGCGTTTTCGTTTAAGCAGACTTTATTCTTATGCTTTAGACGAAGATCAGAACACATTTTACAACCGATTTATGCCGAAATTGAATTCTAAAGGAGTTCATTTATTTGAAGGGTGGCAGCGTATTTTATTATGATAAATTATACAACTAAAGAAAATAAAATAATTCAACAAGGATTGAGTTTGAATGAATCAACATCATAATAACTCAACCTGTTTGAAAAGGAGTCAGAAGAAGGTACTTCGTTCTAGACAATTTTTGTTGGAACTGAAATGATGCATGTATCTGTATGTTTACATACCTGGTTCAAGACTTTTTACATAATTTTGTACTGTAAAAAAAAATACTACAGTAATAATAATTCAACCCATATTACAGTGCGTTATACGGCCCAACGTATTGGCCTATAGTTCACACTAGGCAACACATGACAGCTATATTGTCTTACAGCAAAGACAAATTCAATCAAATCAATATTTTGTACTCACGTGAAAGCTTTTTGTCCATGAACCTAAAGGAAGACAGGAAACATTAGTTGACGTTGAATGCAATGCATGACAAATGGCCGGCGAACGTTTCGGCTAACACTTGTTAGCTTTACTTGGCTCTATAGGAAATGGCGCGGTGGCAGCGCGGTCATTTTAAGCTTTATTTACAAGACAAAGGGAGCACAAAACAAACGTTTCCAACATGTCGTCTTACTTTTTCAGCTCGGGAGGGTGTGCTTTGCTCATTTTGTCTTTGTTTCTTCACCGGTAGATCGAAAGAATCGTTGCCTTTGCGTTTGAGGCTGGTAGGAGGAAACGTGCGACTGGCAACCGGAAATCAAACTATTTCCTCGTCTGAGTAAAACTGAAGCTGATAATATATTTAAATTTGAACTACCGCCCCCTTTCGGATTTGATTACCCATTACACACCTACGCCATAACCCCAAATGTCTCCAGTGGTGTTCAAGGGCCACTTCAGCGTGGGATTTTGAAAGTGGAAGAACGGGGAAGCTTAAAAATATAAAGAATATAAGTTTTGTTTTTTTAACTGATTTTTGTCACCTTACCTGGCAAAAGTGGAGAGGTGTCATGATGAATCACATCCCCGTACTACCTCTGCCCGAGTCCAGATTGAATTTCAACAAACTAGTACATTTAGTTCAAGCCCCATTTTCATTTTCCTCAGCAGTATAATGCATTTTCCCCCTTGAAGTATAACCGGAGGGAACGTTAAATTGAACAATACAGTATTTGCCAGATAAAAAACAAACAAACAAACAAACTAGTAACTCATCTGAGAACAGTTTAATGACTGTTGTGAAGAACCACAAACCAATGTACAAATTGAAGTTTCAAAAAGTATAGAAAAAAATATTTCATAAGCAACTGTTTGAAAACAGTAGGTAGAGGGGAAAAAAACAAAAACAAACAAAAAACAAAAAAAACAGCCACATTCAAAAATAGCAAATCACCCAAGAGGTGGGCCAGATGAAAATTTGCACCACTGCTGACTTATAAAAGGCATTCACATTCGGATAGAAATATTACAAATGGAACCCTTCAAACTATCCAGTTTTTATTTACCTGGGATTTGTATGTAGTATGTTTTGAGGAATGCTGCAAATGTGACCAGTGATCGACCAATATTGTACCTTCAACATGAGAACCTTCATTTTTCTTCAAAAAAAAACACGTGATCATTACCCTAATGGGTCAATATCACTATAAAAGTGCCTTTGATGCCCATTTCAGAATCACTTCGGGAAAAATGAAAGTGTAGTAGAATGACACTCTGGGGTCTTAATATAAATGGGCTAACGTTTGCTCACATACCACTTCAATAAGTATATTTTTAAAAAGTGTTTCCTTTAATTTGATTTTTTTACTGATATATATATTATAGTCCATAAAGCATTTGATAACATGTTTTGTTTTTTTATCATATCTAGGCCATTTTCATATTTATACCGAACATTTTGCATATCTCTGAAATTGCAGTCCAACTGGTCCTTTTTCTGACACTTTAAGAAACCTTTTGATGTTTACAGCAATATTACAACCAGAATTTTGTCTTTCTTCAGTGGAGGCTGAAACAGTGGACAGTTGCAGAACAAATGTTAATGCTCATTATGAAACATCAATTGATATTAACTCTTTTACTGCTACACGTTATCAAAAAAGAAAAAATATGACAAAGGCTTTGATCATTTCCGTCATCCTTGATTCTATTTCATCAATTTTCATCAGATTTCATCACGTTTCATTTTAATTTCGTACACCTGCAGCCCATTGAAAAAGAATTATCTGCTGGCCATAGTTAGTGTTTTGGATTCCACAACCCATTGATCAGGCAGCGGTGCACGTTGACATTGCACTGCCCATTGATTTAAAAAACAAACAAACGTGATTTTACTAATCGTCATAAAACGTTTTTGGCGCTCAAATATTTACCCAAAAAAAAACAAAAACGTTTTGGAAATTCAAAATATACTGACACGTATATTGATGTTATCTCATCTGCTTGGATGAAGTTAGCATTAAAGTGTAGGAATTTGGCCGATATCGATTTCTAACAGCAGAACATCTACTGAAGACCATAATATTAAAGAAAAACACTCATTTGGTGAAACGGGGAATTCTCAAAGGCACCTTATAGTGATACTGTCATTTGTTTTCAACAATTAAACACTGCAACCTTTCCATGCCAAGTGGCTCAAGTTTTGTGGGGCTCCCGTTTGGAACAGCCGTCGTCTTCATCCCTGACCTTCAGGTGCTCCTGACAGTGATCAAGGAAGGAGTCCAGTGCTGCGAAGCCCTCCTGACACGGCACGCAGTGGTAGAAGCGCTGCCTCCTTGACGCGGGCCGCTCAAAGGTGTCCATCTCCTCCGTGCACACGCTGCACTCTCCCCTCACCATGGACGCGTCGTGGAGCTCAACGTGTTGCCTCAGCTGCGACTGCAGAGGAAAACTCTTGGCGCAGGAGGGGCACGGGAACTCTCCTTCCACTTCCACTTCCACATCGTCGTCCTTCTGCTTCTGCTTCCGCTTCCGCTTCTGGTTGGGCCTCCCCGGACCGGCCCGCACGGTCTTGCCCTGCGCAAGGCTGCCTTTCACGTCGTTCGGTCTGTGCTCTGGTAACTTTGCGTTTTTAGCGTCGTGTCCTGCAGCCTGACCTTTTTTGATGGCACTGAGGCATGAAGTCGCCGTGTAGTGTGCGCTCAGAGAGAGATGATGAAGGAAGAGCCTGCCGCATATCTTGCACGGATAGGAGGCGCTTTTCCGCCTGCGTTTTCCTGCCGTCGGTTGCGTCTCACTCGCCGACGTTCTCTTCACGTGTGATTTTATGCTGTGTCTCTCTTTCCTGTGCATGTACATTCGAGAGGCGTGCCCGGGGACCATGCTGCCAGAAGCACCACTCATAATCTGCTTCTTTTTTTTTCGTTTTTTTTTCTTTTCGGACGGGGTTAGTCGATCTTTAACATGATCAGATTCTCTCAGAGGTCGTCTCTTTATGGTGCCGTTTTCTTGCCTTTTGTGCAGACGGTTCTTGAACAGAACTCTATTTGTCAGACTGCTTGAACAAGTCTGGACTTTGTTTTGCTGCTGAATGACTTCTGGGCCCTTGTGTGACTCCAGCTGACGTGCTGTGAATAAAACAGCACACACACAAACATTTGATTAAACTCGACGTTCTGGAAGAAATTAAATACATCTATTAAAGGAGCCACGATATTAATGAGATAAATAAATTAAACCGTACTGGAGCTTCGTGAACGGTGTTCGCCAAACTTGCTAGCTTGTCGACTTCTCCCTCTTCGACACGTGACAATAATTGTCTAAATCTGAAAATACAGAAACACAGTATGAACGCACGAATCGAACCATCAAACCAGTCTGATCACTTTGCTACCACGAGTGAGCGGCTAACGCTAGCAAAGCAGATACGTTGGGAAGAAGCGACATTCTGGGACAAAATTTAACTTACCGTGTAGAAACCAAACGCGCGTAGTTGCACAGCTGAATAGTCCAACAGAACAGACTGTGTCACTGCATGAAATGGGAAATAAAACACGTTTCCGGCTAACGAAAGGCACGCCGACGCTACTGCAAAACACGATAGCAAAGTTTGAGGGGGCGTTACTACATTGGGACGACTTCAGTGACGTCATCTGGTCATAACCAACCAGCGGCTGGGACGTTACTCTTCTATTTATTTCTGAAAAACTCTTTCCCCCTTTTTCATTATTTTTAGTTATTTTATATCCCCTCAACCGTCAATATAGAAATCTAAACTGTTTTGATTGATAGTAGTTGTTACATTGAGTCTCTTAAATTTGTAAATGAGAACGGTCAAAAGATTTTGGAAATATATTCGATTTGAAGTTCATTAAAAAAAGAAAAAAAAAGAAAAAAAAAGTATTTACTTAGTATGATATTATGCAATTTTGGTTTATGACGACTTAACACTGACCTGGAATTTCTGAGTGTATATATTTTTTGCTGTTAAAAAAAAAAAAAAAAGTCTGTTCACTGAAAATATAAATAAATAAAATAACCACACAGACAACATGATTGGTCGAAATTAAGATCGGTCGTTTAATATAAACAATTAGCACTACAGCAAATACTGTAATAATTCAATTCTTCCTTTAAGGCTTAAGTAAATGTCTGCTAACTCAACAAAAATACAGATTTGGCAATGATTGAACAGAAACAGACATTCATGAACATGTTTTGATTTGGTCAGCAAGTCGATCACAACATTACATGGACAAAAATGGGGAAAAAATCATCATGGAATGCGCAATACCTTAAAAGGTAAGCAACGAGGAGGAACATTTACCTGAATGAGTAACATTCATAGGTAGGGAATATATTTTAGCACTAACAAAAATAAAGCCAAACCGACAGAAATGAATGCAAAAACAGCACCAAAATTTCATTTAACTTGGATACAAATGTACAAGCGCCTCAACTTCAAACTTTGCGGTGAATTGAATTTGGAATCAAAACCTTTTATTGAATAGCTGCCATAAAAGCCAGGCATCAAATCTGAACACATTCAACATGAGCAACAACACGATTTAATGCTCAACTTTTTAATAAAAAAAAAAAAAATCCACATTATATAGAGATGAACAAACCAAAGGCCTAAAACTGTTACACCAAATTAAAATTTGCTGTTAAAATGAACTCCTGCAAAGATGTGTTACAATTACCCCCAGTTCCCATTCATTCCCGAATCTCATGGATTATTTCAAAAAGTGGGTACAGGAACAACCTGGCCCAAAAGAAAACAAATAAGCAAGACCGATGACAAAGCATTTTTTGGAGTCGCGGAGACAAGACGTTAAGCGCATGTGAACGTGGACCGAGTGAGATAGTTCACTGCTTCCCTCCATAAAGGTTCAGCTTTTTCCTGGTGAATGTCTCCGACTAAATTAAAGTTGAAATACGCACCAGCACTTTTGACTAATATCACTGAAAGATGTCCCGATGCCAAATTATGGGATCACTTCCCAAGAGGACGATCATTTGAATAATTTAACGTTTAACTTTGGAGATCAAAGGCAAATGACGGATGATCAATATGCTGTATTTGGTCTTACATTCAAAATGCCACACTTGTTGTAGTCAGTCACATTAAAAAAAAAAAAAAAAAAAAAAAAACAGAAAACAGAGGGAAAAGTACTGAATCACTCAATAATAATAATAAATATAAAATCAGGAAAAACAAGACAACACTACTAGTACTTTGTTGCAGGTTTTTCTAACAGTGTCAAATGTATTTGTTCAAGTGTTTATTAAAGTTAGAAGGGTGGCATTTTGAATTTAAAAAAAAAAAAAAAAAAAAAAAAAAGGTTTTGCACCCCCCCCCTAATTTAAACACTCAACTGATCGTCCTATAGAAGCAATGATTCCATAATTTTTGTACAGGAAGTTATGCGATCCAAATACAGTAAGAAACTGTCAGTATATGTGTGAATGATACAGAAGAGTGTTTTTTTTTTTCCCCCACAGAGACGAAATAATGTCGACATTTCCTCTCTGGCTTGAAACTCCAAAGTTCAGGGCAGATATTTCAGTAGAATACTATCAACAACTACTTGTTACATCTTAACGACCCCAACTGAAAGATTCAAAATAAACAATTTTAAAAGCAATACGTCAGTTCAACCATAAAGTATTAAATATGCTACATTAGCCTGATGGTTAAAGGCCCTAAAAAAATCCCAAATAAACCACATTTGAAACCAAAACGCTTTCTGACACTTTTTAGCAAGCTGAAATGTAACATCAACAGCAAACTATTAAGTCTGCTCCTCTGCTTATATGCGTTGTATAAGCAATACAACGTATATATTTGCAAAACATGATTATCTTGAGATTAAGGGGACGTCTACACTTGATGAGCTCGTTTGTGCATTGCAGATCATTTTCATCCAATTTATTTCCCGCTTGTCCTTATTATTATTATTAATTCAATCTCTGGTGTAATAACCTTATTTATTGATTGATTGAATTCTTTTTTATTTGATTATCTGTTCTCATTGCTGCTGGACAACAAAGTCAAGTCTAAGTCTAAGTCTAAATCTAAGTGAAAGTTGTCTGGAGGAAAGTTTGGGAGTGAGCCAGGTTTAATGCTATTTTGAAACTTTTTACAGGGTTCAACCATTTTTGACATAACTATACTTCATGATCCCAATTTCCTTGCTCACAGCTAATATTTAGTAACAATAAGTTAAAAAAGAAAATGTGTAAAAATATAAACTGTACACCATCTTTGATTAAAAGGACATTCAAGACACTCACCGTCCTTTTAAATGCTAAAATGTTCTGAAAACACATTAAACAGGAGGAACAATCGAGAGCTGCATGGAGCAAGATGACGCGTGCGTTCGTGCGTTCGTGCTTCCATACTGTAACAGTCCAGTGTTAAATTGCAAAAAGAGGACGTCAACACAGTTCTACATTCCCCGTTAAGTCCAGTGTGACCTTCACCTGTGAGGATTCCTTTTTCACGAGAGCGTTTCTGTCGACTTATCAGGAGGTTCACTCACAGACATGAAACGTTGGAGCGCCGCACGCGCTGCAAAGAGGAAGTCGATCTCTTGTAGTGGCTGGGCGCATCCGCAAACGTGTACTTCAGTCTGTAAGCCTCAGCCAGGAGGAGGCCAACTTCCTCGTTGCCCCAGTGGATCGTGGGAAGGTTCTGCAATAGGATAAGAAGGCCCTGAAGAGCAAAAGAAGGTTAAGTCACAGTTTGCAGACACAATTTTCATCTTCATGTCAATTCCCCTTTCTTTATGAAGCGAAGACATTTTGGAATTAATTGCTCGGCTTGAACTCGCACTTTGTAAAACTTGTGGAGTGACCTGAGCGGAGGATGTGCACGGAATATTTACAATGCAATCAACGGTCTCATTTTCCTTTATTTTGTTCATCACAAAAACTTGTAGAGTCAAACCTCGGTTTTCGAATGTAATCCGTTCCAGAAGGCTGTTCTAAAAGCCATTTGTTCAAAATCCAAAACTATTTTTCCCATTATAATTCATGTAAATAATTTTAATCCGTTCCAGTTTTTTTTTTTTTTACTATTTTACACCATAAACTGCACTGTAAACTGTTTACCATAAATAGAAAAGGGTCGAAATAGACACTGTTTTATTTAAATATCATATCTGTGTTAATTTGTGAAATCATTTGGGAATTGATCTGAAAAATTGTACTCACTTCTGGAGTTAAAAAAATGTTTAAAAGTATACCTGAAAGTCAACCATGGAGAGAATTTCTTTGCGCCACTCAATGAGGAAAGCGGCACAAACGTACAAGTGGAAGTGGGAGAAACCTTCTGCTTCAGACTGGGGGGAAACGAAACAGAAAACAAATGCAACACAAACATTTCCAACATTTGAAAGACATTTTTTCACACAAGGATATACTGTGTATTTTTTTTTTTAGTGCTGTGAAACAATATTTTTTTTTAAACTAATTAATAATCACACAATTTTCTGTAATTAACCACAACTAATCACATTTTTATACTTCTGCCCCTACTTTTTTTTTTTTCTTCAAAGCTTGTTTACTTGAGTAAAATATTGGAATTAATGTAAAATCATCAAATAGAAAATATCATTCAAATCAAAGACTATTCTAATAGCTTTCTTTGATCCTTGAATAAAATCCTACCGTAAAATACAAAAGGACGATAATGGCCTCAATCAAACAATTCTCACTTCCAGGTTGAGTTCTGCTCACGAGCACGACACTCCAGCAGAATTGCTTTGTGAGGCCCCGTGCAGGTTTCTTGAGCAGGGAATTTTGTTCTGAGATATGCCGAAGCGGTATTACAACTAATATGCTATTTGAATTTGGCTCTGCAAAGTGCACCAGACGTAATACTTCCATTTTGACAGCCATAATATTTTTTTTTAGATGGCAGGTAGTGGAATTTTGGCCAGGGGGGATGTTGTGCCCTACTGGCAGGATATAACCCGCATTTCGACTTAAGTTGAATTTCCCCATCAAAGTCAATATTTACATCAAAATAATTTGCATTAAAAAACTAAAATACATTAAAAAAAAAAAAAAGATGCTGTACAACCGTCTGACTGAAGCCCAAGTCTTTGCCGATGTTGATTGGTCTTTTTGCAATCTTTTTATGGTGTTTAGCTTAATTTCCATGGTAATTACTTTTCTTTTGGCTGGAGCAACATCGCTCAAAAACGACGCAACTTTCTTCTTTTTTGGGGCCATGAAGTGGAAAAAAAAAAGGGGGCGAAAACGCCAAAGATACTTCCACAAGTACACAAGCGCTCGCACGAGCTTCGGGCTAAATAGTGGACGAGGAGAAAACCTGCGAGCTATATGGTAGATTAGGAGCCAAAATGGCGGACCAGGTGTAACTGTTGTAAAGTGGAAACACCTTAGGTCGAGTGTGCCTTAATTAACTTGAGGACTCCCTGTATTTAATTCTGTGTGCCTTTCAAGGGCAGCGTCCGAGCGCCCTCTATTGGTGAATTGCCACATTCCATTTGAAATGACGACCAACATGTCACCTGGTAAGTATCCCAGAGGCGGATTGTGCAGCGCAGTGGCAGCTCCCTCATCAACAGGTTGTTCATCCACCGGAATGCAAACTGCAGATATTCCACCTCATATCGTTTGAAATGATTGTGAATGTCCTCTGAGATAGAAAAACACAGTTTGGTTCAGATGATCTTTCCACATGAATTAGAGTCCAGAGTCAATATTGTGCAAGATACACGCTGAATGTATTTATTGTCAACGATTGCTTGATGAAGAACCCACAAACATACCATCAATCCGACTGACGAGTTCCTCCAAAGCTTTGACTTTGTTCTGGATTCCCGGCTGAGCAAACGTGTAATTGTCCTAAAACGACAGCAAATGTCACCACGACAGCACATTTGAAGAAAAAGAGATGATACAAATGCACGTGCAGACCTGTATTCCATCCAGAAGTTTGCTCATACACCAAAAGCTGTCAGCCTCAATGTTTCGCTGAATGTCTGGAGACAGAGCAGCCACTTCAAAGTTCTCCATGTCCTCCACTAGAAGAGCAGATGACAAAAACTAAACGACACTTCGCTCACCGACCTGCCGCAGCCTCTTTGGCTGCGTTTGATTCCAATCGGATTCTTCCTCAAATCGAATTTTTAGGGCTGACTGAGTGTCCACACTGATTCAGGAAGTGTCCAAATCGGATCCAGTCGTGCTCAGACTGGTTTACATTCTTGAGTTGACCCATCTGACAGCGGCTTCGCCCAACATATTATTGTGACATTGTTTACCGCTCTGCACTGCCTGACTGGTTCCTCGCAGGCGCATTAAGCATGCAGACCATCAAATGTGCACATTCCCAGGGCAACATTTTTTCTTAAATTTGCATTTCTATGGCTACGACCGGCCAATAATTTGCTGTTTCCAGTTGACAATTTTAACCATTTCACTGAACAGCTGGTTAGTTATTCGTAAGTCTTCTCTTGAAACGAGCCCCTGAATGTGGTTTCCATCCATCCTGCAAAAATGGGCCTTCATGACTGTTCAACTTACAAAAAACATCCACTTGCAATCCGGATGGGCTACAAATCGCATTTTCGCTGGCAGTCTGAACAAGGTCGAAATGTTGGCATTCACGGAACAAATTCATCTTGAGGGATCTACTCAAATGTCGCACCATTTTAACAATATTAATCGTAAATGAAGTCGTTTATAGATGACTTTTCAAGTTCTGTACAGAAAAGCAAAAAATAAGTACAAAAGTAGAGGATGAGCTAACTCTGAAATAAGCCAACTAAGATTCTACTTTGCAGCGTCACATGATCTTGACAGGCACAAAATAAACTTGAGAGAACGAGAGAATCAGGACGTGGCGCTGCACACGCATCGACAATCCTCTTTGAATTTGTTTTGCCTTGCGTGCATGATCAAAAAAGTGCCCATTTGTCCAGCGTATCAGCGGCGAAACTTGGGAGTGCTGGTGGACTCAGCTCACATTTTGGAAATAACACCACATATGATTGCAGGGATACTGATGCTTTTAAGAGGAAGCCCAGCAGGAGCTCAACAATAACTTGCCTTAAGTAGCCTTTTTGTTTTTAGAATGTTTTTTGGGATTGTTTTTCTTTGTGCCCTCATCGTTGTTGACTGTCCTATTGTCTAGCATTGCCTGCCTTAAAAGTTACTTTTTTTCCAAGCTAAACTACAATTACCAATCAAGCCACATGCAAAATTAATGAATCCTTTCATTCAGTACCAGCCCAGTTAAAATAAATCTTTGACGTCTATAGCCGTCAATGGCAGTCAATGAGTTAAGTTGTCTTGACAGAGTATGTCAATGCACAGCCACTGTTGTGGAAAGGGTGTAGGGTAGAACCTCGAAAGGGCCCCCGGCGTAAAAACTGTGCCAAACATTTCATGCAAGTTCCTCACTGTGGCTATCTGACAGGAATTAAGACCAAAAGCCAAACAACAACAACAACTTACTGACAAACTCAGACAGGAAGACCACAAAAAAGGGCGTGACGAGATCATTGATTCCTTGGACGTAACCACTGGCTGGGTGCCGAATAGCCCAGATGAAGAGGATGCGCTCAAACACCTGAAGGCAAGAGAGGTGACAATACTGTCTGAAAATGTCCAAATAAGGTTGTGTCAAAAGTTCAGATTTTGTCCATTTGTTACACAATCTGGAACATGTGAATAGAATCAAACACGTTTGTTCGAAGATGCCATGAATGTGTCAGGTACTGTATTTCATTTTTTAACAAGTGGTTGATAAAGCAGGGTTGCATTCTATAACATATTTGCACAAAGCTCCTTAATGTTAATTGACAAGATGAGCAACAGAGTTGTTGTGTTTTATTTGGTTTTTTAAGTTACCTCTTGCACTACAGGCTGCTGGAACAATGGAATCAGAGGGTTGGTCCTCGGAATGTCGATGTGAATCTACCAACAGGAAACAATCAATACGTTTCCTTACTACATTAAGCATTAGGGATGCATGACATTTTTTGTAACATAAGCAACTACCGTATTTTCCGCACTATAAGGCGCACCTAAAAGCCTTCCATTTTTTCAAAAGCTGACCATGCGCCTTATATATGGATCAATATTGAGCCGCAACAGGTCTCGCTGTCAAGACGCTATCGGTGACCCTGCACGATCGGAGATGCCGCCATCTTGGATCGCTGGCTAATACTCATACTTTACCTCAGAGAAAATAATAAAACAGCTGTTTATTCATTTTGGAGTTGTCAGAAAGCTGCTTTGTAATCTATTCATAAAGTTTGACTGACCTATCTGACTGTTTTGTTGACATTCCCTTGAGCGCAGCACCATCTAATGGATGCATAACGTAACCTCAGCCTCTACTGTAGCAACTTATATATGGAAAAAGTTTGCAAATATGGCATTCATTGAAGGTGCGCCTTATAATGCGGAAAATACGGTACTTAAAAAGAATGAAATCAATAAGAAAAATGGCAATTGGGCATCATGCCCTGTAATGTGACCATAACCTTAAATGTGAGCGCTCTGGTTACTTCGAAGCGATGCATCACGGCAGCAAGGTCGCCTTCTCGCTCCGGGCCAATGAGTGTCAATTATTATCATTATCGTTAGTAAATTTGTCTCTGGGCTGATTTCTTCATGTCATTGCAACATTTGTGCCCAGTTAGCATGCTTGCATTATCGCAACATCCTGTTCTGCCGTCTTGTTTCAGTGACACTATTTTGGACCAAAACCTAAAAAGCACTTTTGTGCCATTTTCATCTGAAAACTTTTTTGGTGAGCCAATTTTTGGTGTCTACAGTAACAGCATAGAATGACACGAATTTGTTGTGGGCCAACTCGCATTCTAAATCAGCCCTGGTCAAGATTACCTGTCGGTACGTGTCTTTGTAGTGCTCATCTGTCCTGGAGTGGTAATATTGCAGAATGAAGCCAAAATATTCCTCTCGCTTTCGTTTGAGCACGAGCTCCCGGCGCTCCTTGTTGGCTGGCAGGTAACCCTTTTTGGGAGCAAAGAGAGGGGAAGGGCGTGAATCCCTCCAAATCATGTCAATTGCAATGTGTCATAGTTGACAAGTACTTGCAAGGCCTCTTACAGAGAGGAGCCTCCATGTGATCGGACGGACTTCTCTGGGTATGCCCGACCAGCTGTGCTTTCGCAGCTCCTCTAAAACCAAGCGCAATTTTCAAAATGAATGCCATCGTCGCAGATATTCTTCCAGCTGCGACGACTCGTTACCACATGTATGCTGGTGTCCTACCAAGGTCGGTGTTGGCACTAGCCAGCAGCTGCTTGAACTTGTCCAGCCTGCTCTTTTCCCGCACTGTCATGGGAGGCGCTCCTGATGCGTTCTGGTCCGAAATGCGAGCCACCAGAGGGATGACGGGCCGAACTGGGAGGGACTGCTGCTTCTGCAGTGTGGAGCGAACTGTGGAAGGTCAGACAAGCTAATGTTTGTCGATATGAAATGGCACACATTTTAAGTGTACATCATTAACTCATTTGCTCCCAAAGACGTATAAATATGTTCTATTTTAAGAGTTACCAGTGTCCCAAAGACGTATTTACACATTTTTTTGTTTTGTTTTTTAATGTTAGAGCATACAGAAGGCTTTGATGCAGCCTCTGAGTTGAAGATAATGGTTGAAGCAATGGCAGTTATTACAAAAACGGCCAGCGGGTGGCAGCAGAGTACAAGAGATCAACCAGGGCCATGTTCCAACAAGCTGCAGTTTTACACAGATTTGAAGAATGATGAAACTTAGCTATATTCTAATGCTAATTGCTGCAAAACAGAGAGATAGAAATATAGTTTTTTTTCCCCCTTATGAATCAAATCAAAATCAGTCAAAATCTAGCAAGACAGCAGGGAGTGAAGGGGGTTTCTGTGAAAACGGCTGGGAGTGAATGAGTTAAATGAACACAATATACCCAATGAGGTATATTGTATATTGTCAATTTCATTAGTAATCGAGGACCATCTGAACAGTTTGGCTCAAGGGTACCTTGACAGTAACCAGGAAACAAGACAAGCATCTCTCCAACAACGAGCTGCCATTTTTTTTTACATGTATCCAGTTCTAAAGCCCAGGTCCTTCGACTCCGTTTACACTATGCTCCCATGGGCCACAGCAGTCCAGATTCAGGCCACCGAGGACAATACGGGATAGTCAAGAGCCATCACAGAGCGACAGGATGACCTCCATGCTGCAGCGGCACTTCGCCATTTGATGGAAGGTGACATGTAAACTTTTGGCCGGAAGGTAAATGCATAACGACAACAATGGCAGAATCAAAGTTGGCAAATGTGGACTCACTGCCTCTGCTAGTGTTTGAAAAGTAAAAACTTCTGATGCCATTTCGATGTCAAAACGTACCTACAACCAAACTATTGTGTGTGCCTATTACACAGTCCCAGGCTATCAAACATTAACAACATCAGATGACATCCCAGTATCTTATAACATGTTATCAACAGAAACTGTAATGGGTACATCCGACTACCAGGAAGGTCATGTGTTGTGCGACAATATTGTAATTAGCCATATCCAAACTTGTATGCGGTCTCGCCAGGGATGGAGCATTCCCGTCTACAATTCTTTTCAAGCTAAGCCATGAGTACAATTTATCATTGTGGCATTCAAGTCGATATGATGCACTTAACAGTGAGAGTGAATGTATGAGAGAAAGATAGCGAGTACTTTCTTCCAATTTGAGTGCACAGTGCAGCGTGTATGTGAAATACAGGCTCTTTTTCTTTTTTTTTTGTGCCATCTAGTGTCAGAGAAGAAGAAGAAAAAAAAAAGTATATAATGTCTTCAAGAAGTCTGATGACATCATGGGATTGAAGATGGTTACGAGTGACTCGTGAGCTCACTAAGCAAGCCTCTCCGTCTTGGACAAACAGTCACGTCCTCATCATGACACTCAAATGCAGCAAAAGGACTTTTTTTTTTTTTTTTTTTTTTTCTCAAATGGATTCATGCAGCTATGCTGCTGGAAACAACAGTTCGGATAAATCTTTTATGCCAGTGCTTACTATTCATTTATGTAGCAATTGCCATCATGAGAAAAATACTTCTCAATATTGTACAACAATCAAACATATTTCACCTGTACAATCAGCATTATGCATATCAATACTATCGATTAGACACTGTTGACACAGTCTATATTCATGACTCCTCAACTGCATTCAGCGTTCAAACATGCCTTCAATGTGCAATATCATGATTGTAAACAATATATTTTAACAGTTCATTTTCATACAACTCATACATACTGGCCGTATTAGATTTGTAATCATCAATATGCCATCATATTTCACTTTCACTATGCTAACTTCTCTTTGCACTCATTGTATGGCAAGTGGTGTGGAACAATTGGACGATACTTGTGACTTGTATCATTTATTACTTTCTACAGACCAACAAATCTCTGTCTCATTTGTAACTGCTTAGAATAGATCTTTTTTTTTTTTTCTTCCTCTCTTGGGTTCCCTCAAATGTTGCTCTCATATTTGATGTTATTTCATGTTGTTTGTTGCTCCTATTTTGGTGTACTGTAATTGCAAATTCTGCTGTCGTGACAATCTAATTTCCTTCACGGCTTGAGTAATCTAGATATCGATCCAATGCATGTTTGGATTGAAGAGCTGGATTAGTGACTTTGCTGTTGAACAAAAACTAATACAGTATTATGATGAAATATAAAGCGGCAGTAAGTGCACGAACGTACGACTCTGATGTAATTGACGACTGATGATGTAATCGTAACGGTTCCACAAGACTCACTGTAAAATGATGAATCAGATAAGATGCTCACTGGTTATTCAGGTTAAAGTAACTGTAATAATCTCCTACCTGAGGATGTACTGAGGTGGATCTCGCTGTTCGATTTGACCACCTTGCTGTTTACAAGCTCTGGCTCAGTGTCGTCCTCTGTCGTGTGTGAAATCCCACTTTGTGCGACACCAGCCGCGTCGTGCGTCTCAATGGAAAAGAAGAAGCAGATCAGAATTCGTTTCCCTGATTTAAACACAGTAAACTACTACACGAATGACGAGCTGATATCGGTTCCTCTAAGCAAAAAGGAGGGTTGTTCTGGTCCGAGCAGTAATGCAAGGAAATAAGAAACCAGGATGCATGTTCACTAGTATTGGTCCACAATTACTTTTCTTGACAGAGCCAACAAGATACACACAAAAAAAGGAATACATGAAGTTTTTTGTTGGTTTTTTTTAACCCCTTGGTATGAAAGTGACTTCAAGTACTGAAACCTGAATTCTCTTTAAACAGTTGAAACACTTTAAATGGCAGATTGTGGAGCATCAACATCAATTTACTGCTATTTAACTAAGACTGAAGATTGCCCTGCGATTGGTTGGCGACCGGTCCAGGGTGTCCCCCGCCTACCAGCTGAGATAGGCGCCAGCAGCCCCCGCGACCCTTGTGAGGAATAAGCGGTCAAGAAAATGGATGGATGGATGAAGATTGCTGCTCATTATTAAAAATATACATCAAAAAAATAGTAGATGAACATGTAGGGAGGGATTCTCAAACTGGTGTCAGTGGACATTTTTCTGGGGGTCTCCATAACCATAACTTATCATGTTGTAAAATTGTAAAAAAAAAAAACAAAAAAAAAAACAAGACAACAACAACATACCGACATATTGCGACAGCACAACAACAAAAGAGTCATACTAAACCAATTGCCACTGCTTACTTTATCATTGGGCTAATTAAAAGCTTTTATATGGCTGTGAAATAGCACATAAATTTGTCATCTCTGCATCAGTCACTTTACTCATGAATCTTTTCATGCTGCACAACTAAACTGAACTGAACTAAATTAAATTCATTTTATTGTGGGTTCTCTAGTAAATAAAGATTTTATGAAGACAAAATGGGGGAAAATAAAATTGGAATTTGGAATTAATTCAGATAGAGTGGAAATAGCTGCGGATGATAAGACGAAAAGAGTAAATGAAATATGTTTAAAAGTCATAATCAACACTTCTGAGATCGAGCAATTCTAGCACCAATACTTTTGAGTAAGTTACCTTTCTTGCGGAATGGTGATTAAGATAAAGAACTTTATGATTGGTAATCATTTACCAGTCAATATTGCCGAAAAAGAATGACAACAATTTTGTTTAAAAAGAGTGAAGCGATAAAACTGCGGCACTTTGATGCACCAAAAAATAAAAAATAATAAAAAGCAGAGTTAGTCCTGAGTCCAGAGGCAGATCAACTAAATGTTATACCTTTCTCATAACATACTTCCTTGAATTGTAAAATTTATTTTGGAAATAGAATCTTAGCAACTAGACTCGCACAACTTTTCTCTATTCAGCTCTGCGGTGGAATAGACGACGATTATATTCTGTGCAGCTCGATTGGCTGTTAAATTGTGTAACATGCTTCAGCCCACTTTTATAGGAAGTACGACACCAGTACTTCTAGCATGGAGTTTTTCCTTTGATCTGGTCCACATGATTTAAAATTAAGCACCATTTGCCCCTTCCAGATAACAAAAAAAGTAATCGCCCAGGCATGACATCAAGCGGCTTACCTGCTTTTGGCTGAATGCCGAGTGCAGTCCCGATGGTAGGGAAGAACACAGGGCAGGTGCACCGAGAATATCGTCGTCCTCCTCATCGTCATCAATGTCCCAAGCGTCGTTTGTGCTCCGTGCAAACTCATGGAAGCTTGACGTCTTTTTAGACTTGAGGTTGTTCAACTTCAGCTTTGCGTCTTTGGGATACCTGACGGTAAAAAGAAATGAATCGGTCTTCGCATTTCCGGGTAGTGTTGATAGAATGACACCAAGACAAACAACAAACAGAGGTTCTCGAAATGTCAGCAACAAGGAGTGGAAAATAATTGGCTGCAGACCAAATCAAGCTGAGGCTGGATGAAATGCATTCACGCGCACAACATGGCAGCATGCGGTCCACTTGCAGTCGGCACTTACGAGCGTCGCAGACATGGGTCAAGAGGAGGATGCTGTGCTCCATAAACAGGCTGCACGCTGGAGGAGACCACATGTGAACTGCAGACAAGCTCACACAACTTCACTGACACTTTTTGTCCGTGTTCATGCCAAGAGTCACGAAGGAAAGCATTTCATCACTTATTAGTCAAAGAAAGTTGACAGGCAACTGACTCCTTTGCATGCTGCTGCTATTATTTATTTATTTTTGTATTCATTGATGGGTTGTTAGCATGTAGTACAGACGAATTGTGCACATCCTGTTCTGGTCCAAATCTAAAAAGACGCAATTTAAAACCAGGATAATTTTGTTATACAGCAAATAAGATACAACGTTTAAATCCTTTAAGCGTTACTTGCAGAAAACAACTTCTTAACTCATTCACTCGCCGCCATTTTCACATTTCGCAATCCCGTTCGCTCCAGGCTGTTTTTACTGGATTTTGACTGATTTTGCAAGGCCCGCAGAATATTGTGTTCAATTGCTATAAAAGCAAAAGAAAGATTAAAGTCTCTTCTTTCATCAGGAAAAAAAAGTTTGCTTCTATCTGTTTCCGTTCTGCAGCAATTAGCATTAGAAGAGAGCTAAGTTTCAGCAGTTTTCACAAATCGATTTAAAATTGTAAGTAATTGAGCTTTTTTTCTAGATGGCCCTGGTTGATCTCCTTTGCTCTGCTGCCACCTGCTGGCCGTTTGTGAAATAACTAACATTTCTGCAACCGTTCTTTGCAGTTGAGAAGCTGTAGCAAAGCCTTCTGTATGCTCTAGCATTTAAAAAAAACAAAACGTATAAATACGTCTTTGGGACACTTAGAACATTAAAAAAACGTATATATACGTTATTGGGAGCAAATGAGTTGCTGCTGTGGCTCCTTCAAAGCTAATCCATAATCCTGTCACTCACTCATAATAAGATTTTAACTAGAGACCTTCGTGGGTGCCAAATCTCCCGGCTGTCTTTTCGCTGAAAGGACGGTAAACTCGTTGGTGTTGTTTACTTAAGTCAACTAAAATATGCGAAAAGATCATAACGCGATGTGACAATGGCAGCGTCTGTCAGACAGAGAAAGCAAAGAGCAGGAGTATCTGCTGACTGTTCCTGTTCCAAACTTCAAACACGGTGGATGTTTGGATTTCCCGTCTTGACACCCACCTAAGTGTTAGTTTGTGTGTGCCAACGGCAGCAACACCCTTTTCAGTGCAGCTCTTTTCTGCCTGCCTTGGCAGATGGTGACACGTGACCTATAACGACACGTCTTTATCTTTATCAGCAGAACGTTCTGATATTTAGGACAAATGAGTAGGCAAAGAAAACTATGCGTGAGTCTGCATGTCTCTCCAGGTCAGGCGCATAACAACAATTATGTTTATTGATGACATTAGTAAGATGGCTAACACTAGTTAGCCAAAGAACCAGTCAGTGCTAGTTAGCCAATGCTAGCAGTTTGCCGGCCAACAAGAGCATATGGCGGGCAACTGGTTAGTGACAAGAACATGGCGAGATGAAAGCGACTGGAATTTTTGCCAGGGGGTTGATTTTGTTGTTTTGACAAATACGGGCACCGCGGCGACAAAGTGGGTAGAAAAAACCTCAAGGCTAATAAATTTAACGGCTCATTTGCTGCATACGATTTCACCGATGTACTTCCACAAACATTATAGCCAACCGGTAAACGTTAACTTTGAAGTTGGTGTCATGGTACACATACTGCAATGGAAAAGCTACACTACTGCACACGATTTCTAAGACATCTAAACAAACGGAAGAGCGAGTGTGGAAAGTCCTACCTTCCTGGAACCTTTGCGTTTCTCCTCCAAAAATTGATCCTGTTCTCGGTGGCCATACTCCGTTAAGACAGCAGCCAGTCCTCCCTCCCTTCAGGCCGCCATTGACACCGGCTCCCCGCACCAAGCCAGCATGAGGAAACCACTTCGGTCGGCCATTGACGACGACTCGGTTCACCCTCTGCCTTTTCGTGAGTTTAGACGGACGGTGGGAAAAGCTTGTTTAGTCACAAACTGCGACGATGTGGAAGATGCGAGGCGATGGAAGTCGCCATCTTGGCGCACAGACTGAACCCGGGGTTGCGGTTGGTGGGCGGGGCGAACAGGTGCAGCACAGGCAGCCAATGGGAGAGCGAGAGGGAGGGTCCAGGATGTCGTTATCAACACGCAGAAAACCGACAAACGTTATTTGTTGAACTTCTTTGGTCCGCGTCCAGAATGCTTAACCGCCAACCGTGTTGAGTATTCGTGGCTTTTACAGTCAGGTAGGGGATCACAAACTTTGATTAACAAAATTCGTGGACAAGAATCACATTGTTTATTATAAAATCAAGTAAATCCATTCGTTATAGAATAAATCGAATATTCTATAGCTTTATATTAGAGCTGAGAAACAGGGATAAAAGCCCCAAAACAATGAAAGAAAAACAGAACTACATTTATTGGTAAAAGAAATCATGAACCGTAAATCAAAAATGTTTCTTCTGCATTTTGGACAATTGGTTTAAAAGTACTTCTCGTTTTTTTTTTTTTGCTTAGTTTTTTTTCTCTCCAGGCAAATGCTGCGTTTAAAGTTTCCATCCACACGAGGGCAGACTTTCTTTGTTATCCACGAAACCAGTTGAGCCACACGGTGTTTACTGTAAATAGATTTTTAGCTGCTCATTACCTGCCTGCCTTCAGATATTATGCAGTCTCGAAAGCAAGGTAACCATTACCAACCAATCAATCAACCACCGACCAACTTTCTTTCCACTTTAAAAAAAAAAAAATGATGTAAAAGGTCAATGACCTGACCCAGGAACTACTTGACTTATTCAAATGCAGGCAAATGGACATTTGCAGTTGTGGCTTTCATGTTGTTTTCACGTGTCAGTCTGGACGCTATTTGAATTGCAGGTGCTCTATATTGTGTGTTTAGGAAAATCACTGCAGATTCCCACCTGCCTTCACATTTTCCAGTCGCCAACAAACATCAACTGGCAAAATACAGGTGAGCTTGCGATATATTATTGTCAACTCTTTTTGTATTGACCTGTAGTAATTTTTCGCTGGGTTGGGAATATATGCCTATTGTTTTGTTTTTTTGTGTGTGTGCAATATTCTTACAGAGAATAGAGCCATTCGCTTTCTGGATGTGACATACCAGAGTGGTTTTCAAGTGATCAAGAAATCATTTGAACTTTGCCTTAAGCGGATCTTGTGACTTTTTTTGATGCTGTGATAAGATGTGAAGTGGCCATTTTACAAAAAAAACAAAAAACAAAAAAAAAAAAAAGGAGATGGCTTGAGAGGAGATGCATCAATACAGTCACACAACAGAACAATGATGAACTCTGTGTGACTGGAAGAGCTTGGGGCACAAGTTTTATTTATTTATTTATTTGTTTGTTTGTTTATTTGAACAAAACAACACTGCATTGACTTTGAACTTTTTGAAGATTGGATTCCAAGCTTATTTTAGGTTTCTAGAGTATATGGAAGAGACCATGTGTTTAATAAGTTTGCATGATATTACGTGTATGACATATTTTTTCCATAGCACATGCTCAGCGTAGTTGAGGCCCCCCAGCTACATTTTGTTTTCCGCTGAACGGACGGCATTATGGCTTGATTGCCTAAGTTAGCGATTTTTCTCTTTTTCAATTTTTAAAGAAAAGACAAACCTCTTTTGATGTGTGGCCCATTTCATCTTGCGGTTGTGTCGTACTTCCAAAACACACCGAAGAAAAGTTGCGGGGAACTTTAAGAGCAGAAGTCAGGATGTACTTTGTTGTGAGCGTTAAGCTGAAGCTTTTTAAATGCGAAGGTAAGTTTCTGTCGTCATGTTAATGCAAATAAATGTTACACAATATGAAATATGCGATGAACAATTTTAAGATGTGCTTCCGACATTGTTGCGAATGAATGGATAACTGTCGTCCCGACATTTACCTTGCAAGAGAAATTCATTTTGGTTTCTTCTTCAGGCACGTGGTCATGTTTGAAGTAAGCGGGTCCCCAAGAACTCTTTTCACACTATTTTACTGTGACCATGCCATGGAAGATTCCGCATTCTCCGAAAAAGGTAAGAAGCCAATGCAACTGGATGATGGAAAATGTCTTTTCTCTTGAGAGTTTAGTTTGAGTTTATTTATACTCTGCTCAGGCTCCAGAGTGGTGGTCGGCATGTCGGTCCCACTTTCAGGCTCGACGTTCAGGTCACCGTGCTTGCATATTGTCCTTATGCTTTTCTCCCAATTTTGTTTTCTCCCACATTGCAAAAACATGTACGTTAGACTGGGACAGCACATCTGTGAATCAGAACAGGATAAGTGGCAGAAAATACATTGAGAAAGGAAGGAAGGAAGGAATGAATGAATGAATCTTTTCGTATAGCAGAATGACACCTACAGTACGTACACATAGTATAGCACCATGCAACTTTAATGCATCTGAAATGTAGATAGAAATAAATTACATCATAGACCAGGGGTGTCCAAACGACGGCCCGGGGGCCATTTGCGGCCCACCGTCCATTTTTTAGTGGCCCGCGAGATATGCTAAAAATGGCATTTGACTCAGTTCAAATAAAATAACAACAAAAATGTTTGGAGATGGTCAAAGTAAGAAGGGAGGGTGTCCAAAAACACAGGTGCCATTTTAAAGGTTATTTTACTTGGCGAAAACTAACGAAAAAACAAATAAAAAAAAAAACAATTTCATTAACGAAATAAAATAAAAACAAAAATGCTTCTTAAAAAACGAAAACTAAATGAAACTACATTTTATGTTTACAAAACTAACTACAATAAAACTAACTATAATTATAGCAAAAATGTCCTTCATTTTAGTCTTGCATGAGCCTGCCTGGGAATGATTTTAAATGTGATTTTTAGTAGATTGATTTTGATATAAACCGGAATAATGACGTCGCACCCATGGTGTTTTTTAAATATTGTGCACAATACTACACATAAAAATCTAAAACTAATACTGAAACTAACTAAACTAAAACTAAGCATTTATGAAAGAACTAAAACTAATAAAAAACTAACAGAACCACCCTGAAAACCAATTAAAACTAACTAAAAAAAAAAAAAAAAAAACTCAAAACAAATTAATAACTAAAATGAAAAATTCCAAAAGTCTAATAACCCTACTGCCAAATTACTAATAAATTGGTTTATATACTGTAGCATTTTTCTAAACATGCAAAAGCACAAATAAATTATTTGTACAATTTATAAGACTAATTCCTATGATGACACCTCACCCACAACAGCATTTTAGTTCCAAGTCATCGACTAACCTTCAAATTAATTCCATTTTTCAGTTTACTCTTCTCAATTCTAGATGATTCCCATGGAAAGATTCTATCTTTGAACTCCCTTGCCACATCTGCACAGTTAGTTCATCAATCACACGACTCCATCTGCGTGGCCTCCACGTGAATGCGACCCAAGCCACACTACCGATGAAAAATAATGGAAAAGTGGCATCTCGGAGGAATACGTCCACTCGATTGGACGGATAATGTAAGGTCTGACTGGCACCTGCATCCCAACAGCTGTGATTTCCCTCTGATTAGACTTCAAATTGCAATTATTTTTTTGTATCAATAGCACACGTTAATGAGACCTTTTTTTTGTTGTTGCCAGGAACCCAATCGACATGTATTGTTGGCGGTTTAGTATGAAAATGTGTGCTCGTTTCTCCAGAAGGCCGAGTTGATCACGGTCGCAGGGCGACAGCTGCGCTACAAATCAGAAGCCATTTACTGGTGACAGAGTCATTAAAGCCTTCTCATCTCATAAAACACAATGCGCACGGTCAAATAGCACTCACTCCGTTCGCGCTCGTAACTCAGTCGACTGGGCACACGCTCGCCGGATCCCATTACCGTCGCGCGCGCCCGCATCCCTCGCAACGTTAAACTGAGCGTGCAAACGAGAATGGGCTTAAGGATGATAATGACGGTAATGTCACGGAGGTAAAAGATGTATAACAGCAGCGGTATGCAGTGTCACGCTGTGTGTAATTATCGCTTTGTGATGCGTTTACACAAAAACGCATAGACTGGATGTGCAATAAACTGCCTTTGTATGCAAGCGCAAAGATGGTGTCCCATTATTTTCCATACATAGGAGAAAAAGCGTTTAAAAAAAAAAAAAAGACGTGAAAAACGCATATACAGTATGATATACTCTACTTGACTACCATTGTTTTGAAAAATGCATTTCAAAGCGTGTCGCCCACTGCTGAAAAACACATATTAGCACAGCTGGAGTTTTGCTTGTAATCGTGTTGCCATCACCCACACGAATATCCTTGAGATGATTTATGCTTTGTATCTTTTTCACTTTCAAATGTCCCCAAAGATAAAAACATGAGATCTGGCTATCTGTTGTGATTCCACTCCCAAGGAATATGCCTACCAATACAAGTATCTGGAAACTACGGAGCCCCTAAGGTGACATGGTAGAAAAAAACAAAACAAACTTTGCGTTCCCTCGCAAAACATTTTGCGTTCTCTCGCCGCAATCTTTGCGAGAGAACGCAAAGTTGTTTTGCGAGGGAATGCAAAGTTGTTTTTTTCGCCTGCCATGTCACCTCAGCTGCGCCGTAAACACTTCCGGGTCATCTTCCGTGCGAAAAAAAAGCGACGAGGACGGAACGTTTCTAAACATGAAACAAAAGTGGGAAAGCTTTCCCAAAGCGATTAATTAATACCTTTAAAAAAAAAAAAAATAACCACATGCTGTCGACTGAAGATGACATCACCTGTGCTGAGGAAGTTGCTAACGTACATGTTAAGATACTTTTTGGTATGAAGTTTTCTATTTAAAAAAAAAAAAAGGTCCAATAATTTTGTCACCCCATATTCCGGTCCACACAATCAGTTTACTGTACTTGTAACTTCCTGATGATTAACCTCATAGTATTTTTTTTCTGTCAAATTTGATTGCAACCAGGACAAACTGTTTACTGAGCCGGCCAGTATCAATCAATCAATCAATCAATCATTTCATCCATCCGTCCATCCATCTAATCATGTATATGTGGCTGCAGTCCTATGTTTAGTCAGCAGATGTCACTGTTTCAAAGAATTTATCTATTGTTTTTTTTTCATCCTACATGACAACTTTAGTGTACCAGTATTATATCGTACTGCGCTATACATTCAAATTGTTGCATTAATGTGTGTGTTTTACTTTGAAGGCAGCTACGCACCTTTAACAACAATAATAATAATAATAATAGTTTTGGTTTTGTGGGTGGGGAGGAGCTTGGCGCTGTCAGTAAAATTGTCATCTTTTGGCCATATCTGAACAACATTTTTCGCTGAACTGATTTCCAGCCCGCACACGATTAAGTTTCAAATGATTTCCCATTACCTGCTCTGCTCATTTCGAGTTATTAGCCGCACAGTCGTTCCACTCGTGTGTGCTGCACCTTGTTGACTTTAGCCTCATTAGGAGGCCAAATGAATATGACAAGTTGTGACATTAGACCACAGCTGGAACGAATGTGCCAGCCACTCAAGTCTCCGCCGTAGCAAATTTTTCTCTCGCCCGCTTTCCACTAATTCACACATTTATTTTAACGGCCCGGGGTTCGATTTGTTTTGCGGCAATATTGGAAATGTAGACGGGTGTGTGTTTTGGATTGGATTGCACGCTTTGATGCCGAGATAGATTGTAAACTGTGATTTTATTAAATCCTTCATTAGGATTCATCAGCGAGATTGAATCAGAGAAAGGTCACCGCGCAGAGGCGCCCCCACCTTTTTTTTTTGCTCCATCTCCCCCTTATGTGTACCCTCCTCCCTCTAGCTCCCTTGTTTACCCCCCACCCTCCCCCTGCTTCCACTTCCACACTACAACAGAGTGGACTTCATGGCTCTCAACCATCATTTCTCCCTCGCGCTCTCTTGAGCTCTCTCTTCCCTCGGTGGAAACACATTGCCTGAAACACATTTGCGATGAAATCGGGGGGGGGGGGGGGGGGCAAATGATCATCATGGTCCCTGCGAGAGAAACGCAAGGTGAAAGTGACATTAGCGTCCCCCCTCAACGACAACCGCGCCAGTGGGACGCGGCGGGTGCCACAAATCATTTGTTCGCTCTCATTTCTGCAAGCGGCCCGTGTTGCTTACTGCTTAGCGGAGCAGATGACTTTCAGAAAGAGGAGAGAATTGGAAGAGATGGGGGGAAGACGAGGAAACAGAAGAAGAGGGGGCGGGGCTGATGAGGGGGGGTGTGGCAATTTGCCGGCGTGAGGAGTTTGGATCTGAAATTGAAGGGGAAAATGTGTGCGCCATATGTCAAGTTCTACAAAACAAGAGACAGTCAATTGGGTACCGTGAGTGGCACAAGCTCAGTTTCAGAATGGAGCGTTTTGCGTTTGTTATGAAATAACCTTCGCCATTGTGTGCAACAACTGCTCTTGTCATTGCATACAAGGAAATTGTAAACGTGGTGCAACATATTGTCAGCATCAGTTTGGTCATCTTTGTCTCCCTTGCACGTACAAGCGCATGCGCTTCAATAGTCTTAACGCTGAAAATAAAACACAAAAATGCTCTTTTAGTTTAAGATTCACAATTTTGAAGTATTTCCAAAGCGGTGAAGTTTTGGTGGAAAAACTGCTGCAAGCTAGCTAGCGCCACTTACAGGCAAGGAGGACTCACTTCACGTCTTCCCCCTCCGCCATCGCTCGCTTGTACTCGTCTGCGTCACGAGTACTCGAGTACTTGAAAAAAAGGCTGGTATCGGCCCGATACCGATACCTGCTATCGGTACTCGCCCATCCCTAGTATTTAGCATTAATAAAGTATACTTACTTTTTTTTATTTTTACGTTTTTGGGATGTCTGCATTCAGTTCCATCCTAAAAACTTAAAAATATAAAAAATGTTGAAAAAAACAAAAAAAAAAGGACGTGTTTTTCACATAGCAGTATATTTATTGTGTGTACTGTAGGTAACCTGATTATTATGCAATTGAAACAATATACATTATGTATTTTAAATACTCTCATCATTATCAATTTAGATCAGTGCTTCTCAAATAGTGGGGCGGGGCCCCCCGGGGGGCGCGAGGCTCCATCAAGGGGGGCACGTTTGACCTTGGGGAACATGCTTTTTTATTTTTATTTTTTTATTTAATTATTTTTACTGTCCTAGAATAAAGTGCAATTGCACCTCCACTACATTAGGGGGCAGTGGCGCTCTCATTATTGGCAGAGTTTGCACAGGGAGCATTCGCTCGGTGGTGTAGGGGTTTTGTTTGCACTGAGCATGCGCGCTTTGAACACAATTATTTTATATATATTTTTGTTTTGCAGGTTAAAGGTTGTTTTTTTTTAAATACAGTATTGTGCTCCTTAGTTAATGTTGGTGATCAGTTTGAATGCATCATTATTTGTTGATTTTATGTCATTTAATTTTTCCGGATCAAATGGTCTGTCAAAAATTTTTTTTTATAGTTTAAGGATTTAATTTTATTTTTTAATTTCAGATGCACTTTAAATCTTTTCTGTTACAGTTAATAAAGTTATTCTTTGTTGTAAGTTTCTCCATATTTCTTTCTTTAGAGGTGTGCTTATAACAATTTTATAGACAAATGATACTATTTATAGTCGAGTTGGGTCGCGAGATGTTTTCTTCTTACTTGGATGACAGAAAATAATTGAGAAGCACTGATTTAGAGTAACTATATTTTATCAATACTAAATACATCAAAATTGAGGATTACACATTTCAAATAAATAGGCTTTATTAGACCAATAATTATGTATCATATAATAGCTTATTTGGTAGGTTTGTGTTCAAATTATATATATAAAAAAAAAAAAAAAGAAATAAAATGGGAATTTGTCATGTAAAAAAAAATAAAAAACATAAATTTTAAATTAGGCTTGAAATATTTCTATGAGTGTTCTGTGGTTGGTTTTGAGTAAATATAGAGCAGCGCCACTTTGGCACAGTGACCTGCAGAGGAACCCGTAACACTTTGCCTGCTCGTTCCACGGGGCTTTGTGCTTTCAGGAAATCCATCAAGTATTCATGGTCCAGTCACGGGGATCTGCAAAGCGTGCAGAATATTAGAAAGCGCGACACAGTGTGGAAGTGCTGAATTGTTTCCACGTTTTATATGTGTGTGGAACATATTTCCTTGAATCCTTTTGTTGTATTTACGTTATTATTTGTAGTTCTGTTCTGTATCTGTTGGTTAAACGTGTGCATTTGTTGGCATTTGTGCGTGGGGGGGTCGCTTCCTTTTCATGCTCGGCTGCCTTTGAGAAATAAGTCCTTTTTCGTCATTATCCGAATGTCGTCTGAGAGTCGACTGTCTCGAGCACGCGCGCGCACACAAAGCTGAACGTGACCCACATTTATGAGATGGAGCCCTGCAGGGCCTCCGGGGAGTTCCGCGAGGCGGGGGGGTCCCCATCAGGGTGCCTGACGCTCGATTGGGAGCTTTGTCACCTTTGAACTTATGAACTGAACTGCGGAGTTTGTATCCTTAAGAGGACGGGATTGATCGCAGCAGCCAGGTTAAAACATTTTTTTTTTTCCCAGTTGTGATGAGCTGAGTTGAAGAGATGAAGAAGGGACGTGATGGATCGCCTATACAGGGCCACAGCAACATGGAATGATAATAATCTTGCCATACTGGGAACATTATGCTATTTGTGTTTACATTAAAAGATGAATATGAGACAAGAGATTAACTCATTCGCTCGCCGCCATTTTCACATTTCGCAATCCCGTTCGCTCCCGGCTGTTTTACTGGATTTTGACTGATTTTGCAAGGCCCACAGAATATTGTGTTCCATTGCTATAAAAACATGGAACCTACCAAAAGAAAGATTAAAGTCTCTTCTTTCATCAGGAAAAAAAGTATGTTTCTATCTGCTTCCGTTTTGCAGCAATTAGCAAGTTTCATCAGTTTTCACAAATCTATTTAACTATTAACTATTTAGCTCTCTTCTAATGCTAATTGCTGCAAAACGGAAACTGATAGAAACATACTTTTTTTTCCTGATGATTGAAGAGACTTTAATCTTTCTTTTGGTAGGTTCATTGCTTTTATAGCAATAGAACACAATATTCTGCGGGCCTTGCAAAATCAGTCAAAATCCAGTAAAACAGCCGGGAGCGAACGGGATTGCGAAATGTGAAAATGGCGGCGAGTGAGTTAATAGCACCCATGTTTTTCGACACCCTTCCTTCTTACTTTGACAATGTCCAAACATTTTTGTTTTTATTTGATTTGAACTGAGTCAAATGCCATTTTTAGCATATGTCGTGGGCCACTAAAAAATGGCCCCCGGGCCGTAGTTTGGACACACCTGCTGTCGAACATCCTTCCATCCAATGAAAAACAATTTAGCTGCGCACAGTTGAGCAGCAGAGTCAAGTCACTTTTATTTCTATGTTACAAATTGACAACACAAGTTACCTGAAGGGATTTTACATTGATGGAACACGTCTCATGTATGCGCTTCACACGTGAAGTCACCAACAAAGCAGCCTTTGTGCCAAACTGCAAACTTTTCAACCAAGGTCGAGAATAGGCACTTTCATAGCTGTGATTTGGGGTCGTCCTTTATCTGAACAGGTGGTTCAAGTTTTGTGTTGTAAGTCATGAACGGGATGCTTTGAATGCACGGAGGCAGTGACTTTTAGTAGACAAACCGACTTCTTTTGCCGTCGTGCTCTTCGGCCTTCATGAATAATTCCGCAGCGCTGCTGTTGTAGTTGTCGTCGGCTGCGGTGTCACTTCTGTCTGAGCGAGGCGGCGGGGACAGAAGACTCTTTACACTTCAGTCCCTTTTGCGCTTCCTTTCATTCAGAGGCACAGGAAGCGGCAGGAAGAGAAAGAGAAGGGAAGTCGTGTCCGCCTATCCGGCATAATGGCCCGTTTGTGCCCTTGAACTGGTTTGGAGCGAGAAGGAGGAGGCCGGACAGGAAAGCAGGGGAGCAACCAAACTTTTAACCTTTTCATTTAACTCATTCACTCGCCGCCATTTTCGCATTTCGCAGTCCCGTTCGCTCCCCGGCTGTTTTACTGGATTTTGACTGATTTTGCAAGGCCCACAGAATATTGTGTTCTATTGCTATGGAACCTGGAACCATGGAACCTACCAAAAGGAAGATTCAAGTCTCTTCTTTCATCAGGGAAAAAAAAAGTATGTTTCTATCTGTTTCCGTTTTACAGCAATTAGCATTAGAAGAGAGCTAAGTTTCATCAGTTTTCACAAATCGATTCAAATTGTAAGTAATTTGCTCTGCTGCCACCTGCTGGCCGTTTGTGTAATAACTACCATTTCTGCAACCGTTCTTTGCAGTTGAGAGGCTGCACCAAAGCCTTCTGTATGCTCTAGCATAAAAAAAAACCAAAAAAAAAAACCGTATAAATACGTCTTTGGGACACTTAGAACATTAAAAAAACGTATTTACACGTTATTGGGAGCAAATGAGTTTGCAAAGTTAAAGCAACACACATATGCCACGATTTACAATCTGAATATGTGATTCAACATGCACACAAAAATACATGCATATCACAGGCATTTGGGCCAAAACCTTGTAGGCCTACCTCCAAAATTGTCACTTGTCAGGAGACCCCAAAAACGACAACCCAGAGCAAGCCATTTGCAAAAATAAATAAATAAATAAATAAAGTGAGTTCCAAATGTGTCCAAAATTCTACATGAAAATACATGATAGATAGTCAACCTCAATTCTTAATGTGAAATTTCAGGACTCACATTGACATTTTGGTCACTTCTGTTCTTCCATCTTTCTTGAACATTTTTGGTGGAGGCCTTTGTGTATTGCAGATTGACGGAACCCCCCCCGCTCTGCACAAAACAAGGTCAGTGAATGCACGGTTGAACGAGTGATGTGCGGAAGAACCCGTGATCCCTGACCTCGATTTGATCAAATATCATTGGGAAGAAGTAGAACAAAAAATGATGAGGACCTCACAGCACAAGGACCTTTTTTTTTTGTTACGGCTGAGGTGTGGTGGTGGACCCAAATGCAGGGACGCAGGGCGAGGAGGCAAAGAAAGATGTAAAAAAAAAAAAGTTTAATAAAATATAAAAAGGAGGCAAAAATGAGCTACAAACTAAGAAAGAAAAACAACAAAGTCCAAAAGGGGTAAACAAGACAAGGCAAAAGAGAAGAAACAAAACCGGCAGCATGATAAGAGGAAAATGACAATGAATCGACACAGACAGAGGGGAGACAAGAGACTAAATACACCCACAAGGAAGTCAGGCAAACAGGTGGGCAGGACAATGCTTGACGAGACACACAAGGAAAGCAGAACATAACATAACAGAAAGTTCAAGGAACATGATGACAAACTCAAACGAAACCCACGAGACGAAACAAACTAGAACCCTGACAAAAGCAAAAAAAAAAAAAAAAAAAAAAAAAAGCCCTACCAAGCCATGACACTTTTTTTTGTGGCCAGGCACAAATCATGATTTTTACAGATACAAGTGTACACTTCTTTCTACAGGTACAATTTTTTTTTTTTTTAATATGTACAATTTTTTTGACGTGCAAATTATTTTTTTTTACGTACATTTTTTTTTTAACGTACAAATGGTTTCTTTTGGCACACTTTTTTTTACGCACAATTTTTTTTACTACACGTTCTATTTTACGGGTACACTTTTTTTTTTTTTTTTTACAGGTACAATTTTTTACGTACAATTTTTTTTTACAGGTACAATTTTTGTTTTCTTTTTTTACAGGTACAAATCACGCCTTTTACAGATACAAAGTTATACTTTTTTCTACAGGTACAATTTTTTTTTACTTTTACTTTTGCATCATATTTAGCTCAAATATTTGTGTGGTTTAACCACAGTTTGGTTCCACTATTTTCAATTCTGTCTTGTCTTGTGACTATTTCCAGCCAACTTTTGTCCATATTGTAAGCTCGAGCAAATTGTCCATTTTGTTACTTGTTTTAATCAATATCCCTCACTCAGATTTACCGCACGCTTCTGCCTCCCTCCTCACATCCAGTTATTCCCCTGAACAGTCATTGTCTCCCTCGCTGCCACCCCAGTTCTTCCCATCATCTCTATCTTCTCCATCTTTCGATGTGCACTTTGCCTCTCATCCTCTGCTATTTCCCATAACTCAGATTTACCCCCCCCCCCCCCCCCCCCCATTCTCTTCTTCGATTTCCCCGGTGGACTTTTACAGTAAACTGCCTTGCGTAATTTATTTGCAGGCCTTCTTTTTCAAACGGATGTGGTGGAGGACAGAGGGATGATAAGTAGAAAGATAGCAAAAAGGGGGGAAGGGCTTCGATTGAATCCATTCTGACCAGTATTGAAAAGACGGACCTGGTCCAAACAAGGTTTCCAGCTGAAGAGATAGTAACACGTGACCTCAAATTCTTCTCCAAACAATCCGAGTAATAGTGATACTGAACTCATTTGCTCCCAATAACGTGTAAATACGTTTATTTTTTTAATGTTCTAAGTGTCCCAAAGACGTATTTATACGTTTTTTTGTTTTGTTTTGTTTTAAATGCGAGAACATACAGAAGGCTTTGATGCAGCCTCTCAACTGCAAAGAACGGTTACAGAAATGGTAGTTATTACACAAACGGCCAGCAGGTGGCAGCAGAGTATAAGAGATCAACCAGAGCCATGTTGAAAAAAAAGCTCAATTACTTCCAATTTTGAATCGATTTGTGAAAACTGATGAAACTTAGCTCTCTTCTAATGCGAATTGCTGCAAAACAAAAACAGATAAAAACATACTTTTTTTCCTGATGAAAGAAGAGACTTTAATCTTTCTTTTGATAGGTTCCATGCTTTTATAACAATAGAACACAATATTCTGCGGGCCTTGCAAAATCAGTCAAAATCCAATAAAACGAGTGAACGGGATTGCGAAATGTGAAAATGGCGGCGAGTGAATGAGTTAACAGGCTGAGAGAAAGCTGTTGAGTAGCACAGTCAGGTAGTGTGGGGATCGATTTTGAAGGGATTTGTCGGTCCGGATCGGGATTTTGATGTGGATTCTCTAAAAAGGCTGGTTTAATGTTAGAATTGACCGAATTGTCACTATTTTTATTGAGATACTCTAAATGGAGCTGTGTGAATGTTTCTGAGAGTCTCTATCATGACCACTTGTGAGTTCTTGCATGCTGCAAGAACTAAGATAAGGGCATGAAAACAAATCCTCTTGGACAACCCATCTCACATTTGAATAATAACAAGTAATATAATGCAAGCAGTGAGTTTGTGATCATGACTGCAAAATGGCCGCATTCCATGTAACATTTAATCATATTTTGAAAGTGAACACTGAAGTTGCCTATAGGGGACAATAATCAAGAAGAGAATTAGGAATTTAATAATTGTTTGTACGGAAAATATCCAGAGCGCATAAAAAGTTGGAAAGCTCCATAGAATATCATTAAAACGTGATGTTATGCGTGATGACGGAGCACAGTTTATGTGTTGCCCCCACAAAGCAATAACTGGATTATGAGTGAGAAAAAAAAATAAAAAATCGCTAATTAGCAGCCAGTCGACAAACAAGCACCACGTTGACCTTGATCTTAGCAAGCGCATCAGAAGGTTTTTTGTTTTGAGAACGTGGATCAAAAAACTACTATGTGCATAGTAGGGGTGTGCTCAAAAAATCGATACGGCAATATATCGTTGCGGGCCTCATTACAATGCACGTATCGATACGCAGGCGTCAGAATCGATATCGCTCGTTAACTTTAAATAGGCAGTTAATCTTTGCCTTTGCATTGTATCTAAAAAATAAAAACCTGCAGCGTCTTTGAAGTTAATTGCCTTCAATTAATGCAAAAAATTGCTCACGTGATTGGACAACGTGTCTTGCTAAGATAAATGAAAGCAAGGAAGAATATCAACATTTATTTGCTTATAAACTTAACATGGCACGTGTCTTAATGCACCAATTTTCCTTGATTTTGTTTAAAAACGAAATAGAATGTGTTACATGAAAAAAAATGCTGTTTTTATTTCCCCAAATATTTCAAATAAGCACATTTTAGAGCTGTAATTTTAACACTGATATTTTTGCTCATATCCGCTCATACCTATTACTCATTCACTCGCCGCCATTTTCACATTTCGCAATCCCGTTCGCTCCCGGCTGTTTTCCTGGATTTTGACTGATTTTGCAAGGCCCACAGAATATTGTGTTCTATTGACATAAAAACATGGAACCTATCAAAAGAAAGATTAAAGTCTCTTTTTTTCATCAGGAAACAAAAGTATGTTTCTATCTGTTTCCGTTTTGCAGCAATTAGCATTAGAAGAGAGCTAAGTTTCATCAGTTTTCACAAATCTATTTAAAATTCGAAGTAATTGAGCTTTTTTTCTAGATGGCCCTGGTTGATCTCTTTTGCTCTGCTGCCACCTGCTGGCCGTTTGTGTAATAACTACCATTTCTGCAACCGTTCTTTACAGTTGAGAGGCTCCATCAAAGCCTTCTGTTTGCGCTAGCATAAAAAAATATAATAAAAAAAAAAAAAGTATAAATACCTCTTTGGGACACTTAGAACATTTAAAAAAAAAAAAACGTATTTATACGTTATTGAGAGTAAATGAGTTAATACATTTTCCCGGTGTGTCTGTGAAAACTGCTCCTTGCTCTGCTCTTCGTACACATTTTTAAAAACCAGGCATGCCGCTTGGTGGTAAACCAGAAGAGCTACTAACAAAAAAACATTTTTGTCATCCAGCCTAATAAACATATCCTTCAGGTATACATATGACTGTTATTATAAAATGCAAGTCAATTAATGTAAAATATCGGGATACGTATCGATACATATCGTATCGTGATACAAATCGTATCGAGTATAGGCAGTACACGATATCAACAACACATTCAAGTTTGTCTTTCTTCCATTTTTCATTTCAATTAAGCTCAAGTCAGTTCATTTATTTGATTGAATTTGGATATCTTAAAATGATAAGCATCTCCCATTCATCAATTTGACAATTTTGACATCATTTAACGTTTACGGCGGCATATATCGTGATTTTACGAATCGTTATTAACCATTTTTGGCGGTCAAAGAGTTAACAGTATGTCAGCGAAAATGCCTCCGAATGGCATCATTGCGTGGACATATTGGACTCATGGTATGGGGTGATACTATTCTCCTCATGTGGGATGAGTCAGCCAAAGTTCCTGTAAGTCTGCAAAAGTGGGCGTGCATATTTGTGTGTGCGTGTGTGTGGGGGGGTGCGCACGCTGTGTGTGCGTGTGCATGCTCAAACTTCGGCCCACAGCGCGAACCGCAGTTGTCCCAACGTGCCATATGGCCAAATCCTAATCTGGGCCTCATCCGACTGATATCACGGTGATTGACTTCTGTAATTGGATCTCAGTTTATGCTTCTGTGATATGATGCAAGTTACAGGTTTAGGCCAAAAGCACGTCAAAGAGATGTAAACCGATTTGTATGTTACCGTCAAGAGAAGTGTGATCACAGTGTCTGTTAAAGGTGTCCTACTATTTATTTATTTTTTCACATTTTAACTCATTTGCTCCCAATGACGTGTAAATACGTTTTTTTTGTTTTAAGTGTCCCAAAGACGTATTTATACGTTTTTTTGTTTGTTTGTTTTTTATGCTAGAGCAGGGGTGGCGAGATCCGGTCCTCGAGGGCCACAGTCCTGCTGGTTTTGGATATTTCCCTTCTTCAACACAGCTGATTCATGATCAGCTCATCAGCAAGCTCTGCAGAAACCTGATAACGAGCCTGTTAATTAGAATCAGCTGCGCTTCGAGTAGGGAAATCTATAAAACCTGCAGGACTCCGGCCCTCGAGGACCGCAGTTTGCCACCCCTGTGCTAGAGCATACAGAAGGCTTTGATGCAGCCTCTCAACTGCAAAGAACGGTTGCAGAAATGGTAGTTATTACACAAACGGCCAGCAGGTGGCAGCAGAGCAAAGGAGATCAACCAGGGCCATCGAGAAAAAAAGCTCAATTACTTACAATTTGAAATCGATTTGTGAAAACTGATGAAACTTTGCTCTCTTCTAATGCTAATTGCTGCAAAACGGAACCAGATAGAAACATCCTTTTTTTTCCCGATGAAAGAAGAGACTTTAATCTTTCTTTTGATAGGTTCCATGTTTGTATAGCCATAAAACACAATATTCTGTGGGCCTTGCAAAATCAGTCAAAATTCAGTAAAACAGCCGGGAGCGAACGGGATTGCGAAATGTGAAAATGGCGGCGAGTGAATGAGTTAACTAGGCTACAATTGGCTGGCAACCAGTTCAGGGCCACTGAAAAATGGATGGCGGGCCGTAAATGGCCCCCGGCCGTAGTTTGGACACCCTTGCCCTAGGCTATAAAACTATATACACACAAAAAGTTGCCAGCGGAAAAAACAAACAAAACAAACAAACAAATGTTTCGGAGTTGAGCGAATGAAAGCATTGAGACATTTTGTCTTTATTGTACTTTCGGGCGATGTAAAGTGTCCCTTCCTCCTCATCTCTGGAGAATTGTCCCGGAAGATATCGCTGCTTCTCTAATACAATCAGCAGAAGCACAGCTGCACTAACGCCACGCTTAATTGCATCATGGAGTCAGTGATAAAGTCTGGAGTGACCTGCTGGTGCTTTCTGGGAGGCTTGTTAGGCCCGCTTAGCTTTTCTCTTCTTTTTTTTTTTCTTTGTTTGGTATCTTAAAAGTTGAAGCGGGAAAGCCATTAATGGATTTACCGTTTCGGCTTCTTTGACTCCTTCCGGGCAAACAGGGAAATGAAAGTCTTCAAAAATGATCAGTTGCTGCCATTCTTAGTACGTCGTAGGATTATGATAGATTTAAGTCCCCAAGATACATATTTGTACATATTATGTACTTGTACATCAGATGAGAGCTTGTGCTCTTAATTGATAATTATTGGCTTTTAATGATTTCATCATGAAGTGATTTCGTGTCTTTCATTTACGGAATTGTCAATATTAGAAAAAGAAACAACAAATTTTACACGAAACACATTGATTCATTGATTGATTGGTTGAATCAGGAAATGATGTGTTAAACAGTGAATTGGAAAATTCAAGAATAACAATGATATTTTGTAGTGCACAATAAGTAAATGTCATCTATGGAAGCGTATTGCATTCACTTGAAAAAAAATCCCAAAAAAACAAAAAAAAAATCCTGTTTTTCGGACTATTTTTTGGGGAGCTTTGTTTTTTTGAGTAATATTTTTTTCTATTTTTCTGAATATTTTTTTTCTGTTTTACTGAATATTTTTTTCTTTCATAAAAAAAAAAATAACTAAATAAAATATTCCGAAAAACAGAAAAAAAAAATTACTCCAAAAAACAGGGGGAAAAAATATTCCAAAAAACAGAAGAAAAAAAAAAAATATTCCAAAAAAAACAGAGCACCAACTTCTGTTTTTCAGTTTTTTGTTTTTTTTTTGGACCTCTGAACTCCAAATGACTTGGTGCAGACCTGTATATATGTCTGGATAGCCGATAGCCCAAACACGCCAGTGCAAGCCGTTGAAGTCAGTGCGGCCATCTTGTTCCTCCCACGTCGCAAGCAGACTACTGTATAAACGATACGGTATATGTACAGTTGAGACATATGCAGCTCGTAGGCAGTTAGTATAAGGCCGGAGGAAGATGGCCGCCCTGTGACTTCAAAGGCTTGCACTGGCGTGTTTGGGCTTTCGGCTATCCAGTCATAAATACAGGTCAGTGGTCTGAAACAAGTCACTTGGAGTTCAGAGGTCCAAAAAAAATAATAATTACTCCGAAAAACAGAAGTTGGTGCTTTGTTTTTCTGAAGAATTTTTTTTTCTGTTTTTTGGAATATTTTTTTTTCTGTTTTTTTTTTTTTTTTTTTTTTTTATAATTCCCCCCCCCCCCGTTTTTCAGAGTAATATTTTTTTTTCTGTTTTTCGGAATATTTTTTTTTTTTGGAATATTTTTTCATCATATAAAAAATATTCAGAAAAACAAAAATAAAAAAAATTACTTAATAAAACAAAGCTCCCAAAAAATTACTCAGAAAAACAAAAGTCAGTGCTCTGTTTTTCTGAAGAATTTTTTTTTTCTGCTTTTTTGGAATATTTTTTTTTTCTGTTTTTTTTTTTGAATAATTTTTTCCCCCCTGCTTTTCGGAGTAATATTTTTTTTTTTATGTTTTTCGGAATAATCTTTTTCTGTTTTTTTGGAATAATTTTTTTTTATAACAGAAAAAAAATATTCAGAAAAACAAAAATTAAAAAAAATTACTTAATAAAACAAAGCTCCCAAAAACATTAGTCAGAAAAACAGGAGATTTTTTTTTTCAAGTGAATGCAATACACTTCCGTAGTCATCAAAGTCAAAGCAAAAAAAAAAAAAAAAAAAAAAAAAAAATAATTGAACTTTTTTTTCTTCAATGAACACATTGATTGAGGGGTCCGAGTTGAAGGGTGAGAGCAGAGGGTGCATGTCAGCACTCTACCAAGTGCGGTTCTAAACTGATCTGAGGCAAACTTGCAGGGATTATTGTCCCAGCGAATAATAAAGCGAGACCACTATTGATTTTCAATAAGAAAGTGACACATGATGGATTGAGGTCATTTTACACATTGCTTATTGTATCATTAAAATTCTAATTAGTTCATGCTCCTTTTTTCTGATTGCTTGCAATCACATCCAATTGCAGGTCATGAAAATGAACATAATAATTTAATGCGAAACTAAATTTGAAACAACAATTTTGTTTAAAGAAATCAAATACAAACAAAAGTGCTTGAATAAAACGGTAAGTAACAAACTACATCTTATGTTTATAAAGCAAACAAAACTAACTTTGATGATAGCAAAATTAGTTTGTGTCTGTCGATTAATTTCATACGTGAGCTTTCAGAATTTATGTTAAAAATGTTTATTTCACTATTACTCTACGGACATACTGACGAAAGATCATCTACATACTTTATGACAGAATAATTTGCAACCCTTTTTTTTTTCTTTTTCTTTCTTTTTTTTTTTTTAGAAATCTTGTACTCCACAAATACACCATATATGTAAAAAGCTAAAACTAATAGAAAAAAAATAAAAAATAAACTAAAACAAAACGTTTTTTGAAAAAAAAGTAAAGCAAATAAAAAGTAAAACACCCGCTCTAAAAACAAATTAAAATGAAACTAATTTAAACAAACTGAATTGAAAAACAAAAGTCATAACAAAATAAAAAACCCCAACTAGTATTGTAACCGTGGTTGCAGCTTATTGAGACTTAACATTGCTTTTTGTTCGGCACTGTAGGTGAAATTACAATGTAATTTCCACTATTAAAAAAATATATAATTCTGTTCATTTTTCTTTATCTGCCACATTTTTATTTTTTTTACAGGTTTTCCTTGGAAAGTTGTGACATTTTCTTGTTCTAGTCACCCGCTTCAAATCATTTTTGATGCAAATTGCTTCACATTGTTCAGGTCCCCCGAATTAGGTTATTATTATGTGCATGCGAATTTTGAAATATTGCTAACAAAGAATGGCTCCACCCATGTCGTGAGCGGCATTCGCAATCGTGATATTTCATACGGAGAAGGATTTTCCTCCGAGCAACTGAAGGTTGTTCAAATCAGGAGATGTATTGATTTGGTTTTGGAGGGACAGAAACCTCATATGAAATTCATCTTTAATCCTTATGAATTATGAATTGCACTCTTGGTTTCAGGGGCGGAAACGTCATTTTACATAACCCCTTTTTGGCCATGAGTGTTTTTGTGTGCTCTTCCGTTTCTCCACGTCGGATTTTACAGCTAAAGTATTTTTCAGCCTTTAGATTGGATTCTATATTGGGGTTGAAAAGGAGAAGACGCAAATCTGTGGCGGTCTTTATTCCTCGCCCCCTTTTACCTCCTTCATATCTTTATGCTGCCCGTGTCTCTCTCTCACGTCAACCTTTTCAAAACGTATCTCTATTCTCACACCAGGACTGTCGGGGCATGTTGTCATGTTGCGACGCTGCCTGAATGTCAAACGGAACGTCAGCGTGACGGTGGTGTGAATTTACAAGAAAGACAAAAGCTTCTCCCGAGCAAAGTGCCGGGTCGAGGAAAAAAGCAGCGTAGGGAGACGCTGCCATGCTAACTCATGCTCATGCTAACTAAAAACACAAACAAACCCTAATTCGCCGCGTCAGCCGCTATCATTTGAGTTTGAATCTCATTTCAGCTTTTCTATCAAATTGAAACCGGAGATCATGTGACGACGATGAGGGTGACATTTATTACCCTGATATGAATGCTGATGATTATTATCACTGCTGTTACTTATTCCCGTAATTTCATTCTCTAGGTCCAGCTTCTCACACGTGTCGCTCCCGTTACCCGCGTCTCGTTTGAATTAATTGAAAAGTTACAACTACCTGTTGCCATGACGTTTTTTTTTATTGTAGCTGAAATTGTCTTTGGAGAGGGTAGAAGATTAAATTCGTCACACTGACCTCTGTCATTAGAGCAAAACTTTCAAAAATAATGTTACAGTATATATACGAGTTGTAACCATTATAGCACAAGTGTAAAAAAAAAATAGCAAACATCCGTGGATCAGTTCTTTACAAAACACCAGGGGAAAAAAAACACTTCTGAGAGAGAACATGAACCAAAGAGGGCAAAAAAAACGATGAGGACAGCAGTTAAAAAGGTAAATGAGCATCATTTTTATTCTTTACTCTATTCTTTGTTTTTTACATTATGCACAACTCTCATTTTTTGTGCAATAACCTAATTGTAACATGTATTTGTTACATGTTTTGATGCATTTTTTAGGCGTTATAAAACATTTATGTCTGAATTTTGGGAGGCTCGGAACGGATTAGGGCATTTACATGGAAAATGCGTCTCTACTTACAACATTTTCTACTTAAGAACTTTCTTCCAGAACCGATTCATTTCGTAAGTAAGAGGTACCACTCTCTTCTAATGCTGCATAACGGAAACAGATACAAATATACTTTTTTTTTTTTTCTTGATGAAAGAAGAGACTCCAATGTTTTCATAGCAATAGAACACAATATTCTGTGGGCCTTGCAAAAATCAGTCCTAATCCAGTAAAACAGCCGGGAGCGAAGGGGGTTGCGAAATGTGAAAATGCCTTAATGAGTTAATTAAACAAGGGAAGTAGGAAGCGTGTCATGTTACTGGTCCATGTGTCATATAAAATATAATATCAGACCTTCCCAACACGCAGTGTTTGAAAAAAACGACAGATTTACTGCGACTCTTGACAGTGTTGTGTCTATAAGAAGACACTTTTATCACCCACAACTAACCCGAACACAAACTGTAACGTAGGATTAAAAGTGGTGCAGGTATTGTTTGCGACCGATCATTTCTGCCCCATTTCCCCAAAGCAAAGACTACAAACCTGCAAAATGAATTCATGGCACCATTTTTCACCTCCTTGCTTCCCGGAGTTACATAAACTCACCACAGGCTTCGGTAAGAGAAGTTGAGATTAGATTGAAGTCCAATTCTCCGTCTAATCTAAAACTAACGATCAACTAACATTTCATCTCATGGACAAAATTATTAATTTGTGTTTTAATCATGTTTTGCCTTTCCTATCGTTGTTTTTTATGAAGCATCAAGGTCCTAAAATCTCATTTTCTGCTCTGAATGGCTGTTTAATGAATGTATGGTTTTGGATTCGGAGACAAGCGCACGCGTTAACGGTTTGTTGAGTGGCATACCACAATCTTTATTGCTTGCAATGCTGTGACTAACTCCATTTTCAGGGCAAATCCATCAGAGAGATGAGATGATGTTGTAGGGGTGTGCCAAAAAAATCGATTCATAATAGAATCGAGATTCTCATTTATTAATTGAATCGAATCGATATTTAATATCCAAAAATCGATTTTATTTAAATTAGATATGAAGAAGAAGGGGAAGAGGCAGTTGTAGCCCACATGCTGTTTTTGTGGGAAAAGGCACTTACAATACAAAATTAATACCGTATTTTCACGACTATAAGGCGCACCTAAAAGCCTTCAATTTTTTCAAAAGCTGACCATGCGCCTTATAATCCAGTGCGCCTTATATATGGATCAATATTGAGCCGCAACAGGTCTCGCTGTCAAGACGCTATCGGTGACCCTGCACGATCGGAGATGCCGCCATCTTGGATCGCTAGCTAATACTAATACTTTACCTCAGAGAAAATAATAAAACGGCTGTTTATTCATTTTGGGAGTGAATGGAGTTGTCAGAAAGCTGCTTTGTAATCTATTAATAAAGTTTGACTGACCTATCTGACCGTTTTGTTGACATTCCCTTTAGCGCAGCACCATCTAATGGATGCAATAACGTAACCCCAGCCTCTACTGTAGCAACTTATATATGGAAAAAGTTTGAAAATATGTCATTCATTGAAGGCGCGCCTTATAATGCGGTGCACCTTATAGTGCGGAAAATACGGTATATAGATTTTTGAAAGAAAGAAAAAAAAAGACATTTTAATGTCTCTATTCGTCATTTTGTCTTGCAAAGCAGACTGGAGTCGATCATGACAATGTTGTGCATATCTGTAAATTGAAGCAGAAATCATTTGTCAATCAAATCATTTTGAATCGAAAATCGTTTGAATCGAGAATCGATTCTGAATCGAATCGTAAACTCAAAAATCGTAATCAAATCAAATCGTGAGACAGTCAAAGATTCCCAGCCCAATTGATGTGCTCACATAAATACACACGATAAGGCAATTGTACGATTTAATAAGTTGTGACTGTAGTTTGAGACTCACTTCGGCACGAACATTGGCTGGCTTAACTCCAAAACCCCAACGGTGCCAGCCGATTTTCACTCATCTTTCAAAGCAAACAGAATATTGTGCGGTATGACGACATAAATATGGTGGATACCATATGAAAGATTGGATTCCATTCTTTTCATGAGAAAAAAAAAGGATGTTTCTACCTGATTCCGTTCTTTAGTAATCACCATTTGAAATTAGGTCATTTGAGTGACATAAGTGAAAATACAAAAATATTAAGAGAAAAACGGGCTTTTTGTGAAAAGATACAATTTTATGTACAACTGACTTTGACACTAATATTTCTTGTTTAGTGGCAAGGCAGCGCTGCACAAGATGTGCTGCCCGTTAAGAGAGGGGAAAAAAACAAAACATTAAACGTAAATTAACATTTTTGGCGGCATTCATTAGGATTTTAGCATACGTCAGTAAACGTTTTTGTCGGTCAAAGAGTTCAAATGGTAACTCCTGAACATGAATTCATGAGGCGATTATGATGTCATAGCAAGTGAGTCACAGGATAGAAAACTCTCATTTGAGGTTCAAGGACGTTGCTTGTTGTATCATTTCTACGATGAAATAATTTGATCTGAAGTGAAAACATGAAAGAAAGGCCCGCGGGAGACATTTGATAACCATATTTTCAGGAATGCTCCTTTGTGGATGAAGAGCAAAACGTAAGGTGAGGAATGAGCAAATGAGAAAAGCGAAACGCTTCCACCGCGTTGCCCAGGGAAAAACGTGACGCGAGCGTAACCAGCAGAATGTCGGCGACGATGATGGAAAGCGGCTCTCCAATGACAGTCATCTGCCGAGAAGAAACGATGATGCGCGGTTTTACTCATCGCTTTCATCTTTCCATGTCTGAGGGAGGTCTCTAAACGCGTCCTTAATGGTGTCACCGCGGCGATTACCGACCATCCTTGATTCTTTGCCAAGCTTCTTGTCGCCGCAAATGTCGGACGGGTCCCGCGTTAGTCGTCATCAGATGAGTTGTGGGAGAGCGCACAGCTGTCGATTGCCGTCTTTAAGGTTAACCAGCTGGACTCTCACCAAGTCGCTGTCTGCCTTCCCAGATAGCAAAATGTGGTTGAATCAACGTTGAAATATAGTTCGGCTTAAGTGTTGAATCTACGTTGAGATCTAAAGTTTAAATTATACAGAAAGCGCAAGGTTGATAAAATGTTGAGTCAACGTTTGCTTTCCAACCATATATCACTCAATATCAATGTCGTTTCAACCATAATCTAAATGAGAATCTACATGCATCTTTGGTTGATTTTACATTGAATTCTAACGTTTAAATTAAACAGAAAGCGCAGGGTTGATAAAATGTTGAGTCAACGTTTGCTTTTCAACCATAAATCACACAATATCAATGTCGTTTCAACCATCATCTAAATCAGAATCTACATGTATCTTTGGTTGATTTTACATTGAATTCTAACATTTAAATTATACAGAAAGTGCAAGGTTGATAAAATGTTGAGTCAACGTTTGCTTTTCAACCATAAATCACACAATATCAATGTCGTTTCAACCATCATCTAAATCAGAACCTACATGCATTTTTATAGTGAATTAATGTGAGGAATAAATGTTTTAAGTTAATCATCATTTACATTGGAATTTACATCTAAATGTACATTATTATTATTACTATTATCATGCACATTAATATAGAACTACTTTTTTAAACTAACAAAAAATATTGGGTTAGTCCACTAGAAAAAAAAAAGTTACCGTATGTTTTTCACCTAGTGTTTCTGCAGATGTCTTACAACTTACTTGGATGTATTATTAGCTTGTTGTTTTCCTTAACCATACTTCCCCATATGTATGAAAATCTTAGGACAGAAAATATGTTTAATATTCAAACATTTATTAGAAATCAAAACACAGTACTTTGTAACTGAATTCTGGGGAGAATGGAGGCAAAGAAAATAACACCCGTTTGGTTTCTGCCTCAAATAATGTTTGTTTTTATTGTATTATTCTTTTTCTTGACAAAGGAATGAAATAAACATGAAATGAACTGTAGGAACATCAGTGTATAAAGCGGTAACCATTTCACTTTGACTGTACGTCAGTCCATAAAAAGACACACTAAATTTGACTTGCGTTCGCAGTTGCGTCCAAGGCACTAGCATTGCTTGGGATGCCACCGTTACGCTCATGAGCAAAACGCAGCCAATGCTTGACAGTAACACCAAAGTCCTGCTGAGTCAGTGTACGGTCAAGCTGTCGAGCAGCAACTGAAAGACAAGATTACAAAAGAGAAGAGAGTTAGTATCCAATACAATTTATTGTTTTAGAAAAAAAGCTGTTCTGTTGTTACAGTAACTATCAGTAAGTATTAAGTACCACTTTTTGTTGAATTTGACAATGTTGGTAAATACATCCGATGTCAATATAAAAACCACTGTAGATTTATTTTAGTTAATTAGGACAATTACAGAATGTTGAATGTGCAATGTAACTAGCTACTAGCATGAAAGTGTGTCGTGTATAGTTAGGTACATTGTTTATTTTCTTTTCTATTTTTACGACGACTTAAAGAGGGTAATGGTCAGAGGCCATTGTTCAAATTAATAGCACAAAAGGAAAATGAAGTCTGGTTATTTGGAACGTCGTTAACTCGCTGTCTAGCTGGTGAAATTTAGAAGCTTCGGAGCGAGGACAGCATAAAGATGAAAAGGTAAGGGGAGTAGCGGTGAAGAAAAAAAAAAATACTGATTTTTACTGAGCTAAAGAAAATAATGTTGACATAATTTATTAGAAATGATTGACTTGTTTTGATAGCCACTGCTGTTGCAGGCAAACCTTGTGTTCCAATAAAATATTTTGCAAATATATCGAGTTGCGTATGCCTAAGCCAGGTCATGCTGCACCTCCACAAATAATGGTGCGACTAAATCCTGTGCTGTGCGAGCAACCAAAAATGTTACTCGCACCAGTGCTAGTAGTGGAAAAGTTAGTGTAGAGCCCTGGCCTGATGGAGTCCATCTTGACTGCAATATATTAATGAAAAGACAAAGATACATATACTAATTGCTGTTTTTGTGAAGTATCAATGATGGGGTTGTTTTTTTTTCATTGATTTCGGAATTGACCATTCTCTAATTAATAGATAAATAATGTCTATGTGGAGCCGCACTTTTAAAATGTGTCTTTTCTTAGTGTTTTTTTTTTAAAAGCTTTTTCTGGGAATTTTCAGTCATTCAAAAATATTTTTGGACAATTCAAAACAATTTTTCAGTTATACAAAAATGTTTTCGGAGAGTCAAACCCTTATTACGAGGTTTCGGGTATTGGAAGGATTCTGACTCCATACCCCAGGTGGAGTGATTTTACACAACAAAAGAAAGCAGCTCAGAACATTCTGCTCAAAAACAACTCTGTGTTGTAATAAGTAGTTTACATAGGCGATAACTCACCAAACATACAGTCTTGCATCACTGTCTCCTTGAATGCCTTCTTGCCAATGCAACACTTGTCTTGCTTCCCTGCCCAGTTGTATTCATTTAACAGCCCAGGGCATTTGTCATCACAGTTGCCATCATCCGTCTGATTAGGTTGTCCGAATTGGTGCCTTCAACGACAGCCAGGTGATTAATCTATGAGAGACGACATTATTATTATTATTAATTTAATTTTTGCACTCAACTTTTGTTGATAGAATTCTCCCGATGCCTGAAGATTTTACTTTGAAGTAAATTACATAACCTTTACTAAATTTTGCAATATTCATATACATCACCCCCTCTCCACCCCCCAGATGACTAATTAAATAACTAAATGACTAAAACTGAAAATAAAAATAATACATTTGTATTTCATTTTTGAATTGTATATTTTTCATCCGTTTTTACTTTCACTTTTAGTAATTTACTTATTTATTTAGTCATTTATTTATTTAGGCATTTATTTATTTTGAATTTTGGCAGTTTTGGTCCTCCATAATTATGCCTTACAAATTGAAAAAAAAAAAAAAAAAAAAAAAGTGTGCTAAGATTTATGATGATTTGGTTCTACAACAGTGACCTTTGAAAAACTTACCAACTACGAATACAGTATTTCCCTTTCTTCCGGTTGGTCCCCAAGCACCGCAAAAAGGGTTGCCTGAAACAAACAGAAGACCCTGTTCAACATTTTTTTTTCACAATGTGATTGTGTTCTTTCATAATCATAGTAGTTATTATTACTCACAAGTTAAATTAACAATGGGTCTAGGTACCTGTTGTAGAGCTGTAATTGTGTTTGTAGTCTTGAAAAAGTGAGTTGTGCACCTAAACAATATCAACAACACAGCATGTAAGTTTCAAACTTACTGTACAAGTCAGCAATGTGTTACCGCAATAATATCATCACAATCATGTAGTACAGTGCGCAGAATCATTTACCTGTCTTGCGCTACTCCTCAGAATGGATTTTGTGGACAGAACATTTTGAAGAAACACTCAGAGCCTGAAACCTGAGCACAACCGATATTCTATTAATTATTATGTTATCTTATATTATGAATTCTGAAAACATACCAACATTACCTTAAAAAAATTTGCACTTTGCCCTCTTCCTCCTTATAGGTAAGACAGACCTCTGCATGTTCTCCTTCCCCATTAAACCTGTGCCAAGTTATATTCTCTGTCACTAATTTCAACATTTGGATGTGGTGAAAGGTAGTTCACCTAAGCTTTCTTCAGATTCTTAGAAATGAATATTTTGAGTGTTTGTTCACTTGTTTACTTACCAAAGAGGTTCACCAAGCTCTGGCCAAGGTACAACATGCCGTCTTAGTTTGAATAAGTAGTAAATTACTAATTAGCCATCTGGTTTCGAAGACACTGGCACCACCTGTACGCCATGTGACTCGTCAAAACAGCACAAGTTACCTGTACATCAACAGACAACAAATGATATTAAAAGCAACAAAGTACAACATTTACACCTTTGTTTTATTACAGTGTGAAAAAAATGTGTTCATTATAGGCTCAATAATTAGTAATTACTAAAAAATACTTTTACTTCCCTCAACAAATAAATATCCTGAAGCATGATTCGACTAGATTTCGTGATGAATTAAGTTATATACAGAAGTTAAACAAATTACAGATAAACCTTACATTACTATACAAGTGGACTTAATTTACTTTAAAAACTAAACCTAAAAGAAAACGCTATTCAATGTTCTATCTTCAACTGTTAAACCAGCCTGTTAAAAACGACTGAAAAAAAGATACATTCTTCATGTAAACGCTCCTGTAGCGCTTCAGTGCCGTTCGTTAGCTTACTAGCATATCAGCAACATAGCACACAGATAGGCTTGTAGTAACTCTCATTGTTAAGAGGCCGTCGGAATTAGCAACTTAGCTTCAACGTTTAGGATCATTCGAAACAATTTCTTCACTAAAACCACCTCTAAAGACCAATATGCTTAGCGACCCAACTGACAATGGACATGGTGATACATATTTGTTTTATTTAATGTAACTTTTACCGACCTGAAACACAGAACGTCGACGTTTGGATTCCCGCTCTTAGCACGGCTGTCGGCAATTTGAAATTCTTCTTCTTCTACGCTGTGTATGACTGTGTGTGTCAGTCTGGTTAGTAGCATGTCCCGCCATCTAGTGGCGTACTGTGGAACAGCGATCCAATAACGTTAGAAAGTACAGTAGATATTTAAATCAACTCGATGAAATTAAAATTGTATGAGATATATAATAGATTTTTAAAACATAACCTGGGAAATGTGTGTAACGCATAAGTCATTCCTCTTTTGTATTTTTTTAATATAATATTATGCACACAATGTACATATCACACAGCACTATAAAAAATACATAATTCAAGCTCTGCATATTTTACAATACAAGCTGAATATTATCCCAGAACAATGTAATATTTGGTGCTAGTGATAATTTGGTACCTTTTTATATGATTATACTCGCAGAGTTGCGTCTCAATAAAATAGCTTCATTACAATATTGCCCCCTAAAAGCTTTACCTCTGAATCAGATTTCCACTAAATGTAAATAATTATCTCTTTCATATGAATATTCATAGTTGTTTTTATTTTAGAATTGTTAGACTTAAAGTTTATGCGTTGCAGGTTGAAACAAAACTGGTCAGATAAAATGAGATTTTCTCTGATCAGCCAGTGAGTGCACCTAACTAAATATTATGGCATTGAAACTATTAACGGGAAAATTTAGATAACCACACGCACGCACGCACACACCAATGTCTGTGAAGTCAATTCAGTAGTTGTGTCAATATGAAGCCATAAAATATCAAATGTAAAACATAGGAAAATTAAATACTTACCCTTGAATCGCTACAAAGAAATGGTGAACGCACGTTCGAAGAACTTCTCTCTGGAAGCTTCATGAAAGTTCGTTCACAGAATTCACACACAAACTTTGATTGTTTGACCAGAAACATATTGAAATGTCTGTGTGATGATGTATTAAAATTCTTCTTAACATCTGTTATGCAAATAAGTATGTGTAAAAAAAATGTGTGTAGAAAAAATAAATAAATCTGAAACTGCATTTAAGAGTGGGACAAGACTGGCTATACATATGTGGCCCAGAGTTGTAAATTGATAGCTGGGCCAGATGCGTCACACAGCAACTGGCCCACATCCTGTTTGCCAGAGTCAAGCCAGTGCCACCTTTGCTGCTCCTGGGCCATGTTCGGCCCACATGCCTTATGCCAGTGTCGACTGAATGCCACCTGTGCCGGACTTATGCCGGATGTGGGCACATATTTTTGATGACTGGGCTGAAATGCACAAACTAGAAACTCTAACGTGTACAGTTTATTTGGTGGAAATGCCAGGTGTTTCGAGTACATTCAAATAATTTACAAGTTTTGCAAATACAGTGTTCCCTCGTTTTCCGCTGGGGTTAGGTACCAAAAAATACCCGCAATAAATGAAATCCGCAAAGTAGTTAGCTTTATGTTTTATATTTATTATAAATGTTTAAAGACTCTAACACCCCCCACCCACCAACCTGTCCCCAAAATACTTCCCCTCCCCCTCTCCTAGTCAATTTCTCAGCTGAAGGGAAAAAAAAACGAGAAGGGCAAACATAGATTCAACGTTAATTAAACATTGACCTTTCAAACGTTTTAATTCAACCAAAATACAACGTTGATTCAATGTTATCTTTTAAACACAAACTTCAATGTTAACATAATGCTGTTGAATCAATGTTGATTGACCAATCAATCTTCAACCGTAACCAAAAATCATCCATTTTAACCCTAATTCAACGTTGAATAAACATCTTTTGCTATCTGGGTTCGTACAAATGTGAATGTGCGTGCGTGCGTATGAGTGCGACAGACGGACAGACGGACAGACAGACAGACAGACAGACAAAGAGAAGTACATTAGAACTAACATTCAACGTTAACTAGGATCAAAGATCAGAGCATTATTGACACAGTTGTAGTTTTGGGGTGGCTCCATTTTGCATTTCGCATCTGAAAGATGAAATCACATCTAGAAATTGCAGTTGAACAAACTTTGTTGTTTGTACAGGAAGTGGGCATTTATTACAAACCTATCGACGGATTTGGACATATACCGTATTTTTTGGATTATACGTCGCTCCGGATTATAAATCGAACCAGCCAAAAAATGCATAATTGAGAAGGAAAAAACATATATAAGTCGCACTGGAGTATAAGTCGCATTTTTGGGGGAAATTTATTTGGTAAAATCCAACACCAAAAACATACGTGTCATCTTGAAAGGCAATTTAAAATAAAAATAAAAGAGAGAACAACAGGCTGAATAAGCGTACGGTAAACTAACGTTACATGACTGACATGTAACGGTAATGTCAGTAACGACGTAACATATTAAGAGTTTGTAGCGAGCAGTGACGGGAGTCGGAGGCGGAGTGTTGAAGGGCGGAGCCAAAGGCTGGCGTTTTATTGACATAAGCTTCTGAGGTCTTCACAGCAACTCCCCACTCAGCTAGAAGCTAACAGGCTAACTCCCCTTTTCCACATAACAAAACCTTCCCACCCGGAACTCTCCCTTCGTCCCAACGTTCCGTGGGTGAATGATGTTCCCATCACTACAAGTTATTCATATAACTCTAGCATAAGGAACATGCTTGCTTTGGTAAACAAGTTTACCAAACTATCAGTTTCACTCCAAATCACTAAATCCAATGAAATCTTCATCCTCGGTGTCACTTTTAAACAACTCCCCCAACTCGGGAGTGTCGCAAACGTGACCGCGCGAACGTGTCGGCTGCGTGACATCACTCACGCAGCAATTTGAAAGCACACACAGATTTTTTTCTTTTTCACTCATTCATTCACACATGTAAGCTCTGTGAGTGAGTGAATAAAATAATAATCCATGCGTGCTTTCAAATTGCTGCGGGAGTGACGTCATGCAGCCGGCAAATTCGCCCGGCCCCGTTTGCGACTGCAATTAGCTGGATCGGTGTAAACACTGTCTTTCCATAGAAACGTCCCGCTGTTTACAAAACAAACACAAAATGGCAAAATACAGGCTTTGATTGTTTAGGACAAAATCACCACTAGAAAATAAGAGAAGCCCACATCTGTAAATTGAGAAGTAGTTTGTTTGTTTAAATCCTGTATTTAAAATTTAAAAAGTGCATTTTCCTGAGTGAAACGGGCTGGGCGTGCTTTCAAATTGACGCGGGAGTGACGTCACACAGCCGGAAAATTCGCCCGGCCCCGTTTGCGACACGAGCCCCCCCCCCGCTCTGCGATTGGCTGGAGGGGTGTAAACACAGTTTTTCCACAGAAACATCCCGCTGTTTACAAAACAAACACAACATGGCAAAATACAGGCTGGGGGGGTCGTGGGGGTTTAGAACAAAATCACCCCCCACACGTGAAGAAAAGCCCAGATCTGTAAATTGAGAAGTAGTTTGTTTGTTTAAAATCTGTATTTAAAAAGTGCATTTTCCCGAGTGAACCCGGCAGACTGTGCCTTGAACACTGAGTAGTGTTGAAAGTACTCTACACTAGTGTCAGTGTTACACATATATTTCTGCAAAACTCCACTTAATTCTGGACATCTGGCTCCGGACACATGTTCTCTTTACTACTTTCTCTGCTGCTCACATACTGTACACACCAAAAATCTGCAAAGACCGCGACGGAGCCCGCAGCAGTCAGCCTCAGTCACGACGGCTGGACGTGCTTGTTCATAACTCCACAACACACTTGTCAATGCAACCCCCACAGCCTCAACACCTGCCCGCTAGGAAGTACCCCAAGGTCACGCAGAGGGCGACGTGCGCTGGTGCGAAACATCTTACAATATTCGTCATGTCAGGATTTGCTCATGATTCCGACACACAAAACGCTCCTCACAAATTCAAGTTTGAAGTCTGGAACGCATCCGTCTCGACACGTCAACTCTCATCAGCCCGCCGTATCGCGATTGACCTTGTTCGTCTTTGTAAGGGCTGCCGTGCTTTGTTGTGTGCGTGTTCATTCGGGGGGCCCGGGCCCGCCTCGCCCTCTAATGATGCGGCTGTGAAATCAGGCCGGAGCTCAGCGCCATCTCTCATTACGGCCCTCCAAATTCATTTGCGACATTGGTTCTGCCCGCTCACGCGTGCACGTGCGCGTTCGCTTGTACCTGCTGTTTGTCGACATCTAATACAGAAGCCAAAACGCTTCATCCGATACGGGGACAAGGCAGAATTACACATCGTTAATCACCTATATGGTTATTGATCTGTGAAATTAATCACACGGAGCCCTATTGCACATGTTGGGATGCTTCTCGAGCAAGAAAAATTCTTCGCATTCATCCGGTCACTGTTAGAAGTCAATCTCGTGAATCGGGAATCTGCTTTTCAACGATTGTCCTGTCAGGTTGCCGTACTTTTGCAAGGGGAAAAGAACTGATGAGGTGGTTACACTCAGCTCTTAACTCTTTTACTGACACACGTTATCAAAAAACAATGCCAGCGGATTTCGAACATTCTAACGCTTTTTTTCGAAGTAAACAGAATATTGCGTTCTTTTGCCACATATACAACATGTGTACCACATGAAAGATCGCATTCCATTCTTTCATTAGAAAAAAAAAAGTGTTTCTACCTTATTCTGTTCTTTAGTAATCAGCATTTGAAAATGGGTCATTTGAGGGACAAATTGAAACGAAAAAGATACATTTTTTCCACAACAGCGACTTTGATACGAATATTTTTTTGTTTAGTGACGCGCCGTCAAATTAGCTTTAATGTTACAAAGGCTTTGATCATTCACATCAGCCTTGAAAACGTTTTATTTCATCAGATTGCGTCATGTTTCCTTGTAATTCGCAGCTCTAGTTAGGGCCCGAGCAGCTGCGAGGTTTTATTAAACTTGAGTTGAGTAATTCCATACACCGGCAGCCCATTGACAAGAGATACAATGCTGCCATCTGCTGGCCATAGGTAGTCGATATTTTTGATTTCACAACTCATTGACCCGACTGCGCTGCACTTGGAGGTTGCACTGACCACTGATATATATTTAAAAAAAACAAAAAACGTCACTTAACGTTTATACATCGTGATTTTACTAAACGTTATTAAACACAAAGATCATGTCATGCTTCCTTTTTACAAAATTTTTTCGCAGTTGGGCAGATCATAAAAATGATTCATGAGCTGCTGGCCTCGGTCTTTTGTTCTCTGATCGTTCCTCTTGTTTCAGTTGTAGTCACATACACTCTAACGAGAGAATTGTGGAACCAATTTAAGATTTTAAATTGAATTGTTGACCAATTTAATACAATTACTTTAATCATGATTGTTAACTTAATTCAAGTGAATATATTAAGTTTAATTAACTCATGAGGAGGCACGGTGAGTGAGTGGTTAGCACGTCCGCCTCCCAGTTCTGAGGACTCGGGTTCGAGTCCAGGCTCCGGCCTTCCTGGGTGGAGTTTGCATGTTCTCCCCGTGCCCGCGTGGGTCTTCTCCGGGTACTCCGCTCTCCTCCCACATTCCAAAGACATTCATGGCAGGTTAATTGGGTGCTCAAAATTGTCCCGAGGTGTACTTGTGAGTGTGAGTGGTTGTTTGTCTCTGTGCGCCCTGCGATTGGCTGACAACCAGTCCAGGGTGTACTGCCCAAAGCCAGCTGAGATAGGCTCCAGCACCCCCTGAATGACCCGAATGAGAATATTCACAGGTTTGCATCAAGCCCACTCAACTTAGTGACAAGTCGTTTTCTGTCAAGCAGGCCAAATGTGAGATTAGGGCCGGGAATCTTTGACTGTCTCACGATTCGATTACGATTTTTGGGTCTACGATTCGATTCAGAATCCATTTTCAATTCTCGATTCAAACGATTTTCGACTCCAAATGATTTGATTGACAATTGCCTTTTCCCCCTTCTTCTTCATCTCTAATTGAAATCAAATCAATTTTTGGATATTAATATCGATTCGATTAATAAATGAGAATTTCGATTCTTTTATGAATCGATTTTTTTGGCACACCCCGAGCTGTAATGAGACTCTTGCGTATCATGTCATGGATGACTCTTATGCTGGCCGCAAGTCGATGACAAAGGCGTAAAAATAGTGTTGGGGTGAGGCTCTGTCCTTGCCTAGATGAGGGAGGGGGGCTTGGGGGGGGTTTGGGGTTGTCAGACATCCGCATCAAGCATCTTCTCTTATGACCTTGACAGCCGTCGCGCTCGTCGAGCTAAGGTGCGGCGTGTAGCCCTTTGAACAGTAAAGGCAACCCGCTTTTGATCCGAAGCCGCCTGCAGCGCAACATTCACCTTTAATCTACATTTAACGTGCGCCGACGACTACGCGGACACGCAAATGCCATAGGTCGCCTTCCCTCTACACGTTATCCGATCCCACCATCACGCACACGCCCCTGTCGAAGCGCGCGCTCGCGTCCGCCGTTGCCGCAAACAGATGGTATCGTAATGACATCATTGCACGCCGGGGTTATGTTCTCTGAGGCTTGCAAGCAGGAGGAGGAAATTAGGAAAGGGGTATCACACGAGTGTTTGTCAATTAATCGGAAAAACGCGCGCGCGCGTGCACGCGCCGAGCTTTTCGAAACATTTAGCTCCAGAGTGGCCGACTAAACGCCAAGCTGCCTCTTTAACAAATGTCAGCGCTCCCTGTTAACCAGACTTGAAATGAATCTCTCTGTCATGTTCTCCATCGTTTGCAGAGGTACAGTAGCCCTGAGCACCTGATTTTTTTTTTTCTTTTTCTTTGCGAGTGTCTCTTTACTTCCCCTTCCTCCTCTGTTCTCGAAATCTCTCATCTCAGTGAGCCGGCAGGAACCTGTCACCATACAACATTAGTATGCTCTTTTCATGTGTGCCTCTTGTGGCTTTTTCCCCCTCCCCCCCCCCCCTTCCTCATCCCTTCCCCCCTTCTCCTCTCCAGCAAACATAAAAATAGTTTATGCCTCTGACATGAAAATGTCTCTAATCCTAAGGTTTGTTGGATAGTAAACAGACACAATTGGCCACTTATTATTCTGCCTAGAATTTTCGATGTGGGGTGTTTGTCGTATCCATGGCAACAAAGTAGGGTGCCCACATGCCCCCCCCCTGTCACTGAGCAGAATGGGAGGGAGATGATGAAAGGACGTGATAAAACAAACACACAAGGAAATATAGAACTGCACTCAATAGCGGATGGAGCTTCAAATGTGTCCATGTATATGTATAATGTCATGAATCTTAATTTCACAAATCAATAACAAATTATGGGAATAAACTGTAGAATTAGGGCTGTCAAAAGATTCAAATTTTTAATCTGATTAAGTAAACTTTTTCATTTTGATTAATCACAATTAATCAGCTAAATTACTCGCGTATTTGCGTAATATAAAATATATACAAAATACCGTAATATTTTGACATTAATGCATTTTATGATCTGAATGTCATTTGCAAACATTGATTAAATGCATGTACGTAATTGCAAGCATGCATGTATTGCTCCAAATGTAACAGCATCATATCAACTGGGTGCAATTCAGCAGTTATTAATTAATTAAATGCAAGTTACTTTTGTTTTATCTAAAGTCCGGTCGGGGTGTTTTTTAAAGCGAAATTTACCAGCGAGCACACCAACTGGAGTCACCCCGCTCATTTTGGAACAACAGGCGTAGGAAATGCCGTGCATTGACCTCATCACTGACCTGCGCAGCCTTCAATGGAACCATCCGCCGTTGCGTAGATGGCATAATTAGATGGCATAATTGCATTTTTAAGACATTTGGGACTGCTCAGTGAATTTTTCTTTTTATATGAAGCACTGTCTAATCTTTAAAATGACGTACCGTGAAATTCTGCACCTTTTTAAAATTGTAAAATACAACTTGACCCCAGTCTCCATAAATATTATTTCATTTATTACTGCTAAATTTTGACATGGACGTGGCTGCTGCGTTGAGACTGGAATTCCCCCGTACAGGCTTTCCAAGTAAGTTCATTAATCGCGTGTTAAAAAATAAAAATAGTGGCATTAAAGGAACTTTAAATTAATGCACTAATTTTGATGCCCCTAATTTCTAGGTAATTTAATTATTTTAAAATGTGAAAATGTTTTTTATTAAACAGTAAAAACAACCTAAGAATAAGGCAAATATTTGTTAAAACTACAACTACAACTCTATTTTAATTATGGAAACAAATATGTATTTTTTTTTTGTAATATTTTATTTTATTTTTCTGTAATTTCACTGTATTTTTTTGGACACCCCAACTGCCGGAAAATTACCGTTTACAGTGAATATAAAACCATCTTGGCTTAGCGCTAATAAAGAAAAAAAAAAAAATTGTGGCATTAAAGGAACTTTAAATTAACTCAAAATTAATGCACTAATTTTGACGCCCCTAATTTCTAGGTAATTTAATTATTTTAAAATGTGAAAATGTTCCTTATTAAACAGTAAAGACAACCTGAAAATAAGGCAAATATTTGTTAAAACTACAACTACAGCTCTATTTTAATTGTGGAAACAAATATGTACTTTTTTTGTTAGATTTTATTTTATTTTTCTGTAATTTCACTGTATTTCTTTGGACACCCCAACTGCCGGAAAATTACCGTTTACAGTGAATATAAAACCATGCACGCCACCATCTTGGCTTAGCGCTAATGAAGAAAAAAAAAAAAAAAAAAGAGTTGTAAGAAAGGAGCGAACAGAACGTAGATGACGATCCCGAACAGAAACTGTCAAATCAAAATATTTGGCCGATTTAAAAAAAAAAAAAAAAAAAAAAAAAAAAAAAAAATGGTCCATACGTTTGTCTCAGTGCATGCGGATCCACATACAAATACAGACATAATTATTGCTAGATTTTTGTTTTTTTTTCTCCAGCTGAGTCGGAAGGCTTTTCCGTGTGTGCGCGTGCGTCACGGGGAGATAATCTTTTCCGTAACAAGTCTTTCGCACTGGCACCTTCCTTTCATTGGACCAGCCACTCCGTGTAAACGCATGGAAGTCAATGAGAACCATCTGAGCTGCCCTTAAAATACGTTTAAAGTGATTGGCTGGGAAGATTGTTGTGTAGAGACGGAGGCAACATTTGTGCACTTTAACTGACTTTTCTTCGCTATGTTTTTTAACTTGGCTAAGCTACTGAGCCTCAACCAACTGTCACTTTGTCGAATGATTATCAGAGATTTTCTGTCAAGAGTATAGAATTGTCCTTTAGTCATTCTCATCCTCCTGTTATTCTTTTCAATAGGCCTTTTCATTTACATACATCAATAACCTTATAACTGCGTCTGCTTGTTCTGAAAAATTCTGTCGTACATATGACTAATAAACATCTCCATTCAAATGCATGTTGTGCACATACAGATATCCTTTTTCCAAAGACACATGAAAACAGATCAAATAAGACCATCTGGATACCAGATGGAACCGACTAAAACACGAAAAGATGGTGAACGGGGAATATATTTTCCTTGTGTGAACGAATGGATCAAATATCAACAAATTGTTTTTTTTTTTTTCTGATATCAGGGCTGCAATCAGCCAGCATAATGTGAAGTGCAACGTGAGGAATCAGATGGCAGCGTTATGTTGTGATGACGTTCCCAGGTGATTTATTTATTTTTTTTTCCAGCTGTGCCTCCTTCTCCAGGAACTGCACAGTACGTTCATTTCTGTTTCTGTTTCTGCGTGTTCTCTCCTTGTTTAGCTGTCTACCTTTTCTCACTGCAAAGAGGATGAATGGACGTGTAATCATCGCATGGAGTGGCCATTTTTTCCCCCAGCTCTCTGTTTGTGTCAATTTACAATAACCGTGTGAGTGCAATGGCCTCAAGGATTTGTGTTGTCATATAATCATATCTTCTATTTTAGTCGCAACTGACACATACAAAAAAGATAGTAGGGAGTTAGAAATTAAGTTAAACCCTAACACGCTACACTACATTCACGACAGCCCTGCTGGATTAAGTGAAGAAAAAAAGAAAAGGAAAAAAAAATACTATTTGAGACAATGCTTTTTTTTAACTCTTTGACCTCCAAAAACGTTTAATAACGATCAGTAAAATCACGACGTATGCCGCTATAAAGGTTAAATGATGTCAACTAAGTTTTTTATTTTATTTTTTTTCTCAGTGCAACGTCTAAGTGCAGTGCTGCCTGGTCAATGGGTTGTGGAATCAAAAAACACCCACTAATTATGGCCAGCAGATGGAAGCATTGTATCTCTTTTCGTGAATGATCAAAGCCTTTGTCATGTCAAAGTTTTTTTGATAACGCGTGGCAGTAAAAGAGCTAATAAAAATAGTAACTAACATGACAATTTTCTGCTCAAATCCAACAAACGCGGTGTGGCTGTGGACCCAAATGCGGGGAAGCAGGGCGAGGAGGCAGAGGTGAAGAAAAAAAAAAAAAAAAAAAAGAAGTTTAATTAAATAAAACAAACACAAATGCCAGCTTGTTTTAACATGGCCTGGTTGATCTCTTATACTCTGCTGCCACTCAACCATTTTCTGCAGTAGAGAGACTGCATCAAAGCCTTCTCTATGCTGCCATAAAAAAAAACCCCAACAAAAAACATATAAATACGTCTTTGGGACACTTAAAACATTTAAAATATGACGTATTTATACGTTTTTGGGAGCTAATGAGTTAATATGTGAAAATACTGTGATTAAAACACGTTCCACAGCCTAGCAGTAGGTTACTTTAGTGGCTGTCAGCAATAGTGCTAAAGTCATGTGGACCACCTGCAAAATGCATCTGGTGGCCCAGTACCCTTGTTTTCACCCCTGCATGCAGCCCAAAGCCCCCCCACTGATTAAAAGCTGTGAAGTTTCCTGCAACACAGTACAGGAATCAATAAGTGAATTAGACTCCACTTTTAGCTTCCTCTTGGGCCAGCCGGCCCCCAAACCAGCTGCCCCACATAATGAGCCCGAGTGGGGGGATGAGTGAGGGAAGCAATGGGGGACAAAGAGGCTTTAAGGTTGCTGTGATATACTGCTGTGTCATACGGTCCTGCCCGGGATACCAGGCCGAAATAATTACTACATGCGCTACTTTCAACTCTCTCAAACTCAGCTAGCCGTCAGAATATTGCAAAAATAGGGAAGTGAAATTTTGACAGCATGTTGGAGTTGCGCTATTCATTCAGAAAGACAGATATGAAATTTAAGGTTGTGGACGTAAACAAAACTAGAACCATACAAATCATTTGTTGTAATAAATGTAACAAAATGTATTCCAATCGAACTATTATTCTAAACAACAAGTATTATTATTATAGGGGAGATCACTTTTATTTTTTTGAAAACCCCCCCAAAAATTCTTGACAATAATATTTTCTATGCAGCCCCACTAGTCTAAATACGGTATTTTGGTTAATATCTCGTTAGTGGAATTTGAGTTAACCAAAAATATCCAGCTGTTGTAATCGGTATCAGAAGGTGAATTACATCTCAGTTGCTCAGGTCTCAGGTAACAGCCAATCACAGTTCAGCTTCAGAAAACAGGTGAGCTGTGATTGGTTGTTGCCCGAGCCCTGAGTAACAGTGACGTCGTCTTAAGCAAGTGGCAAAATGGCCGCCCCCTGAGATGGATAAAGACAGCTGGATTTTGCTGCATAACTCTGTCATGGTTTGGATTGGGTTATGTTTTTTTGTTTTGTTTTTTTACTTACGTCATAGTTTAGGTTTAGTTTGGTTTTATTCTTGTGTTTCTCTGAGTTTCAGTCATGATCTGTGTTTTGCGTTGTTGTCCTTGTGTGCCCCCGTCGTCTTGTCATGTCCACCTGTGGTTGCCTGCCCTTCCTCATGTGTCAACCAATCAGCACCCTCTGCCACTCATGTCTTGCCCATGTGTGTCTCGTTGTGCCAATTAGCGTGTGTGTGTATTTAGGCTCTTGTCTCCCCACTGTCTGCGTCGATCCATTGTTCCCCCCCCCCGTAATACTGCCATTTTTTTGTCTTGTTACTACCTCATGTCATGTTGCCGTTGTTTCTCCACGCCTTTTCTCGCAAACCCTTTAAAACCTTGTTGTTTTGCTTTCACAGTTTGTACCTCGTTTTTGCCTCCTCGTTTTTGTTGACGAAACTCTTTGGACTTCCTTCTCTGCCTCCTCGCCCTGCTTCCCCGCATTTGGGTCCACCATCACACCTCAGACCTGACAAATATAATATTAATCAGAATGTCATATTTGGACTAGTGAGGTCACATATAACATATTGTCAAGAATTGTTCAACGTCGACTTCCCTTTTCATACACATCTCTTAATTGTGCGGACGTATCTCAAGAGCCTACGAGCAGTTTTGCCTTTGTAGACAATTACATTTAAGTGTTTCTGTTGAAACAAAGATGAAAATTGTGAATCCACCCAAGTCCACTGGCACTTCTGACTGAGCCCGCGTGTTAGTGCCATGTTGCTTCCTCGGCTTGGCAGTTGACTCGCCTGTGCTTGTGCCACACTCTTAGCAGGGGTGTGATGTCATATCACAGTGCCATCCTCTGCTGCCATAATGCTGCATCTGCTGTTGAATTCCATGCCATGTCAGGCCCGTAGAAACTCGATTGTCAGTCATATTTTTTTTCGTAGGTCATAAGATGAGATGCTGTACCATCATTACACACAAATATAAAGCACATACTGTGTGTATACTGATCTGTCTTTTATATTGCCCCAAAACATGTAGTATGAGCACATGAATGTTTGATTACAGTCTATATTTATTTATGAGCAGCAGTTTTTGTTACACCTGTAGTAACTGCAACTGTTAGTCCTCAACTGGGCAGTTTATTTTCCTAAATTACTTTTTGTGGTACAATGTAACATTGACATAGTACTCTTATGTACCATGGAGACAAGGACTCGCAACAAAATATGCACTGGCTTAATTTATTCGTTTTAATTGTGAGTGGAACAAAAAACATTTTCCCCATTCTGCAACATTTTCCTGGAAGAAGCCGGTCGCCTCAATACTTGGGTTGTAAACTTCCGCTCCAGATTGCAGCCGGCAGTGGCAAAATGCAGCAGATAGCGCACTTGTTCTCTTTCATCCTCTCAGTCAGTTTTTCCTGACATCAGAGTGAAGAGATGTAAGCCTCAGCGTGACTGACATTTCGCCAGATGTAAAATTGCGCATGATTTTCTTGTGATCTCTTGAGCAACAAATGCTAAACCTGGAGGGGGTGGCGCGAACAGCGAATAGATGCCGACGAGCCTGCAGCTAGTCAACAGGGAACGGTGCGGCGTTTGTGTCGAACATTTTTCAACCGCTCCAACCTTGATGTTGTTGCGTGTATAAATTATAAGCTTATATGAAGCGATGTTCTTGAAGGTGAACGTTGCACAAAGTGATCATACATCCATCTCCTGTCGCAACTGTCAGATGTCGCTTGAACTAATCGTTCAATCTCCTTTTGGTTAATGAAAACGTAACCGACCATACTGCTGGATTTCAGTGTCATATGTACAAACCCCAATTCCAATGACGTTGGCATGTGTAAAACATAAATAGGACATTCATGTCCAATTTTTGGTCACGTAGAGGCATATTCCATCGCCTTTGGTTTTTCCCTCAAACCTTTTGCGTCGCAATCCGCTTGATGAAGTTGGAAGCCGGAGCTGCAGCATGCTGTCGGGGATGCGTTCACTAAGCCAAGTTTCAGTTAAGCAAAGAACAGCAAATCATGCAAAAGGCCGTGTTGGTTGTTGCAGGAGAAAACACATCCTCCATTTTGTTGGACAGAGTGAAGATTTGCCAGATGAATTGATGGAAAGTCGGATTCGAAAATTCCCCCTGGCGCAGCTTCACCAACACACCGCGGTGTTTTCCTTTTCATCATCTGCATCTCTGCAGGTCTCTAAAAAGTGCAGCTGCACTCTCTGTAGCTGCAATATCTTGTAATAAATAGAGATGTCACGATAAGGGCAATATCGTGATATTAAAACTGCCACAATATCCTCGTCGTCATGTTCACAATATTTAAAAGGACAACATCTGTTAAAAAAAAAAAAAAAAGTCAGGTTGATTTGTGCAGTTCTAGCACCCTCTAGTGGCTAGTTTAATAGTGCAATTTAATTTTCATTAGGGTTGTTTTGGCCTTCTATGTTTCAAATCGATGCTAATTGTCAGATGAAGGGGAACCTAATTTGCTTGTTAAGTGATCAATGTGCAATCAAAGTCTCTCAATATTGTTATTAGCGATTGTAGGTGGTTTATATGCATTGCTGTCATGTACAAAAGTACAATATTGTGTTTTTTTCACTACGAGCTCTCTCTTTTTTTTTTTACAATATTGTGATCTTTTTTAAATATCGCCAACGCCCCCACAATATCGTGATAATTATCGTATCGTGATCTTCATATCGTGATATTTGGATATCGTTACATCCCTAGTAATATATATATATATATATATATATATATATGTATAAAGTATGGGCAGATTCACACCTTATGGCCTTATGTTTGAGGCAGTTTTGCTTCAGTTTAACCTTTTCGTTTTCAAATGCAGTTATAAAGACTTTATCCATAAAGATTGGATCAATGTGAAAAATATAGTTGCCACGTTAAAACAAGACGGTTGGGTCAAAAGGAGAAAACAAGTAGCGGTACATTTTTCGCCATTAGTATGCAAGCTTTTCAGCTCCTCGAACTTTCAATCTGCAGTTGCGATCCCCGTACACATACTTGACGGACAAGAGATGAGCTGTGTGGAATACCAAGTAGCTATGCATGTTCATATTAGCACACGTTGTATAGCCAATGCATATACACACACGCCGACAAACACACACAAATCATCTACAAGCTCTCGCCACTTACGCACAATCGCACATACATTCATTACCCAACCAGTTGTCACTCACGAACGCACATTAACATTCACGCTCACACTGAGCTCCCCTCTCAGATAATCACTTGAATGCACACATACATGCATTCACACATAAACAGATGCAAATTCCTCCTTCAATCTCACAAAGGCATATAGATATCGTAAACATGACCTATTCAAACACGGGGGGAAAAAATGAATCTTATAGATACATAGAAATGCACATATTTTCTCGGACACGCCTACTGCGCCTTTCGCGTGTTTTTGTATCGGGTGTTCAAGCACGCCCATGCAAAACAGACATGCATTCTGCTAAATGATTTACTTCCTCCTCCTTACTGATGCTTATGAATAATACAACTATCTCAGGGGAACTTTTTGCTTCACATAAATAAGAATTTAGATGGAAAATTACATTATTAATCTGAGACTTGTGGACCTGGTGTGCGTGTGTGTAAAGACTTTATGCAGTCTTGCTGGCGTTCACGATGGATATCAGTTTTTGTTTCTAGTTATCGGTCATAGTAACCACAGGTTTTCAACTGGTGGTAGTGGTGGCATTAGTAGTTTTAGTCATAAAGATGGTGTTGGCCACAGTGGTAGTAGTGGTGGTGAGTATAGTGGGACAATATAAAAGCCCTTTACAACAAATATTCCTTAGTTTAGTATCCACACATCGTTTTAGTATACATTTTTATAAACATATTCAAAAAAAAAAAAATCAGCGAGAGAGAAGCCCGACCCGACCCGACCGTAATGATTGACATTTTAAATTTCGGGCCGGGTCGGGCTAACGATCTTACCTCTACGAGTCCTGCCTGACGATTCATGATCCCGTACTATAGGACGGCCCATCGGGAATTGTCCCGCCCCTCCAGATGACCCAGTCCGAGCCTGGTGCTATTACAAAAGTGAAAGTAGTCGTTAAAGTTTAAAAAAAAAAAAAAAAAAAAATAGTCTCACTTTGCAGCACTGGCTACTTTTTTTTTGTTTCCATTGTGCAATAATATTAACACTTAGGACAACGTGTTGATGTGTCTTTTCTCCTAAAATGAGGTTTTCACAGCACTCTCACGTTCAACAAGTGCATACTGCTGTGAGGTGCAAATGATGTTAAGACGGGGTGAGAAACAGTTGTGGGGACGGTCGTGCAAGCCGTGTTGTTGTTTTGCGACGACAATGGAAAACAAAAGAAATGGCAATTTGCAGGCAAAACCTCTGATGCGAGTCCCCTCACTTTGCGACAGGTGCATTTCATCTCGAGAAAAGTACGATTACACAAAATTCTTCTGAAATTGCAGCGCAGGTGCACAAGCTGGTTAATAAAACGGCCTTTCTTCCCTCTCACCTCTAATTGGTGCTCTCGAAATATTGCACTGTGCTCGCTCGGGTTGTTTTGGACTTTTTTCTTTTTCTTTTATCTTCCAACCTTTTAATTCCTTCCTTCAATCTCTCTTTCTTCCCTTTGGATGAATGAGATGAAGCGAGCCATTTGTGTGTAGCTTTACCACTCAGGGGCCTCTGTAAAGAACCTGTCACAGAAATGTCTCTATTTATGCGCCTCGCGTGAGTGCTGTCGCACTTTTACGACTGTCAGTACTGTTTAACCATAAAACTACCCTGATATGTGTTAAAATGCGCAAGCAGTGGAATACAACAGAGAGACGTTAACAATTTGTCTTCCCACTGGTGCATCTGACAGGGAGTGATAGTAAAAGTAGTAAAAGTCACAACACAATGAAGAGCAATATACTATTATGATATGTATTTTTTCCCCCCTCCATGGTTTCAGTTTAACGTTACAGACACATTTCATTTTTTCTGTGATTCAATTTTACAAACAAACCTTTTGCTCCAGGCAGTCAAACACGTAATTCCACAAAAAAAATAATTTAAAACCTCACTTTTAGAAAAGATATTTTAATTGATATTCGAATATAAATGACAGGAAAAACAGATGTAATTTAATAATAATAATAATAAATATTTGGTATGAAATAATTTATGGTTGATCTATCCCTCACGGACACTACATGATCACAACTGAAATGTTAGAAACATAAAAATAATTAATAAAAAAAAAATACAATACTATATATATATATAGAGAGAGAGAGAGAGAGAGAGAGAGAGAGAGAGAGAGAGAGAGAGAGAGAGAGAGAGAGAGAGAGAGAGAGAGAGAGAGAGAGAGAGAGAGAGAGAGAGAGAGAGAGAGAAATGACATGCAAAAATTGTGAAGGCAGCCAAAAGTGATGAAAACAGAGTATTGTCCTGCGTTTTTCTTCCATCCCCTCTGCTGGTGGCTCGTGTGCTTCACACTGCTGGTACAAGCCCCTCCTCGAAGACACTTATTGGCTGAACAAGCCTGCCAACTGCTGAGCTCGGTTTTAAATCACAGTTTAATAATCAAAGAGTCACAACCTCATGCTCATACTTAAAGTGTCCGTATTTATTTCAAACGAACCGTACAAGAGGGCAATATGTCCGTGATGAAGATGTTTCTTGGACGTAAAAAGTCATTTACTGTCACCCCTCCCATGCACAATTCATATTTGGCATCTCCGAGTCAGTGATTTAAAGAGCCTCTAAAGTGAATTTGACATATTTAAAGATAACTGCTAAAAATGTACTAAGACTGAGAACTGTGCAGTGCTCAGTTGTGGAGATACAGAATGATGTTAAATAAGTTTTCACCATTTTAATTTTCCTGATTTCTACCATTACAGTTTGCGGTTAGTTAACTAGCTATGCGTACATCTGGGAAATGCATAATCCTTGGATGTCACAATGTTGTTATATAAATGATGACGTGAGTAGGTAACGCCACAGACGAGCCGGCCACCTATCCGCTAGCCAAGAGGAGCCCCGGAAGACTTTTTAGATGGTGAGGTTCATATCGCGATTCATAGGTCACAATTCGATTCGATACCGATTAATCCCGACACAAATTTATGAATCGATTGTTGCGATTTTGTTCCTCAAATTTAGAAAATACTAACCAGTCAACTTGTACATGTACACTGTGAGATTTGTATGAACATGTTTTATTTATTTATCTGAAACTTCAGTCATAATTGTGAGTCACTGTAGCTAACAGGTTGTCATCTGTTTCATATTTGAACAGCTTTTAAATAAAATATTAAGGCTTAATGTTCCATGAATTAATTTAACATTTTTCTATGATTAACTTATTTGCTCCCAATAACGTGTAAATACGTTGTTTTTTTAAATGTTTTAAGTGTCCCAAAGACGTAGTTATGCGTTTTTTTGTTTTGTTTTTTTATGCTAGAGCATACAGAAGGCTTTGATGCAGCCTCTCAACTGCAAAGAACGGTTGCAGAAACGGTAGTTATTACACAAACGGCCAGCAGGTGGCAGCAGAGCAAAGGAGATCAACCAGGGCCATCTAGAAAAAAAAAGCTCAATTACTTACAATTTTGAATAGATTTGTGAAAACTGATGAAACTTAGCTCTCTTCTAATGCTAACTGCTGCAAAACGGAAACAGATAGAAACATACTTTTTTTTCCTGATGAAAGAAGAGACTTTAATCTTTCTTTTGATAGATTCCATGCTTTTATAGCAATAGAACACATTATTCTGTGGACCTTGCAAAATCAGTCAAAATCTAGTAAAACAGCCGGGAGCGAACGGGATTGCGAAATGTGAAAATGGTGGCGAGTTAATGAGTTAAGATGTGAACCCTAACCGTAAGTAAGACGTTTTGTTGAATATTTTTCCATCAAAAATGGATGTTTAAAAATCGATTCGACCGCCTATTGAATAGATTCGAGAATTGTGCGATGTAATATCGCGATATATTGCCATATCGATTTTTTTTTAAACATCCCTAATGCCCAGCATGGCACAGCGAGGGTTGCCAAACCCAAACACACGAAACTAAAACATGCGCCGGCACGAAAATCAAAATGTGCCCGTTTTTACACCTGGGCACATGCGCGCTGTCTGTGAAAATAGAGCCCTTAGTGAAGATACGAACAAAATATTGGCTAATGATTAATAAAAAGCCTGTAAAGCACAAGGATGCATTAAGACATTTAATTTGTCAAACTTTTACACACACGCACGCACACCGCCACCCGAAGTGAAGCTGGAGGGTTGTAGGATGCCTTATTAAGAGACACAAAGCCCTTGGCAGGTGCTCCCTCTCTTGTCTTTGTCTTTCCCACTCTGTGCTGTTTATTTGTTCCATACATAGTAAAGTGTCCTCTCTTTTGGCCCCCGGGGGAAAACAAAAGAACATAATGCACAAACCACACAACCCTGGCATGGAAAGGACAGGTGTTCCATGGGTGGGGAAACTTCAAGCCAACTTTTCTTTTCCCATTGAAGTAGACTGACAGAAAAGTTGAACTGAAGTTGAACGCAGCTTTCCTCAAGGACGCCACAGTTGTGTGTGTTGTGTGGATGTGTAACCCGTGTGGGTTGACTTTACTCTGCGTTGTGTTGTGTTTTTTGCGAATGGGCTCAGGTTTGGTCTCACTGAGCATTTATTTTCCAGCGGCTTGTGTGCGTGAAAAGAACAATGAGCACGGTGGACGCTCGGTCGTCCTCGCAAGCTCTCCTCGGCCACATCCGGAGCGAGAGTGCGTCAAGAAACAAAAAAACAAAAATGTACAAAGAATTGACAACATCATACCTGTGTACGTGAAAAGAACAATGAGCACGGTGGACACTTGGTCGTCCTCGCAAGCTCTCCTAAAAGTGAAAAGTAGATCTCAGTAAAAAAGCGCCAATCGTTAGCAACATTAGCTTCATTCATCGACGGATGACGGCTCAAAAGTGTCGCATAGCGAACACAACACCAGTTAGTAAGCACGCAAAACATCCATAGCAACTAACCCAATAACATAATGCAACCCAATTGATATAACACGAAGTTTTTTTTATTATTATTACATTCATCGTCGCGACGTGTGCGTCTTACCTCGGCCACATCCGGAGCGAGAGAGTGACGAGGCTCGCGCACGTACAGTGACGTCATCGCGCAACCGTCATCCACAGTGCGTACACTCGCTCATGTTCTCTCATGCACCGGTAATAAAAACAAAAGAAAAACAGGAATATTTGATCGCAATTATAATGAGTACTTTTGGTGAAATTAACAGAACACTGTAACCTGCTAAACGTGCGTGTGCCCATTAGCCCATCGCCACACCCATTTTTTTATTTTATTTTTTTATTTTTCTTTCTTTTCTTTCTCTTAATTTTTACTTGCTATTTGTTTATGTTTATATTTTATGTTTACATACTCAATAAACTTCAAACTTCTAATGCCATCTGTACATGTGCATATACTCCCCCCCACATTGTTCTGCTAGTTTATGACTTAAACTGAGTTCCCTACAATGCAAGTGCAGGTGCATATGTATTCATGTAACTTTATTTTCCTCTGGCAAAATGTGCCAAATTACACTAATACTGCAAACATTTTGTCGTTCATATTTACTATTTTGTGCCCACATAATAGTGTTTGGGATCTTAACATAAGACACCATTTTCATAGCTTAAAGTCCATTTACATATATATAAAAGACAGACATTTCCCCCCCGCTGCAGGGTCATCTACATCTACACACATTTTTCACAAAATATATGACCATGTAAAGATACAGACAGGCTCATATGAAGTATGATATTTATTTATTATCCTCTTTGTACTTCCTCAAGGGTAACGTGAATGTAAACTCAGCACACATTGAACCAGATTACGCACATGCGGCCATTCAAGGAAACATTCAGAGTGAAAGACACACGCACAAACACTACTGCACCATTTAAGATGGGAGTGTAGGGAAGGTGCCTTGCTTAAGGGCACTACAACAGGAGCCAGCAAAAAGACTCCCCCAGCAAATTGATATTTTTGTCCTACGCAAACCGGCAGGCCTGAGCCCTAGACCAAGTCCTTACTGATAAGCTATACTACCTACTGTAACAAAAATGTTTGTTTTTTTCATACTTAGGAGTTTTTTTCTGAGAGTGGCTGGCAACCATTTTAGGGTGTAACCCGCCTACTGCCCGAAGTCAGCTGGGATAGGCTCCAGCACACCCCCACGACCCTTGTGAGGAGCAAGCGGTTAATTAAAGGGATACTTTATTTATTTAGCCATTTTTGTCAGTCAAACATGAATATTTTGCCTATAATAAATTTGATATTTTCATTATTTTTCATGTACAATTAGTACCTTTTAAAAACACATTTTGCAACTTGCTGTCGACTGAAAATGACATCACAAAGGTCTCAGGTAACCAATCACAGCTCAGCTTGTGAACGTCACATGACCAAACCTAGAAAACAGGAGAGCTGTGATTGGTTACCTGACCTCTTGTGATGTCATTTTCAGTTTCATTTTTGTGATGTCATGTGTTTTTAAAGGTACTAATTGTACGTGAAATAAATAATGAAAGTATCAAATTAATTACAGACAAAATATTAACTTTTTATTGCTATAATGGGCTAAATAAGTGAAGTATCCCTTTAAGAAAATGGATGGCTGGATCCTGAGTTTTTTGTTGTTGTCCCCCTCACTGTACATATACTGCAAATAAAAATTGATGGAGTTTAACCTTGACACAATTACATCATTTAAAGAGGAGTTGGGGCTAAGGACTTTTTTTTGCCATCTGCAGGAAGACGCAGAAAACATTTAGGAAGTTTCCATGCTGGCAAGAATTTGTCCAATAGCTCCAAACGTCAACCCCCCAAAAAAGAAAAGTGTTTTTAAAAATACCAGTGCTTGTATGTGTTTTGTTTTTTCAATGTTGATAATTATCCAGAGAAGAACAAGACAATTCAACAAAACTGTTAATAACTTTAGTAGTGAACCATGACAGTCTTCCCTTTGTGGTTACATAAACAACTGGAGGATGTTGGAAATTATGAAGCGTAATTCACTTTTTAAGTCACCGTGCTAATTACAAACAGTGTGAAAATGTGGGAAAAAGACAAGGTCAGAAGTTTATTGAAGCTCTAGTTTTATGGTCAACTTGCTTAAAATAACTTAATCCAAAAGAGGTCCCCTTTTATTATTATCAGGAATTTGCATTTTTGGGGGCATGAAAAGATACCATTGTCTTTGTAATGTGATTTGAACTCTGGTAGCCGATTTGTTTAATTGCTAAAAACTGTTTGGCTAATTATAGGGGGGGGGGGGATCAGCACTTAGGATTTAACACATGGACCAGAATGATATTTCTGGCATTAGTACCTTGTCAATATGGCCTAATACACTAAAGATCAATACTTTGTCAATATTTGTTTTGTTTTTTGTTTTTTTGCTTTGCATTTGTGTGTGCGTGGGTGTGCGTCTGTTTGTGTGTGAAGAGAAGGCTGCCTGCCAGCTGTGCAATCTGTTCCGTAATCTCAGGTCTGGTCTGAACACACACTCCACAATCTGCTCCAGTAAAAACTGTCCCTACACGCACACGCGCGCGCACACGCCGTCTCATCAATCATTACTTGGACCATAAAGTTTTTGATTAGGGTTAAAAACGCAACAAAAATGCACACATTCTATATACATCGCTCATTTGTGAAGCGATTTAAAAAAAAAAAAAAAAAAAAGGCTGCAAACCATTATTTTCTTTTTTTTCTTTTGATGTTAGTGCTCGCTCTCAAAGTATTCCTGAAGAATATGAAAATGGCTGCTCCCTGCACACTTCCGAGGCACTAAGCCTCACTTCCTGATCCACAATAACTTTTATCAGCCCAATTTCCCCTTTCTCTCTCTCTCTCTCCCTCCAGCCAATTTTAACATGACGGCCTGTTTGTTGTTTAAATGGAAGGCAGAGAAAATTGGCCACTTTTGCTGTTCACAAACTCCTGCAGCTGCCGGTAATCGCTGCTTGTACGTATGTGCGCGCGCCGAGTAATGTGCAGTTAGCGCAGTAGGGGTACGTGAGGTGGTGGTGGTGGGGGGGTTTGGAGAGCAGGGTCATGGCATTAAAAAAAAGCGCTATTAGGAGAAAATGATAGGCCAGTCCCTGAAACTCCATTACACACCAAACCCTTAGCAAAAAAAAAGTGAACAGGCTTTATTACAGGGCAAGATGAATCATTCAGCACTCATGCAAGCAACTGGCCTTTCGATGCGGCCCACTCGCTCCCCCAGAACAACCTTCTGTTTCAACTGGAAGATGGCCAGCAAAGCTGCGGCGCGCGGGAGCCGACGAGGCTTCTGCGACGCCTTTGGGGTCGAGCGAGCGCGTTTGCCTCAGGCCTGACGGACGAGTGGGGGGGGGTGCAAAGAAAAGGGAAAATGAGTGGAGGCGAGAGAGACGAGATTTGAAGCTGCCGAAGAAAAAAGAGAGGAAGTGAAAGATGAGGTGAAAGAAGGGGAAAGGAGGAATGACGCAAAATGTGAATGTTTGAAATGAGGTGTAAAGAAAAAATGATTGATCCCAAACGCAGACACAAATAAGTCTTTATCTATTTAGTCACATTGAGAGGCAGAAACTAAGAGCGGTACACAGGAACAGTTGAGCAATAATCCGGCAAAACGCACACAATTCTCAGACCCTTAACTCTTTTACTGCCACACGTTATTAAAAAAAACAACCCCCAATGCCAGCGGATTTCCAGCATTTTAACTCATTTTTCGAAGCAAACAGAATATTGTGTTCTTTTTTGCTACATAATCAACATGGGCACCACATGAAAGATCGCATTTCAGTCTTTTATCAGAAAAAAAATACGTTTCTACTTTATTTCGTTCTTTAGTAATCACCATTTGAAAATAGGTCATGAGTGACATTGAGCGAAAACTGAAAAGAAATGATACATTTTCTCCACAACAGTGACTTTGATGTTAATATTTTCTTTTTCAGTGACGCTCCGTCAAATGAGGTTTAATGTTACAAAGGCTGTGATCATTCACGTCAGCCTTGAAAACATTTTTCATGAGATTGCGTCATGTTTCATTGTAATTCGCAGCTCTCGTTAGGGCCCGAGCAGCTACCGCTGCCATCTGCTGGCCATAGTTAGTGGGTGTTTTTGATTTCACAACTCATTGATCCGGCTGCGCTGCACTTGGACATACCACTGACCACTGATATATTCCCCCCCCCCACAAAAAAAAATAAAATAGTTGACGTCACTTAACGTTTATGGCGGCATACATCATGATTTTACTAAACATTGTTAAATATTTTTGGCGGTCAAAGAGTTAAATAGACAGTCAGTCAATCTCATTGGTTGTGGCTAGACATGTGAGTACTAGTACTGACATGGAATTCTCTGATTGGCTGTAGACTCCGTAATTACAGATAGTTCCTGACATCAACAAACATCATATAGCATAAAAGATCCTTGACATCATATCGCCTAAAACTAGTTGAAACTGTGTATTTCTGAACCACATTTGAACATGCCCATTTGTTCTTTTTTTCAAAGGCCTTTATGTGACTTTCCTTTAAGTTGACGCCATCTTTGTGATTGAGTAAATAAAATAAGCACAAGGCTGGAGGAAAAAAAAAAAAAAAAAGACAGAAGGTGACAGCATCAGTGAGTTGGGTTATCTTGAGTTGGGTTACTTGGTTGCTATGGATACGCTACGTATACGCACTCGCTCTTGACACATGCACTCCTTCAGCCTGACCTCTTTCAGATTGCCTTCACTATCATAACATCAGTCACCCACTCTCAGCCTCCCCACCCCCAAACAGCCGATGCGATTTGCATGCAGATGTCTTACTTGCTCGGCTAATGTATGCGGGCACTTGTGAATATGTTGAACTATATTATGCACTGACAAGCCTACAACGTTATGACGCCTTGCGCAACATAATGATATCCAACGCGGGAACTGTATCACATATTTTGCACAGTCAATTTCATAAAGTAAGTTTTACTCTGGAAAAGAGCCAGTCGAAACAGAGTAAACTTTGTTGCAGTTTTTTTTTTTAAAGAGTAAAATATTTTATACAATTAAAAAAATCACTCAAGGGTTGAGAAACGATCCCACAACCTTCAGCATGGGAGATGGCCACTCCCTTGAGCTGTGCCACGCCCACTGTTGGATAACATTGCTGGTATGTCCAAAAGGAGAGCAAAATGGTCGACGGTAAGGATTCCACCTGACACCAGCGATGGGACCATTTTACTCACTCCCAAGTGTAAAGTAAAGTTTAGTTTAGACTGGGACCTACGACTGCGTGTTAGGGCCACATACAAATATATATTTCTTAGAGGGTGGGGGCAATATTCTGATAAAAAAATAAAAAAATAAAACACAAATTAGACACCTTATAAAGTGGCAAATTTACGACTTTATAAAGTGCAGATTTGAGAGAAAAAAAAACGTAGAAACTTACGAGAAATACACGTCACGTAGTACTCGTATGTTTGTGCCAATACTTCTCGATCGGGTTTTCAAGTAAGCTTACAATAATTGCTTTAGCAGAGATTAACCATATCATTAAGCATTCGCACTTTGAAGCTTTGGGTGCTGCCAGCGACAAAAACTTTGCCAAGGTCCACATCCTGAGTATCAAGCATTTGTTAAAATGTATATTTAGTTGTACATTTGTGTAGGAATAATTGTAAATAATAAGTTATCTTACATCTGCTGCAACGAAGAATGCTTTGCTCTGTTCCCACTCACATTCACATAGCCTGAAGATGACTGAAAAAGCTGAAGGACATCGAACGCAGCAGAATGGTTCGAGCCAGTCTGCTGAGGCCGCCTGTTTTCTGTTAAGAAATGATTGCAAACTTGACCACACATGTACTTAGCAATCTTCCGCTCACATGCGCAACACATAGACAAACAAGTACACTGTGTTCCGACTATGACTTGCGTTAGCATTTTTAGGGTTGGAACACCCATGTAAGTAGGGGCGTGGAAAGGGTGTGGAAAACCAAATAAATAGAGAGGGTGAGGAGAGGAATGTTTAGAGAGTGCAGGAGTGAATTGTGTCAGTCAGTTCCGCTCCTCTCTCCTCCCTCGCGAACCCTGAACTGAGTGTCTTCTCTCCTTTTTTATGTCGTGTTTAACTCATTCACTGCCAATGACGACTATAGACGTCAAAAATAAAATTAAGTAAAATTAAATAAAAATTTTAATTAAAAAAAAAGAAATTTCAATTTAGTTTTAGTTATTGTCTTCTGACTAAATATAATTAAAGCCTTAGTCATAACTTAGTCACCTGATTGTATTTGAGTTTTAATCCAACTTTAGTCGAAAAAAATAAAGAGCAATTTTAGTCGACTAAATTGACTTCTGGAGGTCGAGACCCAGTTTGTGGTCTCAGTAAGACCAAGACCAATCACTATGCACGATGGTAGCACTTAGTAATGAAATTGTTGTCATTGTTGTTATTAATAACAATTGGGATTAATAACTCTGAATGAAAACAATGTATAACTAAAACTAAATTCAAATTTCTTGTCAAAATTTGCACTGGCTGTTTGCTTGGATTTTTGACGTCTATAGTCGTCATTGGCAGTGAATGAGTTAAAGGGAATTAAGTGCAGAATTTGAATATATCAATATCTCAATTGTGGGTTTTTTTTGGGGGGGGGGCACATGTTGACCCTTTTGCCAGAGCCGGTCACCATTATATTGTGTAAATATTCATAATACTGGCTGGTCGACACGTGTGCATATTTTAAAATCAAGCGTTTACAACTTGCGGGGGAACAAACTCTAATAGTTGAATTGAGTGTGAGAACGAAGTAAAAAAATAATACCGTATTTTCCGCACTATAAGGCGCACCTCATTATAAGGCGCACCTTCAATGAATGACATATTTTAAAACTTTTTCCATATATAAGGCACTACAGTAGAGGCGGGGTTACGTTATGTATCCATTAGATAGTGCTGCGCTAAAGGGAATGTCAACAAAACAGTCAGATAGGTCAGTCAAACTTTATGAATAGATTACAAAGCAGCTTTCTGACAACTCCATTCACTCCCAAAATGAATAAATAGCTGTTTTATTATTTTCTCTGAGCTAAAGTATTAGTATTAGCTAGCGATCCAAGATGGCGGGATCTCCGATCGTGCAGGGTCACCGATAGCATCTTGACAGCGAGACCTGTCGCGGCTCAATATCGATCCATATATAAGGTGCACTGGATTATAAGGCGCATGGTCAGCTTTTGAAAAAATGGAAGGCTTTTAGGTGCGCCTTATAGTGCGGAAAATACGGTAAATGAGCGTGGGATCGAGTTGAACTCATCACACCTCCATTCTAAATTAGCGGCCCTGCGCCCAGCATCCCTCTTTTTCCCTTCTTCCTCTCTCAAGCGTTTTTTTTTTCTTCTCGAGCCTCGTGAAACAAGCCACCTACACTTTAGGACATCTGCTAAGCTGATTTTCTGGGGCTTAGCAGCACCACAGTGGTATCAAAGAGATTAGGTGAAACAACATCCAACTCTGGCTTTGTGCTGCGTTTCTATAACTCGGTCCTCCGCACATGTGCGCGCGCGTTTGACTCCGGTGCGCTTCTTGGCCGTTGCGCAATTTGCTGTGTGCGCGCGTGGGCGCACGTATTATGCTGCGCGTGTTACGGTGCCATAAAGTCACATGAGCTGGTGTAATTCGGCTGTGGATCTGGAGTTGTGAGCGCTTCTTTTGCGAGCAGGAAATCAGAGAGCGTAAACACAGAGCCGCTGCGGAGAATCTCTCAGCCTTTGCTTTTAAGCCAAACCAATTATGAGGAGCAAAATAAACAGTGCTTGACATAATGGGGAAAGCATTTTACATTTTAGATGCGTTCAACCTGCAGTCACCTGCAGTCTGTGTTGCTGTTAAATTGTGCTTATTCCATGTTTTTTTTTCTCTCCCATTTTCCATCATATTTTAGCACTTTGCAGCTATTTATTTTTCCCTACATAAAACTTGAAAATGAATGGTGGTTTATGATGCAAAGTGACTCTATCTTTCATATGAAGCGTGCATGCTGGTTAATGCTTAGTAACTATCCACACAGATAATTAAATTCACCCGCCGCCATTTTCACATTTCGCAATCCCGTTTGCTCCCCGGCTGTTTTACTGGATTTTGACTGATTTTGCAAGGCCCACAGAATATTGTGAATATTGTATTCTATTGCTATAAAGGCATGGAACCAATCAAAAGAAAGATTAAAGTCTCTTCTTTCATCAGGAAAAAAAAGTATGTTTCTATCTGTTTCTGTTTTGCAGCAATTAGCATTAGAAGAGAGCTAAGTTTCATCAGTTTTCACAAATCTATTCAAAATTGTAAGTAATTGAGCTTTTTTTTTCTACATGGCCCTGGTTGATCTCCTTTGCTCTGCCGCCACCTGCTGGCCGTTTGTGTAATAACTACCATTTCTGCAACCGTTTTTTGCAGTTGAGAGGGTGCATCAAAGCCTTCTGTATGCTCTAGCATTAAAAAAAAAAAAAACAACTAAAAGAAAACGTATAAATACGTCTTTGGGACACTTAGAACATTAAAAAAAACGTATTTACACGTTATTGGGAGCAAATGAGTTAAGCGTGCATGCTGGTTAATGCTTAGTCACTATCCACACAGATAATTAAGTAGTGAAATGTAATAATGTCATTCATCCCTCTGGGTTAAGGGTTTGAATAATTGCTGCAGAGTCAGCCTTCTATGCATTATTTTTGCCAGCGCGCGCGCGCGCGTGCGACCACGAATGCACACTTGCCCCCCCCCCCGCCTGCATGTGTGTGAGATCAAGAGCGAGAGTTCTCATTTGTGTGTTTTTTTTGTTTTGTTTGTTTCTTCCCAACAGCTTTCACTTTTTTTTCTGGCTAACTAGAGAAGAAGAAAAAAAAAGAGAGGAGAGGCGCGCAGGGAGGGTGTTTGAAGGAAGAAAAGAGTGCAAGCCAAAGAGCATCGGGTGCTGTGTCAGTCTGATATTTTCCATCGTGACAGCTGGGCCCAAAAGCTCAGACCCTTTTCTTCTGGCACACAAAGCCCATTAAGTATGCCGCTCGCTCAATGGCCCCCGCAGCCTCCAAATTGCTCCAAGCTCCTCCCAAAAGTGTGGCAGTCTTTGTCATTGTAATCAGCCCTTGTTTGTGAAGTGCTGCCTGTATTTACCACCGCTATGGGTGCACATTTGCCCAGCCTGCTGCCACGAGTGCGGTTGGGGGGGGGGGGGGCACATGGGGAAAGTAGAAAGAAAGTAGAAGATAAGAGGTGGGGTGGCATGAACATGAAGATATAAAGATGGAGGTTTGGAGTGGGGGGGGGGGGGGGGGGGCAGGTTTTGGGGTGAAGGGGCAAAAGTGAAAATGAAGATGAGTAGAGAAAAGTCTGAAAAGAATTTGACTCTGACTTTGCAGGGTGACAAGGAGGTCATGTGGTCAGAGTGGACACAGCGGAATGGGTGGGTGCTACGACACCCGCAAAGGGGTACGATTGGGGGTTTACTTTAGACCGCCATGTGATGCTGCTTCATAGCTCCAGGCGTGGCCATGCAGATGAAGAGATCCATGCTTTGGCATTATAGGGGAAGTCAACCAATTTTTATTTACAATAATATATCGTATGCATTTTTTTAACTTTTTTTTTTTTTTAGTTAATTTACTTTTACAATTGTTTGTACACTTAAACTCATTCACTGCCAGTCATTATAGAAAATGTTTACATTTCCAATACTCACGTGATATTCCATTCAATAATTATATATAAACCGAATCTACCAAATAACAGAATAGACTCCCTACTTTTTGTCCCGTCCCGTTCTTTTATAATTGACAGCAGAAAAATGTCGGTTTGCCAAAATACAGCCATTTCTCCCATGGACTCTGAAACTGTGTTTATTTCCTATAAAATGGGGCAATGATGTCATCTACCGGTGGTTGGGCATCAGTAAAGTTGTTTCCAAGTTTGATATTTACAGTGGAGCATGCTCAGATTCGCCCCCATTTAGCACCGCTCTAAAAAATACAATTGACAAGTATACTTGTCAAAGGCAGTGAATGAGTTAAATGGCAAGTCAAAAAAAAAATCTTGACAATAATATCTTCTACGCAGCCCCACAAGTCTAAATACTATTTGAAAGCACTATATAAATAAAGATGACTTGACTTGACTTAGTGGAATATGAATTAAACAGAAAAATCCAGCAGTTATTTATCAATATCACAAGGCGGATATTTTGCCACTTGCTGTCCAGTAAAAATCACATCAAAGTTGCTCAGGTCTCAGGTAAGCAACCAATCGCAGCTCAGCTTCAGGAAACAGGTGAGCTCTGATTGGTCGTTGGCCTCAGCAACTATGTGATGTCATCTTCAGTTGACAGCAAGTGGCAAAATGGCAGCCCCCTGACATGGATAAAAACGTCTGGATTTAGCTTAATAACTCATATTCCACACATGTAATATTAATCAGGATGTCATGTTTAGACTAGTGAGGTCACATGTAACATATTGTCAAGAAATGTTGACTTCTTCTTTAAAATTATTACAATTACATTTTGGATTGTAGTAAGAATACCGTGTTTATTGTATTTTGTTTAATGATGTGTTTGTGTAACATAACTTCGGCAGCAAAATCAACCCCTTTTAATCCAACTCGGGCCGATGATTTTGCCACTTGCTGTAAAGTCAAAATGACATCACAGTCACTCAGTGCTCATCAATGACCAATCACGGGCTCACCCGTTTCCTGCTTTGGTCATGTGATGTTCACACGCTGAACTAAACGTAAAACCTTTATCAAATGTGATGTCATTTTCAGTCAACAGCAAGATGCAAAATGGCCGCCCTTTGAGATGGATGAAAATGGATGGATATGATTGATTCATTTGACACAAAACACAATATTATTCAGAATAACTGCACATTGTTTAGAGTAGTGGGTCTGCACAGAACATTTTGTCAAGAAATGTGGGGGTGACTTCCCCTGTGATGGCGTCGCGACTTGTGTAACTTGCACCCCCATCGACATCAAGGTAGAGCGCACAAGCAGAGGAGCAGACGATGTAGGGGATTGGGGCCACATGATGCCTTTTGGCAGAGCTGACCCCATTCCACTTGTCACCCTCTATTCCCCCCCCGCCGCCCCCAAAACTTCTCCCCAAGCTGTGATGGGATGGGGTAAGCGGGAAGGGGAGACGACAGGGAGGGATGGGTCTCCGGAGATGACGCTCATCCTTAGTGGCACCCAGACCAAACTTTGTCTCTTGGCTTCCTCCCGCCTTTCACTTTGTGTGTGTGTGTGTGTGCGCGCACATGCCTGTTAAAGGATTCAGAACTCCCACCAAAGAGTGACGCAGTGTAATAAGTGAGTAATGAAGAGCCGGAGGCACTTTGAGCCTTTATTATGTTAAAAGGCAGCCATGCGAGGCAGCGCTTATTTCTACACCGCAGTTGATTCATTCCACGAGCAAACATGCTAACTTGGATAGATGTTGATATGAAAAACAAAGTCCAAATCCATCCCCGTGTGTCTAATGGGAGCTGACAGATATGGGCAAGATCATGCTGCACGGATGTTAGAGAGGAGGAGAGAGTCAAGTTGGGGGTGTGAAAGAAAGTGCACGTGTGTGTTGTCGGGTGGTGGGGTGGGGGCGATCTGATGTTTAATATCCATCTGTACATGGGTGAGTGGGTGGCTGAGTTTGCAAGTGTGCAACAACAACAAAAAAAACAACAACAAAGAAAAGCGTTTTGATTTATTTTTTTTTAAAGTCGTCTTGCACACTTCATAACATAAGTAAAGTTTATTTTCCACAAATCAGGATTCCCCTTCTCTGCCCCGCAGACGCTTGCACAATTTCTGACCCTGTGTTGCCCCATACAATCTTATTTAAAAGTTGTTTCCAGGTGTACGGAAGCGTAGAGCTGCCAATGTGGAGTAAACATTTTTGGCTGGCGCGTATGTTCGAACATACTCGCAAATACGTTCGAACACATTCGCAAATATGTTCGAACATACTCGCAAATACGTTCAAACACATTCGCAAATATGTTCGAACGTACTTGCAAATATGTTCCAACATACTCGCAAATATGTTCGAACATACTCGCAAATACGTTCGAACACATTCGCAAATATGTTCGAACGTACTTGCAAATATGTTCGAACATACTCGCAAATATGTTCGAACATACTCGCAAATACGTTCGAACACATTCGCAAATATGTTCGAACGTACTTGCAAATATGTTCCAACGTATTGAAATATGTTCGAACATACTCGCAAATATGTTCGAACATACTCAAAAATACGTTCAAACACACTCGCAAATATGTTCGAACGTATTGAAATATGCTCGAACATACTCGCAAAAATGTTCGAACATACTCGCAATTATGTTCGAACGTACTCGCAAATACGTTCGAACATACTCGCAAATACGTTCGAACGCACTCGCAAATATGTTCGAACGTATTGAAATATGCTCGAACATACTCGCAAATACGTTCGAACACACTCGCAAATACGTTCGAACACACTCGCAAATACGTTCGAACGTACTCGCAAATATGTTCGAACGTACTTGCAAATATGTTCGAACGTATTGAAATATGCTCGAACATACTCGCAAATACGTTCGAACACACTCGCAAATATGTTCGAACATACTCACAAATACGTTCGAACACACTTGCAAATATGTTCGAACATACTCGCAAATACGTTCGAACGTATTGAAATATGTTCAAACATACTCGCAAATATGTTCGAACGTACTCGCAAATATGTTTGAACATACTCGCAAATACGTTCGAACATACTCGCAAATACGTTCAAACGTATGTGTGGCTACATGCTACAAAGTTAGCATACCTTCCCATAATGCCATGGGGTATTCGCAAGCGTAATACCCCATTGCCTTATGGGGCGAAAAATGACGACACTAAATCATGCATGGCAGACATAATAAATCGTAAAAGTTACAAATAATCACTGTTTTTTGTCTACTTAATTTTATAATGAATTGTTAATGTGGCCGAAATACCTAAAAAATTGGGGGTTTTTTACTTGCACATGCGCAAATGATACCCCGTGGCATTATGGGAAGGTATGCTAACTTTTTAGCATGTAGCCTACAAGTACGTTTGAACATATTTGCGAGTATGTTCGAACGTATTTGCGAGTATGTTCGAACATATTTCAATACGTTCAAACATAATTGTGTATGTTCGAACATATTTGCGAGTATGTTCGAACGTACTCGCCATCCAAAAATGTTTACTCCACATTGGCAGCTCTGCGCTTCCGTACAGTTGCAATGTTCGCAATACTTCGGAAGAATCATGATAATGACATGAACGCTGCGCCTGTTTTATCAACTTTTTTATTCACCATGTGCTATGATGTAATGTATTATGTAACTATGTCACTTTATCACATTGTACAGTGTGGCGTCTATATGTATTTGTATTTGCTTTTATTCTGTTTTTTTCCCCCTTATGCTAGTCGTCATTGTGGGTCAAGATTAGAGATTCTGTTCTCAATTGCCTTACCTGGATAAATAGATAAATAAATAAATAAATAAATGAGCTTTGCGCAGGTCATTTTTCCCTCTCTTGAGTATGTACGTGCGTGTATTTGTTTGATCTTTATTGTCGTCGCCGTCTCCAGGACAGCTGGGGCTGTGTCAGAGTTCAGCTGCCTGCTCTGCAAAGCGGAGAATAAAGTGGGTGATGTGTGTATGGAGGAGGGGTGGGTGGGGGTCTTTGCTATATGTGTATTCATTTGGGTATGTTTATGGCCAAACTTGTAGAGATTATGTGTGTTTGGTCCTTGATACCGGATGGAGTAGAAGGCTGGGGTGAAAAGTGCAGTTTAATAGGCTAAAGACAGTGCTATGATCAGTAAGAATGCTACACGCTGCTTGCCATTCTCAGATTTAAAAAATAATCATAATGAAATACAAAAAAAAAAAAAAAAAAAATCATTGCCACAAGTGAAAAATTGCTTAACTCATTCACTGCCAGTCATTATAGAAAATTTTTACATTTCCAATACTCACGTGATATTCCATTCAATAATTATATATAAACCGAATCTACCAAATAACAGAATAGACTCCCTACTTTTTGTCCCGTCCCGTTCTTTTATAATTGACAGCAGAAAAATGTAGGTTTGCCAAAATACAGCCATTTCTCCCATGGACTCTGAAACTGTGTTTATTTCCTATAAAATGGGGCTATGATGTCATCTACCGGTGGTTGGGCATCAGTGAAGTTGTTTCCAAGTTTGATATTTACAGTGGAGCATGCTCAGATTCGCCCCCATTTAGCACCGCTCTAAAAAATACAATTGACAAGTATACTTGTCAAAGGCAGTGAATGTTAATTGGCAGAATATAGTGAGAAGTGAAATCATTTTTGTTGAGGATTCAACCTCTGAAGTGGTTATTTAGAATTGATTAACCACTACGGGGCGCTCCGGTAAGAGAGAATAAATAAATAAACTCAGATATATAAATGTTTCCAGGCTATTTTAAATGGAAACGTAATGTATTGTTGGTCTACATTACTCATATTAGCAAGTTACTAACAGCCACACATTAGCAGTTAGCTATCAGCTACTGATAACAAATGCAAACATTTGCCAAAAAACGAACACATAAGTGACACTAACACTCATACTTTCTTACTAAACACAAATAAGAATGTATCAGCACAAATTAGAATTGGAACGAATGAGAACGGTCACTCACGTCGTCATTTACTACTGCACGCTGCGATCTGAAAGACACACGGAGGACGGAAAAACAGGAAGCGGAAATCAAGCGCGACCTTTCAAATTAAAAGCATACGTTTCAAAATAAGACAATCGTAAACAAAGCAGGCAGAACAACTTGAAGAATTCTTAACAATGTTACTATTTTACTTTTTAATGCCATTAAAGTGACGTTGAAAATAAAATTCTGTTGGTTTGGTTGATTCCAATTTACACTTTTCTTACAGACCACACGCAATGGTTGAGTTGTGTATTTATCAGACAAATTATGATCCCTCTAGGTGAGATGAATACATATATCATTTTATAGTTCTGTTGCACAACAGTGCAACAATGCAAAAGCACATCAAAGTTTAGTTTAATTTAACATTCTACTTCTGTTTGTTTTAGCTTCATTCCGTGTTGTTTCATTTCATTTAGTGTGTTGTAATTCGAAGTTTGGTTTATCCAAACTCGTTTTGGTTTCTGTTTTGTAAGCGCGACTATGTTTGCGTTAAAAAAAAAAAAAGGTCAAAATTCCAAATTCGGGAAAAAAAATTGGGGTAACCCGTTTACATGCTTGATAGGACAGTTACTCCCGTAAATTACATGTAAATTGGGTTCAATTGGAATAGCACGTTGAAAAGCGTTCAAAAGCGTGACGCACGGACGTCATTACGCAAATAGACGAGTCGTCTTCGTTCAATAAAAAACATTATATATAAATGTCACTCACCACGCTAAATTAGTCATTTTTCCTCCCCGCTCCAAAAGTGTCGTCATGTTTGTTTACCTCTGCTTGAGAATTTCCGGTGGTTTGTGGGCCAGAAGCACGCACTTTTATATACATATATTTTGTATAGATTTACACTGTAGCATTTTTGTTGTAGATACAGAAAACAACGTGAAAATGTAGTTTGGTGCCTCTTAACTGAGGTTTAGTGTAGTTCGGTTTTACAACTTCATAAGGGTGGATTCAGTTTAGATTTTTTTTTAACTTTATAATTTCTTTTAGGTTTGCAACTATTGAGAACTTTTGCGGAACTTTTTAAAGCAAGTTATTTTTATATTTTCAGTTGCCAGTTACGCCTCAAACTATTTCAATTATAGTTCGAACTATAGCAAGAACTGAACGTATACAAAAAACTTTACGTGATGCACAGTTTATCTTCGTGAGTTGTTTCTCTTTCCGAGATGCCGTTTCGGATGCCGACTGCCAAACAAACAACAAGACTACGAAAATGCACCTGCTTGGCTTTTAGTCAAATGCAACTTTTTCTCAACAAAAGAGGGGAAAACATTTTTTTGGAGTGAATGAATGGCGATGAAATGAAACGAAGAGGAGAAGTGTTAGTTTGTGTGTTGATGGTGGTATATCCCCCCCCCATTCCATCTTGGAGGGATGAGGATAATGGGAGCAAGCAATGGGAGAGCTCATTATCTGGCCGACCATCTGCTATTGGGAGGGAGGAACTGTCTGTCTGTCCCAGACACGCACACACACGCACACATGCACATTGTGAAAAAGCCCCGAGTTAGAGTGAAAATGTTCTTCTAACTTCCCCAAATTAGCTGTACATCTGCTATGTGTAGCTCCTTGTGGCCTAAAGAGTGGAGTCAAGGCACACTGGGAAAAAAAAATGTAACTTGCAAATTAATAAGCACAAAAATATGGTCATATAATTTTAAATGACACTATGTTGTATTATAAATATGATTAAAGTGAAGCACGGAGTTGTGGCATTTTTCTTGGGTGCAAATATATTATTATAGCCTACATATCCTTTCCTCAACTTTTTGCTGAGATAATCTTCTTTTATGATTTTTGCCCCCCACATCAGACGTAAAAAGCAAAAGGAAATGAGATGTCAGTGCCGGTTGTGTGTATTAATGCTTTTAAATCAGTTTGCTGAGGGAGCTTCGTGTGACTGTGAGAAGTTGTCGGCCACAGCAGATGCTCTTTGTTGCAGTGCATTGTTGTTGAAAGCTGAGACTTTTTGTTTTTTTTTTGGCGAGGGGGGGGGGGGGGTGATGACGATGATGATGTGGTGGTGGGGGGGGGGTTTACTCGGCCTTGGGCCAGCTCCGGGCAGTAGAAGAGCACGGCGCCTCGCTATTGGCTCCCCGTAGCTGTCAATCACCTTCTCCCCGCCCCCTCACGTCATGGCAAGTTGAAGTAAAGTTTGAGCAAGTTTGCGTCGACCAAGTAAAAAAAAGTTGACGGCGGCACTTGACGCTCGCCGCACACGACAAGCAGACGGAATGGCCGCGAAGATGAAGCTGTGTCGCACTTTTCTAGGTATCGTATCAATAACTTTATATTCACTCTAACTGCCAACATTTCAAAGCGACAATGGCAAACGTCTGTGTGTGCGTGTATTGTAACTCTTTCATTTGAAAGGCAGCTGTGTGTTATTTTTGTTTTTGTTTTTGCCCGCTTCAGTAAAGTAGGGTAGAACACATCTTTTATGTTTTGTGAGAACGTTTCCAACAAGTGAGACGTTTTATGAACGGATGCCGGTCGTTGGAGGATTACGACATTAGCGAGTTCTACGTCATCGCCCGTTGTAAAAAGTTTGGCGTCAACAGATGCCAATAACGGACATATAGTTTTCAAAATAAACTTTACTCCGTCTACTTGTCTCGACGTGTCCGGGACAAAAGAGAGTTGATCCCCCTGGGGGACTTTGTGGTCCTGGTACCATGGGGACAATGCCAAGCTGCGAGCTGATTAGAAACTTTTTTTTTTTTTTTTTTTTTTTTTCTTGCGTTAGTCTGTCGGCTTGTTCCATCTGTCGAGGGCCCACAGGGGCCTCCCGGGTCCCAACCTTACTTCTCAGTTCAGCTGCTGCCCCATGTAATATTTATGCACAATATCGCCACCATACAACTTCATTCAAAAGTGTTAGGAGGCCTGGCTGTGCCATCTGCACTCACAACTCTGCGACATTAAATTACCATAAAGTAAGACTACTTTGAAGTTTTTTTCCTAATGTTGCTGCCGAATTATAAGACACTGAGGCAACCGTCAAAGCGGAACAAGTCAATATTGTAACTGCTATACTTTTATTTTTGTTTAGTAGTTTTTCAAAAATATGAATAGTATTTTTTTTATGTCATTCTATTTAAAAGAACGCAACATCTTAAGTGATTATTTTTAAGTTATGCTTTAAATCAATGTTTTTTTTAACCTACTTCATCGACTTCCAAACTTGATCAACTTTATTTAAAAACAAATATTATGTAGCCCTGCGATTGGCTGGCAGCCAGTCCAGGGTGTCCCCCGCCTACTGCCCAGAGCCAGCTGAGATAGGCTCCAGCACCCTCCGCGACCCTTGTGAGGACTAAGCGGTCAAGAAAATGGACGGATGGATGGATATTATGTAGCCTACTTTAGCATACTGGTGAAAAATAATTAATCTCAACACAACAGAAATGTATCTATTATTATGATTACTTTTGCAACGGATCAGGGTGAAATGTAAGTTAATCTACAGCTCAGCTGCTGTCTCAGCTGCCAACATATCATGAAATGACATGAAACGACGAAGGAGACTTTGAAATTAGCACCAACAATAATGTTGTATCTACTCATCAAGCCTATTGTTGCGCCTAATGAAGGAAAAGACAAAAAGCCTTTGTTGCCTCCACAATAAACTTGTGTAAGTGATTGTTGCTGCTCTGAGAGCTGTCCAGGGTTCTGTTTCTCACATGCAAAAAACTCTTTGGAGCTCTCCACAGTACAGAGAAATGACTTTTAAAGCTGGTGGTATGTACTTAACTGTCACTTCCTCACCAGACCTAACTTTGCACATGGCCTCCTCCCTTGTTCCACTCAGCTGGATCAAGGCCCAAGGTTTTTCTTAAACCCCCCACCCATCCCCATCATCCCCCAATCCCCCCCCGCCCGCCTTGTTTATTCGATTGTCGCCCCTGTTGTTGTGTGAGTCCCTTCTCCGACGCCAGGCAGCCGCGGTCTGAAATCATACTGATGCGACGCGCGCGCCCGGTGATTGATTTCAGCTCCAATGCATAACAATGGGATTGCACAAAAAAGAGCCTGCTGCAAGGAGATAAGAATTTAATAGAATTTCTGAAAGCTGAAGGTTGGGCTTTTTGAATATTCCCTGCGTGCGTGGCGTGGAGACGGCAGATAAAGAATGGCATTTGTGGGGACTATTCTCAAATGGCTTGTAATGAATGGTTGTCATTTCCACTAATGGTTTCAAAACAGCAAAGGGGAAAAAAACAAACATTTGGGAGTGACTCCAAGTAACACTAAGAGGCTACTTGGAGTTGGCTTTTTTTTTTCCCCCCCTCAGTAAAACGATCAACAAATCTGTGACAGTGATCGCACTTGCTTGAATCATCTTTAAAACTCTCATCTTTTGAACGTCTTTGACATTGGACGATGTCAGTTGTAGTAACTCCATCTTTTCTGAATCCGAGAAGGAAAACAAATGCCCCTTGAATGAAATATTGGACCGTACCACTTTCAGGCACAGGGAGGAAAAGGTTTGCTATGTGCTATGACTTAACTCTGAGATGCTTGCTGTGACTAATATAGAGGGACACGTTTTTGGCCTTTTCAATATGTGCATAAGATTCAAATGCACTTTTTCTAGTTTGAAATCGTCAGCTTTGTCGACTCAGATGATGCATGTGTTCGGAGGGGGGGGAGTCAGCGAAAGGGGGGCGTGTTCATGTACCAGAGAGTGCGTCGTGAGGGGTGTGTGGCGTAAGGGAGTGTGATGGGGGCGGGGTGGGGGTCCTCAAGCCCTGCCCATGTGATGCTCGAGGTTTTACTACAGCTTCCGTGATGTCATGGCAAAGGGCGGAGGGAGGAGAATGGGGGTGGCGGAGGGGAGGAGGGGATACAATGGCTCATGAGGGAAAGGTAAGTCAATATTAGGTTTTTTTTTTTTGGTTTTTTTTTTTCCTTCTCGCTGACAAAGGCAAATGAAGCCATGTTTTTGCTTACAAACAAGTAACATCCCTCACGCCTCGATCCGGAGCCGCCAGCCGGTGCTGCGTGTGACCGAGGCCGCTTTTATGCTTCCTCTCCATCCTTTACTTACCACATCTGGACCTTTGGACCGGGATATAAAAATCTTTTCTTTTTTTTTTTTTTTAAACTATCACTCGGATGTTATTGTCGTTTTCAAGCGAACTTCTTCATCTTGCAACTATTAAAAAACACAGAGGAGGCAGCGACGCAATATTATTGATTCCAGGTAACGAACTGCTTTGGAGGTTTTTAATGCGTGTATACTTTTGCATACGTATCAATTAGTCATTCGTCTTCACACTCATTTATTCAAACTTACTCATATTTAGAGCGTAGGAAGGAAACTACCAGTGTTTTGATAACAGTACACAACTATGGCGCGTCGATCCACTTCTTGTAGTACGTCAGCGTGGCTTGTGTGTGTCAGCGTGCAAGTGCGCGTGTAGTACTTGCCCTCCACTAATGCTCTTTTTTTTTTTTCTTCTTCTTTTTTTTTTACGGAGGTGCATCTTCCACTCTGTCCTCTAGCTTCACCTTTTTTTTGGGGGCATTTTCCGCGAACGTGCATCCGTTTTGCTGTACGTTACATCGCCCGACGAACCGCGAATACGTGCTAGCCGCATATTTGTGTTGTTCCTATAGTGCAAAGTGTGCAATCTGATGTGCGGAGTTTTGGTGTTAAATGCTCGCTGTTGTTGCGATGCGAGAGATGGATGGATGGATGGATGGATGGATGGATGGAACGATGGATGGAGCGTGTTAAAGAGGGAGGGGTTGGCCATTTGATCCTCTGCAGCAAAAAAAAAAAAAAAAGCAGCGATGCTCTTTTCAAATGTCAGCCGTCTTTAATGGTGTGCACATTTGTCCCCCGAAAAGTCGAGCCTAGAAATAACCACCTCTATTGGGGAAATATACACGTTGTGTCGTGATTTTTCTTTTTTAGACGAGCGTGTTGTCGGACTGTGCGTAATGTAGACTTGTGTTGTGTGTTTTTTTTTTTTCCATGCACTCACAATCCCCCCCCTCCTCTTTGCTTTGCTTACATGGCCACGTAATGTGTGTGTGCGTGTGCGTAACTCGTTCTGTCAATGCACCTGCGTCCTAAGATGGAGGAAAGAGATGAGGGATGATGACGAGGATGATGATGATGATGATGAAGAAGCGCACTACACTCGATCTTTTTCTTTAAAAAAAAATAAATAAATTGTAGTTGGCTGCACATTCGACTTGATTTCCAAGAAAATACTTTTGGAAAGTTTTGCTGTTATTTTGTGCTAATGGCTTAGCATGTCAAGGTTTTAGTAGGGAGTAGCAGCATGCGAAGTGAACTCACTTTCATCCTGCCTTCAAAGTATCCACACTTGAAAACAATTCAAGGCTGAAGTGCAATTTTCTGCGGGTCTTTTAACGTGTATTGTGCTTATTGCTTCCCTGATTTGATGTGATGATGACCACTTTTCGTTTTGTTTGTTGTCCTCTGCTTTCTTTTTCCTGCGAATTGTAGCCCAGTTTCAAAGGATTACAGAATTAGGTTATTGGTGCCTTATGCTGTCACTGGAGACTATCGAGCCCGCTTGCAGCTCCGGCCGTGCTCACCTCTGTGTTTTTAGTTACCTTAGTGGCGAAGCTTTCTATTTATTAGGGACTGAATAGCCCGTGGCGAGGACAGCAGGTGCCGGAGGAGAGAGCGTAATAAACGTGTTGGAGGAGCAGCTGGGGCCAAATTGCACCCTCGTCATTCAAAGCCTATCAAAAATCTAAGCTATACAAGCAAAGGTCAGGGTCCTGCGGGCTTTCAAGGGAGAGCAGACATTTCAAATGACAGGCTTGGAAATAATGAATTTCGTGCCCCGTGTTGAAAAATGGGGGGGGGGGGGAAGCAAAAGGATTTCTGGCCAAAACAATGCCAAACATACAGTCTTGTGACACCACAAAACTGTGCAGTGCCAGTGCCCGGTTTCATTTGATAAGCGGCGGTGACACTTTTGTTGTTCCTCAGATGCTGAGGTCAGGGTGGCCCTCAGGGGAGCTTCTCCAAAAGCTGCTGCTTCGCTCTCCTGCATCGCTTTCCCGCTGTCCCATAACCAAGCATTTGTCCTGATACCAGCCTTTTAAACTGCTCTCTTTACATACTTTCTAACCAATGAGTCTCTTATTAACTGAAGAATTTTCAGATGTGGCAACTCGGCTCTTTTTTTGTGTGTGTGTGTGTAATTTTAATCTTTCTTCCTCCACAACTTTTGATTTGTGATTCCCTTTCTGCTTCATTGACGCTCTAATCACATTGTATCGCGACTAAATCCTTCTTTACGGGAGCAGGAGTGTACAGCTGGCTTGGCCCTGTATGTACACTTAATACTGTTACAGTCAGCCCACTCTGGTATTTAATCTAACTATGGATTTAGGGCTCTTTGCTTCATTGTCCCAATACTGTAAGCTGCGAGTAATGGTATTACCCTTGCATAAACTTTGTTTTGAGGTAATATGCAAAATTTTGCATTTACAAATGTAATAAGGCCCAGTTTTGATTGACAACTGTAGATATGGCTGTGTAATTGCTTGTTATTGTGTTTGGCGTACCACGACACAGTAAATTTTGTAGAATAAATTTGACTATAAACAGAGTCTATTTGGTCCCACTTTAAACAGAATAAAATTCGCACTTGGAAGAGACTAAAATATTCAGAGTAAATTTCACTCAAAGTATTTTTACTGCGTACTATTTTATTTAAAAAAAAAAGTCACTCAAGGGTTGAGGAACAAACCCACAACTTCAGTTTGGGAGACAGACAATCTACTCCCTGAAACATGCTCCGACTGTGTCTTAGTATATCACTCATGTCAGCTGGAATCTTCATGCCTCCAAACTCTTTTGGTTATTATCAAACAGTAGAAGTGGCATAGCTCAGGTGGTAGAGTGGCAGTCTCCCAAATTGAAGGTTATGAGGTGTAACTATTTTTTTTTTTATTAAAATAAACTAGTAAAATGTACTCAAAAATAACTTTACAAGGTGTGACGGGATAGGCCAATTCTCTCGTGCACATTAAAAATACTTTGAGTAAAATTTACTCTGAATGTTTTACTCTCTTCCAAGTTTAAAATTTACTCTGTTTAAAATAAAATATACTCTACAAAATTTACTGTATACGCTGCATCATAAAAGTGTTTCGAACATTTAGTCCCCCAATGTCCTAAGATAAACAAAGCAAAATAAATCAAACTCCCCTCAGCATGATGCAATGCTACAATTCCAAACAATCAAAATAGTGAACATTATCATCATGAAAAAGAATATGCGGTTGTGCCTGATGAAATGTCTCGGTAGCGCTTACGTCCGTAAAATAGGAATGAAACGAATCGCAAGCTTTCAAATGAAGCATATTTTCCGTAGGATCAGATTATTTTAATCCATTCACTGCGCGTGAAAGCGTCACTCCGATATTCCCGCGCCCTTTTTTGCGTCCGATTAAGCAAAGCAACCCCAGTGAAAAACTAATTGTCTCATGCACCTTCAAGTTTTACTGTGAAATAATGAGCAGTGAGTCTTTTAGGTGGGAATCAGCAGTATAGGATCAAAGAATATATCATATACAGCAGGGGTGTCCAAACTTTTTCATTTGAGGGCCACATACAGAAAATCAGAAGGACGCAAGGGCCACATAATGTTATGAAGAGAAATTGTGTTTAGTCCTAAAAATTGTACAAATAATTTATGTGTGTTTTTGCATATTTAGAAAAATGGTACAGTGTATATAAACCAAAACCAATTTATTTGTAATGTGGCAGCAGGGTTATTATAGTTTTGGAATTTTTCATTTTAGTTTTTATTGTTTTTTTTTTGTTTTTTTAATTTAGTTAGTTTTAATTAGTTTTCAGGGTGGTTCTGTTAGTTATTTATTAGTTTTAGTTCTTTATTAAATGCTTAGTTTTAGTTTAGTTAGTTTCAGTATTAGTTTGAGTTTTTTAAATTTTTGTAAATGTGTATTACTTGTGCACAATATAAAAAAAAATACCATGGGTGCAACGTCATTATTCCGGTTTATATCAAAATAAATCTACTACAAATCACATTTAAAATTATCCCCATAGGCTCATTAAATTAATTACCAAAGACTAAAACGAAGGTCATTTTTGCTATAATTATAGTTAGTTTCATTTTCAGTTAGTTTTGTAAACATAAAATGTAGTTTCAGTTAATTTTCTTTTTTTTAAAAAAGCATCTTCGTTTTTATTTTATTTCCTGAACGAAATTGTAGTTTTGAATTGTATTTTTTTCGTTAGTTTTGGTTAACTAAAATAAACTTTAATGGCACCTGTTTTTCGACACCCTCCCTTCTTACTTTGACCATCGCCAAACATTTTTGTTTTTAGTTTATTTGAACTGAGTCAAATGCCATTTTTAGCATATGTCGCGGGCCACTAAAAAATGGACGGCGGGCCGCAAATGGCCCCCCGGGCCGTTTTTTGGACACCATTGATATACAGCATATACTGGATGAGAGTGTAGGGAAGCCTATTTAGCTTCCTTTTTATGATTAAATGTGGAATTTGAGAACGAGAGATCAGGTCAGGACCTCTCAGTTCTTCGAATCTCGGTTGGTGGTTTGCACTACAGCTTCAACTAACAGTACATATAAGGGATGGGTGAGTATCGATAGGTATTGGTGCCGATACCAGCCTTATTTTAAGGCATCGATACTTGCGATGTGCCAGTTTTACGATCAGGAACAAGAAATTAGAAGAACAGAAAATTGCCGTTAACTCTTTTACTGCCACATGTCATGTTTCATTGTAATTTCATACACCGGCAGCCCATTGAAAAGAGATACAATGCTGACATCTGCTAGCCATAGTTAGTGAGTGTTTTCGATTCCACAACCCATTGACCAGGCAGCGCTGCACTTAAGACGTTGCACTGTCCATTGATTAAAAAAAATACCAAAAACATAGTTGACGTTAGGGATGTCACGATAAGGGCAATATCGTGATATCTTGATATGAAAACTGCCACAATATCGTCGTCGTCATGCTCACAATATTTAAAAGGAACACATTTGTTTAAAAAAAAAGTCAGGCTGATTTCCATTTGTGCAGTTCTAGCACCCTCTAGTGGCTAGTTTATTAGTGCAATTTAATTTCCATGAGGGATGTTTTGGCCTTCTATGTTTAAAATCGATGCTAATTGTCAGATGAAGGGGAACTTAATTTGCTTGTGAAGCGATCAATGTGTGCTTGCATTAGCAAGTAAGTGCCTCAATATTGTTATTTGCGATTGTAGGTGGTTTATATGCATTGCTGTTATGTACAAAAGCACAATATTGTGCTTTTTTTTTTTTAGTATGAGCTCTTTTTTTTTTTTTTTTACAATATTGTGATATTTTTTTAAATATCGCCAATGCCCCCACAATATCGTGATAATTATCGTATCGTGACCTTCATATCGTGATAATATCGTATCGTGATGTTTGGATATCGTTATATCCCTAGTTGACGTCATTTAAAGTTTATGGCGGCATACATTGATTTTACTAATCGTTAGGGCTGCACAATATATTGAAAAAATATCGATATCGTGATATTGGCCCTTGCAATATGTATATCGCAAAGGCACGCAATAAGTTTTATATGGAATTTTATGCTTTTTATGTGAATTTGGCCAGTCAGATGCTAACGAAGATGCATCAACATTCAATAGTTGAAAATGATCAAGACATAATTACAATTAATTAACTAAGATTACATGAAGGTTGCTTATTTTGCCCCATGAAAAATATTTTTCTTTCATTAGGTAATAAAAATGTAATTTCTTGAGGTACATGTTAAATATCGCAATAATATCGATATCGCTATGTTCAGCAAGTATATCGCATATTGCATGTTTTTCCAATATCGTGCAGCCCTACTAATCGTTATGAAACGTTTTTGGCGGTCAAGAGTTAATTTTGTGCAATTTTATGGAAAATGCTAAATATATTTTTTTTGTGGGGGGCAGTTTTAAGCATCAAAAAGTACTGGTGGTTTTGGTGACTACTCGAGTTGGGTACTCGTACTGGTATCGGTCAAAAACCAAAAAAAAGTGGTATCAAACATCCTTATTCTTTATTCATCACATTTGGTTTCACTTCACCTCATTGTTGCGGTAAAGCAAGGCAACATCTGTTACAGTATAAGAAGAATCTGGTGGGGATTTGGAATCGACTTCAAGTTTCTCTTGGGTGATCAGGCCAATGAAGTGAAGAGCTATTACCTTAATGAAAAAACGGGGGAGGAAAAAAAAAAAAGCTTGATTTATGGCTGATTCATTATTTACTGACCATTCATTCCTTGCATCCTCCCCCCTTTCTCTTATACAGGCACCCTGAAAAGCTCGATAAAAATGCGCAAATTTGATTGATTCTATTAGTAGACTGACAGAGACCACAGCTGGGGCACTTAACCATGTACGTCGCGTGTGTGCGTGTGTGTTCATTAGTTAGTGGTGTGTACTAGAAGCTTGAGTACCATCACCCCACCCCCATAACCTTGTATTCTTTAACCACACCCCTCCTCAAACAAACCACTGGTACAGATCATGTGGGGAAAAAAAACAACATATCTCTTGTCACCGACCACCATCTCGTCCTCACACTAGAAAATGAATTTCGGGGTGAGCTGGTGAACCAGCGGTGGACACGAGGCAGCGAGAGGACCAGCAGCCGCTGTCAGGCCTCCCTGAGAGCGCAGAGCCGTCGACCAATCATGGTGAGTGACAAGCCCCTGCAGCATCAAATATCCCCCTGGACACCCACCACACCCACCACCACCACTCAAGAGTTACCCGCACTTCATTCTGCTTCCTGGGCATTTCCTAGCTCAGCGGGGACGTCAAGAAAAAGGGGGGGGGGGGGGTGACATGTAAGAAGGGGGGGGGGGGGGGTGTTGGGTGAGGGAGGGGTCAGATGATGGCAGGTTGAAAACATAATCAAATGTCCCGCTCCGGCCCCGCCCTGCCCGCTGCTCTCCGCTCTTGCCCGCTTCAGCTTAGCTGAGTTTAGTTAAGCTCAGCGCTTTTTTTTTTTTTTTTTTTTTTTGCCTCTGCTGAGTTTAACTTTCTACTCCAGCATTTTTTTTTTATTGTACTGAAACACAACAAAAAAGGAACTCAAAAAGGATGGCCTCGAGCTCCCCACACTTGATATCAGCAGAAACGAATATTCCAACCTAACTTCTCTTCGCGATCATTTTGAGGTTATTTCATCGAGCAGAAAACAGCTGGCCTCTTTTATTTTCTCGCCCCGTTCGTCTCAACTGAGGGCGACGCACAACAAAGAGATTGAGGGGGGGCCGAGGGGGAGAAGGAAAGAGAGATGAGTAAGGGGGAGGGGGGGGAGTAAGGACAAGGAGGAGGATGCGAGAGGGAGTGGGCTGTTCCCCCATGGGCCCAGTAAAAGTAGTTTGGCTCCCCCCCTGATGGCTCAGGTTCATCTAAGAAGATGACGTTTATTGATTTGGTTTGATTTCTGCTGCTGGGGGTCGCCGAGGAAAGCGAGAGGGCGAAAGAGAGAGAAAGGTGCTACTCTTATCATCTCTGTATGGCATCTGTCACAGAACATTCTCATCAGAACTGGAGTAGAGATGCTGTGGTCAGAACTGGGATGCCATCAGGATCAGGTGCAGATTCAAATGTATTTAAATTTATTTTTTGTCAAAAGCTTGGCCTTGGCAAGTGAGCAGTAAATTAAAAAAAAAAAAAAACTAGTGATGCACGATAATATCGGTGGCCGATAATAGTGTTGTTCCGATACCGTTTTTTGGCCCTTGATACCGATTCCGATACCCAGTATCGGCCGATATCGATACTTAAGATTTTTTTTTTCCTCAACATGAAAAAGCTGTCCTGCCATTGGTTCAGAGCATTCAAGGGCCAATAGGATATCTTAGATCGGCATGCAGTGAACATTAGTGTTGTTCCGATACCGTTTTTTGGCCCCCGATACCGATACCCAGCTTTGCAATATCGGCCGATACCGATACTATATCGATACTTAAGATTTTTTTTTTTCCTCAACATGAAAAAGCTGTCCTGCTATTGGTTCAGAGCATTCAAGGGCCAATAGGATATCTTATATCGGCATGCAGTGAACATGTCACATACCAGTGAATGTCTTGCACGAGCAAGACACAAGATGCTGCATCCAAAATCTTATATTAGTGTTGCAATTAATGGTATCGGCATGTTACTTGTGAGTACTTACCGATACCGATACCACTGTTTTAATGCAGTATCGGCGCCTCTGCCGATACCAGTATCGGTATCGGAACAACACTAGCCGATAATTATCAGCACTTATCGAACATTTTGACGTCAAACAGATGAACCAGATAATAGAGAAATCTGCCGATAATTATCGGCAATTTGATTTCATACAGATAAACCAGATAATAAAGAAATCCATCAATAATTATAGACATGTCACGTTGGTCCATCTGTTGTGGTTGTGGATCATATCAATAAAATTCAGCTTCATGGTGCTTTACATACAGTGAAACATTGTGCAAAGTTTATACAACTTTTCAATGTATTTGTTAGACTTATAGTAGCACTTGAAAGCATATTTGTATTCAAATTAATTTTGCAAACAATTATCGGCTTACTTATCGGTTAACAAAATCGGTACCTCTAAATTATTGGTTTATCGGTATCGGTTGAAAATAGCATTATCGTGCATCCCTAAAGAAAAAAAAAAAATACACTGACCTCCAAATTTAAATGATTTCCTTCCTTCTACTTACTAAGTAGGTTTTATTTGTTAACATTATTTGTATACAGATACATACGGTACATATGTGCTCTATCAGTTTTTAGTATTGCAATTTTATTTGTTTCAAATTACAGTATTACAAAACATATTTAATCTTATGCTTTTGTATTTCATTTCAGTTTCTCAATGTTAGGATGTGAGAAATCAGTTTTACTGCCTCGTAATTATGCATATGAGGCCCATTAGGAAAACCCACTTCGATTAGTAATATGGCTCCTTGGGTAATTAAAGGCCACTAGTTTAGCCTTGGCGGAGGTCCGCTCTTTTGCGCTCGCGCTCCCGCGACTAGCGAAAGACAGACTTGCGCCTCCTCCTGCCGCTCGACTGCTCTCTCGGATGCGAATTGCTAAAATGAAACTGTGGAAGGTCTTGCCGTGTGCCAATCCAACATGGAGGCCGCCCGCCGTGGTTCAGTGTGAAGCATCCCTCTAATTGGCAGCTGCTGCCCGCAGGTCATTTTTTGGTGATGTCAGTCTTCCGTCACCAGTTGCATTTGCCGTAATATCTCTCTCTCACTCTTGTAAACCTAAAAAATGAATGAAAGAGTCATTAATTTGAGCCAAGAGACGAAGGGTGACCTTCTCTCTGAAGTCATTGCCCCCAGCGAGACATTTACATGGAGCTGTGACAGTGTCGAGCAAAGCCCTCCTACACAAAAAAAAGTAATTGAGAATGTGCAACGCAGCCTGTAGGGATGAGCTGTGAATTCCACCTTGTGCGTTTTATTCTTCTTCCTCCACACTATTCCACATTACATTTCACAGTTGTTGAAGTCGCGCGTGACGTTCACGCTTGCGAGTGTCACACTCGGATTCCATATTCTCTCCTTCCCCTCCTACTCTCTTTTTTTATGCATGAGATTTTGATCATTCGGCGCACAAGGGGTCTCGCTTAAAAGACAAGGTAAAAAAGGACAAGTTTTGAACCTGCATTAGAAGCGGCCCCTTTCAAAGAGATTATGAAAATCAGGTGAAGGCCTGCCTTGCTGCGTTTGGATCCACTCACGATGACTTTTGTGCACATACAAATTTAATGAGTTGGAATTGAGAAAAAGGGACAGGAAGAAGGGAAGAACTCGGATGCGCTTACCAATTTAAATGTGCGTAGCTATGGTTACGCAAACATGAAAGCGCTCGGCGCCCTTTCCTGATGACTGATCGGTATGAGCAGCAGCCATCGGAAGAAAGGGGGGCAAAATAGATGAAAATGTTGCGTATTTATGCACGCGTGTGCCATTAAAACAGTGCTTCAAATAGTGCCCCCCCCCCAACCACCCACCCACCCCCGATGGGGGGGCACGAGTCTCCATCAAGAGGGGCGCGCTTGACCTCGGGGAACATGCTTTTTTCTTTTTTTATTTTGATGGGGGGTTTTTTTTAGAATAAAATGCAATTGGACCTCCACTACATTAGGGGGCAGTGGCGCCCTCAGTATTGGCAGAGTGTGCGCAGGGAGCATTCGCTCGGTGGTGTGGGGGTTTTGTTTGCACTGAGCATGTGCGCTTTGCACACAGCAAAAAAACAAAACAAAATCAGCACAAATTATTTTATATATTTTTGTTTTGCAGGTTAAAGTTTTTTTTTTTTTTTAAATAATGTGCTCCTGAGTTAATGTTGGTGATCACTTTGAATGCATTATTATTCCTTAAATTTATGTAATTTTATTTTTCCGTATCATATGGTTTGACATGGTCAGTCAGTCAAAAAATGTTTATAGTTTAATTAAGGATTTAATTTTATTTTTGAATTTCAGATCTTTTCTCTTACAGTTACTAAAGCTATTCTTTGTTGTAAGTTGGTCCATATTTCTTTCTTTTTTTATTCTCTTTTACATTATTAAGGATACAGCGTTATGCAGAGGTGTGCTTATAAGAATTTTATAGACAAATGATACTTTATTGTCGCGGGGGGGGGGGGGGGGGGTGTTTTCTTCTTACTGGGGGGGGGCATGACAGAAAATAATTGAGAAGCACTGCATTAAAACAACATGCATGTTCAGACAAAGACCTTCTCTTTTGCTCATTTAAATTGTTTACATCTATAGCCGTCCACCTACTTTGGTTTGGTCTGTACAGTCTAACATTTAATTCATCTGCTTTTAAACTCCAGCGAATTGATTGGCTGCGTACGCCGAACGTCCCATTTGTGTGAGGGAGCGCACGCGCGCGTTCATAGAAACACTCCACGCGCTGCACTCGTATCCACTCAGCTCCTCCTTGCAAGTGGGGCACTAAAAAAAAAAAAAAAAAAAAAAAAAGAGTCGAGCGCTTTCTTCGGGCCGGGCTACAAAGCTGCGGCTTGTTGCACGACTTTCAGCGCCGACAGCACCTGATCTAATAAGTGGCAGAAAGCGGTAGCGGGCCAAGGCTGTGGAGGGGAGGGGCGTTGTCCGTCTTGCACCTGTACCTCCGGCCTGACACGAAAGACTAATGAATGAAGCGTACCCACCGGGGTGAACAACAGCATGCTTCATCTTCTTCTCATCCCTCCTTCTCTCCTTCTTTTCATAACGAGCAGGAAAGGGTCTTTGCCAAAAACCGAGAGGGAAAAGGGGGGGGAACTAAGAGGAGAAACGGGGCCTTGTGTTCGAACCCCACCGCGGCGTTTGCCAACTTGATGAGCGAGCGAACACAAAGCAGTTAAGTGCCCGGGTAAAGGAGGGGCTTAGGGTGGGCTGTTGTGCGCGAGCGCCACGGGAGCTAAGGAACAAGGCGAGGGAAAGAAGGAGGTAAACCCGTGATAAAATTAAAGTCCAGTAATCAAAGCTAAAAGCTCCATTGTGACTAAAAAGCATCTGATAGCTTGAGAGTGCGGCACCGAGGAGGCGTGGCCATCGTCAGAGTGGCGCGCGTGTGTGTGTGCCGGAGCCGGTGGTTAACACCTGCTCTTTTGTGGCTTAAAAGCCGAGCCGCAACTAAGCAATGCTCACGGTGTCTCCACGCACACACACATACACGCAATTTGGCTCCATAGAAGTTTTCGGCTTTTAGAGGCCTGTATGATTTTTTATATTTTTTTTGCCTCATTATTATGATGTTGAAAGTTCTGATTTCTGACGCTTGCTCTCACGATTGGTTGTGGCCCCTGTGCAGCCAGGGTCTTACTGCCGCCACTGCAAATTACAGGTGCTTGTAATGGAGGGTGTGAAAGGGGAGGAGTTTTTAAAATGAGCTATGGGCTCCCACTCCAAATGTCCACCACACTTGTCTCACTATTCATACAATAAGAAGGCACATTGGTTTATCTCGACCCCCACGTCCATCTGCCACAATCCTATCCAGTTCAAGGAAAGACTTATTGAAATGATGACTTCTCATCTTCTTTTTTTTTCATTGAGCAATTGATTGACTCTTGTTGTCCCCCCCTTCTCTGTCTCTCAGATGAGTGTAGAAAGTGATGACAAGCGAACTCGCACTCGGTCCAAGGGAATCAGAGGTGAGCATCGTTTTTCGTTTGTTGGGTCAGGTGATGTTTGTTTGCATGAAAACATGAAAATGTTCAGCGTCGTGTTTTAGACTTTACAATTAAGACTGCACTTTTTTTTATGGAGGACCAAAACTGCCAAAATTCGAAATAAATAAATGACTAAATAACTAGATAAATAAATGACGAAATAAATAATTGTCTCAAAAAATAAATAAATGTCTAAATAAATAAATATATGTCTAAATAAATGACTAAAAGTGAAAATACAAACGGATTTATTTCCATTTATTTTTAATTTTGTAGATAGAATTTTCGAATGATATATATTTTTTCATATTCATTTTTATTTTCACTTGTAGACATTTATTTATGTATTTATTTAGTCATTTATTTAATTTGAATTTTGGCACTTTTAGTCCTCCATACACTTTGCCCTGGGCCCAAAAAATAGCACCTTAGGTCTGAACCTAAATGGCTTCCACTTGTGTGGAGTTTTGCACTCTGCTTGAGTGTTTTTTTTTTCTGCTTTCTCCTTCAGTCTACAAACATTAAATTGGCAACTGGCAATCAGTTCATTTTGAAATTTCAACAGCTCCGAGGCTTTTCCGCTATTTGCGAACAGACCAAGTAAAGAAGCCTTTCACTGGGTTGTGGTCCGCTTCCATATGGAATGCATTCTTGTTGAAAGTAAAAAGTGAAAGATTGACTGCTTTTAAATGTTTTGAAGCAATGTGGCTGAGCTGCAGTTCAGATTCATCGCGACTGAATGACGAAAGACGGAGAAACTGCGATGCCTCGTGCACGCGCACGCACGCGCGCGCACGCACACGGTGCAGTTAGTGTGTCTCAGTGTATCCTGATACAGTATGTGGGGTATTTTTGACATGTGATTAATGCATGAGATATTGGAGCCCCGGCTCAATTCTCCAGGGTTGTATTGTTTTCTTATTTGCGCCAAATGAAAATAGAATATTTCTCCAAACTCATTCTGTTGCTAAAGTCCCAATCGATGGCGTCAGTGACGTGCGTGCTGATGGGCAGCGGCTGCTTCCTCGAGTTGTGTTTTCAAAGGCAATTACGTCAAGTAATTGGAAAACAGTGCTTTTTTTTTGTTGTTGTCATCATTAGTGCTGTTTTGATTGGAATTTAATTTCTCTACTTATATCATCTACAATTATTTCTAGGGATGTTCGATACCACCTTTTTTTCAGACCGATACCGATACCAGTTGCCAATATCCCCATTACATAAAATTGCCCCCACCGCCCCAAAAAATTGACAATTTTTTTTTAAAGACCTATAAATCCCAATACAGTATTTTTCCTTAAAGATGCATGAAATTAATGGCAATTTTTTATTCCCCTAATTTCTAATTTTGAGTTCCTGATTGTAAAACGGCACTAGAGGGGACCACCGTCACAAGTACCGATACCTTAAACCAGGGGTGCCCAAACTTTTTCCTCTGAGGGCCACAAACAGAAAAATAGAAAGCTGCAAGGGCCACTTTGATTTTATTTTTTTTTTAGTTATTTATTAACACATTCATTGCCAGACAGCAAAAAAAATGCATCATTTGACGTCTTTTTCCGTCAATGGCAGTGAATGAGTGAAACATGGTAAAAATCAATGAAACAATTATAAATTGTTGATATAATGTACAGTTACTTATTGAAAACTGCTAACAGTCATGAGGCAAATAGTGACCCCTGTGTGCCACAGCAGCTGATCCCAACTTGACATTCTGAACCACAAGAACAATCGGTCGTCAACTGCACACACTTAACAACCATTAATGTGATGTTTTCACTTTTTTTTTTCATTAATAATTAACCATTAATTAATGTGATGTTTTCACAAATTGGACGTTGACACTAAGAAACAAGTGGATGAAACTATTTTTATTTCTGGAACTGAATTATTAGCTGCAAATTTGTGTCTTTGCGTAGCTAGAAATGTTTAATCCACCTTTTTTTTTTTTTTTTTTTTTTTTTTTTTTTTTTTTTTTTAAATAAACAGCATTGAAATACTATTTTTAGTATTTGCCGCGGGCCGCCAAAAAATGTATGGCGGGCCGCAAATGGCCCCCGGGCCGTAGTTTGGACACCCCTGCCTTAAACTAAGGCTGGTATCAGCACCGATACCCATACCTGGTATTGGTACTTGACCATCCCTAATTTTTTTTTTTTATATATATATTGCATATGATTGTCACCATTTTTTTTTCCTGTTTGCTTCTACTTATGTTTGTTTTTATTCTTTCTTATGTCAGATACGGAACGTGTGTGCGTGTTTAGATGTGAACTTGAAAGCGTGTGTATCTTTTTTCCCTCAGCACCGTGTAAGCGCGTATGCGGAAGGCTCGTGGGATTCGTATGCATTTGTGATTTATTGATCTGGATTTCTTTTCGCAGCACCGATTTCGGAACATGAGCTCATGTTTGTTTCTGCCCCCCCCCCTTCTTTCAGTTCCTATCGAGCATGTAGGACAAGAGCTGAGGTAAGAAAACACCTTCATCTTCATCTTTCATAAAGTTGTTTTATGTGCATAGCAAAGCACCCTCGGCACTCATAGACACTAACAGTGTTTCTTTATGTAAGTGAAGCTCCCTATCAGTACAGTATTCCTTTTTAAGTTCTTACCTCTCCTCAGCTTGTGCTCAGTTCCTTAAACTGGCTATTGATTTTCTGCAGCATTTTGCTATTTCCTGCTATAAACACAGATGAGATCCAACGCGAGGGGTGTCTGATGTCTGCAACAACGGATGAAGGGTGTGGGAGGAGCTAGGACAGCGGTGTCCAAACTACGGCCCGGGGGGCCATTTGCGGCCCGCCATACATTTTTCAGTGGCCCGGCAACATATGCTAAAAATGGCATTTGACTCAGTTAAGATAAATTAATAAAAACACAAATGTTTGGAGGTGGTCAAAGTACGAAGGGAGGGTGTTGAAAAACACAGGTGACATTAAACGTTATTTTAGTTAACAAAAATTAACGAAATAAACTGAAATTCAAAAAACTATTTTGTTAACGGAATAAAATAAAAATGAAAAAACTAACTATAATTATAGCAAACATGTTCTTCGTTTTAGTCTTTGGTAATTAATTTAATGCATGAGTTGTGGAGATTTCAAATGTGATTTTTAGTTGATTTATTTTGATAAAAAAAACGGAATAATGACGATTGAAAGTATGTCACACAGAGGTGACGTCATCTAGCAGCAGCCAATAGAAAAGCACCTTCAGATCACATCGCTCCCATAGTGTTTTTTAAATATTGCGCACAAGTAATACACATTAAAAAACAAAACAAAAAAACACAAATACTGAAAGTAACTAATTAAAACTAACAAAATTTAAAAAACAAAACTAAATAAAATAAAAACTAAAATGAAAAATTCCAAAACTATAATAACCCTAATGCCATATTACAAATAAATTGGTTTATCTACTGTAGCATTTTTATGAATATGCAAAAGCACAAATAAATTATTTGTACAATTTTTAGGACTCAACACAATTTCTCTTCATAACATTATGTGGCCCTCGCGTCCTTCTGATTTTCTGTATGTGGCCCTCGAATGAAAAAGTTTGGACACCCCTGAGCTAGGACATTGTACCCAGGTCATGTCTTTAGGGGCCGGCCTGTCCATACCCTCTCACGTCTTAATGCTTTCTAAAAGATTTCCAAGTGGACATATTTTGTTGGTCGTCATGGTCACCCCAAGCATTTCTCTGTGCTCAGAACAGCAAAAAGAAATTAAAAATAAGGGCCTCAGTGTAAATGCATTTTTTTTTTAACATGGGAAAATTAACTCACTCACTCCCAGGACATTTTCGCTATTTTACTGGATTTTGACTGATTTTGCAAGGCCCATAGAATATTGTGTCCTATTGCTATAAAAACATGGAATCTACCAAAAGAAAGATTAGAGCTTCTTCATTCATCAGGAATAAAAAAGTATATTTCTATATTTTTCCATTTTGCATCAATTAGCATCAAAATATGGTTAAGTTTCATCATTATTTCAAAATCTGTTTAAAACTACGGGGGAAAGAGCTTTTTGATCTCTTATACTCTGCTGCCATCTGCTGGCCGTTTCTGTAATAACTACCATTGCTTCAAGCATTCTCTTCCGTTCTGCGGCTGCATCAAAGCCAAAGCGTATAAATACATATTTGGGAGCATGGTGATATTTAAAATAGAACGTATTTATACGTTTTTGGGAGTGTTAATAACAAGGATAATTGGAGTAATAAAATGGAATAGGTGGGATGCGTTAATGAGAATTGAAATGAGCCATCCTGAGGGGTCATAGCAACCTCAAGGGTGGGTGAGAGGGACCGAGATGGTTTGTTCGCCAGAGCAGGGGAAATTACAGCAGGTCTCGGGTGATCATTATCGCTCTTGGTAACAGGATATAGGCCAGGCTTGATGTACGACACACAATATTATGTTCTCCCGGCTTGATGCCACCTGCATTCACGCATCACGTGGATAAATATCAGCGGCCAAGTCCACCTTTTTTTTTTTTTTGCATGTGCATCGCTTTGACGCGTGCGCGCGCTTTGCATGCCTTTGTTTTTTGAGAGGGGAGTTTTGCTGTCATTGTTTTTTTTTTTTTTTTTTGCTCGATAACTCCAATGCAACCATGTCTTAAACATCTCTACCCTCCATCCATCCCATCCAGCTGCCCCACCCCTGGATGCAATGGCTCCGGCCATATCAGTGGGAGATACTCACGACACAGAAGGTAGGGCAGATGAAAGAAGCTCTGTCTGTCCTTCTTTGTCCGTTTGTCCTCGTCATCGCTAACCCATCGCATCTTGCTGTCTTGGGAGATTTTTTTTCCGTTTTTAAGTTGACATCACAGTTACACTTACTCTATTACATGGCCATGACGGGTCCGTGTACTTTTCGGCCATTCGTTTTTCCTTCTGAAGCAAGGACACGGAAAACGGGAAACAAACCGATTTACGCTTGTTTTGTTTTTTCGATTTATATGAACAAATAACGGGAAACGAGTCGTCTCCCGTTTTTGTTGGAATAAAAATGAAAAACGGAAAACGAGCCTTATCCGATGTTCTATTATGTGTTTATTTAGCACAAATCGGGAAATGAAATGTGGCCATAAACCGTTTTTTCGCAAGCTGGTTTCTCCTTGACCGGAAGCCGTTCATCTTTTGCGGCACGTCACAAACTGCTGCTGCAGTGGAAGCTTGCTGCCCCCTAGTGTCTATTTCGAGGCCTCTGACAGACAATGACCTGAGAACCATCTTCGGACATTTCTCTCCGAAAGTCCTCTTATAGGGCCAAATTGGCTACACAGATGTGTAGCGATTTCACTAGACGTCACGCCGTTATTTTTCATTTCCACTGTCAAGTTGTGATAGCCATCTAAAGCCATGTTTGGAAGTCCCGAAGAATAGGCGCCAACGGGGACCTCGAAATAGACACTAGGGGGCAGCAAGCTGGTACCGCAGCAGCAGCTTGTGACGCGCCGCAAAAGATGAACGGCTTCCGGGTCAAGGAGAAACCAGCTTGCGAAAAAACGGTTGACGGCCACATTTCATTTCCCGATTTGTGCTAAATAAACACATAATAGAACATCGGATAAAGGCCCGTTTCACGTTTTTTATTTTCATTTTTAATACAACAAAAACGGGAGACGACTCGTTTCCCGTTATTTGTTCATATACATCAAAACAAAAGACGGAAATCGGTTTGTTTTCCGTGTCCTTGCTTCAGAAGGAAAAACGAATGCCGGAAAAGTACACGGACCCATGACAGACAACAACTTGATATCATACAATCTCAGAAGTGAAGTAAGGAGAAACATGAGTTGATTTCTGCCCCTCATGGTAGATTCTACACTAATGTACCCCAGGGGGATTTTATTACATACATCATGTATCGCTCCAGGTCGAAGAAGGTTAGATGAAGGTACTAACTATTATACATCTAAAAATAGATTTCTTTTCAAATCTGTGTAGCATGATGAATGAACTAAAAGCATTCTCAATACCAAATGTAAGTAAGAGCCATGCACAAGTATCAAAATGTAGACATAAAACCTTCGTCGAACTCCACAGCATCACTGATGCTGTAAGCCAGACCTGTCCAAACTACGGCCCGGGGGCCATTTGCGGCCCGCCGTCCATTTTTCAGTGGCTCGCGACATATGCTAAAAATGGCGTTTGACTCGGTTCAAATAAAATAAACAAAACGAAAAAATGTTTGGAGATGGTCAAAGGAAGAAGGGAGGGTTATCGAAAAACAGGTGCCATTAAAGGTTATTAACTAAAACTAACTACAATTATAGCAAACACATACTTTGTTTTAGTCTTTGGTAATTAATTTAATTCATGAGCCTTTGGGGATGATTTTAAATGTGATTTGTAGTAGATGTGTTTTGATATAAACCGGAATAATGACGTTTAAAAGTATGTCACAAGGGAAGTGACGTCATCTCGCAGCAGCCAATAGAAAAACACCCAATGATGACGTCGCTCCCATGCTGTTTTTTAAATATTGCGCACAAGTAATATACATTAAAAACAACAACTAATACTAATACTGAAACTAAAACGAAGGACATGTTTGCTCTAATTATAGTTAGTTTTAGTTAATTTTGTAAACATAAAATGTAGTTTCACTTAGTTTTCGTTTTTTAAAAAGCACTTTCGTTTTTATTTTATTTCGGTCACTATTGTTTTTTGAATTTTAGTTTTAGTTTTTTTCATTAGTTTTAGTGAACTAAAATAACCCTCAATGGCACCTGTTTTTCGATACCCTCCCTTCTTACTTTAACCATCTCCAAACTTTTTTGTTTTTATTTTATTTGAACCGAGTCAAATGCCATTTTTAGCACATGTCGCGGGCCACTGAAAAATGGACGGCGGGCCGCAAATGGCCCCCGGGCCGTAGTTTGGACACCTCTGCTTTAAACAAAAAGTTTAGACACCTGTGCAGTTTCAAACCCCGAGGTCGCACTGAATAAATGAGAGTATTATTTTTAGCTGCTGAAGGAGCTTATATACGACGAATCACGGTGAAAAAGAGCACAAACTCTCCAGCAGGTGTGAAAGTGATTTCTTCAGGTTCCATCCAGCTGCGATCCTCTTCACGTGTGACGCTCACTCTCACGAGAGCGGCACAGAGCAGGCGGCTCGCTGGCTTGTGACGCGTCTTTATCGCGCCGCAAGACATGAGCTATCTGTTTACATGTGTAGTCATTCAGCAGGCAATTTCAAATGCACTTTGTTTATGGATCCCCTTCAATCTCACTCGCCGTCTCCCCAGGTGAGAATAAAGGGGGAGGTTATTGGATTTCACCCTCCGTTGCCTCCCCCGCTGCTCCCTCCATACGAGTTGTTCATTAAACGTTTCAGTCAATCGGCTGAGATCGGCTGCCATATTTGGTCGCGAGCGAAAGCATAGCGCCCTCCTCAGGCTCGCTTCATGTGCCTTCAATCATACACAATTGTCGTCTTCTTGCTTTTCCTCTCATCTCTCCTCCCAGCATTCTGGGATGCCCCATAGCCAGAAAGCGTCGAGTTGAGGAGACAGAGGCGGAGCAGGAGCCGGAAACGGAGCGACCGGCTTCCAAAAGGAAGTCCCACCCCTTGAAACTGGCCCTGGATGAGGGCTTCAGCGCGGAAAGCGACGCCAGCAGCGAAGCCGAGGGAGATGGCGAGCGGGACGGCGAGAACGGAAGCGAGGGCAGGGACGACGAGGACGAAATGGACGCGGCCGCAGGGGAAGAGACGATTGTGGGAAACCTGGCACGTGGACAGACAAATGGACAGCGTGAGGAGACACCGAGTCAACAAAAGGAGGAAGAGGAGAGGGAAGAAGCAGCAAATCAGACGGAATTAGGTGAGTCTACTCTTAACTCATTCACTGCCTTTGACAAATATACTTGTCAATTGTATTTTTTAGAGCGGTGCTAAATGGGGGAGAATCTGATTATGCTCCACTGTAAATGTCAAACTTGGAAACAACTTTACTGATGCCCAACCACGGGTAGATGACATCATTGCCCCATTTTATACGAAATAAACACAGTTTCAGAGTCCATGAGAGAAATGGCTGTATTTTGGCAAGCCTACATTTTTCTACTGTCAATCATAAAAGAACGGGAGTCTATTCTGTTATTTGGTAGATTCGGTTTATATATAATTATTGAACGTATTTTGAAATTTTCTCAAATGAATGGCAGTGAATGAGTTTTAAAGGGGAAGTCAACCATAAACATTTCTTCACAATAATATACGTGACCTCACTAGTCTAAACATGACATGAGATTCTCATTAATGTTAATATTTTTGTGGAATGAGTTATGAAGCAAAATCCAGCCATTTTTATCCATCTAAGGGGGCGGCCATTTTGCCACTTGCTGTCGACTGAAGATGACATCAATGACGTCAGGCAATGACCAATCACAGCTCACCTGTTTTCTGAAGCTGAGCTGTGATTGGTTGTTACCTGAGACCTGAGAAAAATTGATGTCATCTTCAGTTGACAGCAAGTGGCAAAATGGCCGCCCCCTGAGATGGATAAAAACGGCTGGATTTTGCTGCAACTCATATTCCACTAACGCAATATTAACCAGAATATCGTATTTAGACCAGTGGGGCTGCATAGAACATATTATTGAAAAAATAAACGGGTTGACTTCCTGTTTAATTCTCAGTTTTCTCCGAATAACAAATTTGATTCCGCTTTAAATAAAATCTGGCTGACATCACTGTCATCATCAGAGGTACTTTTTTTTCCCCTTTAGTTCTCAGAACAAGCTTCTATTCACTTGCAATTCGACCTTTGATGCATTCATTCTATTTATTACGAAATGAAACCGTATTTCATATTGCATTTAAACTGTCTTTGTTTTCACAGAAGAGCGTGTCATCATGGAGTCTCATATGACACCCGAGTGTCAGTCTCCTCCTCCTGAAGAAGCGGCCGACTCTCTCCTCCACCTCGGCCGAGTCCCCGCCAGCAGTAACGACAGCGATGCTCCAACTGTGGCCACCCCGGAGCCTGTTGCTATGGAGACCGAGGGGAATGTCACGGCGGCGGTCGAACGCGGTGAAAAAGTAGACGAGGAACAGGAAGAGGATACGGCCGGGGCGGAGGAAGCCGCAGTCGGCAGAGGTCGAGACGCGCACGAGGAGGCCGAAGGAGCACAGGAGGAGTTGGTGGGCGACCGAGGCGAGCGCGGAACGCCGGCCACGGAGGTCCACCATGAAGCCACGGCGGATGAAGAGGAGGAGACAGCAGAGCCAGCACAACAGAGGGAGGACACACCAGAAGAGGAGGCGAAAGACGAGGAGGCGAATCCTCTTGTGCCGACTGCTGTCCGCACCATCACCAGCACCACAGCAGCTCAGGGACCACACATCAAGACTGAAGACCACAGGGTTAGTCCTCTGGAGGACTACAACACACGTGAGGACTACAGTGAGACAAGAGCGAGTCCACTTGTCAACTACGACACCCACAAACCGCTAAATAACTACAAGGCCCGCCTTCCTTTAAACTACATCGCCCACATGGCCAGTCCGCTCGAGAACTACCCACCAAATCCCCGAGGCGATAACTTTAAAATCCGCAAAGTCTCGCCCCCTGCCTCGCCCGACATCATCGAGGTGCGTTCGGACAAGTCCGACGAGAAAGACTCGCACGACGCGGACGGCGACGACGAGCACGACGACGAGCACGACGACGAGGACAGCCTCTCGCAGCGCTCCACCGTCACGGATGAGTCGGAGATGTTTGACATGACCCGAGGGAACCTGGGCCTGCTCGAGCAAGCCATCGCCCTCAAAGCGGAGCAGGTGAAGCCGGCCGGGCCCCGGGAGCTGCTGGCTGTGCCCGATATGCAGCACCACCGATACTTCACCATGGAAGACAGGCCCAAGCACCTCGAGGTCATCAGAAAGAGCTACTTTAAAGGTAGGATCGGGTGCACGGAACTTTCTTGGACATGAAACTTGTACGTAATTGTGATACTGTGTAATACTGACAAACTTGACCAACTTGCGCCGCTGTGCGAGCGGTCACAGTTGACTTCAACCCTGACCAATGAAAGCAGTTCCTTTCATTCCCTTTAAATGTGTCACACAGAGTATGGCAGGAGCACATTTGTGACGTGACGTGAGCACTGCCGCCCATTAGGGTGATTTTAAAAAGTGTAGCAGAATTTTTCATAGCGATTAATACCCACAGTTCACATATTTATGAATGAAATATGTTCCATGATACCAGCTGTCTACCCTCAACGCTTCTGCCACTTAGTCTGAGCAGGCAAAAGGTTGCCACCAAATTGTCAGTATGCAGCAGACACGTCCACGTCAAAATTCGCCAGTAATAAATTTAATAATAATGCGTATATTTGTGGAAACTGGGGTCAAAAGATGTGCAGAAAAAGTTACTTCCTCTTAAAGATTAAATAGCTCTTAATATGGAAAGAAAAATGCACGGAGCTATCACCGTCTTACAAATGCAATTATGCCATCTAGTGGCAGAAAAATGACCTCAACACAAATAAATATGGCACTCGTTTTTTTTTTTAGTACAGTACATGTTTTTAATTAGAAATTAATTTTATGAATTATTATTTTTATAATTACTGTAACAATGACTAAAAGATGCAGCCATATTTCTATCAATGTAACAGTTTTCCCACTTTTATGTTAAGAATATGAAACTTAGGAAAGAAAATTATTGTACATTTAGAAAAGATATAACATTTGCAGTAAACGATTGAAATCATGCGATTAATTATGATTACAAATTTTAATCGCCTGCCACCCCGAGTTTTATTAGGTGTCAATGCAGTATATGTTGTATTTAAGAACAAATTTAGTGGGGAATGACTCGGAATGACCAAAACTTTTAATCATGGTACCAATGCACCTTCATTCTATTATTATTTTGATTTTGGGTTACTTTTTGTTTTATTTTTTTTTATTATTTTTTTTATCTTAAAAAGTTCAGTCCATATGATCACAAGGCTTTTCTGATACCACCAATCTTGGCTATTACAGAACCATTCATCACTTCAACAAAATGCCCGAGTACACTCGCATTACTGTGTCATGTGCCAGCTGAACTTGAAGCGCGGCAAAGAATCACAAAGCCAGCTTCAGCTCCACAACCCGACTCGACTCTGCTGAGAGAAGAAGACAAGAGCAGGGTTAGGCGAGGCAGAGAGAGAAAGTCAAGGAAAGGCCCAAGCGCAGGTTGCTTGTTTATGGTTGACGGAGGCTTCCGTTTCTCAGTTGGCACGCCGCCCCCTCGTCATGCTCCTCGCACGATCAGCGAGTAGCGTTCTTACATGCCTGCGAGTGTTGCCCTCTCCTTGGCCTCCCCCTCCCTCCCGTGGTGACGTTCGTGTACTGCTCAACCTTAATTAGGGGATGCATGTCTCATTAGCATTCAATTTGAAGGCCAATAGAGCATCGCGCCACACTTTTCTGCTCTTTCATTCCTCCCACGCCGATGCTGCGGTGCCATGCTGCTTTCCTCCGGTAGCAGGAAAGTCAAATGTGAGTTGTTAATTGCGTATATGGTATGTTGCCGACAGACTGCTGCACTCTTAAAAGATACATGTACTTTATTAGGTATGCCCGAATGGTGCAATGAGATCCACAGTGAGACGTGAATCATAATCACATCTAATTCTCACTTCTGGCTGACGGCCCGAGATTTACAGGATTTATTTTACATGTATACTTATGCAACTGCGCACTTTTGCGGGTGATTGTAATATGTTTTGTATTTATGAGAGTGGGAAAACATGTGCTATAATGCGGTGCAATTCGGCACCACTGTAAACAGAGATTAATGCCGCCGACAGTTATTCATATAATATCTTTGTAATGGCATTTATTGGATCCAGCCGGTGGTGTGTTGGAAATGTTCAAACCGGCCAACTTTGATGCATAATATTTTAAACATTCGGCATTGTATTAAAGTTATTAAAGACACTGAAATGTCATGTTGCCTGTGAACAGATAACACACAAGACAAGAAGAAGAACGGATGCAGATGGTGCCTTTGCACAGTCAAAACACAAAATACTGTAGTGTATGTCTAGATTTCACGCTCAGCCGAGCAGACTGTCTGATGGCATTAACCACTTGCTTTTGTCCTCCTTTTTCATCCCATCTTCCTTTCTGTTCCACTTCCCTCTCCTCTCCCTTGAACTTGTCTTTCTAGAGAGCATTCGGCCAGAGAAGAGGGAAATCAAGTGTCCCACCCCGGGGTGTGACGGGACAGGTCATGTGACCGGCCTTTACCCCCACCACCGTAGCCTATCAGGCTGCCCTCACAAGGACAGGATTCCCCCAGAGAGTGAGTTTCATTCGAGATTAAAGCAGGTTGCAGGTTGTTCAGATTGAGCAGTATTCACTCGGTCAACCAGGTTTGGTAGGATTACTTATTACTTAAAGGGGCTGTCTGCCGGTTTCATTCAGGAAAATGCACTTTTTAAACACAGGATTTAAACAAACAAACTACTTCTCAATTTACAGATCTGGGCTTCTCTTAATTTCTGGCGGTGATTTTGTCCCAAACCCCCAACCCTCCAGCCTGTATTTCGCCATTTTGTGTTTGTTTTGTAAACGGCGGGACGTTTCTGTGGAAAGACAGTGTTTACACCCCTCCAGCCAATCGCAGAGCAGGGGGGTGTGGCGTGTCGCAAACGGGGCCGGGCGAACGTGTCGGCTGCGTGACGTCACTCCTGTGGCAATTTGAAAGCACGCACGGATTTTTTTTTTTTTCACTCACTCACTCACTCACTCACTCACTCACTCACTCACTCACTCACTCACTCACTCACTCACAGAAGCTTACATGTGTGAAAAAAGAAAAAAAATCTGTGCGCGCTTTCAAATTGCCGCGGGAGTGACATCACGCAGCTGACACGTTCGTCCGGCCCCATTTGCCTGAACTCGAACCCGAGTCATCAGAACTGGGAGGCGGACGTGCTAACCACTCGACCCCACCGTGCCGCCAAGATGGGATAGTGTAAAAATCGAAATATGCTTCATCTTGATGTGCAATTGTGCATATGTGCTCATGTCTCCTCAGTTCTGGCCATGCACGAGAATGTGCTGAAGTGTCCGACTCCTGGCTGCACCGGTCAGGGCCATGTTAACAGCAACCGCAACACACACCGCAGGTATGCGTACACAACAGCATAGGATATGTGCTTACGTCTGTTTTTGTTCGACGTTGGCAGGGTTTTCTGCCTTTTTATTATTTGCAAGCTCATATATTTATGTATGCAGGACAGCAGTTGTGTCAGTCTACATCAGTGTGGTGCAGATTTACACACGGTCAGCATTCTCTCGCTAAATATGAATCTCTCTCCTCCTCCGACCTCTCAAGTCTTTCGGGATGTCCCATTGCAGCGGCGGACAAGCTGTCCAAGAGCCAAGACAAGCAAGTTTCGCAGCCTGGCAGCGACCTCCTCAAAGGAAGTCCAAACGACAGAGTGCTCAGGTGCGTGCCCACAGACGTCACGTCACATCATCAAAGCCGAACACGGGAATTGATCATTGGTTGTATAACTGACTCTGAATGTGCCGGCATCGTGACGGCCTCTCGTCTCGCTTACAATGATAAACACGTTTGTTCAAGTACATCCCTGACGGCGTTAATGAAAAGTGTGCCTTGTTACCTTTGGAAAAGGCAGAAATGTTTATCGGATGACAGTCGACGACAGGGATGTAACGATAGCCAAACATCACGATACGATATTATCATGATATGAAGGCCACCATACGATAATCGTCACGATATTGTGGGGGCGTTGCTGATATTTAAAAAAGATCACAATATTGTTAAAAAGAGAGCTGATACTAAAATAAAAACAAAAACAATATTGTGCTTTTGTACACAACAGCAATTCATATACAGGACTGTCTCAGAAAATTAGAATATTGTGATAAAGTCCATTAGTTTCTGTAATGCAATTAAATAAGCAAAAATGCCATCCATTCTGGATTCATTACTAATCAACTGTAATATTGCAAGCCTTTTATTATTTTTAATATTGCTGATTATGACTTATTTCCTCAGACCAAGTAAAAACAAAAAAATGCCAGAATCAGCAATATTAAAACAATAAAAGGCTTGCAATATTTCAGTTGATTTGTAACGAATCCAGAATGTATGGCATGTTTGCTTATTTAATTGCATTACAGAAAATAATGGACTTTATCACAATACTCTAATTTTCTGAGACAGTCCTGTAAACCACCTACAATCTCTAATAACAACAATGAGGCACTTACTTGGTAATGCAAGCACACATTGATCGCTTCACGAGCAAATTCGGTTTCCCTTCATCTGACAATTAGCGTAGATTTGAAACATAGAAGGCCAAAACATCCCTCATGAAAATTAAATTGCACTAATAAACTAGCCACTAGAGAGTGCTAGAACTGCATAAACACAAATCAACCTGACTTTTTTTTCTTTTTAACAAATGTGTTCCTTTTTAATATTGTGAACATGACGACGACGATATTGTGGCAGTTTTAATATCGCGACATTGCCGTTATCGTGACATCCCTCGTCGCGACATCGGTTGCTGGGATACTTATGAGCTTAGGACCGAGCCGAATTCAAGAAACTCTTGAAGCAATCCACTCGGGTGGTCTAATCATTAGTGCCACCGTGTTAACACGGACGTCTCTTTCTCACCGTTAATCTCCCCAGCTGGCCCGGCACCCTCATTATGGCCAAAAGAATGATGATGAGCGTAAACGAGACATCTGTATTATGCTAAGTCCGTGCTCTTCCTCATTGGTATTTTAATTAATAATGCAGGGAGGATGCTAATTATTCAATCTATAGGGGCATTGTTGGGGGGGTCACATTAAAGCCGAGTCTTCTCTTGGTCTGTGTTCAACATTCAGGCAATGCAAGTCATGTTAATGTACAGAAAAAAATTAGATCAAACAAACCCCTGTGATACTCTCGTGTAAAAAAAAAAAAAAAAAAAAAAAAAAAAAATGGTCTTGTTAGGCTGTCCCTTTATTTGCATTCTGTATGAGGACCTTCCCGACAGATCACGACTTCAGGCTCGCTCCTGTAGCTGATTATGAGCATGTGACGCACGATATGCGATATTGGATGGCGAGGAGGAGGAAGAAAAGAAGGCTGGGCCAAAAGGGGGTGGGGAGCTGAAAGATAAGGAGGGGGGGATGGAGGAAAAGAAAGCAAAAGATGAGGAAGGTGACCCCACCCCTACACCCCCCCCCCCCTCCCAGTTTTACCACTCCCCCTTCCGTTCTTCCTCAGCCTCCTCCTCCGCTTGTCTTTTCCCGTCTCGCCTGCTTCGGCTCTATCAGTGGATTTACGCCAACAGGTCTGACAAAAGCGCTGGCTCTTTAGGAAAACGAGAGGGCTTAAAGCTCATAAATTCCGTGCTGTACAACACGCAAATGTGCCCTCTGCTGATAAGAGAGCTTTTAATCCAGCAGCACTCCCGCTAAGTACACTGTTGCCCCTATCTTCCTTCTCTCACTGTCACGCTGTACCTCCCTCTCTTATTCTCTCATTTGTTTTTTTGTTTTTTTTCCGTTGTGCTGATTGTGTGATCCTTTTACTCCATTTCCTCCTCTCTTCTCTCGTTAGCGTTTTTGCCCTGACGCGTGCGCCCTTGTCACCTCCGCAGGCCCATGTGCTTCGTGAAGCAGCTGGAGATGCCCCAGTACGGCAGCTACAGGCCCAACATGGCGCCGGCCACGCCCCGCGCCAATCTGGCCAAGGAGCTGGAGAAATATTCCAAGGTGTCCTTCGATTATGCAAGCTTCGATGCCCAAGTGTTCGGGAAGCGCATGCTTGCGCCAAAGATGCCCACCAGCGAAACCTCACCCAAAGCCTTCAAAAGTAAGAGAGGACGCACACTCAATCAATCAATCAAACTTTATTTGTGTAGCACCTTTCATACATTCGAAATGCAAATCAAAGTGCTTGACATCCATAATACAATAAAATAAATAAATAAATAAATACATTTGAAAAAGTCACCCCCACACACCCCCATGATCGTACCCAAAGACACACCTAAAACACAACAGACACACAAAAACCACAACATGGCGGGGCACAGAAGTACCCTGTAAGGAAAGGCACCCAGGAGGAGTTCATCCACACTCAACACTTGGCCCAATGATTTGGGCCAAGTTTGATTTGAACAAATATTCAAGGGAAAGTCAAACCTCCCAAAAATCGGGACAATAATATGAGTTAAGCAGCAAATTTTGCCATTTTGCCACTTGCTATTGAGTGAGAATGACCTCACAGTGGCTCAGGGCTCAGGCAACGACCAATCACAGCTCAGCTTCAGAAAACAGGTGTGCTGTGATTGGTCGTTGCCTGAGCCCTGAGCCACTGTGAGGTCATCTTCAGTCGACAGGAAGTGGCAAAATGGCCGGCCCCTGAGATGGATAACTCATATTCCACAAATGATTAAACTAGTGAGGTCACATACCGGGTGTTCCAAAATGGTTGACCCCATTTCGTAGGCCAATAATTTTGCCGATTTTCGTTGGAATGACCTCAAATATTCACAGCTTGTGTAGAAACGTTTCAAGTTTTTGTGTGTAATGTTCTTCACAAATTTTGCAAAGAAGTCACCAACTACAAAAAAAATTAGGACTTTTTGGGCCGAGCTCGAATACCGACTCGACGTGTGCGGAGTCACAGGCGGCGCTCATATAGAACATTTATGAAAATCTGTCATGGAACCAACAAATATGTGTACTTTTCTTTGTAAATGTAACCAATAAAACTTATGACCTTCAACATAAAGTGTATTTAGTTTCATTAAGATCCATCAAGTAGTGTCCGCGATATGGCCATTTAGAATGGGGTCAACCATTTTGGAACACCCTGTATAACATATTTTTGGCAAGAAATGTTTAAGATCAACCCCCCCAAAAAATATTTACACTATTTTTTATGCACTAGTCTAAATAATATGATATTGTGATTAATCTCACATTTGTGGAATATGAACGAAGCAGCAAAATGCAGTTGTTTTTATCCATCTCAGGGGGCGGCCATTTTGCCACTCGCTGTTGACTGAAAGTGACATCACAGTTGCTCAGGCCTCAGGTCATGACCAATTTCGACTCAGCTTACAAACGCCACATGGCCAAACTCAGAAAACAGGTCAAGTGTGGAAAAACGGGTGGATTTAGCTGTTTAATTCATTTCCCACAAGCGCAATATTAATCAGAATTCTGTTTTTAAGACGAGTGGGGGTGCATACAACATATTCCTGTCAAGACATTTTTGTTCTGTTTTTTTTTTTTTTTTAACTCAAATGGCTTCCACCTTGAATCCTCTTGATGCACGTCCCTTTTCCTTGCAGGTAAACCCTCGTTCCCTAAATCCTCATCGCCCAGCCTCAGCCTGCATGGTTACGGCAAACCTTCCTCCTTGGTCTACGACTACTCCCACGACGCCGAAGCCGCCCACATGGCCGCCACCGCGATCCTCAACCTGTCGACTCGGTGCTGGGAGAAACCCGAGAACCTTAGCACCAAACCACAAAACAAGGTATGCCGCCGCCATCCAAATGTTCTTGAAAGAATCATAAACACGTTATTTGCAAGGTATGTCATCATTGTCAAGTTGACTCCTTTTCATCTCCCCGCAAACCTCAGCAATTACTTAGCGCATTGTAGCACGAGGCACAGCAGGGCACAACAATCTCCTTTCTCGTGTTCGCGTTTCCGCCATCCCACCAGTTGTGTATCGTCGAATCGGGCACCGACTCACAGCAACAGCGGTGGTTGAGAGGCACTTGCATCACCTATCCCGTTCCCTTTCATCCTCACGTCCCACACACTCCTCATGTTGCTGTTGAATTTGGCCCACGGCCAGTTCCGTGGATTACTTCGACTCCACCAGGTAGCCTTTTTTTGTTGTTGTTGTTGTTGAATAATCTGGAGCACGGATCTCCCACTCCCTCCACGCCGGTCAGTCTTTCTTTCATTTTCTTTTCGCGCCGTCTCTTTTCATCCATGCTCACCGTTCCTCTCTCCCGTGCTGCAGTCCATTTTTTGCCCCCGTGTTTTCATCTCCACCTGTAATACTGTTTACCCTCTCTGAGCGCACGGGAGGTGTAATTGGAAATGCCACTTTGGCTTATATTGTGACTCTTAAAGCAGTTTTCCTTCACGGCGGGAACATGTGATTGCTTCATCATTTTTCCATTTCCCGTCTTGGTTTTTAGGAGGATGTCTTAAACATACAAATGCACGATACAGCAGCTCCAACTGTTGTTGTCTCCGTGTCATGTGACCTCGCCGCGTATGTAGTACATATCAACAAGGACGGAATCAGAGTCTGAGCCAGTTAAGAATCGATAATGGAACAGTGAGCACATCAGCATGGGACATTTCTGGGAAAAGTTCCCATTTCCTTTCCTCCTCTATCCCTTTTACAGGTTTTTTTTTTTTTTTTGGCCTGTGATTCAACATGTGCATGTGCATTGGCATTTTAGAAGAAATCAAAAAAACTGTACACCGAGCGAACAGACACACTCTTGGTGTGCACTGATTCAAGTTGTGAAAATTAGGGATGTTCGATACCACTTTTTTTTTCAGACCGATACCGATACTCAGACCCTCAGTACTCACCAATACCAACTGCCGATACCAGTAGTGCATTTTGACAACTAAAAAAAAAAAAATCACTAAAAGATATTTTTAAACAAATATATTTCCTTTAATTTTGACAACAACAAAAAACAGCACAGTCACTCTTCAATAGTATTAACGCTCAAATTAAAACACAAAAATGCTCTTTTAGTTTAAGAGTCACTATTTTTAAGTATTTCCAAACCGGTAAATATTTGGTGAAAAACTGCTGCAAGCTAGCGCCACTTACAGGCAAGGAGGACTCACTTAACGTCTTCCCCCTCTGCCGTCGCTCCGCTTGTACTCGTCTGCGTCTCGAGTACTCGAGTACTTGAAAAAAGGCTGGTATCGGCCCAATAACGATACCTGGTATCGGTACTCGCCCATCCCTAGTGAAAATAAATCGAGATTCTAAATTCCTTATGTCTTTTTTTGCACAAGAATACGAGGTCAGTCCTGAATATTTCCCCAGGAAATGGACATTGAAGTGGATGAGAACGGAACTCTGGACCTGAGCATGAAGAAGCCCGTCAAACATGAAGGCAGCCTGTCTGGCACCAGTCCGGTGGTCCGTTCCCCAGACCCTTCCTCTTCTTCCTCGTCTTCCTCTCTGCATCACGGGGGAAGCAGTGGGATGACGTCGCCAAACCTACAGAGCTACAAGCAGGAGGAGTGGGAGGGGCCTCTGGATTTTACCAAACACAACCGCCAAAGGGAGGAGGAAATGGACGAGGTCAGTATGTTGCCATTGTGCAAAAAAAAAAAGTACATGCAAATCAGGCAGTATTTCCTGCGCTGTTGATCACAGAGGAGCTGTTGCAACATAAAGAAATCCCATAAGACAGTTGGGGTAAAAAAAAAAAAAAAAATGTTTATTTCCTGTAGCCCTTTCCTCTTTCTATTGTTCATTTATGTCGCAGAAAGAGTTACTGCTCAGTTAAGACATTGCACTGAGAAGCAGAGGTGGTGTGTCAGGTGCATTGCGCCATCCTTTCCGTATGCTAATCCCGACTGCTTTGAACTTTTTCAAAAGAAATATAAAAGACAGGATTTTTAATGACAATACTGTGCATTGAGAAAAATCCCTTTTTATACCAGAAAAGTTATTCAACTTTAAACAGTAGGCAGAAAGTAATTTGAAAAGTTTCAAAATATACTTATTTCTGTAGAATAAAAATGCAAACTTAATAAATAAAGCCTCACTAATCCATTTGGCCAGTCTACATATAAATTATAGCTATTTAAAACAAAAACAAAAAAAACAAGTGGACAAATCAACATCCTTTTCAAATGTGCTGCAAATAACTGTCGTAAAATATGTCAAACCCATCACATCAATTTTATCAGGACCTCACAACATTTATTAATTTCTTAAAAATGCTCATCATTCAACAACAAGCATGTGTCAGATTTTGTCATGTCGTAATTTCAGCGTTGAATACCGACGTCTCCAAGTTGATGTGCAACTGGCGGCGTGATTACATTTCTAATGATCTGGTGGGCTCCTCGTGGATTTGACAAAAAGGAGCTTTCCAAATACATGCCTTTTCCTCAATTCATCAAACGTTCCAAGTATGACAACTGTGATGAAATAGTGATGCACACGATCAAGCATGACTGTCCTATGAACTTGATTTCTTCATTTTCCAGATGGATCACGCCGGACAGTCGTATGTGTCATCCGACCTAGAGGACAATGAGATGATGCAGGACTTAATGGAGGACAGGAAGTACCCCGGAGAAGTCACAACCCCAAATTTCAAGGTCAAGTTCCAGCCCAAGGACAGCAAGAAGGAGTTGCTCTCGTGAGTTATCACGACTACCGAGTGTCCCCGTGTGTTTCCATGGGAGGCACAGAATAGGCGCAGTGCTTTACTTTATTCCGTTTTCTGTCCAGATGTCCGACACCCGGATGCGATGGCAGTGGCCACATCACTGGGAACTACGCATCTCATCGCAGGTACACATCAGTGCGGCGCACACACTTTTCTTTCAGTCTTTTTGTGGTGTTTTGAAATCAATAAAACAGGAGAGGCACCTTTTTACAGCACTTTAGTGATGCTTCAAATGTGGTACGAGTACGAGTTCACCGGCGCCCTCTAGTGGTACCTCAAAGAATCACTGATTTAAATACAACTCGCATTTAAAACATGAATGAAATACAATCAAACATATTATACTGAAAGAATGTGAAGCCTGGCAAGCCACACCCACTTTCTTGACCCAAAGTAAGTGGGTCTTGTTTGTTTCATTTAGCATTAAACTCCGTTTTAAATGACCAGAAACATTTCAAGTCATTCAAACTCCCAACAGCTGACGACATTTCTTTCAAAAGAAGACGCGTTCACTTCACCGTGCTTCCCACCGAGTTTAATCAGTCAGTTAGCACCTCCACCCTTTTCAAAGAAGATGTCGTATATCAAACGGCCACTTTTGATGCCGCCAATCATCGAGTTTTTACCGCAACAATGACATAAGTTATTACTGTCTCTCTTCGAGTAGCCATGTGGAGTTTACTCCGTCTCCGCCCACCTCTACTGTTTACTCACGGACTTACATATCAAGACTGCGATGTGAAAAACACTTTTTTCATGTTTTGCGTTTGTACGTTTTTGGGATGTCTGCATTCAGTTTCATCCCAAAAGATAAAAATGTAAAAAAAAAAAAAAAAAAGTTTACGTTTTTTAAAGTACATGTGCAATTAAAAAAATATATAAGAACATGTCAAACTTTGCATAGTGTTGCAGTGGCTTACAGAGTAAATACATATTTTAGAAATTAATCCTCAGCTTTATTTGATGAATACTTGACTACTACATTATTGTATTTTAAAAAGTCGGTCATAATGGTGGTATTTGGAGAGACGAGTATTTTTTGAGGTGGTACTTTCTGTAATAAGAACTCGACGAAATATGACAGGAACTACAGCACTTTCTATAAGAATCATTAAAGAGGGAAAACTGTAATCGAATCATGTGATACTGATAATGAAAGTAATGTTATAAATTGCAGAAACAACAAAAATGCTATTGTAAAACTGATTAGAATTTTTATAAGAATCAAGCAGATTAGATTTTTTTTTGGGGGGGGGGGGGGGGGGGCAATTTCTCTTTGTTGTAGTCGTTGCGTGATTGCGAATACAGCCTGATTGTTAGCAAAATCCATGGAGCACAATTTATTTGTGCCTCTAAAACCTCTAAAATATGGTTGATGGCAAAAACAGTGCTGTATGGGGTCATATTTATCCATAATACATTCACTTTGTCACTGACTAACTGTTAAAAATGCTGCCTTAATTTGCTGTTCTCAATTCAATTCCAAGCACTAATTCAAACGTTATTTGAAGCTGTCACTCCAGAAAGTAATATTGTAGTGTACCACGGAGAGGCAAAGACGGCCAGTGACACTTCGATATACATCAGTGATTTACTTCTTGCCGCCTGTCCTCTTTTTTTTTTTTCCCTCAATGACCTTGCGATCTTGATTCCCCTTCACTCACGTCTTTTTCCCCCCTCGTACCTTCTCCTCTGTCCTCATCCTCTTCTTCTGCCTGTCCTTCACTCGCTGTCCTCCCCCCCAACCGTCCCTTCAGTCTCTCTGGGTGTCCTCTCGCTGATAAGAGCCTCCGGTCCCTCATGGCAGCTCACACCCCTGAACTCAAGTATGTCTGCGCTTACACCTTCACTGTTTTCTCACAGCACTGCCACTGACACCAGCGCCACACGGCTTTGATTCTGCTTATCTGTGGTTGTTTGCTGCTTCCTCTGCTCAGGCTGGGCTTGCTTGGATTTCAATTAGCGTTGATGTAAATGTGCAATCAGACCTGAAGAGTGTGAAGACACACTGAAAACTACGGAGCCCCTAAGGTGACATGGTAGAAAAAAAACAACAACTTTGCGTTCTCTCGCAAAGATAGAGAACGCAAAGTTGTTTTGCGAGGGAAAGCAAAGTAGTTTTTTTTCGCCTACCATTGTAATGACAGCAAAAGCAACCGTTTAGTTGACTGTTATTGGTTGGTGTGTTATTGTAACATCCAGACAGCAGAGGGCGCGTGTGAGCTGGGAAACAGGTCAAGAGGAGAGAGAGCGAGGAAATGCTACCACGCTGCAATTGCATTCATGTCTGTACATCTGTGTCTGTGAAGCCAGTTGAAATATAAAGTAACTTCTTCCTCAAGCAATGGTTTGGTTTATTAAGAACCCACAACGAAAACGATACAACCATGTCACCTTCGCCGCGCCGTAAACACTTCCGGGTCATCTTCCATGTGAACAAAAGCGACGAGGACGGAACGTTTGTAAACATGGAACAAAACAGTGGGAAAGCTTTCCCAAAGCGACTAGGATGGAGCATGTATTTTTCCACTGCTTTGTTTACGCGTCGCTTTTTTTCACATGGAAGATGACCCGGAAGTGTTTACGGCGCAGCGAGGGTGACATGGTAGGCGAAAAAACTACTTTGCGTTCGCTCGCAATCTTTGCGAGAGAACGCAAATTTTGTTGCGAGGGGCGAGGGAACGCAAAATGTTTTGCGAGGGAACGCAAAGGTGTTTTGTTTTTTTTCCTACCATGTCACCTTAGAGGCTCCGTAGTTTTGCGAGGGAACGCAAAGTTGTTTTTTTCGCCTACCATGTCACCTTAGCTGCGCCGTAAACACTTCCGGGTCATCTTCCGTGGGACCAAAAGCGACGAGGACGGAACGTTTGTAAACATGAAACAAAACAGTGGGAAAGCTTTCCCAAAGCGACTAGGATGGAGCATGTATTTTTCCCACTGTTTTGTTTACACGTCGCTTTTGGTCACATGGAAGATGACCCGGAAGTGTTTACGGCGCAGCTAAGGTGACATGGTCGGCGAAAAAAAACCCATCGTTTTTTGCGAGGGCACGCAAGTTTTTTTTTGTTTTGTTTTTCTACCATGTCACCTTAGGGGCTCCGTAGAAAACAATATACAATAGCAGCCTTTCTGTCATCACCACTTTTCTGGGCAGTCTCCATCATTGTGGTATTTTTTTCCTTCCAGATGTCCCACCCCAGGATGCGACGGCTCAGGTCATATCACGGGAAACTACGCCTCCCATCGAAGGTAACACGCAAACAAGAAAGGCCCATGCAAGCACTTGCACAGACATCATCACGCGCACACACACAGTCAGTCAGAGAGGCTCAGTGACAGTTCATGGCAGAATTAGACAGGGACTACATACACACACATATTACCACCATTCTATGCTTTCGTCCATATTTGGCACTTGAGTTGAATTGGTTTGAAAATATTCTTCCTTGCCTTTTTGTTCTCTTTCTTTAACAAGAAATCACTTGACCAGCCCTTTCTCAACCTTATGTTATCAACTCCGTACTTTCTGTTTTCAGTCTCTCTGGGTGCCCGCGTGCCAAGAAAAGTGGAATTAAAACTCCTACCAAGGACAACCAGGAGGACTCGGAGCTTTTAAAGTTCGTACAGAAAGCCTTAATGTCTGCTTTTAGCAAGACTTACGTAAAGTGCAATGAAGGGAGAGCGAGGAAAGTCACTGTGAATCATATGCAGAGGTAGCGACCTGTCCGCCCACGTGACTGCATCAGTCAGGCCCTGACTCGCGGGGAAAGACATTGAGCTGCACATAGTGACTGTGAAAGTCAAATAATGTCGAGCGTATTGCCAGTACATATGAAAAACGTGAGCTTCATGCTGCATTTGCGCACAAAACAGTGTTAATGTCAACAGGGTGATGAGGAGCTCATTTCTCCAGTAGTGTTATTCTTTGCATGATAGAATGTAAACGACTGAATTGAGTAATTGTTTGTATTTGCACTAGGACAGTGTGTAACTTCAATCTCGTCTTCACTCCTCGACGCTCTTTCCACATCTGTCCATCATTCTCCCCCCTCCCGATCGGCTCCCAGCAGATGTCCGGTGCCGGGTTGCGACAGCCTGGGACACATCAGCGGGAAGTACGCCACGCACCGCAGCGCCTACGGCTGTCCGCTTGCAGCCCGCAGGCAGAAGGAGGGCCTCCTGAACGGCACGCCCTTCAACTGGAAGGCCTTCAAGACCGAAGGGCCAACATGTCCCACCCCGGGATGTGACGGCTCCGGACACGCCAACGGCAGCTTCCTCACACACCGCAGGTAAGCGGCGCGCACCAGTTGATCGCCCTCATCGCGTCGTTCGTTCCGACAGGGTGGTAAAAACTCAAGTAATGAAGAGTTCGTTTAGGTTTCTGTTTGACTTTAGGAAGGAAAGCAGAATGTTTTTTTTGTTTTTTTTTTGTCATGTAGTTTATGCTGATTGCATCTTCTTTCTTCTGCAGTGTCACTCAATGTGGTACAGCACAAGTAGTGCGCGTGCGCGTGTGTATAAATGTGTGTTTTTGTGCAGCCTCTCAGGGTGCCCGAGGGCGTTGTATGCCAAGAAGAAGGCCAAATTTCCCACAGAGGACTATCTGAGCTCCAAGTTCAGAGCCAGTGACGGTAAGATGTTTGTGTGTTAAAATAAGGGCTGTCAAAATTAGTGTGATCACATTTTGAGGTCATTTTAAGTTCCTTTAACGCCACTCTTTTTTTTTTTTCTTTTTTTCTTTTTGACACTTGGAAAGCCTGTAATTCCAGGGAATTCCAGCCGCAACGCAGCAGACTTGTCCACGTCAAAATTAGCAGCAATAAATGTAATAATAATAATGCATACATTTGTGGAGAGAGGGGTCAATTTGAACTTTACAAATTGTACAAATGTACAGTATTTCGCAAGTTATTTTGTGTTTAAGATTAGATAGCTCTTAATATGAAAAGAAAAACGCACTGAGGTGTTGCCAACATCTTACAAATGCAATTATGCCATTTAGTGGCAGAAAAATGTCCTCAACACAAATCAATATCACACTCGTTTTTTACAGTACAGTACATCTTTTTTAATTTTAACTCAATTTTATTAATTATGAAACTACTGTAGCAATGGCTAAAAGACGCAACCATATTTCTACTTAACCTTCTTTTCCACTCTCATGTTAACTAATTTGCTCCCAAAAATGTATGAAAACTTATTTTAAATATTGCCATGCCCCCAAAAACATTCTATTTATACATTTTTTTGTTTTGTTTAGTTTTATGCTAGAGTATACAGAAGGCTTTGATGCAGCCTCTGAACGGTGGAAGCAATGGTAGTTATTACAAAAACGGCCAGCAGGTGGTAGCAGAGTATAAGCGATATTATTTTGTATGCCTATGAATGTCATGTACATACGCGCTTGGCAAATGTACGTATATGTCAAAGTGCAGTTGTATACACGAGCAGGATTACACATTTTTCTTTTATTGAAATGTATTAACTTATTGTATTAAAAATGAAATAAGTCAAAAGATACAAAGAATAAGGGGTAGGACTTAGATAAGTTTTCAACTTCTTCCTACTCACTATGAACATGTAAACTATCACTAATGATTGCATAAGTTTTTTCTTTCTTTTAAATGTTTTATCTGATACTTGTTTAAGTTTATATGTTCAATAAAGAAACAAACAAACAAGATATCAACCAGGGCCGTGTTGCAAAAAAAACATTTTTTTTTTCTCAGTGTTTTCAACAGGAATGTGAAAAATGATGAAACTAAGACATATTCTAATCAAGCTAATTGTAAAACGAAAACAAATAAAAATATACTTATATACTTTTTTTCCCTGATGAAAGAAGAGACTAATCTTTCTTTTGGCAGGTTCCAAGATTTTATAGCAATAAAACACAATATTCTGAGGGCCTTCCAAATTCCGTCCAAATCCAGTAAAACAGTCGGGAGCGAACGGGATTGCGAAATGTGAAAATGGCGGCGAGTGAATGAGTTAAAAGTTTTGAAAACATTGTGTACATTTTATTGTACATTTAGAACCGATATAACATTTGCAATTAATCGTGAGATAACGATTCTAGTCATGCAATTATTTACGATGAAAAATGTTAATCGGCTGACACGCCGAGTTAAAATATATTCAAACAAATGTACACGAGAAATGCTTTTCAACGGATCTGATTTTTGCCTGTTAGTTCTCGACAACGACGAGGACATCAAGCAGCTCAACAAAGAGATTAACGACCTCAACGAGTCCAACAACGAAATGGAGGCAGACGTAGTCAACCTGCAAACTCAGGTTTGGGTCTCTGTTGTTGAAATGTATCCTCACCCAATTGATTTGACAGATATTTATATGGGCTATGGCTTCTATAAGTTTTCAGCATTTTTATTTCTATCATTGACTTGATGTGCATTTCGTGGGCAATTTAAGTTCACCTGTAAAGGTTATAGTGAATTTTCACATGATAGCCAAATTGCAGGTGGTGTGGCTCAGTGGTAGAGTGGTTGTCTCCCAACCAAGAGGTTGTGGGTTCGATCCCAATGCCGTGGTGGTCACGTCGAAGTATCCTTGAGTAAGATAATGAACCCCCAGTTGCTCCTGATGCTGCGTCATCAGTAGGTGAGAGCGAGTAGTTGAATGTGAAGCGCTTTGAGGGCCTTTGTGGATTTGCAACAAGCAGGAAATCCGGCGACTGATACGACGGTGCTGAATGATCAGAGCGCGTTTGATTATTTGCGTTGCAGATCACTTCTATGGAAAAGAACTTGAAGAGCATCGAGCACGAGAACAAGATGATCGAGGAGCAGAACGAGGCTCTTTTCATGGAGCTGTCCGGGCTGAGCCGGGCCCTGATCCGCAGCCTGGCGAACATCCGCCTGCCGCACATGGTGAGTTCTTGTCCACGGAAACGCGGAGCGAATGCAGGCCAGAGATGATTGCTCGGCGAAGGCAGATTTGGTCGTCAATCCGGCCGCGAGTTTCGCCTCTCGTTCTCAGCTTGCGATTGGTTGTCGTTTTTGCACCGCAGCAGGAGCCCATCACGGAGCAGAACTTTGACAGCTACGTCAGCACCCTGACCGACATGTACACCAACAAAGACTGCTTCCAGAGCCCCGAGAACAAGGCTCTCCTGGAGAGCATCACCAAAGCTGTGAAGGGCATCAAAGTCTGAGACGAGGACGAGCGTGACCGAGTCGCAGGGAAATTGTAGAAATCAAAAACAACAACAACAAAAAGGGAATTCAGGTTATTTCAATAAACACAACCCAGGGAAGCAATCTGTGAGCGGAGCAGAAAAGGACGCGGACCAAAATCCCCCATCATGCTGCTTCTGGGATCAAGTGAAGAGGAAAGCAGGCAGAATGGACGGAAAGGAAGTTCTAAGGTATCGTACGCTTGCTCGTATGTCTCTCGTGTGTCCTGAGACGTGTTTGAGGACGAGTTCACTGTTGCCCAGATGATTATTATTATTATTTTTGGGTTTTTACTTTGATTGCTTGAGAAAAAAACGGAAGACGGCGAACTCGGATAGCAACGTGAGTTGTGTAGCATTCACGCGTTGCGTTCACCAGCTCAAACACACAAACGCGCACACGCACGCACACCCCAGCAATATGGAGCATGCCGACGTCGATCCCGTTTTGTGAACGCAGTCAAGTGGCGAGCTGATCCGGGACCGGCCCAAGGTCGCGTTCTGTCATCGCGCGACGATCGCCGGGTTTGAAATCGCAGCAGAGAAACAAACGTCAGACGCGCGCGCGTGCGCACGTTTCGTCTTAAGTTCGTCATATCAAATAGTATTTATATCATCGTAGGAATTGCACTTCATTTCACCCAATAGTTTTGTGGTACGATGATTATTGTTATATATGAATTATTTAAATTTGTGAACTTAAATTGTAACTTATTGACATTTGTTATTGAGGTTTTATTTATTTGAAGCAATTTATTTATTGACTTTGTATCTTTACTGATTAATAATGGAAGCGATTTGCAGATGTCGTACGTCAATATTTTGAAAATCTTTGTAGATAAACAGCAAGGCATATTTTTTTTAGTACTTTTTAAAACAAATGTTTTATAACAAAAAGACAACTTTTGCATATTTTTTTTTTCAATTATTCTTGTTTTTCTTCGTTTTGTTTGTTATTTCTGGTACCGATATGTTTCGAAACACACTACTGGAAAAAAAAAAAAAAAAAAAAGACAAATGTATTTATTATTTATTTAATATGAAAGGAATTGACTGACGGCTGTGTATTTATTTTGTTATTTATGTGCGTGATGTGATTATGATGAGTCTGAGTAGTCTTAAAGATCCACTGATAATATTTAAATAAAGACAAAAAAAAAAAAATCAGCACAGGTATTGTTTGATTGCGTAGGTATGCCAGCAGCTGATTGAAAAAAAAACGGAAAAAACGGAAAGCAATCAATGTTGTGTTGCTCTCTCGTCTCTCGATTGTTATTACCAGCTCACGTTTGCTTCTGTGACAAAAACCAAGGAAAGGAAACAAAAAAGTGACCTCCCCAAGCATTTTGTAGCAGCCAACAGAACTCACCCCGAAACTGTAATGTACTAAATATATGCTTGCATTATGTATTTGGAACTTTTTTTATTTTTTTATTTTTTGTGAAATAATTTCCTTTGGCTTTCAAACGTAACAAAACACAAAGCAAACTGTAGGATGGCCTCCGTTTGACAAAAACACACACCCTTGTAGCCTTACTGTAGATCTTTAATTTTTTTTGATGCACAAAGTGCCAGTAAAAGAAAGAAGAGGGAAAAAACAAAAAAAAAAAAAAACTCTTTATTTCCGGATTCTTGGCATTTTTGCAATGTTCCAATGTCTGGTCGTGGGAAGACCACGACATCAAGAGAGTGGTGATTGTTTCAGATGCCTTTATTTCTCTGCCAAGATGGCCATAAGTACGCTATATATTCATTCTGTACAAATAGATTTGAAAAATGCTATATATATGAATATTAACATACATATATTTTTCCAGTGTAATTGTGGAATTGAGCTTCTTCTACTCCTTAACAAAGCATCGCTTCGCTGTCTAGATGAGATGTGAGGGCTGTTATCAATTAGGAGGAAGTTACACGAAGACCTGCTCAACTGTGGCTTGAAAACACAACACTCGCAATTAGGAAATGTCATACAGGTACAGTCAAACCTCGCTTTTCAAACGCCTCTGTTCTCAACCAAATCGATTTTCAACCAGAAAATTCGAGAATTTGATGTCTTAAGAACTCGTCCAAAAATTCGAAACTGAAAAAAACCAAGCGTACCTGAACGCAACTCACTCGGAAGCCGAGCTAACTCGAATGCTTTCTCCGTAGCACGTTCGTGTTCAAAGTTCGTTTGGAGCAGACCTGCTCATTGTTATTTACGGAAATTTTATTTTATTTTTTAGTTTTGTATCGTGTATTAGCCCCTAATCACGGGTCCAAAGAAAGCAAGTGCAAGTGGTAAGGCTGGTGAAGAAAAGAGGAAACTATTGAATTTAAAACAAAATGTTTGCATTTTGTTTTAGTTTTTTTCATCATTTTAGATAGGATATCTAAATAAAACTGTCCATTTCTACCCTTTTCTATTTATGGTAAACAGTATAGGCTACAGTGCAGTTTTTGGTGTAAAATAGTAAAAAAAGGAAAGTTTTTTTTTAGACTTGGAACGGATTAAAATTATTTACATGAATTATAATGGGAAAAATAGTTTCGGATTTCGAACAAATAGCTTTTAGAACAGCCTTCTGGAACGGATTACGTTCGAAAACTGAGGTTTGACTGTACAGTATTTTGTCGAAAACTCCGCCCGCTTTGGTTGTATCCGTCTGTCCTGAATCCAGAGATGTTCAAAGACGCGCATCTGCTGCCGGTATGTCGTGCTTCATCTAAGATTGATACTAAATGTTTGGCTTTTTATTTCTAAGTGTCATGTAAGTAAGTTCCTGTCGAGTTCAAGTGGAAAATGAAGGGGTTAAAAAAGAAACCAATAAATAGATGATGGCTTTGAATAATGTTCTGCACAGTGTTTGGCTATGTTGTGCAGTTGACTGTATTGTTACTAGTCGCCACCAGCTGGTCCCCTTTCATGTCGAAACAAACAAAGTAGGAGACTTTTGTTGTTGAAATTTGCCTTCCGAATGGCCTGTCGCAGCTTTTACTGTGGTGTAACGCTTTGTATGGTCCTCGTGTGTAACCGATGTCAAAGGCATGTTGTCGGTGTGCTTCTCGCCAATGTGGAATGAAACGCAATATGTGCACTTTCTGAACAACTGTTGAAAATGCCAGCATTTCAATCCTGTTTTGTCCAAAACAAAAAAAAAAAAAATGCTTCCTCCTTGATTCTGTCTGAAATATAGAAGGAGGCAAAACTCTTTCACACACATTGAAATGAAAAAAAAAAAAATAAGATTGGCTTCTCGCTGAGTTTGTCTCTGAGCAGCAGAGTGACACCAAAGGTCAGCAGTCAGCTGAGGCCTGAAGCACGAAGCGAGAAGGCGCAGCAGCGCGGGTGTGTGTGGGAGTGGGAAATTGATTTGCCAGGCTGCTTTTTGGAAATGTTTGTTGCATAAATATGAGTCCATCACTCAAAAGAATGTCAAAGCTTTTTTTCCTGACCCGCCCTCACAGTCCCCCTCCTTCTCTTCATGTCTTGTGTAACCTTTTCCTCGGGAAAGACGCTTTGGATTCATTTGGTTAACAAAGTATCACATTCTCTCTCTCTCTTTTTTTCTCTCTTCAAATGCACGAGAGTACTATTCAAGACTGTGAATATTTTCCCTACTTATTTGATATGGCATGACCCCTTTTAAACTGCTTGATGAAAATGTCTAGCGAGGTATGTAAATGATTATCACAGAGGCCGTAAAAGCGTAACATTCTCAAAAAATAAAATAAAATAATAAATGTCAGCCGCAGTAGCCCAAGGGTGCGGATTTTGTTCCCACATATTGTATGTTTGTTTATTTCAATTAAATTGCCCAGTGATGGAGTCGGTTAGTTGCATTATTATTTTAAAAACAAAGTGGCCAGTGCCCTCTATTTCACCACCACCCACTTTTTTTTTTTTATTACTTTTCTGGGATGCAGTGTCACTTTCAGGGAAACCAGCCTGGATCTAAATCCAGCGGTGAATTTAAAAGTGAAATAAAAAGTGGGATTTGCATTCTGGTTGGAGTTCAGGTTCTCATCAAAACGTTGAAAAAGTTGAAGTGGCACATTTCATCAAAGCTGACGAAAACCAAAATAGCCCCGCCCACCCCAGCACCAACTCCCTCCCACTGTAGTGTTAAAAAAAGACGTGTGGTCTTATCATGTGTGCCTTTCTCATGCCACCCATTGAAAAAAAAAAAAAAAATGGTATGTTTACACTGCTACACGGTTTGGACCGGATCTCTTTACTTGAGGGGGTGTTAAAACAAACAGTAACATACAGGCAAACGTTTTTTTTTTTTGTTTTTTTTTTGTTCAGGCGAAAGAAACTGTGATCTCATCTGTTGATTCAGGTACCAAACTGCATGGACAGTCGCTGTGATGGAATAAAAAAAATAAAAACAACAAAAAACACCCCTAGATACTGCATCAGTGTGCAGGGCATTATTTTGAAGGAAAAAAATGGACGTCTGTACATATTTCTATGAAGAGGAAACAGTGTTATAGTTGTTGTAATGAAGACGTTTGGTTAAAAAAAAAACAAAAAAAGGTAGTTTCTGACAAAAGAAAATGCATCCGCAGCCAAGGCTTGTCCTGCTAGCACATTTTTACAGAGATGAGCTATTTTTACTGGTGATTTTCTAGGCATTGATAATGATATCCTTTAAAAATAAGTGCAAAACTTCCAAACTTACAAGCACTTCCACAATGATAGATTGTATGGTATTTTTTGTTACTTTTGTAGATGTGGTTGTTACTTTGCTACTGCAACATTTTATAAAGTGGGACAGGTCTTGGCTGTGTGTCCTCGGGGTCTTTTTTTTTTTTTTTTTCCTTTTGGTTTTAAAATATGATTGCTTTTTTTCCTTCTTTTTTTTTTTTTAAGTAAAGACACTGTAGTTTGACTGAATTTGTGACTGTGTTTGTGTAATCGTGTACATGTTCCTGTGTCAGTGTTCTAACCCAGAGAAGTGATGTCAGTTATTGTGGGCGTATGAATCATTTTAAATGTTCTCTATGAAACACACAAATAAAGAAACATAGACAAGGACCACTCTGTCCTATCAGGTTGTTGTTGTTTTTTTACATGAAAATTCACCAAAAAAAACTCCATCACCTGCAGTTTGAACAGGAAGTGTGTATTTGCCTACACTTTACTGTGCAATAGACCGACATTGATTTGGAAGATTCTTTTCAATGTGGCCAAAAACTGGCCCATTGGAGAGCTTTTAAGAGAATGATACCTTTTATTACTGCCATTGGCTGGCAACCAGTCCAGGGCGTACCCCGCCTACTGCCCAGAGCCAGCTAAGATAGGCTCCAGCACCCCCCGCGACCCTTGTGAGGAATAAGCGGTAAAAAAAAAAATGGATGGATACATTTATTATCCGGCCATATCGCCTCAGTTGGGCGCTGGAGCAGATCCCAGCTTACGTTGGGCGAAAAACAGACTGGCTACACCCTGAACTGGTCGATATAAACTTGTTTTATTTGTATAATATCACAATTATAACTAAGATTATGATCACTGCAGGCTTTACTCAACAAAATGGGGGTCTCGGATTTTTGTTGACGATAACACAGTACAGCTTTGGTCTTTACTGACCTCTGGTGGAAAAGCAGAGAAACTCACTTTTCCTCCCGAATCAACAAAAGAAGACCTTGACCCAATAAATACATAAATAAATACGGAAAATCAAGAAATATTAACTACATATATTTTTGGAACAAAAATCAGCCAGTGGTTGAGTTGTTCTTTCGCTGTAATAATAACACACTTGCTGAACAATTTTGCGATTTGTCTCTCTCAAATCGTACAAAACAATGCTCTAATTAAAAAATAATAATAACGCCGTAACTACTGTAGCGTTTATAATTCTGATTTAGTATTTCAGCATGAGTTTTTTTTTTTTAATTGATTCATTTAACTTCAAACATACATAACATATTGACATAATACGTTGTTAAACATTGTATAAAAAAAAGTAACAGGCAAAATTAAAATTCTCCAACAACACAAAATACATAAAATTGAATTTAAAGCTATGAGGTAATATACTTGTAGGTTTGTTTCTGTGATTGGTTGCTGTGAGCTCACGTGGCACGATCACGTGACCCTTCCATTTCCAATCGCCTTTCAACTGAACCGGATTTTGCGGAGGCACCAAGCAGATATTCGTCAGTGTAATGTTTGTAAACTTTGCCGTGAAAACAAGACAAGTGGAAGCGTACAAATGACGTTTGCGACCTCCCAAGACCGCTGATGTGAAATTTCTTGACTCGACCCTCAAAATTAGCGAACGTACGCTTGCTTGCTCGCTAACTGGAATCGCGTCACCGCGTGGCGCACGTCCTGCATACTGTTGACGTGACTTACGTATGACGTCAGAGCGTCAGCTGGCCTAATGTTTACATCCAGCAGTGGCGTGTTTTTGACTGGATCCACGAACAACAAAAGGCTGCCCATCGAAGAGACCACAAACGGAACGTCTCCAGCAGCGGCCCGTTAAGGTAGCCTGACCTCGTTTGTAAACGGTTAACCGGATGTTTTTGTTTACATCTCCATTGTGTTTGTTTTTTTCCGTCTCGCGAAAACGACTCTGCTGGTTTTGTTTTGACCTTCTCGTTTGCTTATTACGGCGATCTTTGATGTGAGCGAATTTGCAGCTGAAGACTGAAGTGAAAATGGAGCTCGCTTAAACGTCTGCATTACGATGATAATAAAAGAATGCACACGAAGGCTACTTTTGTTTTTGTTTTTTTTAAATCGGCTGCTCTAATGGCAGAGCTTTGCAGGAAGTAGGTCCCCTAGTAGCCTACTAACCAAAATTGCTACCCGGAGAGCAGTTGATCACAGCGCCGCGCCGTGGCCTCTCTTTCATTTCCGATGATGATGATGATCTATTTTACAGAGCAAGATTCGAGGCGAGATTTTATACACGGATGTCAGTGTCGTCACCATCCATTTGCACGTTCCTTTTGTACTTTTATGGCCTTTGTGACCAGTCTGTGTCCACCCTGTGATCTTTGTCCTGTTGTCAGCCTCCGTTGTTGTTTTTAACACCGCTCGGAAGTACAAACAAAGGCTGCATTCATTCACACCAACCTGCACTTGCGTGTTGCTGCCAAAATAAAAACAGGATTTCAACCTCAGGAGGCCTCAAATCCTTTATTATACGCGTCAAATAAATGTTAGGTCAAAAAGACTTGGATAGGAACCATTTTTTCGTTGATATTGTTGTTGCCCTCGGGGGGGATCGAAAGAGCCGATCAGCAAATTGCTTCGGTTCACGTTGGGTAAGGAACGAAATGCAACACAAGTTGTTGATCTTTCCTGTAAAGCGGCGCACATTTCATTACTCGTCTTTACATGGGTGCTATTGTCGATTTTTTTTGTTTATTATTGCTGGTTCAATCCACCCCCAACCTTATCTGGACACACAGCTGGGGTGTCTTTGAGGGAGGTTTAAGGTCACGACAAATACATTTGATTCTTCGACTTTTTAGGAAAGTGTAGCATCAATCTTTTCATGAAATGAAGGTTGCGCCACTCATTTGCCGTCTGTTATCAAAGCGAAGCTGTTGAGTGACGAGGATGTTCCACTTCTTGCCCCTTTTTGACATCATAGTACATATTTTGATATCGGTATCATTTTTACGGCTCATTTTGAACAGTAGTCACTGAAAAATGGTGGCAATCTTTTAAAAGGCCACATAAACTGGATTACTCACCAACTTGAAACATTTTCTTCTACGGCTGAGCAATACATCGAATTACTGTTAATATTAAAAGCTGTTCTTAAGTTATATCGAAATGTTGTTGTGAGTGGTAAATATGCACAAGTGGCAGAATATTGCTGGATGGTTTTTTTACAAGATGTGTTTACAATAGTTACTCTTTAATTGTGACATTTAAGCAAGTTATACACAATCTATCAATTCATTTTTTTTTTGTACAAGCTCTGAAGTATGTTGTGCATTTGGAGCGCATGTTTATGTATGGAACAGCAGAATTATAGCGTCAAATGACATGAGGCCAAACAAGCAACTTGTCTAAGGTTCATTTAAGTTTATGTAAGAGTCGTTTTGGGTGTAACTGGTGCTTTTGTTGTATAACATTCCCATAACAGCCTCCAAAGATAACAACATCATTCCTAGATTGGCACAGTTGATTGATTCACCGTAAACAACGGCACGTGTTTGTTTCTCGTCACTTTTTTTTTTTTTTTTTAGGCATCATGGGTGGAGCTGTGAGCGCAGGAGAGGACAACGATGACTTGATTGACAACCTGAAGGAGGCCTACTACATCCGCTCAGACCTGGTTGAGCGGGCTTTTCGCGCCATCGACCGCGCCGACTACTACCTCGATGAATACAGGGAGAACGCCTACAAGGTAAACAAAGTGAAATACTGTTTTAAAGCTCCAACTGAACTCATTCGCTCGCCGCCATTTTCACATTTCGCAATCCCGTTCGCTCCCGGCTGTTTGACTGGATTTTGACTGATTTTGCAAGGCCCACAGAATATTGTGTTCGATTGCTATAAAAGCATGGAAACGATCAAAAGAAAGATGAAAGTCTCTTCTTTCATCAGGAAAAAAAAAGTACAGTGATACCTCTGCTCACGAACGCTTTAGCTCACGAACTTTTCGCCTCACGAACATTAAATTCGCGAGAATTTAGTCTCTGCTGACGAACTAGTTTTCGGCGGACGAACCAAACCACGCGGTCGAAAAGCGGCCACGAGAAGCTGACGCACGCTCACGGCGTCCCAGTTCGTCACAACCTTTCTTTGAGTGCGGACGCGGTTTGTGTTTGATAGACATTTTGAGTGTACTTTTGCTATTATGGGACCGAAAAAGACCCCACCACAGGCTAATGTTAAGCCTAATGCTACGTTCTCGCCAAAAGCGAGCGACGGCCATTCGGCGGCGCGTTTGCATTGTAGTCAATGGAGTTCGCGCCACTAAAAAAAGCGAAAGTGCCATCACGTACCTCAAAAAAGGAGAAAATCGTGCCACGGCTGTTTAGTCCCAGGAAAGAAGTGAAAGTAGTTGGCGGTGCTCACTTTTTGTTGACTCGCGAAAGTGCTCCACTTCCTTGTTGACCAAGGGACACGCCTCCTCCGACAATGAGCGACAACCGTTCCATAAACACTCTACGCGGTGAAACGCTCGCGAATGAAGTAAGTCTACCATTGCTACCATCCTTAAGAACTACCATCACAAAGGTAAATAAAACGACTTTATTATACAGTACAGTTTATTTCTTTCATTACAATACAATAGCACATTTATTATACATAAAATAAGGTATATTTTTGTGTCGTTTTAAGGCTTATTTAGTAGAAAATTATGTTTTATAGGGACCTGGGAACGGATTATTCTCATTTTAATGGTTTCTTATGGGAAATAAATGTTTTTCGGCTTACACACACTCTCTGGGAACCAATTAAGTTCGTGAGCTGAGGTATCACTGTATGTTTCTATCTGTTTCCATTTTGCAGCAATTAGCATTAGAAGAGAGCTAAGTTTCATCAGTTTTCACAAATCGATTTAAAATTCGAAGTAATTGAGCTTTTTTTCGACATGGCCCTGGTTGATCTCCTTTGCTCTGCTGCCACCTGCTGGCCGTTTGCGTAATAACTAGCATTTCTGCAACCGTTCTTTGCAGTTGAGAGGCTGCATCAAAGCCTTCTGTATGCTCTAAAAAACAAACAAACGTATAAATACGTCTTTGGGACACTTAGAACATTAAAAAAAACGTATTTACACGTTATTGGGAGCAAATGAGTTAACAACCAGATGCGTTTGGTAAACTCATTTCAAATCTCATTATCGGCCAACGTTGTTGTTCATGTTCGGCAGTGCAGACGTGATCCAAAACGTGTCAAAGCTTGTGTGCATGACGTCAACATGATGTTTGTTCATATCCATTTATGTGCGCACGTAATGTAAAGGGAGTCGGGAGAGGAAAGTGATGTTGTCTGACATCAATGGCCAAATAAACAAATAAAGAGTCAGTCACAATAGGAGTTACGAATTTTGTGCCTGTGGCCCCCGACTGGTCATGTGGACACGGTTCGATTTTTCAAGGAGCAGCTGACTTGCTTCGTTTTTGTGTGTGTGTAGGACCTGGCTTGGCGACATGGGAACATTCACCTGTCGGCTCCATGTATCTACTCGGAGGTGATGGAGGCTTTGGACCTCCACCCTCGCATCTCCTTCCTAAACCTGGGCAGTGGGACGGGTTATCTCAGCACCATGGTGGGCCTCATACTCGGTCAGTGCTTCAGGACGTTTGCTTGACCCCAATGAAGACTCTGTGATGCCACATTTGACATTGTCATGAGGCGGCATTCGAAATGCACTCGAACAATTTTGAAGGGAGAAAGAAGCAGCACATTTTTAGTTCAGTCGCATTATGTTGGTTTCGGCATAATAATTGATTCGTTGAGAATTCAGTCAATTGTGTGGAATTGATTGTTCATCAAACAATTAAGGCAACATGAGCTGCACTTGTAACAAATGGAGTTGATTCACTCTCAGTTAGTTTGGAACCAGAAGAATATGAATAATATTATTATCGGAAACGTTGATTCAACATGAGCGGAACTGACGTGACTCGATGACAAACCTGCTCACCGACGGAAAGTGAATCGCTAGCCAAGTGAACATGGCAGTTAATGTCATCTCCATTCAACTCAAATCAACTTTTTTGTTGTTGTTTTTTGCATCATGCAACACTTTAAAAACAACCACAGCCTAAACAGTGTCATAAATAAAAATCTATTGGAAAAACAATCAAATATTTATATCGCTGTCTTTGGGCAGAAGTCACAATTTGGCAATTTGTGTTTTTTTCCTTTCAAAAATCTATATACCGTATTTTCCGCACTATAAGGCGCACCTTCAACGAATGACATATTTGAAAACTTTTTTTCATGTATAAGGCGCTACATTAGAGGCGGGGTTACGTTATGTGTACATTAGATGGTGCTGCGCTGAAGGGAATGTCAACAAAAACAGTCAGATAGGTCAGTCAAACTTTAGTAATAGATTACAAACCAGCTTTTCTGACAACTCCAAAATGAATAAACAGCTGTTTGATTATTTTCACTGATGTAAAGTATTCGTATTAGCTAGCGATCCAAGATGGCGGGATCTCCGATCGTGCAGGGTCACCGATAGCATCTTGACAGCGAGACCTGTTGCGGCTCAATATTGATCCATATATAAGGCGCACCGGATTATAAGGCGCATGGTCAGCTTTTGAAAAAATGGAAGGCTTTTAGGTGTGCCTTATAGTCATGAAAATACGGTACTGGTCATTCCATGTGTGTCATTTTTACGAATTATTGACCAATTTAAAGTGTTGAAAATGGATTTCTGTCTTTGTTGATGCAATGTAAACGGTTGAACAAAATGTCGTTTTTGACACGACGTGGAAAGAAAAATAGAATTCAGATGCAAGAGAGTGTCGGCCACAACGGCAGCAGTTTTTTTTTTTTTAATATCCAAACAGGAATCTCCTCTCAAGCTGAGAGGAGAAGCGGCACTCGAAAAATGGAGAACTAAAAATGCTCCACTGGGGAGGAAAAGGCACAAAAACAAGGCAACTGGATCGAGGACACTTCGGCAAACTGAGGGCGGAGCCTGATATCTTTTATTTTTATCGCTGGGGATAATTGGCGGCAGGTGGAGACAATCATGGGCGGGACCGACGGTAACGAGCGGGCAGCAGGAAGGGCAAGTGACCTGTGGTGAGACGGGAGTTAGAATTTCAAAGTAAACAGGAAACGGATATAGAAAAATAAAAGCATGAGCCGTCACGGTTTTTGGGGTCTCCTGAAAAAGTGACGATTTCGGACGTGCAAGTTTTTGGCCTGATGCCAGCGATATACAGTAACAAAGTTGAATTTAACAATACCAAAATAAATCACAAAAACAAATAACTTTTACTTTTGCTGGATTTCCTGCCATTACGCTCCGTTAGCATGCTATGCTAAGCTTTGTTTTTGGATGTGGCCTCTCATCTAAAGGATGAGAACTTATAACATAAGAAAAAATGACAGTCGGAAGTGGTATGTAGCTTGAGGGACTGATCATATTTTTTACCGTATTTTCCGCACTAAAAGCCTTCAATTTTTTTCAAAAGCTGACCATGCGCCTTCTAATCCGGTGCGCCTTATATATGGATCAATATTGAGCCGCAACAGGTCTCGCCGTCGAGACGCTATCGGTGACGCGCATGCGCAGAAGATCCCGCCATCTTGGATCGCTAACTAATACTAATATTTACCTCGGAGAAAATAATAAAACAGCTGTTTATTCATTTTGGAGTTGTCAGAAAGCTGCTTTGTAATTATTAACTCATTGACTGCCATTGACGGAAAAAGACGTCAAATAATGCATTTTTGCTGGGCTGGCAGTGAATGTGTTAAACACAATGTGCCAATATATTTTGTGATTATATTGCAGCCGCCTTTTTTCTTTTTTTTCTTTTTTAAGGCAAATGTTGCTTAAAAATCCATCAATTTTGGTTACATCTCATCTTAAGTCATTGACTGCCACTGACGGAAAAAGACGTCAAATAATGCATTTTTGCTGGGCTGGCAGTGAATGTGTTAATAAAGTTTGACTGACCTATCTGACTGTTTTGTTGACATTCCCTTTAGCGCAGCACCATCTAATGGATGCATAACGTAACCCCAGCCTCGACTGTAGCGCCTTATTTATGGAAAAAGTTTGCAAATATATCATTCATTGAAGGTGCGCCTTATAATGCGGAATATAAGGTACATTTAAAAGCACCTGTTTATTAGTCCAGTTCATATGTGACGTTTTTTGTGTGTGTGAATTGCTGCAGGACCATTTGGAGTGAATCACGGGATTGAGTTACACGCTGATGTCATCGATTATGCCTACCAGAAGCTCGATTCCTTCATCAAAACCAGCGACAGTTTTGACAAGTGAGTATGAAAAAGCGTCCGTGTTATCGTCGAGTTTGGAAACACGCGACACGACCTCACCAAGTCGACGTGTTGTTGTCGTCGTCGCGCCGCCTCCAAACAGATTTGAGTTCTGCGAGCCGTCCTTTGTGGTGGGCAACTGTCTGGAGATCCCCCCGGAGAGCCGTCAGTACGACCGAGTGTACTGTGGCGCCGGGGTGCAGAAGGACCACGAGAAATACATGAAGAACCTAATCAAGGTTGGCGGCATCCTGGTCATGCCGCTTGAGGAAAAGGTGAGCGTGCGGATGCGAAGACAATCACGAACGTGTTTGTTTTGTTACCGCCTGCACGTCACTTCAGAAAGCAAACTTGCGTACACGTGCTTGTATTGCTGCATTCGAGGATGGTCGCAAGTCGGAAATTTCCGAGTTCAAACCGGGAAGTGCGTCCGGGAACGCCCCCTTGAACTCGGAAAATTCCACTCGCGAAGTCGGGAAAAAAAAAAAGGACCCCGACTTCACCGGCGGACTACAATGTGACGTCACTCTGAATGGCGAAACACAATTTACTCGAGTATAAAACTAGATAGCTTTCTTCATTCATAAATATTCGCCATAACGTCACGTAACGCAACGTACGTCACAGTATTGCCGCCATATCCCTGTATGAAATTATACGGTCAACTACTTAACTCATTTACTCCCAATAACGTATAAATACGTTTTTTTTTGTTCGAAGTGTCCCAAGGACATATTTATACGTTTTTGTTGTTTTTTATGCTAGAGCATACAGAAGGCTTTGATGGAGCCTCTCAACTGCAAAGAACGGTTGCAGAAATGGTAGTTATTACACAAGCGGCCAGCAGGTGGCAGCAGAGCAAAGGAGATCAACCAGGGCCATGTAGAAAAAAAAGCTCAATTACTTACAATTTTAAATCGATTTGTGAAAACTGATGAAACTTTGCTCTCTTCTAATGCTAATTGCTGCAAAACGGAAACAGGTAGAAACATACTTTTTTTTTCCTGATGAAAGAAGAGACTTTAATCTTTCTTTTGCTTTTATAGCAATTGAACACAATATTCTGTGGGCCTTGCAAAATCAGTCAAAATCCAGTAAAACAGCCGGGGAGCGAACGGGATTGCGAAATGCGAAAATGGCGGCGAGTGAATGAGTTAACTGTATGGATTGCTTATGAAATAAGATTAAAACAATAAATGAAGCAAAATTGCAAAATAAGTTTCCTGGAGGGTCAAATTGAGTTTTGAGGACCAAAATGAAAAAAACAATTTATCACTATCCGCCATTTTGGTTGTTTACTTTCACCTCGAACGCTTTGAGGTCGGAACTGGGAAGTTTGAGCTCGGATTTTTTTTTCCGACTTCCGACCATCCTCGAATGCAGCATGTTGTAATTTTCTGCAGCTGACCAAGATCACCCGTACAGGACCAAACAGCTGGGAGACCAAAAAAATCATTTCCGTGTCCTTTGCTCCCCTCATACTGCCGAAACACAACGTGAACGGCAAACCCAAGATTGTGCCACTGCGTAAGTCACATTTCATCTTTTATCAACAGTGCATCCAAAAGAATAATCATTTTTTTAGTAGGCCTGACTTGCTGTGGAAAAGCCAAAAGTGACGGGTTTTTTTTTTTTAAATCAGATTAATAACATCTTAGAATTTTGATAAACCACAATTAATCGCTGAATTTAACTCATTCAGTGCCATTGACGGCTATACACGTCAAAGCAGGGCTGTGCAATTAATTGAAATTCATTTAGAATTTCAATTATTATACTCCACAATTAGAAAATCAGCATAATCGCAAAGTAAAAAGATTTGTTTAAATGTATACATTTGCACCTTTTTTTTTAATTTTAAAATAACTAATTTGATCAATTTTGTTTCATCCAAAAGAAACTTGCATAAATATAGTGTTTCAAATAATTTGATTTTTTAAATGTTTTTTATGTTTAAAAATGTTCTTGTTTTGTACCAAAAATTAAAAAAATATTGCCCTGCTGCACTCCAACTTTCACGTTTTTGCCAACATAAATAAATATTATTATAAGTTCTGTTTGGTCCAAAACTTAATGATAGTGTTTCTCTATATATATATTTTGAAAATTGGTCCTAATATTTTTAAGTTGCTCTCCCTTTTTTTGTTGTTTTGCTGTCCTGCTGCGCCGTCCATGGCAAAATCAGCCTCCACGCATGACAACCTCTCTCCCTTTACTCTTGTTTTGTTTCCCTTTTTTCTTTTTTTTTTGCAGCAAAATACGAGGTACGGACGTTACAAGAGCTCGCTCGTTTCTGCATCCGCCACACGCTGCAAACGACGGCCGACGGAGGCGAGAGCCAGTCCCGCGGCCGCGGCTCCTCGTTCAGCGTGGGCCGGGGTCTGGCCGTGGCCGGGCTCCACAAGTACGGCCCCCGCTTCAAACGCCGCCGCGTGCATCGGCGCCGCTGCAACGCCCTCGTCCTGGCCACCCGCCAGGTGGTGGGCAGCCCCGCCTCCCCGTACGCCAACGGCGAGCGGGGGGCGAGCGTGGAGGACGAGGAGGCGGCGGGCGCCAGGGAGCCGAGGCGAGAAGAGAGGGGGGGGGGCAGGAGGGCGGCGCGAGGGCCAAGGGGCTCCATGGAGGAAGAGGAGATGGCGGAGGAGGAGGTGGAAGAGGAGCAGGAAGAGGAGGAAGAGGAGGAGCAGCGGGAGACCGGAGAGCTTCTCCGAGTTCAGCCGGCGGTGAACGTGTTGCGAGAGCGGATCCTGGGCCTTCCGCTGCCCGAGCCGTTGAAGAGGTTCCTCTTGTACTACCGAAACAAGTGAGCGACCAGCCGGCCGGCAGAGACTGAAGCCCCTCCCACCCGCAGCGCGTGTGACGTCGTCGTCTGCCTCGTGGTTGACCAGGGGTTGCCAACAGTTTTCAAACAGAGTCGAAGTACGACTAGTCTTGAGTACTCCGAAATCACAAACGACCATAAATGGGGCTTAACGATTCATCGGAATTCAATTACAATTTCAACTGGAGAGAAATTGTGTGTGAAGGCTGTAAAGCTGTAATTGCAATTATTACACTCCACAATTACTACATCAGCATAAAAATACAAATTAATACTAATTTTTCAGTTGTTTACCGGTAGATTTATACATTCGCACCTTTTTACCAATTTTAAAATGACCAATAAAGTTTTTCTTCATCCAAAAGGAACTTGGCATTAGAGTTTTTCAGAGAATTTTGTCTTTATTTTTTTTTCTTTTCCATTTCAACATTTTCTTGTTTTGTACCAAAGGTCATCCTACTGTGCAGTGCACATGCTGCACTCCAAGTTTTTGCCAACATAAATAAATAAATACATATGATAAAATTCTGTTCGGTCCAAAAGCAACCTATTTATTTCTTTATTTTTTAGATATTTTTTAAATATTTTTAAATGCTTAAACATTTTATTGTTTTGTACCAAAAAAAAAAAAATAATCTTTTGGATAATTGTGATTTCAATTATTGCCACAATAACTAATAATTTTTCCATAATTAAGCAGCGCTAACTTCCATTGTAAGAATTCTGGTAATAATTATCAATGATGATTTAACAACAAATAAAAATAGGCAACACTACTTGTATAAACCACTTCCGCAGCATTCCTAGGAAGTCACAATGTCCCATCACTGGTGAGCCATCTTACAACCGGACTTTGGGCTACAACTTGCTTTGGGGGCTTCCTGGTGCCCGTTTGAGCGCCATGTTGGTGACCCCTGGCGTGTTAAAGACGACACTAAACGGTCCCGTTTTGTTTGGTCGGTGTGCAGTTGTGATTTGCTGCTGAATGTACAGTATATCCACGATATGACATTTTTGTATGACGCATCAGGAAAGGTGTGAAGAAACCAACGTTTGCTTTTGTAAATTGAGCTGTATTGACTGCTATAATAATAAAGTGGATCATACAAAAGTAAATAGTTCCATTATTGAGGACGGCAAGCACTGTTTTTGAAACCTTAAATATCGTGCAAGCAAAAAAAATTCCAACAATTTTCTTGGCTTCTGCATCAGGAACAGTGAATCAATTCTTAATACAAAGGAAAAAGCTGCCCAAAATCTTTTGTCTAGAAATTCTAAGCAATTTGAAAGCAGTGATGTGGACTGTGTTCAAATTAGACAAGTGTTCACCGTTAAATTTTGTGATTCATTTATCGCAAACATTTGGAGTACAAAAACCAAGTAAACAGAATTTTGTATACAGTATTAGTAAAGTGACAAGTGAAGACTTGCAGCAAGCTAACCTGAAAATAATTACAACCTCTTCATGTTTATACATCAACTACATTACAAATGCTAGGTTACATTTTCATGTCTTATTTGCCTGTTGGAATGTCTGGAGGACTTTTAGAGAGAAACTTAACAGCAGTCTCCACAATTCATCGCTTCCGCCATGTTCATTTCTTTTCAAAGAACTCGTCCATACTGTCAAAGCAAGAGACAGAATGGTAATTAAATAAAGTTTCGCTCACTAATGTTTGCTTTAGCTTGGCTGCTACTGTCAATCATTCAAACTTTCAACATCTTAACTCAGGTCAAACCCAAAAATCTTTTTTACAACATGTTCTATCAAATCGAAATATGGTATTTTGGCAAGTGAAATATGAGCTAAGCAGCAAAATCCAGCCGTTTTTAATCCATCTCAGGGGGCGGCCATTTTGTCATTTACCGTCGACTCAAAATGGCCAATCACGGCTCGGCTCCAGGAAACAAGTGAGCCGTGATTGGTTGTTTACCGGTTGTGCAACTGACGTCACCTTTCAGTCCACATCAAGTGGACACAAAATGGCTGCCACCTGAGATGGATAAAAACGCTGCTCAACTCCAATTCCTTAATAATGACGCGTTTCGTCTTAGTACACGCACATACAACGGATTATTTCAAAGATAATTTGGTGGTTGGCTTCCACTTTAATGCACCCCAACCAGGCGTCGCGTTTTAACCTCAGAAGGCGAAGTAAACGTTTATCTCATGACAATAGCGCCTGTCAGTGGCTGAGACGTTGGGCAGCAAGTGAACATTTTCTAAAGAGCTGATTTAAGCAGGAAATTGGATGCAGCTGGGTTAGAACAGAAACTAAATTGTTGATCTGCTCCGAAGTTGGACAACGAGGAAAAACATCAACAGTGTGATGAGCTTCATGAAGAGCTTCGATTCTGTCTCGATAGGTCCCACAAAACGTGCATCACAGGTTGCCGTGTAGCCGTACACCAGTTAGCGAGTCGACTGTCAAAAAGTGCAATTTGACATCACGCGTTTTGAACGCCGCCGCTGGTCCGAATATCTCGCTGTATGCTTTCACTTTGGCGTTCGTCGCTTGCATCGAGACCACCTTCACGCAAGACCAGTTTGCCGGACGCTAGCGGGCTCTTTCGGCAGGAAAACGTCAGCCAAAGCAAGTGAATAACAATCAGTCAATCTGTGGAACGTTCTGGACAGGCATCGCGGCGTCCGCATCAGAGCGGCCTTGGTGACAAAAAAGGAGGCCCAATGCAATATTAACGTACGTGCGTCAACTCTTAGAACTAATCAGCGTATTGTTGGCCAGCTTCAGCAAAATGTTGGAACACCATGTTAAAATTGGCCAAGATCAAGATCAAGCATCTGACAGTAGCAAATAGTGTCATTTTTCCTACAAAAGCAGCATTAATCTTTATATTTCTTTACGTTTGCGGATTCCACGACAGTTGCCTCGGCCAAAACAAACAAAACAAACAAAACATTCTTCTCTCAGCTGGGAGTCGAGCTCCAGATTGGGAAGGTGCGCAGCAGAGGTGGTTTGGCGGCGGATCGCAGCTGTCACTTGGGCACCAGCCCTCGGCATTGTGGGTAAATTGGGGACGCTGGATTGTGAACGCCGAATGAAGAGGTCCCGGTGTTTGATTGCTTGCCCGTTCTTGGTTGACTGAATGAAACAAGAAGCCGTGACATTTCGACAAGTTAAATCCATTCTAACAGAAATTTGAAATCATGAACCTGTAAAAAAAAAAAATGTCAAAAAGTGTTTGTGTAACTTACGCGGACTTCTGTTTCCTGAGGCTTCCGCTGGCGCTCGCCAGCGGTGCAAAGCTGCTATTGAATCCAGAGGCATCAACCTGAAGGTCGTCCTCGTTCTTCAGCGCATCCTCCAGAGCTGCTGCTACCTTTGGGGCGATGACTGGCCGCTGATAATCTTTGGTGGTACGAGACGGCATGTCCATGCTGAGCAAATGGATGTTCTCAGCCTGGGGGGGGATCATGTGACACAAACACGGCACACGTCTTGTGCAAGCTATGATGCATGTACAATTTGGCAAACTACATTCTGCATTAACTCATTTACTCCCAATAACGTATAAATACGTTTTTTTTTATGTTCTAAGTGTCCCAAAGACGTATTTATACGTTTGTTTGTTTGTTTGTTTTTTTTAATGCTAGAGCATACAGAAGGCTTTGATGGAGCCTCTCAACTGAAAAGAACGGTTGCAGAAATGGTAGTTATTACACAAACGGCCAGCAGGTGACAGCGCAGAGCAAAGGAGATCAACCAGGGCCATCTAGAAAAAAAGCTAAATTACTTACAATTTTAAATAATTTGTGAAAATTGATGAAACTTAGCTCTCTTCTAATGCTAAATGCTGCAAAACGGAAACAGAATCATACTTTTTTTTTTCCTGATGAAAGAAGAGACTTTAATCTTTCTTTTGCTTTTATAGCAATTGAACACAATATTCTGTGGGCCTTGCAAAATCAGTCAAAATCCAGTAAAACAACCGGGAGCGAACGGGATTGCGAAATGTGAAAATGGCGGCCAGTGAATGAGTTAAGAGCAATCTTTTTTTTTTTTTTTGCTACATTTCTGTGTTTTGGATTCTTGCTAATCTCATTAAAAGTCCCAAAATAGTCCAGAGTTACTCGGTAATTGAACAAGATATAGAAAATAATCTCATTTTGATGACAAAAAAAAAAGAGTTACGTCTTACTTTATATCTCAGGTCTGGTCTATCCTTCATGGCCACGCGAGCGTGGTTACAGAGAGGCCTTCTGAACCCGATAGCAGACTGAGGCCTGCTCATCATCTGATGATCACTGAACATAAACACAAATATACGGTACATCCAAAGTCAGACGGTGCACTGCATTGTACAAAACGTTTACACACTAAACAGCCACAACATGATGTCAATAATGTCTTCCTAATAGGGCACATCAGATTTTTTTTCAAACCAGATCCGCCCATTGAGAAAGAAAAAAACAAAAAACATAATTAACGTCAATTGACGTCATTGGCGGTCGTCGTTGGGCGTTTCCTTAACGTCAATTAACGTGTTTGGCAGGAAAAGAGTTCATTATGGCGCAGTATCTATTACGGTGGAAATAATAGGATTGTGCGACTCACTCCTCGATATGTGTGATGGGCCTCATCTTCCAGTATTCATCCTCGTCATCAAAGAAAGCCCTGGTGACTATTTTCTTCTTCTCTTCAAATGGAATGAAATTCTCAATGATAAGATGCCTAAAAGACAAAGGATTTAGACAAAGACAGTGAAAAAGCAGAAGTCGCTTGCTTGGTAAGGTGAACGGAAGAGACCAAAGTCAAAAGGTAACAATTGTAAATATTTCAGTTTTCCCTAAAAAAGTATTGGTATAAAAAGTTTTTCATGAACAAAATAAAAACCAGGACTAGATTATGACACGAAACAACATGGCATCATTTCAGCTTTGCTCAGTGGTGTAATGTCGAGACGGCGTACTTGAGTTTAAGGTCTCTGGTGAGCTCATTCTGGGTTTGTTCCAGCTCGTGGCGCTCATCGATGTGCGCTTCCTGGATGTCCTCGATTTCTGCCTTCACTGCCTGCAGTTTGGCAAACAACTAGACGGAGGACAAGACAAACAGAGAAAAGTTGGACTGCTGAAATTGAATACAACAATTGGACGTGGCCACAATTTAATTTCCACACGAGGCCGAATCTTCACTGGAATTAAATGAGGCCCTTGTTGGGTCAGCTCTGTTACCGTGTTGTACATGCACACTGGCACGCTTCTGTTCAAGAAAATGTGTCCCAAAACAACTGGACTTAAGGCGAGGCCATACTTTTTCTACTTGGATGTAGTTAGTGCTCAACATAAATGAGCAAACACTCCCAATAGATTGGTTGGAAATCAGGATAAAAATGGTTCCTGTGTTCAGAGGAATAAGGGCTAATAATAAAAAGCTTGCTGCTTTTTTTTGTTTTTTTGTTTTTGGTTTTTTTTAAAAGGGGGCGTGCTCATGTTGTTCCGAAAGGTGAAATTGTCTTTCAGCTTTCTGGTACAAACGCTGTTGCGCAACAGCTCACCATTATTATGCGGTAACTTCTTTTGAAGGCTTTTGCAACACCAAACAAATAATCCATTTCAAATTCCTGCTTAAATTGGGTCAAGCCTGCAGTCTCAAACTCCTTCATTACCTTCCGAACCTTCAGACTTCCAATGTTTCCAAACTTTCAATGTTCTCAGCTGCCTTCAACCATGGAAGGCTATCCTGACTTTGAGTCATGCAACTCACGGCCACGACATCGCTATTAAGCCTCTTAAGAGAATTTCAAATAGATATTTTTGTTTTGTTTGCGCCATTATCGCACAATAGTAATAGAGCAGCAAGTTACACAAGACTGTGACATAAGCAGCTGAGTCGCAAATGTGGACGTCAGTCTTGTTTCTTGGTCGCACATTTAAGTTAGAATTAGTGTGGACTTTCGGGCTGGGTATTGCCGCCAACCTCACGATACGATACGTATCACGATACAGGGGCCACGGTACGATACGTATTGCGATACGTATCCCAGTCTAGGGGTGTTAAAAAAAATCGATTCGGCGATATATCGCGATACTACATCGCGCGATTCTCGAATCGATTCAATAATCGGCAGAATCGATTTTTTTTTTTTTTTTTAGGATTCACACCTTGAGCATGGAAGAATGTTCTATGAACGGCACATTAAGCCTTAATATTTTTATTTTAATGCTGTTCAAATGTGAAACAGATTGCAAACTGTTTGTGTACAGTGGCTCACGGTTATAAGCCTCAAGTTTTAGATAAATATATTCATACAAATCTTACAGTGTACATGTACAAATTTACTGATAGTATTTTCTAAATTTGAATGGAAAAAAATCGCAACAATCGACTTATAAATTCGTATCGGGATTAATCGGTATCGAATCGTGACCATTCGTATCGGGATTAATCGGTATCGAATCGAATCGTGACCTGTGAATCGTGATACGAATCGAATCGTCAGGTACTAGGCAATTCACACCCCTATATCCCACATAAGACGTTTTATTTTGTTTTTTAAAACAAAATACAGGAAAATTGGTACACTGAGACATGTGCCATGTTAAGTTTATAAGTAAATAAATGTTGATATTCTTCCTCTGCTTTCATTTTTCTTAGTAAATCACAGTGTCCAATCACTGGTGAGCTATTTTTGCATTAATTGAAGGCAATTAACTTCAAAGACGCTGCTGGTTTTTAGTTTTAGGTATAATGTAAGTTGCAAAGGCAAACGTTAAACTGCCTATTTAAAGTTAACAAGCAATATAGATTCTGACGCCTGCGTATCGATACGTGGATTGTAATGAAGGAGGCCCGCAACGATATATTGCCGTATCGATTTTTTTGAGTACACCCCTAGTAGACTTCCATGTGAAGAACTCACAAGAACGAAATTCATCCTTGAGGCAAAAAGCTGCAGTTGTTACCTTTTTCAGTTTCTTGGTTTTAATGTCGACTTCCTGCTGCAAAGAACTGTAAGTCTCCTTCAGCTCCAGCGTCTCCTCGTCTCGACACTCCATTTGCTGTTGCATCTCTCGCTCTCTCCGTTTCTACAAACACACACACACACAAAAAACAATCACTCGGGTCGAACTATACATGTCATTTGTTAAAAGAAACGTTCGCAGGCTTGTGTTTGTTTCAGACTTTGTTTCCGTCTGTTCAAAAGCTTCAGTGTTTTCATGGTGCTTTTCTAGTGGCAGCGTATTCCAGAATGTGCCGTCTATTACAGACAAAAGATGTTTGTCCAAGTGTTTTTCTATGTCTTGACATTCCGACAGTTGTTGCTTACTACATTTTGAGATCCAACTCCACTGTTGAGTTTATCCAGTAAAATACGTTTGAGAATTTGAGAGGTGTATAAAATTGTAGAGATTATATTTCTTTATTATGAGGCAGTGTTGCCATATAATTCACAACTTTTTGTGGCTGTTTGTAGAGTGATCTAACAAGGACGCATCATTTTATTTTTAAAAATTTTAACCTAGTATTGTATTAATAATGAAATAAGCGTAAATGTATAATGTATGAGGGGTAGGACTAGATTTGGATAGAAGTTTTTAACTTCTTCCTACTCCCTTTTGAACATGCAAACTATGATGAGTTTGTTTGTTTTCTGTCTTCTTTTCTTTTTTAACTTTTGTTTCTCTGCTGTTTGTTTGTATGTTTACATGTTCAATAAATCAAATCAAATCAAATCAAATCAAATCAAATCAAGGGTGAGTCTTGTCTGGTTAGCTTAACTCCAAAAACACAATATGATAAATTGGGGAGAATTTAATGGGACGCATGAACTCTTATCCTGCCTTAAGTGATGCGTATTGTGCAATCAAACAAAGATTTTTTTTTTTTTAGTTTTGCATAATCTCTTCACATGATGATCAAACTTCATAGTTGAGAGAAAACCTATAAATTTTGATATGTCTCCCTATAATTGTGCGAACTTTGCAAAGAGACATAATTTGCCATAAGCGACGTTAACATATTGTTAATACCTGCTCAGCAATTTCCTGCCTTTTCAGCTCCAGCATCTTCTGCTGCTCGTTGGTGTGATCCACAATGTTCTTCCCCCCAACTAGAAGTTTACTTTCCATTGCCTGGAAGTAGTAGAAACAAACAAACGATGACATCAACTGCAACAGAAAATCAATGACTTTTTGCAATATGAGGAAAAACAAACACATTCAGCTAGAGTGACCAACAACCATTTAATTAATCTTACATTCTGCGATATAATAGAGTAACGTTTAACTTTGATACTCCCCTTATAAGAGCGTCTTCATTCTCAACATTACCAGACAAAAGTTTAGACACATTCATATTTATAAGCATGAGTGTCCAGACTTTGGAATCTTTCTACTTTTGTAGATAGGAAATGATGCCTGCTAATGAGTTCACCATAGACTGCCGCTTACCTTAACTTTGGCTGACAACATGTCTCCTGCTTCCTGCTCTTTCTTGAGGTCTGCCATTTTCTTCTCCTTCTCCTTCAGGAGTTGAGTTTTCTCCTCAGCCACCAGGCTGTGATCCTCCATGATAGCTCTCTTCTCTTTCTCCAGCTTCTCCCGCTGCTCTCTCCAATAATCACCTTTGTTTTCGTCTTCATCCTCATCATCATCTTCGCTCTCTTCATCGTGACCCTCACCGTTGCTACAATCACCGGCCCTCCTCTTTTGTCTCCTCTTGCTTTTCCTTCCTGTACGCTTCTCCAGTTGCGCCTTCAGTTTGGCAATCTCCTCCTGAAACTTGCGGAGCAAAGCGTCCTTGGGGTCCTCATTGACGCGGGGCTTATTCTTGATGTTCTTCGCTCTGTTGGAGTAGCGCAGCGTTGTTAAAGTCTCTTCCACATTGTAAGATGCTGGGCCAATGTTGGCGACCATGACAGTGCGAGCGTTGCCTCCAAGCGAGTCCTGCAAAAGGCGGGTCAGTTTGGAATCTCTGTAAGGGATGTGGCTGCTCCTGCCGTCGACGAGAGCTGATATGACATTCCCTAAAGCAGAAAGTGACAGATTGATTTTCGTAGCTTCTTTCAGCCTCTCTCCTTGAGCTCCAGTCTTCGTCTGCCTTTCACTACCGGCTAGATCCACCAGATTGAGTTTGCCAACTCGGATGTGGTTCTCCCCGTCCATCCCCAATTCACTGCATTCTACAGTGATGACAAAGATGGCGTGAGAACGGGAACTGTGTTCATTCATGTTCGTGGAGCCCACCGAGCGATTCTGATTGCCCACGTTCATGACATTTTCAATTTCCCGCACACTCTTAGTGACAAACGATGACAGGTCCTTAACGTAAATGCCGGTGTCCGGCCTCTCTCTCAACTCTAAACGTCGCGATTGGTCCTTGGAGAGTAAATCTCTGATCTCCTCTTGATAAATCTCCAGATATGATGCTCGCACCAAGTACTGCTGATTCTGAGATCTTGAAATGTGGGTGAAGATGTGGTCAAATGAGTTGGGAATAACTCCTCTTCTTTCGGGGTCATTTCTTATGCCCTCCATGGTGTATGTTTTCCCTGTCCCCGTTTGTCCATATGCAAAGATGGTTCCATTAAATCCTTGTAGGACTGAATCCACAAGGGGCCTAAAGGTTTCATCATATAAATCTAGTTGCTTTGAATTGCAGTCATAGACCGAGTCAAATGTGAATACTTTGGGGAGTTCACCGGCAGAAGCCTCCCTCGGGTTCCTCACAATAATTTGTCCAAATTTAACATCAACAGACACCACACAATCGAATGAGGCTGCCTGTTCTTTCTCATTCATTGGACGACAACGGACCACGACTTTCACAGACTCAGAACTCTTGCTTTTGGACATGATGTGGACCAAAGGATTGCACACTCAGCTTGACATGCAGTTCCCTCTTTTTCAAGTGGGGAAGTCAGGGAAATCCTACCAACATAACCATCCACATCAGAACCTGTTGGCAAAAAAACAACAACAGATGTTAATGACAATCAAGCAAATTGTGTTGAAATATAAGCCAACATTGACATTTGGCATTATCTGGGTATATTTTGGTTGCATGTTCGGTTTCACCCTATTAATTTGCAATGGAAAGATTAGAAACGCATATTCCTAGTACCACAAAACAACAGTAACATTAGCAATGAACCAGGCGAGGTTGACAGCAGCATCCAAACAAAGCACTGATAGTTAAGGGAATCGTAAACCATGTGCAACCTGACTTAAATTAGGCCATTACACAGCACCAACTTGCTAGCTTCATTAATCCGTTAATGTGGAACCTTCCGTTTTCGGCGTCGAGAAAACTAGCACGGCGCGCTATTAATTAATGGATCGTACCTATGGTATCTTATCAAAAGAACAAAGTTAGTCACAATTCCTCAACGTTCAGGATCGATGAACAGACACGAGCTAAAATAAACTAGAACCCACAATGAGACTGCAAAATCGACCAAGCAACAGCGAACAGGCAGGTAACCAAGGCTACAAGTCCTATCACAGCATTTGGTTGACGAACCTTACTGCGAGTGTTCGGATACATTCACCACCATGCCGCCAAACAAATAAAAGAAGTAAAACGCGGAATGCTTCTTGAGTACATACCCTTCCCCAAGTTACTTTTCAAAACCGTTTAAAAAAATAAAAATAAAACGCAGCTTCGTACATTAGCTAATCCGACACTCAGTTAGCCACTGGCTCGTCGCCACAACGCTCCGGGTCTGAGTTGCCAGATCCTGTTGTCGCTACATCCCCCCCAAAACTGAGTGAACATGAAAGGTACTACAGCCTTCAAAGTGGTTGATTGCATAAAAAAAATACAGACAGACTTGTACTATATTTTAAATTACTTACAAATACATTGTTAATGCTGATAGCTTGTGAATGCTCAGAAGTGAACGATTTTTTTTTTTACAGCATTTTCCATAAATGTCTGGCAACCGTTTCTCGGCAGATGACTATCAGCTGGTTTGTCTGCTTGCAGCAAAACAAAAACATAAAGAACTCGAACAAACCATGGTTTGACTAGCAATGATCTTACTGAGGGAACAATAGAATATATATCATCCATTTTAAACTGAAATTATATTCTAAATGCGATCTTAAATTAAATTACAAAGACACAAAGACAAACTTGAATTGACAAACTTTATTTTAAACGTATAGTGCCTTGATTTACATTGTATAAACACAGTATTCCTATTTATATTAGCATACATTCCATGTTACTTATGTTTAATGGTCCGGAATATGACGTCCGGTACACGCATACTTCAAGAGACTAAGGAAAAGCAATCGGTGGCAGAGCTACGGATCGACAGTTTGAACTTTTCCATCTAGTCCGTTTCCTGCCACCAATCTGCCAACAATTTTTCTTGTGCACATTTTATTGCTGAAATATGAGCCAGCAGAGACTGAAACATAATTTTAAGCATGATTTTCAAATGCAAGAATGATGTGAGGCAAATGAAATATATGATGATATTTCAGTATTGTATGATGTTTTTATCCAGCCATTTTCTTGACCGCTTATTCCTCACAAGGGTCGCGGGGCTTGCTGGCGCCCATCTCAGCTGGCTCTGGGCAGTAGGCAGGGGACACCCTGGACTGGTTGCCAGCCAATCGCAGGGCAATTATGTTTTTATGAAACATTCAATTACTTTGCTTTCATCCTCCTACATAGCATTTAATTTCTTAGATTAGAAAGTGCTTTTTACGTTGGTTTTTCTTGTAGGCTATGTTGTGTTACATTGCTTATTTATTTAACTGACTGTATACTGCTTGGAAAGATTTGTCTGAACTTTTGTTTGTTTGTTTGTTTTATGTATACTAAAATGCTTGGGGCATTGTGTTTCTTTTCTGTTTTGAGTCATCTATTTGCCACAACTTTTGTTGCCACAAGGGGGCAGAATTGTGTCACAGAGAACTTCCCCATTAAACCAAGATCCAAGACGATACAAGATAATGACCTTGCATCGCCATCTTGTGTTCGTGTTTATTTTAGACTGCTGTACAGTATGACAGTATGGCTCGCAGAGATGATTTTTAGAACGTCAAAACACACCACAACCATCTTGTGAGAATATTCTTTGATTTGTCAACTAGACAAAGTAGCGTCCGATTTTAATTTTAATTTGTACCATTAATCTACAAGTATGTCACAACTTTCCTCTCCCCGAACAGTTACAACCTGCTTTGGCCGGAGCCTCTGCATGTCAGGATCAATACATGTTAGGTTGTGGCAAAATCGGCGTAAGGGATTAAACATCTGTGGATGGTGGTTGAGAATTCTTGAGACCCGAAACACTTCACGTCTTTACAGCCAATTCAACCTTTGGCATGAATCACTTCAACATGTGTAACCCCCCAACCAATCAGACCCCATTTGTGTGCAAAGCATTCCAAATTATTTTATGTGACTTGATAATCATTGGTGTCGATTGTCAGACTGGGAGGATGTTTTATGTGCAGCATTGTCTCCCTAAAGAAAAGGGACCATCTCTGGGGATGGTGGGAAAGGAATTTTGGGTGTTGCTCTGTGCTTTAAAAAATGTCTCAGAGTCAATAAAAGAGGGTGTTTGCAAAAATGTTTTTCCCCATATTTAACTGAAGTTGGAATGAAAGTAGTGCTGATTTGTTCCGTCACGTTTCTCTTTTGACTCTGTTAGACTGCCGAAGTATCATTGTTTTTATTTATTTATTTATGGCTTGAAAGTGCACAGTTTTGTTTTGTTTTCCAAAAGATTATATCAACATATACATGGTCACGGTTTTGTAAGACCTCTTACTAGTTTTAACCAATTTTCCTTACTATTTGTTTGCTAAATTAATGGAAATCAACCATTGAAAAACATAAATTCTGTTTGAATTGTGGGTCAAAGCAGTCACTCATGTACTAATGTACTAATGTAATGTGAGGGTTCGTTGGTGGTTAATGGAACACTCTTGAGAAAGCAGGTTGGAGAATATATCAGCGGGGTTATTCTTGGACGACGCTTTTACTCGTCACAGACACGGCAGCTACAGCCATAACACTTGTCCTGATACCTTATCAGCTGACTAACATTTAACCAATCAGGAGCTAGCAAACTTTAGCGTATGAAAACAGCAGATTCAACATATCACCTTTAGCTACTTGTACAAAAAGTGTAATTGTACGGAGCCCAAAGGTGACATGGTAGAAAAAAACAACAACTTTGCGTTCCCAAGAACGCAATATTTGCGAGAGAACGCAAAGTTGTTGTTGTTTTTTCGCCTACCATGTCACCTTAGCTGCGCCGTTAACACTTCCGGGTCATCTTCCATGTGAACAAAAGTGACGAGGATGGAACGTTTGTAAACATGAAACAAAACGGTGGGAAAGCTTTCCCAAAGCGACTAGGATGGAGCATGTATTTTTCCACTGCTTTGTTTACACGTCGCTTTTTAACCTTAATAAGTCTAGAAACATAAATGTATAGTTAATATATATTTTAACAAATTACGTTAGCTCTGTTGTGTAATACATTTCCCCCCCAAAGGCTTATATTCCTGCTTATAAAACCTAATGCATGAATTCAGGTCAACAAGGCTACCAATCAAAGCTCAGGAGTCATTTTGCTGGGAAGTGGTTAATAAGAAAACAAGATGGTTAATGAAATCAAATTTGAATACAAATTCAATTCTCAACAGCTTCAACAGCAGCTCTTTCCACACACCTCCCTCAAATGCAGAATGTGGCTACGGTGGAACAGGTTTGTCTCATTCTCATGATTTCATGCAACAAATGTGCATGGCCGCAGCACCGCGGCCGCAAGGTCAACAAGGAATGTCAATACATTTCCATGTTTGCCTTCCAGGGGGTTGGGGTCATGGCAGGGCCTGTCTGCGTAGATGTGTCATGCTGGAGGAGAAAAGCAGGAAACAGAAGAGGAACTGGATGCGGGAGTGGTGATGGATGGGTAAGTCAACAGGATGATGAGGGTGGGGAGGACCTCATGGTGAAGTGTATCAAACTTCTTTGTCTCTGCTCTAGTCAAATGGTTACTGATACCCAAGCTGGCAAAACTGACACCACTCAAGACTTGTCATCACATTATGGTGAATTAAGTAGAGCATGCTAATTTCCCAACAGGAAGTCTTATCGTGACATTGCAACACAAGGGATCACTGATAGGAAAATGTTCAAAATGGCAATCCTCACAAAAAAAAACACAAAAAAACTTCCTTTTACATTAATAGATTCTGACATGTTTCAAACTGGTTGAAGATCAGTTGAGAGCTGCAACATATGTTTTGGAGAAGGCTAATTGTCTAAAAATCCTGACCATATAATAATCCAAGCTATGACGGGTAGCAATGGTTAGGAATGTGGTCTGTGACCCAGTGGCCCCAGGCATGATGATCCTGGGATATGAAAGGAGGAGGGAGTTAATAATCTGACCTCACCCAAATTACTCCTTGTCAGTTAAGTCAAAAGTTTTCCTTTGTGACCCACTTATAGGACATAAGTTGTTGGTAATGTGTACATTTAATTAAATCATGGTGGTTGAAGCCCCAATGTGTAGTCCTTAGCTCCATCTAGTGGTCAAAGAATAGCATTTAGAAGCACGCAGGAGCACGCGCACTACGGTGGCTCAGGGAGACCACATTTCGCAAGCCTACCGACAATTCTTGTTGTGCGAGGGTAACGAGCATCTCGGCGAGCGACAGAAGCCTGGCGAGCAACGGCGAAAGAACGAGCAAGCCGGAATTAGCCGGAGCAGCTAACAAGAGCTGCTAGCGGGAGTTAGTTGGCGCCATAGGCTAGAGTGGATAACAAGAGCGGCTAATGGGAGGAGTTAGTTTAAAAAACAAAAAAACAGTAGTTAAAGCATGTGAGAGCAAAGCGATCACAGGAGTTAGAGACGACCATCTGTAGGCCCCAACTGTGGAATGTAAGCGGTGGCCGAACCATTGGGTACAATATTTGATGCAGGCACCACCCAGGCGCACTACATTTGCGAAATTCTCTTTTGGCCATCCACAGCAGGAAGACGGCAGTGAAACATGGCAGCTCTTTAAAAAAATAAAAATAAAAATAAAAAGTAAAATGTAGTTGACCTAGTACTGTAACTTGTAACGCTGCTACTGCCCAACATTACAGATTACTTGTGGGATGGATGTCATTTATATGGACATGCATTCTTAAACAAATCTGTATCTGGATAATTGTGTTCCTCTCTCAGTCCAGTATATAGTGTGTTTGTTAAGAAGCAGTTTTTTAAGCATTTCAGAGAAGAGGCCATGCCTACAAGAAAACCCTGAATGGAATTTGCCTTTGTGCACGCTTGCTGTTCTCTGCAAAATATATCAATGAAGTGTTAGAACTCAAGTAACAAGTCAAGTTCTATTCATGTTTTAGTAAAATGTAAACCTTTTCAAACCATGCATAAAACGTTTAAATCAGGGCTTGGTGTCCAGACACCAGCTTGATGTGACTCATATGGTTGGCTTTGTTAGACTCTAGGCAGCTATATAAAAAAAAAGAAAGAAAAAAAAAAGAAAGAAAGAAACAGTCCTGTAGTGCTTCCAGATGTGGTCTGCCAGAATATCAGGAACAAAACATCTGTGTGAACATGAATGGTGAACACCACCCAGCCCAGCACGCTACACTTCAACGTACTGTATGTTACATTCATCAATAATTTTGAGATCTTGTTTGTGCACATCTATTAACAAAGTGTGTCCATACCATGTACAGTTCTTGTAAATCTCACTGGGTGACTCACCATAGGCTGTTACTCATCTAACTAGGGACAAACAAATCGTAGTGACGGTATGAGGTTTTTTTTTTTTTTTTTTTTTTTTTACAGGCCTCTCAGCCATGTACACGACACAGGGAGCATTTCCTGTTTACCAATAATAAGCTTATTTGAGGTCCTTTTTAAGAGCGCACAGCATTTGATTTCAAAAGTGGCCATATTTAAGCTGAAGCCTTGAAACCAAAAGACTTGGGAGTGTGGTCAAAGATTGCCAACTTGCGCCTCATAAAACGTCATTGTCCAATGACAGCATTTGCGGAGATTTTCATTGGCCCCCGGGCCTTTTGATGCAGAGTATGCCTACCTGTGATGTGAGCAAATTCTGTACCTAGTCAGATAATGCTAACCCAAAAACGAAGATTAACTGTTTGACTGCCAAAAACGTTTAATCACGATTAATACAATCACGATGTATGACGCCATAAACGTTACATGACGTTTTTTTTGTTTTGTTTTTTTTAATCAATGGGCAGTGCCACATCTAAGTGCAGCGCTGCCTGGTCAATGGGTTGTAGAATCGAAAACACTCACTAACTATGGCCACCAGATGGCAGCATTGTATCTCTTTAATGGGCTGCCCCAAATTACAATGAAACATGACAAAATCTGATGAAATAGAATGTTTTCAAGGATGACGTGAATGACAACGTTTTGATAACATGTGGCAGTAAAAGAGTTAAAGAAGAGTTATAGAGGAGGTGAAGTAACTTGAAAACAAAAGATTTCTGCACTATTAAAAAAAAAATGATTTACTTGAAAAATACTAGTAAAGTTTCTTTTCATTCGGAAATTCTAAGTAAATCTTGCGAGGAAAGTTTTGAGTCCATTTTACTAGTTTATTAAAAAAAACAAAAAAAAGTTACACATTCAGGAACAAAGTCAAGACCTTCAGCTTGGGAGCCATGCCACCCTTGCTGTTTGCCACTGTGCTGCATTTCTGGTGTGTCCACACTTAGACCATTAACGGGTCTCTTGGAGGTACAAGGATTCCACCTGACACCGTCAATATATACTAACATACAGCAGGAGCGGCATGGCTCAGGCGGTAGAGTGGCCGTCTCCCAACCTGAATGTTGTGGGTTCGTTCCTCAACCCTTGAGTAGCTTTTAGAAATATGTAATACGTGTACATGTTTAGAAATATGTACACTAGTACTGGTAAAATGTGGTACGGTAAAATGGTAAAACGGTAAAATGGCTGGGCCATCTCAGGAACATTAACACAGTTGTCTTGAAACCATTCCTTTGATATTTTGGCTGTATGCAATGGATAGTTGTCGTCCTAAAAGACGAACATTATCCCCAGTCTGAAGTCAAAAGCTCTCTGGGTGCAGGTTTTCACTCAGGATGTCCTGACTAGTCTCTTACCGTTGATAAATATTCCCACATCATGATGCTGCCAGCACCATATGGTAGGGATGGTGGTGGCCACATGATGAGCAGTGCCTGGTTTCCTCCAAACATAATGCATCCACAACAAAGAGTTCAGTCTTTGTCTCATCAAAGCAGAAAATTTTCTTTCACATGGTCTGAGAGTCCTTGAGGTGCCTTTTGGGCAAAGTTCAGGCACGCTTCTATGTGGCTTCTGTTTGGCTACTCTACCGAAAGCGCCTGATTGTTGGTGGATTGTTTAAAAGTCTTCTTTTTTTTTTTTTTTTTTTTTTTTTTTAATGCTTCTACACTGAGCAAAAATATAAACACACCGTTTTTTTTTTGTTCCCATTTTTCGTGAGCTACACTCATAAAGGTCAAAAACATTTTCAACATCCACAAAAGGCCATTTCTCTCAAATATTGTTCACAAATCTTCCTAAAGCTGTGTTAGCGAGCATTTCTCCTTTGTCGAGAGAATCCATCCACCCTCACGGGCGTGGCATATCAATATGCTGATAAAACAGCATGATTTGCACAGGTGTGCCTTAGGCTGGCCACAATGGAATGTGCAGTTTTGTTTTTTTTTTTTTTATTTTGGTATAGACATGCTGCAGACGGTTGTCTTTACCGTTCCCAGATCTCGTACCTCAAGACAATCCTGTCTCTGAGGTTTATTGACAGTTCCTTGAACTTCATGCTTAATTTGTGCACTGACATGCACTGTCATCTATCTGTGTGACCCGAAACCATGTCCAATGAAATTATTTGACCACACACTGTTTAAAAAAAAAACAGTTTGCACTTTGAGGGCCTTGTAAGGTAGTAAAGTACTACAAAAATGAAGTACCATTTTCCAAGCACATGACTACCGTATTTTCCGCACTATAAGGTGCACCTCATTATAAGGCGCACCTTCAATGAATGACATATTTTAAAACTTTTTCCATATACAGTGATACCTCTGCTGACGAACGCTTTAGCTCACAAACTTTTCGCCTCACGAACATTAAATTCGCGAGTATATAGTCTCTGCTGACGAACTAGTTTTCAGCGGACGAACCAAACCACGCGGTCGAACAGCACCACGGTGGCGGCCACGAGAAGCTCACGCACGCTCACGGCGTCCCAGTTCGTCACCCCCTTTCTTTTAGTGCGGACACGGTTTGTGTTTGATAGACATTTTGGACCATATTGAGTGTACTTTTGCTATTATGGGACCGAAAAAGACCCCACCACAGGCTAGTGTTAAGCCGAATGCTTACCAGCGAGGGACGGCGATTCGGCGGCGCGTTTGCATTGTAGTCAATGGAGTTCGCGCCACTAAAAAAAGCGAAAGTGCCATCACGTACCTCAAAAAAGGAGAAAATCGTGCCACGGCAGTTTAGTCCCAGGAAAGAGGTGAAAGTAGTTGGCGGTGCTCACTTTTTGTTGACTCGCTAAAGTGCTCCACTTCCTTGTTCACCAAGGGACACGCCCCCTCCGCTCCGGTGAGCACGAAAGCGCGAATGAACGGCAACCGTTCCATAAACACTCGACGCGGTGAAACGCTCGCGAATGAAGTAAGTCTACCATTGCTACCATCCTTAAGAACTACCATCACAAAGGTAAATAAAACGACTTTATTCTACAGTACAGTTTATTTCTTTAATTACAATACAATAGCACATTTATTATACATAAAATAAGGTATATTTTTGTGTAGTTTTAAGGCTTATTTAGTAGAAAATTATGTTTTATAGGGACCTGGGAACGGATTATTCTCATTTTAATGGTTTCTTATGGGAAATAAATGTTCGGAAGACAAACTTTTCGCCTTACAAACCCTTTCTGGGAACCAATTATGTTCGTGAGCTGAGGTATCACTGTATAAGGCGCGACAGTAGAGGCTGGGGTTACATTATGCATCCATTAGACGGTGCTGCGCTAAAGGGAACGTCAACAAAAGAGTCAGATAGGTCAGTCAAACTTTATTAATAGATTACAAACCAGCTTTCTGACAACTCCATTCACTCCCAAAATGAATAAACAGCTGATTTATTATTTTCTCGGAGGTAAAGTATTAGTATTAGCTGGCGATCCAAGATGGCGGGATCTTCTGCGCACGCGCATCACCGATCGTGCAGGGTCACCGATAGCGTCTTGACAGCGAGACCTGTTGCGGCTCAATGTTGATCCATATATAAGGCGCACGGGATTATAAGGCGCATGGTCAGCTTTTGAAAAAGTTGAAGGCTTTTAGGTGCGCCTTATAGTCGTGAAAATACGGTATTTTGTTCTGTAAAATTTACATACAGATCGTCTTTTTGTACATTGAATCCCAGTAGAATATACACGTTGTTCTGTAAAGTTGTTTACATTTACCAACTGTATTTTATTTTATTTTTTTACACAATTTCCCTGGTAACCACAGCTGCTGGTTTTTCCCCATAAACACAACGGAATTTTCAAATTAGGATGAATTAAGCTCAAAACATTTTAATTTTTTTATTAATAACATTTCTTATTTTTTTATTTGCAAATTTGATGATTTTTTTTTTTGAGGAAAAAAAATGAATTTATTTCATTTTGAAATAAGGCTGTAACATAAAGTGTAACATTGAAAACATGTTTTGAGGTTCTGCCCAAAACTTAATTAATGTCTTACTCTTCACCAACAGAGGAAGCTCAGCTGGGACACATACACAATATCTCTTGGGCGCACCGGCTGGATTATGATGAGCGGAAGCTGGGACGGTTGAACCGAGGGGAAACGGCCCAACTGAATAGGGGTGTGGACAGAGCGCACACTTGGAGAAAGAGAGAGAGAGAGCGAGCGAGAGGAGGGCATATAAAGAGCGACAGCGCAAGGCAGACTTTATCCTGCTCGGCCGCCCCGCTCGCAGCAAACGCCCATCATCCTGCCCCTTCACTCGCTCAGCGCGCGCTCCCGACCATGTGGAGGATGAACGGCGTCGCCATCGTCCTGGTGCTCTGCACATCACTGCTATGCAGTAAGTTACCGATTTTGAAATGCAACTTGGTTTCCTGTCTCTCGGCTTTCATTCAGGTGGATTTGGGGTTTGTGTTTGTCTTGTAAAATAGGCAATTCATTTGTTACATTTTGCACATAAGTCCGATAAGACCGTTCTGGTTTGTAACCCAGTTGCAGCGCCTTCACGCCGACGTATCTCATTCGCGTGTAAAGAGAATCCCCTCAGGGATCAGCAAAAGTCGGAAGTATAGGAAGTTGTTTGAAAAACATTGCGTGAGCTGAAGATGTTTGTCGGCATGGCGGGATGGTGGCCCCAGACGCAAAACGTCTGCTCAGGAGCGGGAAGTTGCAGTTGAGAAGAGTTCTTTGTGTTCTGTATTGTTCCTGAGTGTGCGCGTGCATGCATGCATGCTTGTGGCATGTGTGTGAGAGCCCTAATGCTAATTGCATGCTGATAACTGCCGTCGCCAAATTTCAACGTGTTCTTGCTCATTCACTCGCCAGCCATTTTCACAGAAGCAATCCCGTTCGCTTGCGGCTTTTTTACTGAATTTTGACTGATTTTGCAAACTAAGGCCCACAGAATATTTTGTTCAATTGCATGGAACTTATCAAAAGAAAGATTAAAGTCTCTTATTTCATCAGGAAAAAAAAGTATGTTCCTATCTGTTGCCGTTTTGCAGCAATTAGTATTAGAAGAGAGCTAAGTTTCATCAGTTTTCACAAATCTATTTAAAATTGTAAGTAATTGAGATTTTTTTCGACATGGCCCTGGTTGATCTCCTTTGCTCTGCTGCCACCTGCTGGCCGTTTGTGTAATAACTACCATTTCTGCAACCGTTCTTTGCAGTTGAGAGGCTGCATCAAAGCCGTCTGCATGCTTTAGCATAAAAAAAACAAAACAAAACGTATAAATACGTCTTTGGGACACTTAAAACATTAAAACAAAAAACGTATATACACGTTATTGGGAGCAAATGAGTTAAGTCCAGGTTCAGTCACATGTGTAGTGTCAAATTTAGTTTGTCCTTGACGATTATGCCAGAGAAAAATCAAATAGCTCAGACAGCGATAATGAGATGAGGTTATCAGACGTTAATTTAACATCTGATATTTCCTCCGTATGCTTGCAAACTATTAACATGTGCTTGTTGTGGGTTGAAGCGGATTTCTTTCGGAGGCCAGCATCCTTTCTTCAGCGGTCACACGGACCTGAAACATTGTTGACGCTCGTGTTTATTCGTCAGCGCGGTGTGAATACGCAGTCGGGCGAGCACATGTGATACAGGGAAAAAAAAAAACATTGGTAAAAATTCTTTCACTTACAGCTGATTGCAAAGTACAAAGGCCAGCTTTAGTATTTGAGGCCGGAGTTCAACACGTGAAGTGAAGTGACTTTTTGGTGCCTTGCTCTTGGCGTGGAACTGCTGCAGATCAGGAGGTTTAATTGAATCCACATTAAATTTAGCAGCGGTGATGTCATCAGCTCCTCAAGGGCGAGGCAGCTGACCGGCCCATTTCGAACACCACTTTGTTGTATTCACGCAAACATGCAAAGAGAGCTCGCATCTCTCGGGCTGAGTCAACCACCAAGTACGCTCAGGAGACAAAGTTGCGCAGATGAAAGCGAAACTTATTCACAGGAACAAACGACTCCCAATTGCAATTGTAGCACCACATATGCAGCTGGCAGACATCTTTAGTTTTGGACTTCTTGTAAATAAGGATTACAACGGACAAACGCAAGCAAAACTTGACTGCTGAGCGTGACTGTTTACTAGCACAAATTTGACTGCAACTCAAGAGTGGGCGGATCCCACAACTCTTGTTGTTTGTAGCACTACAAAAGGAAATTAAGTGGCAGTTTTAGATGATGTCATCTGACCTCTCCTTTAGCATTCCATTTTTTTTAGGGGGAAAAACCCAAACTGTTCAAGACTGTGGGAGTGGTGGTGGTGGTGGTGGGGGGTGAACCATTATGCCTCCCTTCTGCTCGTCATCTTCAATGACTCTCTCTTTGATGAAGTCAAGGTCGACGGCGGCTGTGACAGTCGGTGTTAAAATCAACCACACTACGCCAAGATATCGAGTTGGGAGTTTCCAAAGTGTGCCGTGCATGTGATTCTGTCAGCATATCCTTGACAGTGATCAGTATGCCCTTTGTGAATGTATGTCATGTGACCATGCAAGATGGTGTAAGGCAGCCATGGAGACTCAGATGACAAAAAAAAACAGACTGAAATTAGTATACACAAGTTCCATTTTCATGATGTAGTGGTAATATTAACTCATTCACTCCCAACCATTTTCCCTGAAGTGTTTTCCTGGATTTTGACTGGTTTTGCAAGGCCCGCGAAATATTATGTTCTATTGCTATAAAAAATATGGAACCTAACCAAAAGAGAGATTAGAGTCTCTTGTGCAGCAATTAGCAATAGAACATAGCTAAGTTTCATCATTATTCACAATTCTGCTTAGAACTGTGGGGAAATCAGCTTGTTTTAACATGGCCTGGTTGATCTCTTATACTCTGCTGCCACTCAACCATTTTGTGCAGTAGATAGACTGCATCAAAGCGTTCTCTATGCTCTAGCATAAAAAACAACAACAACAAACAAAACATATAAATACGTCTTTGGGACACTTAAAACATTTAAAATATGACATATTTATACGTTTTTGGGAGCTAATGAGTTCATGTAAAACACATCAGTATTTTTTTTTTTCAGTTAGTGTAGACTTCATCACGTTTGAGCATCTTGTGTGATGTTGTGGGATGGTATAAGGCATAATATTACCATAGATTTTCTTCAGGCAGCCATTGACCAACATTCTTTGGCTGAAATGTTTTGATTGTTAACTTGACGTGAGATGCTGAAGGGTGTGGCCATGTTACATAAAGCCTTTAGCAGTCTTAGGTCAGACCAGGGTGTGGGTTCACTTGGGCCCAAAGCTACAGCGTGATCTCGTAATTAAATGTTTGAGCCTTTGCGCCGTCAATGTGCCAATTATCCGCAACCGCCGCTTCCAGTGTTAAAACTCAAAACCGGCAAACCAAATAGTGCCTGCCATCAGTTGTCCACTTCATTAAATCATTTACCAGCCTTTGCAGAAATGGCGGCCATGACAATCTCGCGCTTAGTTCATGTGATGCCAGCTCTTTTCCAAAGAAAACATTTTTACGATAAAAAAACCCCCCCCAAAAAAACCAAGACCTCCATCACAGCCAGCTCAATTGTCATTCAGGAAAGGGGCCGACTTGGAGAAGTAAATCATCGAGTAACAACGTTTACCCAGTGAAACGAGCCTAATGAATAGCAGACTCTGCGATAACGGTTAAACTTTCCTGTTCCAATTACTGCTGTTCTGGTGAGCCTTATTGTTCTTTGTTCCCCAAGCGCCCTGCAGCACGACCGCATGATTTAAGCAAGCGTAAAGAAAAAAAACATAGACGCCAAAACAACGTCCTCTTCTCGTGTTTCTCCTCAAAACTTTTGAGAGGACAGTTTGATGAGGCAGGCGACACCCATGCTCGCAATCGGTCGCAAAACAAGAACTTTATGACGGCTCACCTCAGGGGAGAAAAGTTTTTAATGAGTCTGGCCCAGCACTTTGTACTGCTCTCTGGAATTATTGTTCTGTGAAAGCATATTTAGTCCTTCCTAATTGGACACAATCGCTTCTCCAAAAGATGGCGCAAGGTGCTCGGACCGGCTACCACGTGATATACACTCACTAGGTGCGTTTCCATGACCCTTTTTCGCAAAAATAAAAGCGATATTGTACTATTTGGATAAAATACAATTTCGAATTGTCGGTGTTTCCATTGAAGAGAGTTTTGCTTCTGAGGCGCAATTCTGGGAATGTCCCGTCTCGCGAGACCTCGCTGTTCTGTCGGAGGTGCTCATGATGTTTGCCGTAGACGGACGCCCGGTGTAGTTATATGACTTTAAAAAACACTCACCCCTCATCGGGCGGTTTCGGGCATCTAGTGTTGGTGTTGCTGTGTCGGCAAGCAATTCTGACACCAAAGTGAGTGGCACCGTACTTCCTACTTCCTGTAATCCTAAAATGTTGTTGTTCCCATGCAGAGGCTGGGTAAAAGGCGGGTTACAAATTGCTAAAAGTTTCTGATGTTTTCTGGCGTCCTCCCTGCTAAATGAACCAGACATGGCAGGACAGGATTTCAAGCTCTCCTCTCCTTCAACTTCTCGAAGGAGACTCGCTCGATTACACCTCTCTCTCTTTTGACGTGCAGTAGCCGGTACAAATCACTTCAGCATCCATCCATCCATCCATTTTCTTGACCGCTTATTCCTCACAAGGGTCGCGGGGGCTGCTGGCGCCTATCTCAGCTGGCTCTGGGCAGTAGGCGGGGGACACCCTGGACTGGTTGCCAACCAATCGCAGGGCACACAGAGACGAACAACCATCCACACTCACATGCACACAGACGGGACAATTTGGAAAGCCCAATTAACCTGCCATGCACGTCTTTGGAATGTGGGAGGAGACCGGAGTACCCGGAGAAGACCCACGCGGGCACGGGGAGAACATGCAAACTCCACCCAGGAAGGTCCGAGCCTGGACTCGAACCGGAGACCTCAGAACTGGGAAGCGGACGTGCTAACCACTCGACTACCGTGCCGCCCTCACTTCAGCATGTAAAACTAAAATACAAAACCGATATTATTAATTCTCAAATAACACACAAACAACGTGTTACATTCCTTTCTTCCGTGAGCGGGCGGGTGTCACATGACTACTAATGCGCAAAAAGTGTTTCAATTACACTTTTGCGAAATACTTCTTTTTTGATACGTCTCAAAAACCACCTCATGAGAGCGCAAAAACTTTTTTGGGATGTTTGAGAGTTTTTTTTTCCGCAAATCTGGTGTTTCCATTGCCGGCTTACTTTTGCGAAACGTGCCTTTTGCGCAAAACTGAGGGTCATGGAAACGCACCTACTGTATGACCTCCATATTGTGTTTGAGAAAGTTTTTCTCTGTAGGCTTGTATTAGCTTTCCGGGGCCACAGTCATATCCCAACAAGTGTTCGGGGTCTGTGAGTCTTTTTTACAACCTTCACCACCCCCAAAGAGCAGCAGCTGGAACTTGAGCAGTCCACACAACATCTGCCGACCTCTGACACAGCTGGCGTTCCCACTTTCTTGTCCTCTTACAAGGTGGACAGACTAGTTTGGAAACACTGGATTAGAATTTCACCAATTATTTGAATGAGCGAATTAGGGGCTAATCAAACCATTGGTCCTTCTTGGATGTTCTCTCAGAAGCCTTAATTGTGTTGCAGCTCCATGAAGAAAAGGGGCCATATTTTTGCAAATGAGCATTTTTTATTATTTATTTTTTTTGGAATACATAGCGCTGCACCTAAAGCACCAGCGCCCTCGTGCATGTGATTGGGTGAGCGTTATCTGTCGTCCACACCGGGTTCACCTCCCGCAGGTCAGCCCGCGGCTGCGGGAGCCGCTGTGACAGACGCATCCTGCCCAAGGATGTGCATGGATATACATTCCAAAACCTGTTGTTGTTCATTCCTTTCATTTTCCCCCTCAACTCCAAACGGTCTTGTGTTTGGTTTAAAAACATCACGGGTGTGGACTGGGTGGAAAAGTCAACTTTTTTTTACCACCCTTCCGTGTGGGAACAAAAAACAGTTGTCAATTCATGTACTCGAGTGATGTTCGAGGCCTTTAGGGAAAGATATAGTGTCATTTTTTTTTTTTTTCCATAGTGTTCCAATATAGTGTGATCTTACTGAGGAGCAGAGTAATGAATTTTCTCTCTCCACACACATTTCACAAACATTGTGACGTGTTGTGGAATAAGTCAAAGAAACAAAAACATTTTTGGTGATGAGTGCAGAATTTTTCTTCACTTCACTTGGCAGAAATCTGCTCCATCTGGACTGTCCATTTAAATCGGTGGTGTCCAAACTACGGCCCGGGGGCCATTTGCGGCCCGCCGTCCATTTTTTTTTAGTGGCCCGCGACATTTGCTAAAAATGGCATTTGACTCGGTTCAAATAAAATAAAAACAAAAATGTTTGGAGATGGTCAAAGTAAGACTGGAGAGTGTCAAAAAACACAGGTGCTATTAAAGGTTATTTTTAGTTAACTAAAACCAATGAGAAACCAAAATTCAAAAAACAATTTCGTAAATGAAATAAAACAAAAATGAAGATGCTTTTTTCAAAAAAGAAAACTAACTGAAACTACATTTTATGTTTACAAAACTAACTAAACTAAAATAAAACTATAATTACAGCAAAAATGTCCTTCGTTTTAGTCTTTTGTAATTAATTTAATGCATGAGCCTTTGGTGATGATTTTAAATGTGATTTTTAGTAGATTTATTTTGATATAAACCAGAATAATGACGTCGTGCCAATGGTGTTTTTTAAATGTTGTGCACGAGTAATACACATTAAAAACAAAAAAAACTAAAAAAAAACTAATACTGAAACTAACTAAACTAAAACTAAGCATTTATTAAATAACTAAAACTAATAAAAACTAACAGAACCACCCTGAAAAATAAAATGATAAAATGAACTAAATTTAAAAAAAAACAAAACTTAAAATAAAATAAAAACTAAAATGAAAAATTCCCAAACTATAATAACCCGACTGCCATATTACAAATAAATTGGTTTATATACCGTAGTATTTTTCTAAATATGCAAAAGCACAAATAAATTATTTGTACAATTTTTATTACGAAACACAATTTCTCTTCATAGCATGATGTGGCCCTTGTGTCCTTCTCATTTTCCATATGTGGCCCTCACATGAAAAGGTTTGGACACCCCTGATTTAAATGGTATTATTGTGGCTCGGCTGACACATCTAAGCAGACAACCAACTTGCAGTGACCGAAAGATAATTGTTAGCCACTCCGGATTCTCATGTTGTGGTCAAACGTATTGTCTTTCCGACTCAAGCTAACCAACAACCATTTTGCAGACTGGCGACTTCAAAAAGAGCCAAACATGTCGCGGTTGCAGCCTCCAAAATGGGAGGAGTTCCGGGTTCTGTCTGATTGATTTATTTCGGACCTGTTGGTCACTCAAAAAGAGGAGATGAAGATGCCCCTGGAGGCTTCACTTGTTTTGCACTTTTTTTGTTTTTTTTTTTTTATACTTGAATGACCCAAGATGAAATATTGACCAAAGTGACCTTGATGGTGACATATAATGGATTCCTGACTGAGTTGAGGAGGTTTTTTTTAATTTTTTTTTTACAAGCAGACATTTGAAGGTTGCTTCATGGGTCTTCTCTGGACATCTGGAAGCAAAACGGGTGTGGCACAGAAAAGACAGCCAGGGCGTTGTCTCTATATTGTCTGGGTGGAGGTCACATCGAAAATCCTTAAGGCTGCTGACGCTTCCCCCTTGCGCATGAAGTCAGTTTTGTCAGAGCCAGCTGATGTCCCTGATTACCCTTCCTGACTCAAAACCCCCAAAATGCCCACAGAGACGATTATGGCCTCCTCTCTCGACACCATTTGCAGAATGCCGCTGGTGTCCCCTAAACGTCTCTCACAAATTTCATCGGGAGTATTTGTTTTGTTTTTTGCTGCAATTTCTTTGAGGTTTCCCGCCACTGGTTCCACATTGCATGATGAATAGAAAGACCTGGGCATCTTATTAATACAATCAATTTGTTTTCGTTTTGTTTATGTGGCCGATCAAAAATATATCTAGGGCAAGATGTGTCCAAACTTTTTCATTTGAGGGCCACATCTCGAAAATCACGCAAGGGCCACATCATGTTATGAAGAGAAATTGTGTTTAGTCCTAAAAATTGTTCAAATAATTTATTTGTGCTTTTGCATATTTAGAAAAATGCTACAGTATATAAAACAATTTATTTGTAATATGGCAGTAGGGTTATTATAGTTTTGGAATTTTTCATTTTAATTCTTATTTTGTTTTGAGTTTTGTTTTTTAAATTTAGTTAGTTTTAATTAGTTTTCAGGGTGGTTCTGTTAGTTTTTAGTAGTTTCAGTTCTTTAATAAATGCTGAGTTTTAGTTTAGTTAGTTTCAGTATTAGTTTTAGTTTTTTTTTTATGTGTATCACTTGTGCGCAATATTTAAAAAATACACCATGTGCGTGACACATTATTCCGGTTTATATCAAAATAAATCTAATAAAAAATCACATTTAAAATCATTAAGGCTCATGCATTAAATTAATTACCAAAGACTAAAGCAAAGGACGTTTGCTATAATTATAGTTAGTTTTATTTTAGTTAGTTTTGTAAACATAAAATGTAGTTTCAGTTAGATTTATTTTTATTTAAAAAGCATCTTCGTTTTCACTTTATTTCGTAATGGCCGAAGAACAGAAAATTGCCACTACACAGTAAATTTTGTAGAGTAAATTTTACTCTAAAAAGACTATATTCTGTCCCAGTCTAAACATGAGTAAACTTTACACTTGGAAGAGAGTGAAATATTGGAAAAAAAAAAAATCCCTCAAGGGTTGAGGAGCAATCACAGAACCTTCAGGTTGGGAGATGGTCAATCAAACCACTGAGTCATGGCGGTCCTAATTATGTGTCAGCAATATCGCTGTCGTCACGTGGAATCTTCATACCTCCGACCATGTTTGCTCTCCTTTTGGACACACCGGCAATGTTATCCAAAAGTAGCCATGGCATAGCTCAAGTGGTAGAGCGGACGTCTCTCATGCTGAAGGTTGTGGGATTGTTCTTGAATTGTGATTCATTCATTATTTATTTTTAAAATTAGATATATTTTACTCTCTTCTGAATGTCAAATTTACTCCGTTTAGCCCGGGACCAAATATAGTCTTTTTTTTTTTTTTAAGAGTAAAAAATTACTCAATGAAATTTACTGTGTATATAAGGAAAAATATTTTATTGGGATATATAAATTTTCAAAATTATCTGACATTGTTTTTGTTTTTTTTGTTACAATTTGTGGTATCGACACTTGGTTTTGGTGACTACTCAAGAGTTGAGTACGGGTGTCGGTCTGAAAAAAAAAAAGGTGGTATCACACATCCCTACGGCCATTCATATGAAAAGGTATTAAGGGGGAACTTGACGGTGCCACAAAACGACGTGTCTTGTCTGAGAGCCCACACACACACACCAACGTTGTTTAGTCCTGTTACACTGAACCCGATAACGTTTACCACACTGCCACACACCGTTTGGGTTCAGTGTGACGGCACGAGTCAAACACTGTGACTATAACAAACGGACCATCACTCCATTATTATCATTCTCTTTTTTTATTGTCAAGAGAGGGGAAAAAATGCAGCATGGAAGCCAACACACGCCATCACCATTCTATATTGCATCCTGTCTTCTACTTATGGTGTGTGGTATGCCACATCAAGAAGGGGAACACCCGGCTGGGAACTTGGCGGAACTCACCCGGGCCGTAATTCGGCTCCTTCGTTGTTGCCCGTCGAGCGTTTGATCGTGCAAAGTACTGTTTACGTGGAGCCGAATGTACATCGTGTCGTTTTCTGTTGAGAATGCTCAATCAGAGTAGCAAGTAGGAATGATTTGGGTGTCTGGTTTTGTCAGCATTTTTCATTCGGCGAAGTGCCAAGAACATTCTACGAAGCTTACATTGAGGTCTAATCCAGTCATGTTGTGAATAACCATTTTGCTTCTTCCATTGCACCTTCAACGAATGACCTATTTTCAAACTTTTTCCATATATAAGGCGCTACAGTAGAGGCTGGGGTTACGTTATGCGTCCATTAGATGGTGCTGCGCTCAAGGGAATGTCAACAAAACAGTCAGATAGGTCAGTCAAACTTTATGAATAGATTACAAAGCAGCTTTCTGACAACTCCAAAATGAATAAACAGCTGTTTTATTATTTTCCCTGATGTAAAGTATTTGTATTAGCTAGCGATCCAAGATGGCGGCATCTTCTGCGCACGCGCGTCACCGATCGTGCAGGGTCACCGATAGCGTCTTGACAGCGAGACCTGTTGCGGCTCAATATTGATCCATATATAAGGCGCGCTGGATTATAAGGCGCATGGTCAGCTTTTGAAAAAATTGAAGGCTTTTAGGTGCGCCTTATTATAGTGCAGAAAAACACTCAACACTCAACTCAACTATTTATAAAGCGCTTTAAGAACAGGCGTTGCTGTCTACAAAGTGCTGTACATAAACATCAGTTTTGCAGTAAACAAGAACAAAGCAAACATTTTGAAGTGCAAATAGTTTTGTTTTTGTTTTGTTTTTTAAAAAAATGTAAATTTTATTTATTTATTTATTTATTTATTTATTTTTACAAAATACAAAATTACAAAATAAACTTTTTTTTTTTTTTTTTTTTTTTACAAAATACGGTAAATCTTCCAGCTCATGCTGAAAACAATTACCTGGAGTCCGAATGGTCGTCTCTGCGCGTTAGTCCTGCAGTTGACTCGCAATCAGGCCAGGCGGAATCCCAGCTGTGATAGATTCTCGGCTTCCAGGTGACCCTGAACACAATAAGGGGGATTGAAAATATGGCGATGGAAACTTTCTCTGAGGGTAGACATAAAACCACTGGGATTTTTTTTTAGTCGACATCAATGATGTGAAAATGATTCGGCAAAGACAAAAGTATTTGTCCATTTGAGGAAAACAACACATCCCTCCGCCCAACGTAATGTCCGTGTTATTTTCAAACGTTGTCCAGATGAGGAACAACAGATAGTCTTTGGCTGCTTATTTGTGCAGGTACAGAAACAATCGGTCAATACGTGTCTTCTAATTAGTTGGAGAACACTCAGACGAAGCTCTGCAATTGTTAGTTAGGCACGCCAAGCTGTTTAAACAAGCCATTGTTTACGGCAGCATCAAAGTCTCAAGATTGTTTGTTGCCTGCATGTGGTTGCCCAAGTTTGTCAATCAAACGCTACTTTAAAGCTGATTTGTCCTTTCTGTAAATTTGCAGACGGCGTGGTGGGCCAGGATGACGTCACAACAGATACACCAGCAATCGACCCGGACGCAGGCAACGGTGACGGTAGGTGTCCGGATGCGGCAATTGTGCACTGAAGATAATTCATATGAGCATGTTTTTTTTTTTGTTTTTTTTTTTTTTTTTCCAACGTGATTGATTTCAACACATTTCATATGGTACAGCAAATTGACCAATAAGACTGAGTAAATGGAAAATGGATGGAAAGATATGGCCAAAATTAAAAATAAATACATAAATAAATAACCGTGACAACAGAAATGGATATAAAAATATAATTCAAAAATTAAAATAAATAAATAAATAAATATAACAGGCAATAAAAACAATAAAATATATATCCATAAATAAAAGTAAAAATATTACATTCCATACATATACAAATAAAACATTACACATCAACTGACACAGAGGACATAATCTCGCAACACCCCCACTTGTACTCAGGTTGTTGTCATTTGAAAGAAAAACAAAAATACAGAAGCAATGTGGACCTCTGTCTTGCACATTTCAAATTCCAAAAATAAAAAACGACATAAAAAATAAATATAAAATAAATACAAAAATAAATGCAATTAAATATCAATCAATAAATAAAAACGTTCTGTTCTCACATTTATTTCATTTTACTCATGCTGCAGACGCTCTGTCAGGTGGAAATGTTACTGAAATGAGGGGGCGGTCCTAAGTTTGTAAATAAATAAATAAATAACAGTGAAACTAGAAACGGATATAAAAAATATAATTTAAAAATTAAATACAAAAACCTAAATATAAAAGGTTATAAAAACAATAAAATATAAATCCATAAATAAAAGTAAAAAAAAAGAAAAAAGACATTCAAAAAATATATACAAAAATAAATGTCAAAATAAATACAATTAAATATCAATAAATAAAAAGGGTCTGTTCTCACATTTATTTGTTTCATTTTATTCATGCTGCAGACGCTCTGTCAGGTGGAAATGTTACTGAAATGAGGGGGCGGTCCTGAGTTTGTAAATAAATAGATACATAAATAACAGTGAAAATAGAAACCGATCTAAAAAAAATGTAATTTAAAAATCTGCAGGCGCTCCATAGAAAGATGCACGAATTAGCTTTATCTATGTGCTCCCAGTCACCCTTGCTGTCGTGGACTCGGATGCCCAGCCAGGGACCACCGTTGCTCCAGATTCAGGTGTCCCTCCAGTGGCCGACGGAGACTCTGACGCACCTGCTGAGAACGCACCTCCCCCGGAGAACAATTCTCCCAGTGCTGACAACCAGGAAGGCGGAGCCTCGGGCACCACGGCCGGCCCCGGCGCTCTCGCCGATGACGGCGCAGTCGTCGTGGAGTCGTCCGATTTCTCCGACATCGGTATAGCAAAGGTGAGCATGTTTCTCAAAAGATGCGTTTATGTTCGACGTGCGTTTATAGCTCATGTCACTTCCTGTCTCCGCAGCCCGTGGTGCAGTGTGTCGGGAAGGACGAGATTGACGAGAGCAGAGCTGTCAAGGCTGCGGTCACCTATATCGATTGTGTGGGTACAAGGAAATCATCTCCTTCACAATATGACTTCAAGTAGGGGTGTCCAAACTACGGCCCGGGGGCCATTTGCGGCCCAACGCCCATTTTTGAGTGGCCCACCACATATGCTAAAAATGGCATTTGACTCAGTTCAAATAAAATAAAAACAAAAATGTTTGGAGATGGTCAAAGTAAGAAGGGAGGGTGTCGAAAAACACAGGTGCGATTAAAGGTTATTTTAGTTCACTAAAACTAACGAAAAAACAAAAATTCAAAAAACTATTTCGTTGACAAAATAAAATAAAAACAAAAATGTTTGGAGATGGTCAAAGTAAGAAGGGAGGGTGTCGAAAAACAAGTGCCATTAAAGTTTATTTTAGTTCACTAAAACTAACGAAAAAACAAAAATTCAAAAAACTATTTCGTTGACAAAATAAAATAAAAACGAAGATGCTTTTTAAAAAAGAAAATGAACTGAAACTACATTTTATGTTTACAAATCTAAAATAAAATAAAACTAACTATAATTATAGCAAAAATGTCCTTCATTTTAGTCTTTGGTAATTAATTGAATGCATGAGCCTTTGGGGATGATTTTAAATGTGATTTTTAGTCGATTTATTTTGATATAAACCGGAATAATGACGTCACGCCCTTGGTGTTTTTTAAATATTGCACACAAGTAATACACATAAAAACCTAAAACTAATACTGAAACTAACTAAACTAAAACTAAGCAGTTATTAAAGAATTAAAATTAATAAAAAAACTAACAGAACCACCCTGAAAGATAATTCAAACTAACTAAATTTAAAAAAACAAAACTCAAAACAAAATAAAAACTAAAATGAAAAATTCCCAAACTATAATAACCCGACTGCCATATTACAAAAAAAATTGTTTTATATACTGTAGCATTTTCTAAATGTGCAAAAGCACAAATAAATTATTTGTCCAATTTTGAGGACTAAACACAATTTCTCTCCATAACATGATGTGGCCCTTGCGTCCTTCTGATTTTCTGTATGTGGCCCTCAAATGAAAACGTTTGGACACCCCTGACTTCAAGGCAACAGGAATCGGTTTTAGAAGGGTTCCACTCTCGTGATGTGTTCACATATAAACAGTAAAAAGCGTTAGTTGAAATGGTCCATTTAACCAAACGAATCCAGCATGCAGACCATCTTTTTTTTTTTTTGCTTCAGACAGCGACCCAGATGAAACGGAATTTCTTTTGCAAAGCATCTCTTCGAAATTCCGCAGCCATTGTAAATCTTTGGCCTGACGAATATTTCCTGTCTTGGTCTGGTGTCCATAAGAAAACGGGAGAAGTGCACTGGTGCGGCTCCTTTTTTGCAAAGTCAACCCCCCCCCCAAAAAAAAAGATTGACAATAATATGTTCTATGCAGTGTAAATGGTGTTTTGCTTAATAATGCGTAACTCTCTGCATAACTCTGTATCCGCATTAACATATAAGAGAATTAAAAAAGAAAGAAATATGGAGCAACTTACAACAAAGAATAGCTTTATTAACTGTAACAGAAAAGATTTAAAGTGCATCTGAAATTCAAAAATAACAGTAAATCCTTAATTAAACTATAAACATTTTTTGACTGACCATGTCAAACCATATGATAAGGAAAAATAAAATGACATAAAATCAAGAAATAATAATGCATTCAAATTGATCACCAACATTAAATCAGGAGCACAATATTAAATTTAAAAAAAAAAAATTTTAACCTGCAAAACAAAAATATGTAAAATAATTTGTGCTGATTTTTGTATTTTTTTGCTGTGTGCAAAGCGCGCATGCTCAGTGCAAACAAAACCCCGACACCACCGAGCGAATGCTCCCTGCGCACACTCTGCCAATAATGAGGCGCCACTGCCCCCTAATGTAGTGGAGGTGCAATTGCACTTTATTCTAGGACAGGTGGAAGCCACATCTGTCCGTGTCACATGTGGCGCGGTCAGGGTCAGTTTTATTGTGGAGTTTTTTTGTTTGTTTGTTTGTTTGTTTTTACCAATATCAGAAGGCGGCCATTTTGCCAGCTTAAGAAAACAGGTGCGCTGTAATTGGTCGTTCCCTGAGCCCTGAGCAACTGTGATGTCATCTTCAGTCGCCAGCAAGTGGCAAAATGGCCGGGGTCGGGTCGCGGGGGCAGCAGCTTCAGGAGGGAAACCCAGACTTCCCTCTCCCCAGCCACTTCAACCAGCTCCTCCGGCGGGATCCCAAGCTCGTTCGTTCCCAGGCCAGCCGAGAGACAGACGTCTCTCCAGCGTGTCCTGGGTCGTCCCCGGGGCCTCCCGCCGGTGGGACACGCCCGGAACACCTCCCCAGGGAGGCGTCCAGGAGGCATCCGAACCAGATGCCCGAGCCACCTCAGCTGGCTCCTCTCAACGCGGAGGAGCAGCGGCTCGACTCCGAGTCCCTCCCGGGTGAGCGAACTTCTCACCCGATCTCGAAGGGAGAGCCCGGACACCCTGCGGAGGAAACTCGTTTCGGCCGCTTGTATCCGGGATCTCGTTCTTTCGGTCACGACTCGGGGTGTGAATTGCCTCGTACCTGACGATTCGATTCGTATCATGATTCGATTCGATACCGATTAATCCCGATACGAATTTCTAAGTCGATTGTTGCGATTTTTTTTCATTCAAATTTAGAAAATACTAATCAGTAAGCTTGTAGAGTGTAAGATTTATATGAAAATGTATTATTTATTTATCTGAAATTTCAGTCTTATAGAGCTTGTAATCTGTTTCATGTTTGAACAGCATTAAAATAAAATATGAAGGCTTAATGTTCCGTTCATATAACATTCTTCCATGCTCAAGGTGTGAATCCTAACCCGACGTCAGACGTTTTGTTGAATATTTTTCCATTAAAAATGGAAGTTTAAAAATCGATTCACACACACAAAAAAAAAAAAAAAAAAAGGCAATGATGATAAGACGTTGAATCGGTAAGACTACCGAATGAACAATTCTGAGCTCTTAAAAAAAAAAGAAAAAAATCGATTTTTTTTTATTGAATCGATTCGAGAATCGCGCGATGTAGTATCGCGATATATCGCCGAATCGATTTTTTTTAACACCCCTAGTCACGACCCGCAGCGAGTCATGACCATAGGTGAGGGTCGGAACGTAGATCGAGCGGTAAATCGAGAGCGTCGCCTTTTGGCTCAGCTCTTTCTTCACCACGACGGACCGATACAGCGTCCGCATCACTGCAGACGCTGCGCCGATCCGCCTGTCGATCTCCCGCTCCATCCTACCCTCACTCGTGAACAAGACCCCAAGATACTTGAACTCCTCCACTTGGGGCAGCGTCTCATCCCCGACCCGAAGACGACACTCCGCCCTTTTCCGACTGAGGACCATGATCTCGGATTTGGAGGTGCTGATCCTCCTCGGTTCCTGCGAACCGCTCCAGTGAGAGTTGGAGATCCCGGCTTGATGAAGCCAACAGCACCACATCATCTGCAAAGAGCAGAGATGCAATGCTGAGGCCACCAAACCGGAACCCTTCAACGCCTCGGCCGCGCCTAGAAATTCTGTCCATAAAAGTGATGAACAGAATCGGTGACAAAGGGCAACCTTGGCGGAGTCCGACCCTCAGCGGAAACGAATCCGACTTACTGCCGGCGATGCGGACCAAACTCTGGCAACGGTCGTACAGGGAGCGAACAGCCCGTGTCATCTGCTGCACTCAACTTTAAAGCTAAACGTGGACTAAACTTGCCAAAGAATGAAGCACGTCACAAAAAAAAAAAAAAAGAATACGGATGAATGACTTTACTCCAGAAATGATTGCTCTAGCACAGGGGTGTCCAAACTTTTTCATTTGAGGGGCCACATCATGTTGTGAAGAGAAATTGTGTTTAGGCCTAAAAATTGTACAAATTATTGATTTGTGCTTTTGCATATTTAGAAAAATGCTACAGTACATAAACCAATTTATTTGTAATATGGCAGTAGGGTTATTATAGTTTGGGAATTGTTCATTTTAGATAGTTTTCAGGGTGGTTCTGTTAGTTTTTATTAGTTTCGTTTTTTAGTTTAGTTTGTTAGTTTCAGTATTAGTATTAGTTTTTTTTTTTTTTTTTTTTAAATGTTTATTACTTGTGCGCAATATTTAAAAAACACCATGGGGGGGAACATCATTGAAGCTTTTCTATTGGCTGCTGCTAGATGACGTCACTTCTGCGTGACATACGTTCAAACGTCATTTTTCAGGCTTTATATCAAAATAAATCTACTAAAAATCACATTTAAAATTATCCACAAAGGCTCATACATGTTTGCTCTAATTATAGTTTTAGTTAGTTTTGAAAACATAAAATGTAGCTTCAGTTAGTTTTCGTTTTTTTAAAAGCATTTTCGTTTGTATTTTATTTCGGTAACAATATAGTTTTTTTAGTTTTAGTTTTTTCATTAGTTTTAGTGAACTAAAATAACCTTTAATGGCACCTGTTTTTCGATACCCTCCCGTCTTACTTTGACCATCTCCAAACATTTTTGTTTTGTTTATTTTATTTGAACTAAGTCAAATGCTATTTTTAGCATACGTCGCGGGCCACTGAAAAATGGACGGCGGGCCGCAAATGGCCCCCGGGCCGTAGTTTGGACAACAACTGCTCTAGTCCCGTTAAACTATAAATCGTAGCCATATGATAACATTTGCATCAGTGGCCTGTGTTGAACTTCAAATTCCTCCTCAAGCGCGAGTCCAGTAGGCCGGCGGCCACGCGAGGCCAAGCGGAGTGCAGGAGACATGTGACGCGCCACATGTGACACGGACAGATGTGGCTTCCATGGGAGTATCACAAATGGAGTTTTTGTTTTTGTTTTTTTCTCCTCCCCGCCTCCAAAAAATCTGGATGGTGCAGCTGCAGGCTCCGGCCCAATTAGCTGTGAGTCGAGGTTTGCGCACGAGCGTCTCTCGGGAACAAAAAGAGAAACGTCTGGATCGCATTATAGAAAACGAAGAGTGATCCCAAGTCTTGCTTGTGCAATGAGGTGATGTCATCATTCAGGACGAGGGCGGAGGAAAGTCAGCAAGAATTCCATACAGCTGCGCTCGACTCGTGTGACGCGCTCGAAAAGCCTTCGCGCGCTCTGAGAACGTTCCGGAAATCACATTTGTCTTCTGGGCCCTGAGCAGCAAATGTGAATATTTTTAAGATATGATTTGCGCAAACTAGAAAAAAAAAAACACACCGCACATTCCAGATTCAATGAAAACTCCAGAGGCCCCAGAATTGAACTCTGTGGAACACCATACGTTCTGTTATACATGTGAATTTATATTTCACATATACGTCCGACCACTTTTTTTTTTTTTTGTTCGACGTTCTGATTATAATAATAAAGAAATCGCACGATGTACCATCACAATAGTCAAAAGTCAACTAATGTACGCACCAAATTACCTGCAGCACAAATAGGCCAAGCAATGTAATAACTAGAGCTGTCAAATTAATGGATTAATCGACAAGTAATTGATTATCAAATTGATCAACAGCTATTTCAATAATGGAGTAATTGTACAAATTCTCTGACTTCAGCATATAAACAGTAATTGTTCACTGATTACTGTCGTGCTTGATGAAAGAAAACCGATTATCTTCTGTGTTTATCAAAATAAGACATTTGCAAACGTCTGTTATTACTTTGGAAAATAATGATCGAACCGTAGTAGATCATAATTTTTTTTTTTTTAAGAATCGGTTGAATCGGTAAGACCAATTTTGTTTTAATCACTATATGAATACGAAGTACATAATAAACACTAATCACTGGTTACAGTAAAAAAAATCAGGGAGGGGGGGGGATGCTTTTGTAATACACTTTAATGCAAACTCAAAATGAAGCCGATTAATCGATTAATTGCTTGAGTAATCGATAATCGATTCTAAAAAAAAAAAAAATAGTGACAGCACTAGCTACAACCTGCAGCCAATGAGCCAATGATGACCAAACCATCGTTAATCCATCCATTTTCTTGACCGCTTATTCCTCACAAGGGTCGCGAGGAGTGCTGGAGCCCATCTCAGCTAACTTTGGGCAGTAAGCGGGGGACAACCTGACCTAATTTCATTTCTGCCTTTTCAGGAGGAGACGAAAAAAATCCTCGAAGAGAGCAATATCCAGTGTCAGATTGAAAACTGCCACATCAAAGTCTACCAGGAGGGAAATAACGTCCAAATGGTCAGAAACGATGGTGGGTGGAGACTGGACAACATGACAACATTCATTTTTGTAATGCCGCTAATCGTTGGTGCTTTCTCAAAAAATCTGTTTCTCTCGCCCATGTGCAGCTCAACCGAACACTCTGGTTGAAGCCCTCAAGGGAGAATTGAAAGACAAGGTAACAAAGTGCAACACGCTTGACGATAAAAGAGGTTGCGCTTCTTTCCGTTTTCGACAGATTTTCTTTGCCGCTTGTGTTTCTCATCCGACACGCCAAAGTTATTTCATCTGCGATATTCACGTACGTCCATGTTTGCAGCTGGGAGTGACGAATGTGCAGGCGCCGCCGTCGTCGTCGTCGTCGTCCTCATCAGGCCGCTCCGTATTTGTGGGGATTCTGGTGACCGGTCTGCTGGTTGCGGCCGCCATCGTTGCCGGCTACTGCAGATGCCAACGCCGAACTGAAAAAAAGGGAGTCAAGCTGGTGAGTCGTTTGACTTTTTCCCCATCTGGAATAGAACACTTTTTTTTTTTTTTTTCTCCATTAACTCATTCACTGCCAATGACAACTATAGACGTAAAAAATCCAAGCAAACAGCCAGTGTTAATTTTGAAAAAAAAAAAAAAAAAAGAAAATTTAAAATTAAAATTTTAATTAAAAAAAATAATAATTTAGTTTTAGTTATAGTTTTCTGACTCAATTTAATTAAAGCCTTAGTCATAACTCAGTCACCTGATTGTATTTGAGTTTGAATCCAATTTTAGTCAACAAAAATAAAGAGCAAATTTTAATCGACTAAAATTGGCTTTTGGAGGCCGAGACCCAGTTTGTGGTCTCGGTAAGACCAAGACCGATCACAAGAACGTCAACGCCCGTGTTGTAGGGTAACAGGAATCCGTTCTACGCACGATGGCCGCACTTAGCAATGAAATTGTTGTCATCGTGGTTATTCATAACAACAATGATTGATAACTATGAAAAACTAAAACTAAATTCAAATTTCTTGTCAAAATTTGCACTGGCTGTTTGCTTGGATTTTTGACGTCTATAGTCGTTATTGGCAGTGAATGAGTTAATGTATTTTTGTAAGCCACCATTATATTATGAAGTTTGAACAGTCACACGTTAAACTTGACTCAGTGAGACATTTTCAACATTAAGACGAGAATATTTTCTCTTGTAATTAATGTGATAACTTGACAGTCAAACGATTACATTTTTCTAATCAGATTCATCACATCTTAGAATTGTGATTAATCACGATTAATCGCTTAATTAACAAGGCTTTTTATCAAGGTTTTTTGCCTGCCAAATTTAAAGTGGACTTGTGGACAATTTTTAGGACTAAACACAATTTGTCTTCATCACATTATGTGGCCCTTGCGTCCTTCTCATTTTCTGTATGTGGCCCTCAAATGAACAAAGTTTGGACAACACTGAGTTAAGTGCTTCATGTCAACATTTGATCGAATGTTATCCGTAAAATGTTCCACATTTGCAATCTGCGACGTGAATTTGCCAACTACCACTTTGACGTTTCGGGCGCGTTGACGTTCTACTTGCAGGCGGAGGAGGCTTACCCAGCGGAACAGGAGAACCAAGGGAACACGCTGGTGTCCGTGGCTCCGCTTAACCCCCCGACCGAAAACCAAGAGAAACCCAACGCCAACGGCGAGTCTCCGGAAGCCGCCAAAACCGAGCCCCCTCCCACCAACGGCCACTCGGCCGCCAAGACCGCCGACACCGAGCTGTGAAGACACCCCCCCCCCACGCACGCACACACACGCACACACACGCACCCGCACGCACGCAAACCCACCCACGTCATAACCCAACTACGTCATCGTCGTCAGGGACACATCAACTCTCTCCGCGTCTTTGGCTCGGTCGGGCAACAAGCGTCAGGAAAACGAGTCGGATGCCGATGAAGGGCGGCGAGCGCGGACCTTAACGACGGCTCCGTTCCTGACTTGTTGACGCCACTCGAGCTACAGATGGGAGATGAGCGCTTTTGGGTGGGACCGGAATGTGTTTTTTTTTTTTTTTTTTAAAGCATGACTCACCGGCGATGATCGGGTTCGTAACCGTCGACGCCCATCAGCCAACGAGTCGTCCGGTTCGGCGCTCCACCCTCCACTCGGACGTGTGCCTCATGAAGCGTCGTCCCCTTGAATTATTGAGCATGTGTGAAAGTGTGTGCTACGGAGCCCCTAAGGTGACATGGTAGGGAAAAAAAACAACAACTTTGCGTTCCCTCGCAAACATCTTTGCACGAGGGAACGCAAAGATTGCGTGCCTTAGCGAAAAACTGCGAGAGAACGCAAAGTTGTTTTTTTCGCCTACCATGTCACCTTAGCTGCGCCGTAAACACTTCCGGGTCATCTTCCATGTGAACAAAAGCGACGAGGACGGAACGTTTGTAAACATGAAACAAAACGGTGGGAAAGCTTTCCTAAAGCGACTAGGATGGAGCATGTATTTTTCCACTGCTTTGTTTACACGTCATTTTCGTTCACATGGAAGATGACCCGGAAGTGTTTTTACGGCGCATCTAAGGTGACATGGTAGGCGAAAAAAACAACTTTGCGTTCCCTCGCAAAACAACTTTGCGTTCTCTCGTAAAGATTGCGTTCCCCGCAAAATTGTTTTGCGAGAGAACGCTATTTTTTATTTTTATTTTTTTCTTCTACCACGTCACCTTAGAGGCTCCGTTGTACACGCATCCCTGCAGGCTTTTTTTTTCTGCTAACTGTATGTATGCATGTGGTCTTTTAACGTAAACAAAAAATGTTTTTGTTGTGCTGAAGTTGAACCTCTTCGTTTTCTTTCCGATAGTCACATTGCCATTGAGAGGCAAGATGAAGTGTCGGTTGCAACGTCTAACTCATCAGTGTTATTTTCTATTCATTATACTGTTACCGTGTATGCTATTTTATATCAGTATTCTTATGAGCGGTGTGACGCAATTGTTGTTTACGCTGTTATTATGCTTCAACGTGCCAGAGTTTTCACTTGAAAGCTGTTGGACAACATGAACACTGTGGCACATTTAAACAAAGCAGGCAAAGTACATGGTGCAAGCGTGTGACTTTTTTTTTTCTTTTTTTTTTCTTCTTACATTTCAGTTGCAAGAGATTCAACATAGAATCAAAAACTACTGTTTAAATGTCCAACTGGAACCCAATTTGACCTGATTTAATTTTGTATCGTGTTATTACTCACATTCCACTCGGCCTGTTTTGTTTTACAAGCAGACATTTTAAAATGGATTTAAGTTCAAACAATCAAATAAATGTTTTTTTATGATGTGCTTGTTTTTCTTCTTGTGTTTTTTGTGTGTGTGAAAAGCCCTTCATCCATCCATCCTCTTAAGGTTATTCCTCACAAGGGTCGCGGGGGTTGCTGGAGCCTATCCCAGCTGGCTTCGGGCAGTAGAACCCCCTTGAACTGGTCGCCAGCCAACACTTTGTGCAAAGCCGCTCTGTTAATTGAAGGTTTAGCTTAGATGGCCACACGTCAAGTGAAGATTGTTTAATGAGATTTGACGAAAACATTCACTAATCCATTGATTTTTGTTGTTGTTGTTGTTGTTGTTGTCAAATAGACAACAAAAAACTCCGCCAAGGCACACTGGCCACTAAAGCGCACTGAGCACATGGACATGAACTGAAGGCTCACATACATCAGTTCTAGGGGTGTTAAAAAAAAATCGATTCGGCAATATATCGCGATACTACATCGCGCAATTCTCGAATCGATTCAATAGGCGGCTGAATCGATTCTTAAACTTCCATTTTTAATGGAAAAATATTCGACAAAACATCTTACTTTGGGTTAGGGTTCACACCTTAAGCATGGAAGAATGTTTTACGAACGTAACATTAAGCCTTAATATTTTATTTTAATGCTGTTCAAGCATCAAACAGATTACAACCTCTATAAGACTGAAGTTTCAGATAAATAAATAATACATTTTCATACAAATCTTACACTCTACAAGTTTACTGATTAGCATTTTCTAAATTTGAATGAAAAAAATCGCAACAATCGACTTGTAAATTTGTATCGGGATTAATCGGTATTGAATCGAATCGTGACGTGTGAATCGTGATACGAATCGAATCGTCAGGTACGAGGCAATTCACACCCCTAATCAGTTCCCTAACATGCTTGGTATGTCAAAATCCCGAAGCCCATAGGGTTTTTTTTTTGTTTTTGTTTTAGTTTTTTAAGCCCATTGGGTTACCAGCAGGCCTGTATAAGTGATGACATCACATTATAATGATTTGTTTGGGCGGAGCAGTGACACATTCCGCCAGCTGTGTTTTCTCCACACTCATACGCACAATACTTTTAGTTTGGGTGTCTGACTAGTTTATTTCACACCCCGAGTGACTTTGAAGTCAGCCAACTTCCAGCACCCTCCCAGCTCATCCCAGAGTTGCACCAGCAGCACGTTCGCACGAATATATTCATCTCCGCTTTTGCAGCCGATCAGACGCCACGTGGGTCCAATTTGAAAGGCGTAAATCCCCCGTCGAGCACGACTTGCGACGTTGAGCTTAAGCGGGACTCGGACTCCACCCATGTTCGCGTTTGCGTCTCATTCCGCTGGCTCGACATGCTCATATTTACGACATGACCTCATTGAATCTGACGAAGCCGGTCCACATTTCGGGATGAAACTCTTTGTTGCCGTTGCGACAGTCCAATGGGAGGGAAATATTTTCCGATAAAAGCAGTGGAGCAATGCTCGCGCGCGACATGACAAATGTTGTGAGTCTTCAGCTTAGTGAGCATCTAAAGCAGGGGTGTCCAAACTTTTTCATTTGAGGGCCACATACAGAAAATCCGAAGGACGGGAAGGGCCACATCATGTTATGAAGAAAAAGGGGCGCCCCACTATTTGAGAAGCACTGCGCTAGCCGCTCTTGCTAGCCACTCCGGCCTATTGGCTCCGACTGACTCCCGCTAGCCGCTCTTGCTAGCTGCGCCAGCTAATTCCGGCTCGCTCGATTCTTTCGGCGTCACTCGCCGGGCTTCACAACGGCTGCCAAGTCTTTGACCACTAGATGGCGTTATGGATAACTGAATGTCCCTTTAATGAAACAAACTTGGTTAACTTTGACTAACTACATAATTAATAGATAAATACAGTGATACCTCGGCTGACGAACGCTTTAGCTCACGAACTTTTCGCCTCACGAACATTAAATTCGCGAGAATTTAGTCTCTGCTGACGAACTAGTTTTCGGCGGACGAACCAAACCACGCGGTCGAAAAGCGGCCACGAGAAGCTGACGCACGCTCACGCCGTCCCAGTTCGTCACAACCTTTCTTTGAGTGCGGACGCGGTTTGTGTTTGATAGACATTTTGAGTGTACTTTTGCTATTATGGGACCGAAAAAGACCCCACCACAGGCTAGTGTTAAGCCTAATGCTACGTTCTCGCCAAAAGCGAGCGACGGCGATTCGGCGGCGCGTTTGCATTGTAGTCAATGGAGTTCGCGCCACTAAAAAAAGCGAAAGTGCCATCACGTACCTCAAAAAAGGAGAAAATCATGCCACGGCTGTTTAGTCCCAGGAAAGAGGTGAAAGTAGTTGGCGGTGCTCACTTTTTGTTGACTCGCTAAAGTGCTCCACTTCCTTGTTCACCAAGGGACACGCCTCCTCCGACAATGAGCGGCAACCGTTCCATAAACACTCTACGCGGTGAAACGCTCGCGAATGAAGTAAGTCTACCATTGCTACCATCCTTAAGAACTACCATCACAAAGGTAAATAAAACGACTTTATTCTACAGTACAGTTTATTTCTTTAATTACAATACAATAGCACATTTATTATACATAAAATAAGGTATATTTTTGTGTCGTTTTAAGGCTTATTTAGTAGAAAATTATGTTTTATAGGGACCTGGGAACGGATTATTCTCATTTTAATGGTTTCTTATGGGAAATAAATGTTCGGAAGACGAACTTTTCGCCTTACACACACTTTCTGGGAACCAAATATGTTCGTGAGCTGAGGTATCACTGTACATAAATAAATAAATAAATGTGTGACGAAGGACGGGCCCGTTTTTGACTTTGTGTGTGTGATTGACAGTCGCTGTAGCCAATCAGAAGTCGGCTGAGTTTGGTTGAGAGCGCACCCGCTTGTTAAGGCTCGTTAAGTTCTACACGTTGATGTGCAGAAGGTCGCAGTTGGGTCAGTGTGTGCGTCATAAAAGTGAGTATTGTGTTCATAGCCCGATGTGATGATTAATGCACGATTCGTGTAGCAAAGAGTGTCGTTCTATTATCCGTGGGCCGTTGGCCGTTGTTTACCGATGCTAATCGCTAGCGTGCTGATGGCCCAGTCAAGTTCATTTTATAAGATACTCTCGACTGAGGCGGGTTTTTTTTTGTTTATTTGTGTACCTTACAAAGTGTTGTGTCTGATATGTCTTTATTTTATTTGTGTTACGGAACCACACACACACATACAATAACTTGTACAAAGTAGCCACACAGCCATAGTTGGACTAATAAAAAAAGAGAACTGAATCATCTCGTCGCATTCTTACCGCAACAAAATGTTAAAAAACTCTTTGACTGCCAGGCGTTATAAAAACAAAACAAAAGAATCCACAGTGCCAGCCGCTTTTGAGCATTTTAACTCATCTTTCAAGGCAAAAAGAATATTGTTTGCCTTTATTACATATACAATGTGGCTACTCAATGAAAGATCGCATTCCATTCATTGGAATTGTACTAATCATCATGAAACGTCTTTGGCAGTCAAAGAGTTAAAAATCTGATCTCTCTCATGGTTTTCCATCACCGTCACAAAGGTCCCAGAGCTCGGCCCACCCTTCAGCCTCCCTCCGCCCTCCTCACGTTCTCCACCTCTGCACACTTTGGTCCAATCAGGCGTAACACGTGTGGATCGGAATCTCAGATGATCAACAAAACTCAGCTGCTTCTTTTTTGTGTCCTGTCCCTCCCCGTCAGCGTAGCAACAGCTGCCAAGTCCGTACGTCATGTTTTGTCTCCCCTTTCTTAACTCATCTGCGGAAAGATAACATTGGGGAAATCAACATAAGGTTGGAGCGGGACTCTGAGGTCGAAAGGTCGCGGTCGTCCTTGTGAGTCTCTGAGCTTCTTCCAGTTCATGCAAAGGCTACATGAATGTCGTGAAGATTGAGACTTAGGGATACATTGATTTGAAATATGAAATGAAAACCATTGGCTGTCCGATGTGTTTCTTCCAAACATTTGCTGTTGTTGAGGAAAATGTGATCACGTCGTCACACCGTGATCACAGTCTGAGGATTTCTGCCATTTTGCATTATTAAAGATGCATTAATTGTCTTTATAAATTGCTCATCTCGAAGCATACACTAAAAAAATAATTGAATTAATTTGATTTACAACGACTGATTTATGTTACACCAGTAAAATTATAAATCAGAGACAGTGGGACACCGTCAAGCCATACAAATACAGAAAGTATGCATGTATTGTGTTTTATAATATTTAGCTACATTTCTAATTTATTACGTACCGAAAGATGAAAGCTTGCCGTCATTGTCCCCAAAATGTATTTTTGGCCCACGTCATCATTTTGTGGCAACCCGCTTCTTCCTTAATTGTTCCGCTATGCTTTTATGGTTTATTATTTGTGATAAAATACAATAAGCATGTGCCGCCTCAAATGCGTATCCAGAGCTCGTCGTTTCAGGATGAATCATTCTGTCGTCCTTTTCTGGAATTTGCACGATCAAGAGGGGAATTTTCTCAGGAATAACTAACTGATTAACAATCCAAAACCTTACGACGAGTACTTTGTATCCATGGAAACCAAAAATATTGAAGAACAACAGAAACTGTGGCTGATATTACATCTGTTTCCTGCACATTTGGTGCATGCTGCCATTGTGCATTTCCAAACATCTGCAGGGGGAAACAATCTGGAAGGCATTGTGTCTTTTCTTTTTTTTTTTTTTTTTTTTCCCCCCCAACTTATCCCGAGCTGTCCAATACAACAGCACACCCTGGAACTTCGTTCAGCTGGACTCACACCAATGATTATTTACAAAATTTGGTCTCTGCAGAGCACACAATCGGATCGTCACGCAGCAAATATGCAATGAAAAATGACATCAACATTGTGAACATACAGTTACGAGAGTTGGCAGAGTGGTTGCTGAGTGGTATGTGCTGTCGTGTGGGAATCAGCAGTCATCACATCTTTTGACAAAATAATGTCAAAATGAATATGCTTGAATATGTTCTTGGGATACAGAATCTATGATACCGTCACCCCCTGCATTTCATTCATGAAATAAATAGGAAAAAAAACACGTTTTTTAAGTGCTACAGAAGAAAATAAAATGTATTACTACAAACAGGCCAGCACAATGCCGCACAGTTGTGAGGTTGAGTCTCATCACTCTTCGATCTTTTAGTTTGCAAATTATCATCTCTAAATTGTGCATTGGTGTGAATGTGACTATGAATGATTGTTTAGTTTCTCTTGTGGTTGCTTAGTTGATGACAAGCCCAGGGTTGTACCCTGCCTCTTGCTCAAAGTCAGTTGAGTCAAAAACACGCCCCCCAAAAAAAGGTCAAGCAGTAATCGATTGATTTAATAAACACAATTTACATTTACACATGAGAGAAATTGCTCTGACCGTGACCGTTAAATGTGATTTCAGGACGCCCCCTGCTGTTGGCGAATAGTCGAGCTAAAAGCCAATTCATGTGTGTAATCCTGTAAACTAAATTAGATTTGGCACGGTCACCTGAAAATACAAGTATAAAATCATTTGGGTCTGATCAGGTTTTACGATTAGACAAATACAGCCTGCATGTGAGAAAAAAAATAATAACCACGCCATAAACCTAATAACAGTATGACGTCAGTGAGGAAAGAAAAACTTCCCAAGATGTTATTAAGTAAAAAAATAAATAAATAAGTACACTTGTTGGCTTCCTTCTTATTCTACCTTTTGTGAACTTTAGAGAGCATTACGTATGTATAAACGTAACGTTGTTCTCTCTTTGACCCAAATAAAGAACCGGAAACGAAGCTATGAGCGAAAGCGGAAGTTTGTGTGAGTGAACCTCACTCACCGCCTTTTTCATCTTTGTGAAATCCAGCCCGCTCTTTGCCTGTTTGTAAACATTTACGTCAAAAGCACGTGACGCCTGCGACGCATTTCGTCGCGATGTCCAATCAGAAAGCGGAGGTGTGTTCCCATGGGCGTGGCCTGTTGGTGTTGCCGTGAAAATGTCGTTGCGTCCAGTTTTTTTTTTGTCAAGCCACAGTCGACTCAGTGGCAAACCGGGAGCTGGATGGGAGCTTCTGGAAGCGGCGTCGTAACTTGAGACGCCGTTGCGAAAGATGCGCTCTGGGTAAGTGGCCTCCTTTTAAATGAGGAAGTTGTTTACGTTCGGGGGCATCGTTACAAAACCCAAATTCCTACATGTGAACTTGTGTGGCGCGCAGGAAGCAAAATGTAAAAATGTGGTTCGACAGTACATTACGCTATTAACATGACGTCATTGTACGTTCACTTCTGATTGACTTCGAATGGCCCTCTTGTGTTATGAAAGCAACAAGCCAAATTACGTGTGGCCGAGCGATTTCGAAGTGCGTAGTTGCCAACGTGTTTTCGCTCACCTTACCCGGAAAACAAGGCCCAGAAATATTCGCGCTCAGCAGTTTGCTTCCGAACGTGTGTGAGCAGATGAACGTTCCAGGTTGCTGGATGGATGCTTGCCGCGAGAGGATGTTGCGCACTTGTATTTACTTGACGAATGAAGAGGTTGGTGAAGCGCTGCACTGCGTAAACTCACGATGCTTTCACTTTGTTTATCGCCATATTTACTTTTGGAATAAAACAATAAATACAAATGCGTTATTTGTTAACTGTGGACTTGTAAAGCCCTTTTGAGACTCTTTTGTGATTAAGGGCGATACTGTATAAATCAATTTGACATGACTTTATTCCATTTAAGTTACCAAATGATGCCGTTAAATAGATTATTATTATTAGTCATTTAATCTAACGAAGGCGTAAGAACATCACAAAAGATATTCCAAGTTATTTTCCATTGAATGGGCTTTGGGCGAACGTATGTAATGCTCGATTAAAAAAATAAAAAATACTTCAGTGAATTACGGGAATTAAGTTATTATTTTACTTTTAATTTATCCGACCAGATACGGTTTTGATAGTTGATAAGTCTAAAATACTGCATTGCACAGGCCTTGGCTCAACTCCATCCATCCAGAGGTTTCTATGTCATACGCACTTTTTATTCCTGATGTAAACAAAGCTTCTTGGGTGCAGTTCGCTTAAGGAACACCGAGCGGCGTTGTTTTACTTCTGCAACTCAGCCCGAGTGGGCATGAAGGGCATCACGTCGCTTGATTTGTTTGTGCACGCCCACATTTAACTCTGGACATGTATGTGACGTCATAGCACAAAAGTGACGACTCGACACAGTCAAAATAAAACAAAAAGGCGCTATTATTAAAGCTAAACAGCATAAGGCTGGATGATAAAAGCAAGACAGTATGAGATGCTCTCAATTTTCAAGTCTAACTTTTTTTTTTTTTGAGAGTAGTAATTGTTGACAATAAAGTAAAAACACCAGTATTTTAATGTGCGTCAGAACCTGCCATTGTTTCTGGATAAAAGGTCATTTTTGGCAAGACTTTGAGGCCGCAGTTTGCCGAGCTCCGAGGAAGTGTTGAAATCCACCGCACACTGTTTGACATGTCTTGGAATAATAACGGGTTTTCCTCTGGAATCTGCGGAGGGGGTGGAGGCGATGAGGAGGTGTTTTGGGGGGGCTGTTGTACTTGTTTTCATTGACAGTGTGCGATATTTGGAACATGAACTGGTGACAACAGATGATACCAACTTAACCCAGAATCAGGTAAACAGGCACGTATGTATGTTTGTTTGTTTGTTTACCTTGACAAAATCCTCTTTTGTTTCTTTGTGCATATCTGTGAAGTGACCGAGCGCCTTTCCAAGAGGGTAATTAATTAAGCGGCATTGGCGCAGCTGATACGTGGATGACGGAGCGAAGGTGAATGCTGCGTTCACCAAACGGAGGAGGAATATCACAACAAAAGAATCTGTAAGTTTGGAAAATATCGTTTTAAATGTGATTTGACGTCATCATGCTATCACCAAGGCCGCACAAGTATAAACTTGATGACTGTTCATACTTTGTCGTGTAGGTTTTGACCTTTGGCAGTTCCCGTCGGTCGCCGTGGGAAACCGGACGTCACAGGCCAGAGGTAAATGCGACATGGTTGACAAAGGCATTTAAGCCTCGGGTTTCATGTTAACTCTTTTTACTGCCACACGTTATCAAAAAACAAAAACAAAACAAAAAAAAACTGTACTATGACGAAGGTTTTGATCATTTACATCATCCTTGAAAAACGTTCTGTTTCATCAAATTTCGTACACATTGAGACCATTGAAAAGAGATACAATGCTGCCATCTGCTGGCTATAGATAGTGAGGGTTTTTGATTCCCCAACTCATTGACCAGGCAGCACGTGCTGCACTTAAGACTGTGAACTGCACATTGATTAATAAAAACAAAAACAAAACAAAAAAAAACATATTTGATATCATTTAACATTTATGGCGGCATACATCGTGATTCTACTAAACGTTATTAAACAATTTTGGCGGTCAAGAGTTAAAAAAAAGAAAAAGCACAATCCGCCTTTTGAAACTCAACTCCCTCGTCATGACCTCATATTTGACATAAACTCAAAGGATATCAAGCAATGTACCGGTAAAGCCAAGTGTCAAAAGGTCAGCTGAAAAGGAAGAAATCGATGCCACGAGCTCTGATTCAAACAGGTTTTTAACTCTTTTTACTGCCACACGTTATCAAAACGTTATCATTCACGTCATCCTTGAAAACGTCCTCTTTCATCAGATTTAGTCATGTTTCATTGTAATTTGATGCACTGGCAGCCATCTGAGATACAATGCTGCCATCTGGTGGCCATAGTTAGTGAGTGTTTTTTATTCCACAACCCATTGACCAGGCAGCTAGATGTTGCATTGCCCATTGATTTAAAAACAAAACACAAACAAAACCTAGTTGACGTCATTTAACGTTTATGGCGGCATACATTGCGATTTTATCAATCGTGATTACACGTTTTTGGCAGTCAAAGAGTTAATAACTGTATATCGTTAGCATTCCCGCTTGTGTGACACATTAGCAGCATCCCACATTTAAAGGGCCACATCAGCCGTTCTTGTCCAAGCCGGTGATGTCCCTTTAAAAGCAGAATGCTGTCAGGTGATGGAAGAAGAGGCTCGGCCTCACTTTGGGAGCGAAGAGTCAGATTGTGTCTCTTTGCAAAGAAAGGGAGAGAGAGAGCGACGAAAGGGGGGAAAAAACGAGGGCGGAAAAGTCGTGTTCAAATGTGCTGTTGTGGTCCCTTGAAAGGCCTTGTGCCGGCGATCGCGTCTCGGCAGGGATGGAGAGGCGAACGACAGATACAGAAGCGCTGAGAATTAAATGCTGCGTCACACTCAGGAAGAGGAACGACGCGAGCGTGCGAGCGAGCGAGCGAGCGAGCCCGTGTGGGGTCTGATCACTTTTGTGTGTATTTGTGCTAAAAGTGGCAGGCTAATCGTAGTCGGGCCGTTGCGGGCAGATGAAAATAAAGACAGCGAGATGCTGTGAGGGAGCGAGTCAGACACAGGAGAGAGATTTTTTTTTTTTTTTTTTTTTTTTTTTTTTGGTTTGGTCGGGTTGAGTTGCTACGTCACTTTTTTCATGTCCGGACAAAACAAAAAGCTGTGATAACAGGAGCTAACAGTCGTGGAGTTTTCCACCTGAAGTGGACGTTGTTGTGGTTTGGGACAGCCGAGGCTTCCTCGTCTTCGTCCTCTTCTTGGCAGTTCTTCCTGTCACTCGCTGCTAAATGTGCCTGCATGTGTGTCATTTGTGTGATTGTGTGTGCTGTGTCGCTCCAGCTAAGCCCGGCCGAAGGAGTTTTTCAACATGGATGCTGAGATGTGCCACGATTGTTTTGACGGGATGCTGAGATGCGCTTCCGGCAGAAACGCAGGCCGAGCCGAGGGTTGACGGCGCCGTCTTCTTCCGGAAGCTTCGAAATGGTGGCCAAGCTCGCTCGGGGGCTCAATGATTTTTTTTTGTGTGCGTGTGTGAAGACGGTCTGATCACGTCTGATCTCACGGCCTCGCTCGCGAAGCCGTGTTTGTTGACCGCGTGGGCGTGTCTCACGAGGGGGGACGAAAGTTGGCAGCGCCGGTTGAGAGGCAAGAGGGGAGTCGAGCGCGGCGCTCTGCGATTAGATAACAGATTGGCGTCCGCCGTCACGTGACCTGTTTGCACCCCGCAGGGCGAGCTGCTGCGATTCAAATCCTCCCCCCCCGAGACGAGACGCGTTCGCTCCTGCGTAGTTCGGAAAAAGAGGCAGCGGCGGTGACGCAGTCCCCGTTTTCGGGGCTGGACTTCTCGTCACCTCGTTTGGATCGCTCCCACTTCCTCTCTCGCTCTGTGTCATGGGAGAGAAGGAGCGGTGGGAGGGGCTAAATGTCACAGCTCAGGATGAGAGCGAGAGCGAGAGACGCTGTTTACTCTGCGCTCTCGGCGACTCGGCTTTGGCTTCACTCCCGTTCACTTGTGCCGCACTTTAAGTTGCCGCATCACATGCCCCAAGCGGCGCTCTGATTGGCTCGGAGTCGCCATGCTGGTTTTCCGAGTCGTCTTGCACAGCGCAATTGGTTGGCAGTTGGTATCACAGACGCTGATTGGTCCAGAATTGGTTCAAAAAGAAAGGTTGAGAAGTGGCATCGTTATTGACGTTTATTTATATATTTAAAACGCGCTTGTTTGACCGAGACGGCATCTCGGGGGCCTTGTACGATTTATTTCATTCCTGACTTGATTGAGGTCGAGAAGCACACTAAGTATCGTTTATGCCTCCATCAAGACTAAAGGCAATGGAAAAAAAAAAATCAGATAGTTTTGTTTTAGCATGCAGGCTACTTCCTGGCCAATTAATGGAGGAGGGCCACCAATGTGATTCTTGTGGGGTGGATTGTTTGCATTCCGATTCAGTTCCTCAGCAAAATTTAAATCCATCGATACAAGTTTTGTGGACATTGTTTTCATGTGAAGTTTTATTAACACATTCATTGCCAGACCAGCAGAAGAAAAAAAATGCATCATTTGACGTCTTTTTCCGTCAATGGCAGTGAATGAGTTAACCTTAAATCAGGGGTGTCCAAACGACGGCCCGGGGGCCATTTGCGGCCCGCCGTCCATTTTTTTAGTGGCCCACGACAGATGCTAAAAATGGCATTTGACTCAGTTCAGATAAAATAAGAACAAAAATGTTTGGAGATCGTCAAAGTAAGAAGTGAAGGTGTCGAAAAACACAGGTGCTATTAAAAGGTTATTTTAGTTAACTAAAACGAAGAAAAAAACTGAAATTCAAAAAACAATTTCGTTAACGAAATAAAATAAAAATGAAGATGCTTTTTTTTTTAAAAAGAAAACTAACTGAAACTACATTTTATGTTTACAAAACTAACTAAAACGAAGGACATTTTTGCTGTAATTATAGTTTTATTTTAGTCTTTGGTAATTAATTTAATGCATGAGCCTTTAGGGATGATTTTAAATGAGATTTTTAGTAGATTTATTTTGATATAAACCGGAATAATGACGTTGCGTCCATGTTTATTAAATATTGCGCACAATACTACACATAAAAAAACTAAAACTAATACTGAAACTAACTAAACTAAAACTAAGCATTTATTAAAGAACTAAAACTAATAAAAAACTAACAGAACCACCTGGAAAACGAATTAAAACTAACAAAATAAAAAAAAACTCAAAACAAAATAAAAGCTAAAATGAAAAACTCCAAAACTATAATAACCCGACTGCCATATTACAAATAAATTGGTTTCTATACTGTAGCATTTTTCTAAATACAATTATTTGTACAATTTTTAGCATTAAACACAATTTCTCTTCATAACATGATGTGGCCCTTGCGTCCTTCGGATTTTCTGGATGTGGCCCTCAAATGAAAACGTTTGGACACCCCTTGTGCGAAAGGCTCAGGCCAAATCTTGCTTTCAATGATTAATTACTCTGCCCAATCATTTAAGGCAGGGGTGAAATCACGATAATTCAAACGATTATTTACTGTTTTTTTTTTTTTTTTTGGTACAAAACAAGAAAATGTTTAAGCATGTAAAAATATTACAACTTAAAAAAAATAAATAAAAAAATATAAACACTAATTATGTAAATTCCTTTTGGACCAAACAGAATTTATTATAATAATAATAATTAATAATTAATAATAATTAATTAATTAAATCAAATGTTGACAAAAACTTGAAGTTTGAGTGCTGGATGATCTTTTTTTTTTGGTACAAAACAAGAAAATGTTTAAGCATGTAAAAATATTACAACTTAAAAAAAAATAAAAAAAAATAGAAACACTATAATTATGTAAGTTCCTTTTGGACCAAACAGAATTAAGAATAATAATTTATTTATTTATTTATTTATTTATTTATGTTGACAAAAAGTTGAAGTTTGAGTGCAGGATGATCTTTTTTTTGGTACAAAACAAGAAAATTTCAAGCATAAAAAAAAAAAACATTAAATAAAATTCTTTGAAACACTATTAAGCAAGTTCCTTTTGGATAAAAGAAATTTTATTAAATTAGTTATTTTTAAAAAAAAAGGTTCAAATGTATACATTTAAACAACTACAAAAAAAAGAGAGTATTAATATTTATTTATTTATTTATTTATGTTGACAAAAACTTGAAGTTTGAGTGCAGGATGATCTTTTTTTGGTACAAAACAAGAAAATTTAAAGCATAAAAAAAAATACATATATATTAAATAAAATATAATTTATTATCAGTATTAATATTTATGTATTTATTTGTAACGATTTTTAATGCTGATTTTGTAATTGTGGAGTGTAATAATTGAAGATTGTAACTGAATTTGGATGAATTGCGCAGCGTTACTCTGGAACGCTCACTTTGCTAATAAGAGCAGACGTGTGTGCACGTGTTTGCGGCTTTCTGTCTTTGTTCTTTGTTTGGCTGCAGCGACGAAAGGGCCTGCTGTCTCTTTAAATGTTTTATAAGCGTTACACAACAGGTCCAGCGGCACACAAACATCAAGCGGGCAGAAGAGGGAGCGCGACAGTCGCGCGCGTTCGAGCAGCCGGGACACTTTTTGCGTACGTTCGAATCTGTCTGACGGTTGTGTCAACAAAAAACACACGTACTGTACATGATACACATTTTTTTTTTTTTGTCCTTCATCTTACTGTGAAAATAAACATCTGATGTTTTGGAGTGAGTCGCTTCACTTCCTGTGTTTGATTTCGATCGATCTTTTTTTTGGTGGGAGTCGCCGCCGTGCGCACACAAACAAAATAGGCAAGGACGGATCGTCAGAGGTGAGTTGATTTTGCACTTGGCAGCCAGTCAGCACGTTGACGCTCGACCTGGGCCGGCCCCGCCCCTTTCTCTCACTCTGCTCGGGTGTGTGTGCGTCATGGCTCCTGTTGCCAGCCATTGATTTTTTTTTGTCCTTCCTTGTGATCACGCAGGCCGGAACGCTCGGCTCCACTTCGTCTCGGACGGGGCGGCGAAGACGGCGCCCGCGTCGGACGAGGTCGGATGCGAAGACGGACGGCACGGCGGCGTCTTGTCGCCCGGCGTTTGGCTGTTGTTCGGGCCTCTTCGCTTGGGATCGAGCACGGGAACACAACACAAGGTGTGGGCGTGTTTCGCCAGTGGGAGGCGGCTCCTGGTGCCTTACTCGGCAGTTCTGCGTGCCATCTCGTAACTACCTGGTGAATAATAGACACGCCCCTTCTCGGAATGTCTTAAGACGAGGGGTGTCCAAACGTTTTCATTTGAGGGCCACATACAGAAAATCAGAAGGGCCACATCATGTTTTGAAGAGAAATTGTGTTTAGTCCTAAAAATTGTACAAATAATTTATTTGTGCTTTTGCATATTTAGAAAAAATGCTACAGTATATAAAGCAATTTATTTGTAATATGGCAGTCGGGTTATTATAGTTTGGGAATTTTTCATTTTAGTTTTTATTTCATTTTGAGTTTTGTTTTTTTAAATTTAGTTAGTTTGAATTAGTTTTCAGGGTGGTTCCGTTATTTATTTATTTTTTTTTTAATTAGTTTTAGTTCTTAATAACTGCGTAGTTTTAGTTTCGTTAGTTTCAGTATTAGTTTTAGGTTCTTTTTTTGTGTGTATTACTTGTGCTCAATATTTAAAAAACACCAAGGGCGCGACGTCATTATTCCAGTTTATATCAAAATAAATCGACTAAAAGTCACATTTAAAATCATCCCCAAAGGCTCATGCATTAAATTAATTACCAAAGACTAAAACGAAGGACATATTTGCTATTATTATAGTTTTATTTTAGTTAGTTTTGTAAACCTAAAATGTAGTTTCAGTTTTCTTTTTTTTTCTTTTTTTTAAAGCATCTTCGCAAGGGCCACATCATGTTGTGAAGAGAAATTGTGTTTAGTTCTAAAAATTGTACAAATAATTTATTTGTGCTTTTGCACATTTAGAAAATGTATATAAAGCAATTTATTTGTAATGTGGCAGTCGGGTTATTATAGTTTGGGAATTGTTCATTTTAGTTTTTATTTTGTTTTGAGTTTTTTTTTTTAATTTTTTTATTTAGTTAGTTTTAATTGGTTTTCAGGGTGGTTCTGTTAGTTTTTTATTAGCTTTAGTTCTTTAATAAATGCTTAGTTTTAGTTCAGTTAGTTTCAGTATTAGTTTTAGTTTTTTTTATGTGTAGTATTGTGCGCAATATTTAATAAACACTATGGGCGACGTCATTATTCTGGTTTATATCAAAGTAAATCTACTAAAAATCACATTTAAAATCATCCCCAAAGGCTCATGCATTAAATTAATTACCAAAGACTAAAACGAAGGACATTTTTGCTATAATTATAGTAACTTTTAGTTAGTTTTGTAAACATAAAATGTAGTTTGTTAGTTTTCTTTCTTTTTTTTTTTTTTAAAAGCATCTTCGTTTTTATTTTATTTCGTTAACGAAATTGTTTTTTGAATTTTAGTTTTTTCGTTAGTTTTAGTGAACTAAAATAACCTTCAAAATGGCACCTGTGTTTTTCGACACCTTCCCTTCTTACTTTGACCATCTCCAAACATTTTTGTTTTTATTTGATTTAAACTGAGTCAAATGCCATTTTTTAGCATATGTCGCGGGCCACTAAAGAAATGGACAGCGGGCCGCAAATGGCCCCCGGGCCGTAGTTTGGACACCACTGTTTCTAGCTAAATTTTCCAAGGAGAGTTTTGAGTACATTTGAACAGTTTGTGGAGGACAGCCAATCTACCAGCTGAGCCATGACACGCCTTCTGTATGTTAGTATATTGGAATCTCGTAACTCCAAGAGAACATTTTGGAAGCGCCAGCAATTTAGTACAAGTGGCAAACAGCAAGAGTGTCAAGCTGAAGATCATAAGCTCGAATCCAACTCAAAAGCTAATAAAAAGCTATGTAACGGTTGAAGATCTGTTAAATCCTCAATGGTTACATAACATTTTTATTTTTTTTAATAAACTAGTTAAATGTAAATAGGCGCCAGCGACCCTTGTGAGGAATAAGCGGTCAAGAAAATGGATGGATGGATAGTTAAATGTAATCACAATTTTCCCTGTAAAATGTACTTACAATTTCTGAGTGGAAAAAAACTTTACTGTTTTTTGTTTGTTTGTTTTTTTCAAGTAAATATTGCTCCCTTTTTATACAGTGTAGAGGCCCAACTTTAGATTGTATCCAGAATCTACATGTGCCATGAAGTTGTAGTTTTCTGCAGATCTCCAATCCGGATACGTGGACTAGCTTGAAGAAGCTTCGACACGACAACCATGAGGACAACAGCTGAACAAATCACTCCGCACTCTCGCTCATCATTCCCTCCACTCTCAGCACACGCTGATGACGTCACGTATACTTCCGCCTACTACTATGTACACACACACACAATATAGTTCCATACCATCACAGAAGCCTTTCATAATATTGACAAACTACAGTAAACGGAATGTTTTACGTTTGTGTCATTTTGTCTTCATGTCACCCGATGAACAAATCGCGATTCTGTCGTCACTATTCTGCCTGTTTTTATTGTCAAATTTCAAGATTGTAAATAGTTGTTTTGTTGACGTCATGCTCGGATGTCCCCCGTCAGAAATGCCCCCCTTGGAAGCTGGCTTCAGATGGTGGCTTAGAGTTTTGTCATCCATCTAGCACCATTTGAAATCAGTGTTCTTGGGGCGGGAGGTGAGACTCACCTGCCAGTGAGAGTCAGCTGACCTGGGAAAAAACAAAAAAAGTTCCACTCCGTCGACTACAAGTGACCAGAGACGTTTTTGTCAGCGTTGTCCTTTTTTTTCCAAGGTTGACCGATTTCTTTTGGTGCTCAGAGTCTGCTTTTGTTTCTAGCACCATTTGAAATCGGTTACAGTGAAGGACAGATCTCGTCTCACCTTCAACCCATTACATGGAAAATGTCAACATGACTCTGAAGTTAGACTCCGCCCACCCTCTACAGAAGACTCGTATCATCGATCCATCATTGAGAACTGAATGATGTTTTTTATGTGTACTTACCGGTAACAAAAAATGTCTGCTAACTTCTATGAACTTGAAATGTGTAAACATGAAAATGATGAAATCTAGTTAAAGCGAGACAGTGACCACATAAATTGAGCAGTTCGCATTGCTGCCATAAGGTGGCGCTGGGGCCTGAAAATAAAGTAGTTCCTGATAACAGTCATGTGTTCAGCAGTTTTATCTCTCTAGTTAATTTTACCAACATCTTTTACCATACTTTTGATACACTTAGTCTTCATTTGAAACATATTTCACTTCGTATTTTTCACGCTTATTTCTAAGGACTTTTTTTTTTTTCATTGAAGACTAAATATGTTCATTCCCATGTATGTGACTTTTAGGCATTATGATTCTTACTGTGACAGTGACCAAGCTGTGCTTGGCATTTAGTTTATGATTCACCTTGTAAAAGTGCCTCCACACGCGTGTTATGTACCACACAGAAGATACACAACCATAGAAACGCCACACAACAGTCACAGGAGACAGTTTAAAAAGTATATATAAAAAAAACAAAACGACCAGAAACATGATGGCTACTCTTTTATTTCATTTAAGTTAAAGCAATATGAAAGCTGATTTTAAACCAATAAATACGGGCAAGGGTCAATAAGTGCTTAATATTTACCACGTGATCAGATCCTTCTTTAAAAAAAAAAAAAAAAAAAAAAAAGATGTAAAAGTTCATTTATTTCCACAGTTCCAAAAGTCAAACTTTCATAGATTACACATTCAGGGCCCACAATTTGAGTGATTTTATTCATCTATTTGTACCTAGTGTGGGCTTTCATCAGAAAACGTCTCCAGTTAAGACACTTCCAACGATGGCTCAGAAGTGGCTTCAATATTTTGCTTTGCTTCTATTCGACTCTTTCTGCATCTCGACCAGATTCTTCAATCTGCTCCGTTTGATAATCCGCTGAAGTCCACAGTCATCGCTTTTTGGTGGTGCATCTTTCCTGTCACATTTTGCCCACTAAACTTTTTATTGATATGCTTGGACAACAGAGCGTGAACAATCTCCTTGGCTACAAGAACTTTTGTGGCATATCCAGCCTATGGAATGGCGGGTATCAATGACGTTCTTCTGGCCACTTATCAAGGTCGTCTCCAAATTGAAACAAAGTAATGATACCTGGGGAAATCTTTGTAGGTTCTTTGGGTTTAGTAGATACTCAAGTTTAAAAAATAAAAATAAATAAATAAATAATGGCCTGCAAAATTTGGGCTGATTTCTTTAACAATATTCTATTTTATTTTTATTTTTTTTTAAATCCTGTTTTTGTGGGGCTTATGAACTGGAAGCCCAAATTATGTAAAAATTAGAGCTGTCAAACGCTAACATTTTTTAATCAGATTAATCACATCGTAGAATTTTGATTAATCACTGACTTAAAAAAGCTTTTTTTTTCCCCCCCAACATATTTTGCCCGCTAAATTTGAAGTGCAGCTGTTGTGTTAATTTTTTTCGACATTTAATGTTATGAGGACGTCTTCAAAAATTGATATCCACTGCACACGCTCATCCTTGTTTTTCTAATCAATTAATTATTTGCATAATTTAAAAAGGGAAAAAATGACCTACGGCATATGTAAACATTTATTATTTATTACTTGAATGCATGTAGTTACGTTTACTGCTCAAACTCCAACAGCTACCTTGAATGTAACCATCCGCTTTCGGCTAAAAAGGATCATCTGCGGTCAAAATTAATAGTGTGATTAATCTGTGGTAATATGATTAATGCGATATTTTTTTGTGATTAATTAATTAGTTAACTGACTTTGACAGCACTAGTAAAAATAAACAAATGAATACTTTAAAATCACTTAAAACGCAGGCCAGGAATCTATCATCTATGGAAGTTTGACTTTTTGAATGGAATTACAAAAATAAATGACCTTTTCCATTACATTGTAATTTTTTAATTTATTTTATTTTTTTAAAGGATCTATCTGTACTCTATTTACAATACATTCATGAAACCTTTTTTTTTTTTTTTTTTTTGCCGCAGCAAAGCCTCTTTTGGTTGGCCAACAGAGGATTCATAACAATGCAAGTCTTTGGCAGTAAAATAAAATAAAACAAAAAACAAAAACATATTTGCCACAAGCTAAAACACTTGAAGTGCATGTAGGCACCAAAAATCCATCTCTTGCTCCTCTTCTTCCTCGTTGGGACTTTTGGGGAAAATCTGACGTGCCTGCAGGAAGTGCGCATTTGCTTCCAAGCGCTTTGCCGAACTTATCACGGGAAGTTTAGAATTCCCCATTTAGGTGCAGCCATGTTGTACTTGCCTGCATTTCAGAGCGCTAGTGGAAAATTGTAAGAATAAAATTATTTGATTTGCAAGTGAGGAAAAATTGTATGAGCTAAAAAAAAAAATTAAAAAAAAAAAATGTAACTCGCACAGGGTGCTTCAGTGCACCGCCATGTTATTGATCCATGATAAGAAACTAAAGTGACATCCACTTGACCGACAACAGTTACAGTTCTCTTCCCACTTCTAGCAAAGTCGCACCAGGAGGAGTCCTGTGCTCACTGTCGACAAGGAAAGAAACAAGACGAATTAGAAACATGCGAAAAACGATACGCAGCCCCGCGAAAGCGGAACAAAGACGGGAAAAAAATAATAACAAATAAATCATCATGTCAGCGTTAATGCACGATGGACACGACATGCAACTTGCAAGTTTGATGGGATGAGGAGCACGTTTGGTTTTATTTTGGACTCGAGCTGTCAGCGTCTTACCGAGAGAACGACTCCCTCCCCATCTTTGGCGGCCTCGTCTTTGGAGCGGCCTTTCCGATAGCTGCAATGCAGTAACGACGGCCAGTCAACACAAAAAAATGTGAACGCACGAGCTGGCGGGCAAAGCTGAAAATGGCTCCCAGAGAAACGCAAACGTGCCGAAAGAGAGAATGCGAAACGAGGGAAGGCGTCGTCACGGCTGTCGTTATTCGTCAAATGTGATTTTTGGTCTATTTTCACTTAACTTGGAGTGCCAACAACCCAACGTCAAAGTTGCTGTATTCAGCCAGTCACTAATGCAAGGGGTGTGCAAACTTTTGCATTTGAGGGCCACATACAGAAAATCAGAAGGACGCAAGGGCCACATCATGTTATGAAGAGAAATTGTGTTTAGTACTAAAAATTGTACAAATAATTTATTTGTGCTTTTACATATTGAGAAAAATGTATATAAAGCAATTTATTTGTAATATGGCAGTCGGGTTATTATAGTTTTGGAATTTTTCATTTTAGTTTTTATTTTGTTTTGAGTTTTGTTTTTAATTTAATTTAGTTAGTTTTAATTGGTTTTCAGGGTGGTTCTGTTAGTTTTTTATTAGCTTTAGTTCTTTAATAAATGCTTAGTTTTAGTTCAGTTAGTTTCAGTATTAGTTTTAGTTTTTTTTATGTGTAGTATTGTGCGCAATATTTAATCAACATGGGCGCGACGTCATTATTCTGGTTTATATAAAAATAAATCACTAAAAATCACATTTAAAATCATCCCCAAAGGCTTTAAATTAATTACCAAAGACTAAAACGAAGGACGTTTGCTATAATTATAGTAACTTTTAGTTAGTTTTGTAAACATAAAATGTAGTTTTAGTTTTCTTTAAAAAAAAAAAAAAAAAAAAAAAAAAAAAAAAAAAAAAGCATCTTCGTTTTTATTTTATTTTGTTAACGAAATTGTTTTTTGAATTTTATTTTTTTCATTAGTTTTAGTTAACTAAAACAACCTTTAATAGCACCTGTGTTTTTCGACACCTTCACTTCTTACTTTGACCGTCTCCAAACATTTTTGTTTTGATTTGATTTGAACTGAGTCAAATGCCATTTTTAGCATATGTCGCGGGCCACTAAAAAAAAAAAATGGACGGCGGGCCGCAAATGGCCCCCCGGGCCGTAGTTTGGACACCACTGCACTAGTGCCATCTACTGTTTGCCCGTGACGAGAGACACAACACCAACATGGGAAAAAAGTGAAAAGACGTACATTACAAAACAGAACGGCATAAAAGCAAAAAGTAAAAAAAAAAAAAAAAAAAAAAAAAAAAAAAAAGGCACTGTGACAACATGGACGGGGTTGTACCAAAAAAAGCCAGAAAGTGCTCATGCAAGTGTTAGTCTGTATAAGCGGCTGTAAAATAAATAAATAAATAAAATTAATTTAAAAAAAAAAAAAAGAGATGATGTTTACCCATTTTTGCGCTTTCTTCTGAGGAATGCAAGTCCTCCACAGTAATAACATCCAACGAGAATGATGGCAGCGAGTCCCAAGATGACTTTTGATGACCAGGAAGAACAAAAAAGAAAAAAGTTGGACGGAATAATTCACATAATTCATAAACTGAATTGATACCAATATCCAGCATGTCAAATAGGATTCACAATTATATGTACCGTATTTTCACGACTATAAGTTGCACCTAAAAGCCTTCAATTTTTTCAAAAGCTGACGATGTGCCGTATAATCCTCATATATGGATCAATATTGAGCCGCAACAGGTCTCGCTGTCAAGACGCTATCGGTGACGCGCATGCGCAGAAGATCCCGCCATCTTGGATCGCTAGCTAATACTTTACCTGAAAGAAAATAATAAAACAGCCGTTTATTCATTTTGGGAATGAATGGAGTTGTCAGAAAGCTGCTTTGTAATCTATTCATAAAGTTTGACTGACCTATCCGACTGTTTTGTTGACATTCCCTTTAGCGCAGCACCATCTAATGGATGCATAACGTAACCCCGCCTCTAATGTAGCGCCTTATATATGGAAAAAGTTTGAAAATATGTCATTCATTGAAGGTGCGCCTTATAATGCGGAAAATACGGTACGTATTCACCTCCTCGGGTTCACCATTTACTGTACTGTAAACAAATACACAGGAAAAACCCTAAACCAGCTTTTTGACACAACACAAAATATAAACATCACAAGGTGGAAAAAATATGTGAACCTTCGGATTTACTAAGTAGTTGACGTTCTTTTTACGGCAATAACTTTTACCAAACATTTCAGCTGCAGTTTGCAGATCAGACGAATTTTGGACCAAACCTCCTTTACAAAACGGTTTCATTTCAACAATATTAAGTTGAAACGTTCGGCGTGAGCTGCTTTCCATGTTTATACCACAACAACATCGTGCAGCGTTATTTTTTCCAGTCATGAATGATGCAACCAGGTCGCGAAGTAGCAAAACATTTCCGCATCCAACAGATGGCAGTTGAGGTCCGACTTTGGTGTCGTTTGTGTATTCCTTCCAAACAAGTCGACTGGTTTAATCCGTCCATACACAAGTTTGCCAGTGCTGTGCGACATGGAGGCATTCGACATCGCCAGGCGGAATCATTAACTCATTTGCTCCTAATAACGTATAAATACATTGTTTTTTTTATGTTCTCAGTGTCCCAAAGACATATTTATACGTTTTTTATGCTAGAGCATACAGAAGGCTTTGATGGAGCCTCTCAACTGCAAAGAACAGTTGCAAAAATGGTAGTTATTACACAAACGGCCAGCAGGTGGGAGCAGAGCAAAGGAGATCAACCAGGGCCATGTCGAAAAAAAAGCTCAATTACTTACAATTTGAAATCGATTTGTGAAAACTGATGAAACTTAGCTCTCTTCTAATGCTAATTGCTGCAAAACGGGAACAGATAGAAACGTACTTTTTTTTTCTGATGAAAGAAGAGACTTTAATCTTTCTTTTGATAGGTTCCATGCTTTGATAGCAATTGAACACAATATTCTGTGGGCCTTGCAAAATCAGTCAAAATCCAGTAAAACAGCCGGGAGCGAACGCGATTGCGAAATGTGAAAATGGCGGCGAGCGAATGAGTTATGGATCTGACAATGATGATATGTTTGTTTGTTTTTTTGTCAAGTACTTTTAGGGCTTGTTTATAGACAGTTTCAGATTCCAAATGGAAAAAATGTGACATATAATATAAGCTTGGTACGTTTACAGCACATTCCAGCCGTACTATCCTGACATCCACTCCAACAAACAAACACGCGAGAACGCCAATCCTGCCACTCACCTGCTAAAGAAACTCCCAGATACATCCCCAAATGATTACCGCCACTTTCTAAAAGAAAAGAAATTCAGCTCCATGTCAGAAACGTGTGAAACGGCAGTTTATCAAGAAGTTCAACTTAAAGGATTTTATTTGGTACTTACTGTCATCTGGTTTCGGAGAAGCTGAAATGGACACAACATGCGTGTTACGCAACATAGGATGAAACAACATTTATATACTCAACGTTGAGCGCATGTGCAAACCCAAGTTCTTCAATGTCAAGGATTGAGAAAAGTGCAAGAAAACAGCCAATAGAAACCTCAGTATTGCTTTATTATGTGCCACATGTCGACACATACCTGTTGTTGGCTCTTTGTCAACAGGTGTTGTGGTCGGAGGACTTTCTATTCCTGTAGAAGCGGTTTTTGTTTTTTTTAAATAAGTATTTTACTGACTTCTAATAGGGTTTTGTTTTTTTTCTTCTTTTTTTTAACATTACAGACAGACTCCAATGCAAAAATCTGTTGAAGTTCTTGTAAAGTGAAACCAAAAATGTGTTCTAGATTTGAGGCAACAGAGAAAATTGTTTAACAACCCTGCCAAAATTCAATGATTGCCGGTATATAAAAAATAAAAAACAAAATAAATAAAATAAAAAAATAAAAAATAAAATAAAATAAAATAAAATAAAATAAAATAAAATAAAATAAAATAAAATAAAATAAAATAAAATAAAATAAAATAAAATAAAATAAAATAAAATAAAAATAAAAATAAAAATAAAAATAAACAAATAGCCATATATTTCTAATCAGGCTCCAAATTAGTGGGTAAAAACAATTTCTCTGCTCTCAATTTAACGCTGTGGGAATGTCCACGTCGACACATACCTGTTGTTGTCTTTTTGTCAACAGTTGTTGTGGTCGTAGGAATTTGTATTCCTGTAGAATACAAGAGAGAGACCTTGTTATGTCCTAAGCCACATGACACCCACCCCACCCCATTTTTTTTTTTTTTTTTTTTTATAAAGTATTTTACTGATTTATAATAGTGCAATGCACAAAGCATCATCCATTGTTTTAGTGGATTCATTGGACATACCTGCAGCGTTTGAGAGCAGAGAAAATGTTTTTTGTGTGTTTCCACAATTTTCAAGTCTGATTAGAAATATATGGCAATTTTATTTATTATTTCTCTTTTTATTTTATTTTCTTTGTATATACTGGTAATCATTCAAATTTGGCAGGGTTGTTAACACTCTTCTCGGTTGTCTCAAATCTCCAACATATTTTTGTTTTCACTTTACAAGGACTTGAAGAGATTTTTGCATTGGAGTCCGTCTCTAATATCTCGCATCTTTCTAGTTATCAAACTTAGCACGTTGTCAGCAATTAATCCCTTAAATCTTTCAATTGTGCCTCTGGGAGCCGTCACCCGAGTGTGGCGGAGGGGTTTGTTGTATGTCTCGATGATCGAGCAAGGTGAGCGTGCTAACCACTGCACCGATGCGCTCATCTACAGTCACTGGCAAAATTCGTATTTTAGTTTACGCAAGCGTCAGCCGCAGCACGGAACCTTTCTGGGAATTTAGTTTTTGGAGAGGAATTAGCATTTTAACATTGCTAAAAGCGCTAAAAAGTTGATTGTTCACGATACAGACCCTTTAACTGGTTGAACGCCAGAAGCGTTTAATAACGTATAAAAAAAAATCCTAATGAATGCCGCCATAAACGGTAATTGACGTTAACTTTTTTTTTTTTTTTTTTTAAATCAATGGGAAGTGCAAGTTCTTGTGGAGCGCTGCCTGGTCAATGGAGTTGTGAAATCAAAAACACCCGCTAAGATGGCAGCATTGTAATTCTTTTCAAGGGGCTCAAGGTGTATGAAATTACAATGAAATATGACAAATCTGATGAAATAGAACGTTTTCAAGGACGACGTGAATGATCAAAGTCTTTGTCACATTAAATCGAATTCACAGAGTGTCACTAAAAAAAATAAATAAATAAATAAAATAGTGCACTGTTGTGCAGAAAATGTATCTTTTCACAAAAAGTTTGTTTCTTCTTATCTTTTCTATTTTCACTCAAATGGCCTATTTTCAAATGGTGATTACTAAAAAACGGAAAGGGAATAAGGTAGAAATGTACTTTTTTTCTAATGAAAGAATGAAATCCAATCTTTCATATGGTATCCACCATGTTTATGTAGTCTTTGTGCACAATATTCTGTTTGCCTTGAAAGACGAGTGAAAACGCTCAAAATCGGCTGGCATGTCACCGTTGTTTTTTTGGATAACGTTTGGCAGTCAAAGAGTTGAAATTATACAAATTAATTGACCTGTTTTATCAAGCACTTCTTATGACAATACAGTATTTCATATCCATTTCAGTATGGGATCATAGGCAGCGGGACACGACTTACGCCGACAAATCGGAGGTTCTGGTGACCAGCGGCTGTCGATTTGACACGTCACGGTGTGATGTCCAACCATCTCGTATCCAGACTTGCAGCCAAACTTCACAAATTCGTTGTGCTCATACGGAGGTTGAGCACCTGAAATAAACTCAAGATTTCGAAAATCCAGATCGGGACATTGAACCTCTGTGGGGAAGAAGAAATCATCACGTTACCGATTATGTTGGAAAAGGGGCGGATGGGTAGTAAAAGGTTCCACTTACCGACACAAACAGGAGGACCAGGTTTGAAACTTCTATCATCGGAACACGATACTCTTTCAGAGCCATTAAGGACATAACTTTTATCACACGTGTATTGCACAACATCTCCATATTTATAGTTCTCCTCCACGGGGCTGAAAGAGCCTTTCGGCAATTCCTGTGGCGGTTGACAGATCACCACTGCAAATGAAAAATATCAACTCGTAAAAAGTCATCAGCACTGTCACAATCGGTCAAGCGACTGAAGTCGACTACCTTCACATGATGGCGGGTGGCCACTCCACTTCCCATCAGACAAGCAGGTTCGTTCGCTGTTCTGTGAGGACATTATGTATCTAATAAGGGAGCAAAACATGAATTGGAAGTTAATTAAATTTATTGTGTAAACATATACGGGGGGATTGAAAGAATGAAAAGAACTATCAACAGTTGTCATAAATCAACGCAGTTTGCATGTTCAAAGAGTAGGAAGAAGTACAAGAACTTATCTAGACCTAATCCATATTACTCATGTCAATTGTGTCTATTTCAGCTGATTTTGAGCATTGCACCCCCTGGTTGCCAATCGCAAGGCATGTATACAGTAGACAGACCATTTGACATTGACACTTACTGTCTTTAACTCATTCACTCCCAGCCATTTTAACTGAATTTTGCAAGGCCCACAGAATATTGTGTTCTATTGCTATAAAAACATGGAACCTACCAAAGTAAAGATTAGTCTCTTCTTTCATTAAAATATATTTCTATGTTTCTGTTTTGCAGCAATTAGCATTAGAATATAGCGAAGTTTCATCATTATTCCCAAATCTGTTTAAAACAGTGGAGACAAGATCCTTTTGCAACATGGCCCTGGTTGATCTCTTATACTCTGCTGCTGGCCGTTTTTGTAGTAACTAACTACCGTTGCGTCAAGCATTCTCTTCAGTTCAGATGCTGCATCGAAGCCTTCTGAATGCTGTAGCATAGGGGAAAAACAAAAAAACAAAAAAACGTATAAATACGTCTTTGGGAACATGGCAATATTTAAAATGGAACGTAATTATACGTTTTTGGGAGCAAATGAGTTAATTAACCAAACGCATACGTTTTAGGAACATGGGAGGAAGCAAGATTACCTAGAGAAAAGCCAAGCAGACACATTGAGAACATGCAC